>NC_077242.1:18768221-19405096 GCF_947179165.1 Solanum dulcamara
TTGAATGTAAAGACTTTTTTGAGATATTAAAAATAAAATAAATAATTAAATAAAGGAAAAAATGGTCAAAAAAAGATAAATATGAATGGAGATCATAGAAAAGTGCCGTGACACCTTGTTTATGTTCCTCCTTTATATAGATATATAGACTTCGATATAAACATTGAATAGATAAGTTTTTGTTTTTTTAGTATGTCCCTAAAAAGAACAAGGCTTTCTGTTTATGAAAATATTTAATTTTAGCATCTCTATTTACCCTTGAATAACATAATTTCTGGTAAAGTAAAGTTATATATGTTTGACGAAAAAGATGAAGCTTTGTGTAATTCTATTGGCATAATACACTTGGTCTAGCATCTATGTCTCCAATTTTAGGTATGCACATGTAGACATTTAAATTTGTATAGAGTAGAACATGGAGACACACACGTCCTACTTGGTGTCTTACGTGACAATTCACGTCCAACACGACATCCTACATGGCGTGCTACATGTATCATGCCACATAAGAGGTGTGTGTCTATTTATTCAACTTTATACAAATTTAGATGTCGACTTATAGAGATAACATATATGGTCAAATTAAACGACATATTTATACCTCTTAAAATTAAGATTGACAAGAGAAATTGTAAGATCCCAAGGAATTTGTAAAGAAGGACAACCAGTTTAATTTGCATGTTAAGTCTGGAACTGGCAATTCCATAAGCAGCAACCTTCCATTCTCTGAATAGCGTATACTTGAGTTACTATACTTTTAAATCCTTACCAATTTACAAGCTACTCTAGGTGTTATGTGGTAAAGATTCAATTGAAAGTTGGGATATCCATTAATGGAGGTATAATTAATAAAACATGTCAAGTATATTAATGTGCATTATATCACGGTCTTTGATTTTTTTAAATTTTGATAGACCTGCAATTATAGCATTTTGTCTACATTGTGATTTGTGAATTTGTTCTAGAAAACAATATTATTTTACTTTTGTTATAATAATTAGTTTTAGAGTACGTACAGAAACAAGTAATGAAATTATATTCTTGATACATATAAGACTTTCTTAGATTAATCTTCAGTCTAATATGTGAATGTAAGCCAAACTTCATTGGTCTATCTGTACTCCATGGTGTTTTGGATTCAGAAATTGGAACTCTGTGTAAATGCATTGAAACAGAATGAAACGTCGATGATCAACTCAGTTAACAAGGTAATCAGAGTATTTACAAGTTTATAGTTTCGAAATATAATACTTTCCAACCAAGCTATAGTTTTACATGTCAAAATTTCATGGGATAATTAAACACAGGGTATACAAAACCGATGTGGTCAAAACTTGGCATCAAACTTGATAGTTAGATAGTACTGTCACTGGAATGGTTTAGTTATTCCAGTTAAAGAGCAGAATTTGAAATTATGTTTGCATATGTGAATTTGATTGAAGGATCAAAGTTGTAAATATTAAGTGAAGATTATATTAGGTTGAGTAGTTGAGTTTTGAGATGTAACATGTAAAACTCAGAAGGATTATGCTTTATCCTTGAGGGGTAATTGTGTGACAACTTACAAAAGAAATTCTTATTGTTCATTTTCTCTTTTTGGGATTGAAATATATACTAGAGCATTATCTATTCCCAATAAAGATATGTAAGTTCATTCTTGATTGTTTTTGAAATTGAAGTAACGCTCTTTTCTTTTCAAATATTATGTATATCTTGGTTAACTTGACAACTTTACTTGGTTTCTATTGCCTTAACTTGCACGTGGAATATGCGCTTAGCTTGTTGGAAAGTAGCCCTTTGTATTGTAATTATTAGGGTGTACATGGATCGGGTTGATTTGGATTTTTTACAAACCAAACCAAACCATTTGTGTCGGGTTATTAAATCTATAAACCAAACCAAACCAATAAAAGTCGGGTTTTTCGATATCAATTTTTCTCGGGTTTTTCGGGTTTTTTCGGGTTTTTCGGGTTTCTCGGGTTTTTTGGATTTTTTGGGGTTTCTCATAGTATCTAATAAAAAACACAGAGCAGTGCTTCTTAAAATGAGTTCTAGTACAAAATATCAACATATAAGATGGAGGCAAAACACTGTTTGAAGTTTTAACTTTATAAGATAAGTTTTTTTTGTATATTATTTAGATGGGCTACTCAACTCCAAATCTAAATGTAAGAAAGAAAACAAAAATTATGAAAAAATTTTAAAAAATATTTATAAATTACATTTTAATAAATATTTTTAGTATAACATAATTTAAAAGTAGTATATCTATAATCGGGTCGGTTTGGGTTCGGTTTGACTTTTTTTAGTTAAAATCAAACCAACCCTATAATGGTCGGGTTTTTTTTTCAAACACCAAACCAAGTCAAACCAAACCACTAGTCGGGTTTTTTTTCCGGTTTGGTTTGGTTTGTCGGTTTGGTGCGGTTTATCGGTTTGTCCTATACAACCCTAGTAATTATCATCTATTGGCTTGTCAAGTAAATTAATATTTTCTAGGTCTAATGTCTTTCTGCTGATGGGATTAATGCTTTCCTTGTCCTAATACTAGCTAGGAGGACCGAAGAAGGTATAATTTGTGTTACCGTTCTCCTGGTCAAAAATTTATACAAATTAGGTAAATTACCCGGTGAACTACCTCAATATATAATCTTATCCATGATCATTCGGTTATATCCGTATTTTCGAACGAGTATATTGAATTGCCAATTTTTTTTATTCATATGCGTATTTCAATATATTTTTAATCGTACCACAAATAAATTTTGATTCTAATAATTAATACATTTTATCCATAGTTCTTCATTGTACCCTGGCTATCATCATCTTAGACATGAATTTTCAGATAGTAGATCTATTTAAAAAGAAGAAACGATCTTTTATTATTTCATTCTCCATATTTATCTTCAAAATTTTTGGCCTTTCCGTCCCATTACATGTTGTTCATAAAGAATTAGTAGTATTTATATATTATTGTAATTAATTTTATTCTTAATATATTTGGAGATATTTTTGATAGCGATTGTGCAAATTTCCTCATGTGCACATGCATACAATATTTTGTTATGGCATAAAGCCATAAACCTAATTTTCTCCAACAACTTTTTTATTTTCAAAGTAGACTTGAAAAGCTCAAAAAAATATATCTCAAAAGCAAACTAACCAAACTCAAAAGCAAAATGTAATGATGCGTATTTTCTGTAGCAGAAGATAATATAATGCCTGTTTATGAAGGAAAATCCCGAGACTGAGAGCACCAAATATGAAACAAATAAATAGCAACTTCAAATTTTACATAATTCCTATGATCAATGCCTGATTTGTAATTTATCATTCGAGATTGCCTATTCAATATTCAAATAAAATCACCCATATGAGTGAATCTCGTAGAAAAATTTCGAAACTTTATCCTAAAAATATAAGAAAGAGAAATCATTTCGTGCAACCTTTCTGGGAGATCTTTGAGAACTCATGACTTAGAATGCTATTCTTTATCTGGTGACCGTAATGAAATTGAACCACTATAAAATAATGATGAAGTGGTAGAAGCAGAACTGCACGAGGAAGAGAACAATCTTAGCGGAAAAATGGTTGTAGAAGAGGAGAGCAAAGAGCAAATTTAGGAGGCTTATCGATTGTTTGATTACTATATGGAGATGCCTTCCCCTCCGAGAGTTTTAGAGGGAATAATCACGCCTTCTAATACATTTAAGATATAAAATGATTCTTTAGCCGGTTATCACGATGAACTGTTGATTTTTCAATTATCCAGGGTTTGAATAGAGTGTGTGAACAACGGGAAATGCAATGCTTATTAAGATATATATTTGGATTCAGTATCTGCATCAAATTTTGCCCACTATAAAAATTATATGAAATCATGTAGAGAATTTGAAGATGGTGAAAATATTACAAAATTGAGTTGTTGTTTTTTTCTCTCCTCTATTTTTAGATTGTTGCTGCAAAAGTAGTTTTGAACTTTTTCAAAGTAACATATGAAATGGTTTCAAGTTTCAACATTAAAAACTTTTGATTTTATTTTTTATTCCAAGAAATCGCTGTCCCTTCCTTTTTCTCTAGTAACCGTTGTGTTTTTCTTGAATAGGTGTTTGTTGGGATTCCTTGTAACTGATATTTTGTAAGAGGAGATGTTGAAAATGTGACTTTTGGTTTAAAAAGGTACCTCTAAGAGATGTCCTTTTTTTTTTTTTTTTTAAAAAAAGCAACATAATAGAAAGAAATAAAAGAAAAAATCCAATAGTTGGAGATTTTTTTTTTTTTGGTCCGTAGAGAGCATCACATCATCGGACCTAGAATTCTCTTTTATATATAGATATAGATAAATTAGCTACTATGATAATAATGATTACAATGAAGAGAAGCTAAGAGATCAACTTTCCTTCGAATAATTAGATGCTCGACGATCAATTAATTTGTCAAGAAAAATAATGTCATGGATGACTTGGGAAACCTTTATGTCATCGTTCGCCTCTGAAATCCCGGATTTTTGAAAACGAATTTCTTGAATTTTCATATATCTATAACTTGGGATTGATTTATATGTACTTAAATGGACCATTGGGACAGCCCAATTCATTTTCATTTTATCTTTTCTCTGTGATAGGATTTACCCAGAAGCTTTCAACAGTTAAATACACTGATACAGAAAATATAGCTCTACACAAAAAGCAAAATGGATTTGGCTTCAAGGCACAAACAAGACAAAATCCAGTGGACTCAACCAATATTTACGTACATAGAAGAGACATATAACAGATCAATGAAACTTAATAGTAATAAAATTCAATACATCAGCCTAACACATTGAAACAATAAGAAACTTACTATCAAACACATGCATCACTAGATCTCCAGATCATTTAGTAATGATCCAGCTCTTACATCATCCCAAGTTAAAATTTAAAGCTCAAACATCTTTAGGAAAACGAATAAAGTGTAAAATACCAACGGAAACAAACATGACAGAGATGCATTTTCAGTCCATTATCTAACTCGAGCTACGTAACACTATGCCGACCAAATGAAGTAAACATGAATCTTATTTATTTAGAATCAGCCAAAACACAATGCACATTCCAAAGATAGTAGTGAAAACCCTTTTGAAATTTCAAACTTACTTATCTGGAAAAGGAAATGACATTTGTTTATCAACAATCATTGCCATACACTCCACAGACATATACAAAGGAATAATTTTACATAGTCATAGATTAAGTATGTCATAACAGCCCACAAAATACCACAATCCAAAACAAGGAAAGGATTCACGAAAACATTTTCTAGGAAAATATTTCCCTTCATACCAAGCACACCCTTAAAGCAAAGATCAATTAAGTAAAGCTGCTCAACCATAGAAACACACACACATACATACATATATATATATATATATATATATATATATATATATATATATATATATATATATATATTAGGATAACTTTAATTCAGCATCATCCAAACTAAACTAATAGAGTTAAGATTACAAGTGAAGCTGCTCATCAATATATATTAAAGTAACTTAATCCATCATCATCCGATTAAACTACTAAAGTAGAGATTCTAGAAATCGACTGCCTCAAATCGGCATAAAGCTTTCCTGAAATGATGACTTGTAACACCAACATTCACTTGTTTTTGTTTCGAGCATCAGCATAAATCTGTCACAATTACGAGTTTAAGAGATCAAAATAACATGTGCATGATCCATTTCTAACGAAACCAATAAAAGTTAGAAATATAGCTATACCTGCAAGATTTGCATTCATATAGCATGCATAATTATATGATCTATTCTCTGTTTGCATTCATATAGCTTACCTAAACCCACGAACTAAAGAAAAAAAGAAAGAAAAATCATAACAAAATAAATTGCAATGGCATTCTAGTAGTTAAAAAAACATTAGTAGAAAATAGATGTGAATTAAGGTATACATACCGCTAAAGCGTATTTCTGTGAGCGTGAAAATAAGACTATCTCTTCCATTTCACCTTGTGTAGTATAAATTCCACAAAGAAAAACGGATGTATTAAAAACTTTGTAATGAGAGGTAGCTAGATCGAGGACTAGCAAATACCTTTGGGTCGGGAATTCCAGACAAGGATCGTTGGAATTTGGGGGAAGCTATAGGCTTTGATATAGTCTTCAATTCAACCCATTGAGTACTGGGCAAGAATAATTATAAGTATATAATATTTTTACATAGGGTTTTGTTTGAAAGAGTAATAAACCATTTAAGAAGACATAATTGTCATGATGGATGCTCGAGAATAAATAACCTACAACACAATGTTAGAGCTTAATTACCACAAGAGAAGAAAGAAAAGAAAAGAAAAGAAGAGCAAAATGCTTAGTAGGTAACAATTCAAAGCTCGACTATATAAGGATACAATCAGATCGAGGCCGTAAACTGATGAATCTATTCTTCTAAAATAGTGATAAAGGACATTAACAACTACATCTAACATAGCGCACAAGAAAGGAGACATCTTTATCTGGAAACAAACAAACAAAAACCATGGATATAGGTTAATGCACAACGGAACTGTAAACTTTATGTTTGTGCAGAAGAATTCATGGAAGTTAAATCTTCCATGGATGAGAATGCAGAGAAAAATATATGCAGGAAGAGGATTTGTATTGCTTCTGTGTATTTACAATGAAGGAGGATCACCTCCTTTTGTAGACATCATTCAACATGACTATCACTAACTAACTCACTGCACTCACCACTTCACCGCACACACTGCACACTATCACTTAGTTATCAATTCTCAGTACTCCCCCTTAAGCTTTAGTCTGAGTATACATTGAAGACTCCAATCTTGAATAACAACATATGATGAGAAGCTGCACCTAAGCCCTTTGTAAGCAAATTAGCTGGGACATAGGTACGCAATATGTCCACTTTTGATTCTTACCCTCACAATGTGGCAGTCAATTTTTATATGTTTAGTCCTTTCATGAAAAATGGAATTAGCAGCAGTTTATATTGCTACTTTGCTGTCATAGTGCAACTTTACAAGGCTTGTGACATTGACATTCAGCTCTTTCAACACTACTATAAACCAAATGATCTCTGCAACAGCTCCAGCCATACTCCTATATTCAGCCTTTGCTGAGCTTCTGCTCAAAGTATGTTGTTTCTTGGATTTCCAGGATATAAGAGAGTCTCCTAGTTTAACCACGTATCCAGTCACTGACCTTGTAGTGTTAGGACAGGCTGCTCAATTTGAATCACAACATGCTTCAAGCTTTAGGCTCACCTTACTACTTAATAACATGCCTTGACCAGGACTGCATTTGATGAATCTGACCAATCTCAAAGTTACTTCCCAGTGTGATAGCTTAGGTTGTTGTATGAATTTTGATAATACTTGAACAGCAAAACTGATGTCAGGTCTTCTGATGGTTAGGTATAGCAACCTTCCAACAAGTCTTTGATAGCCTGTGATATCTTTGAATAAAGGATCAGTAGTTGCACCAGTTAACTCATCATATTCCACTGTAGTGAGTTTAATATTAGCTTCTAAAGGTGTATTCACTGGTTTTGCTCTACTAAGGCCAGTGTCTGAGATTAGCTCAAGGGCATACTTCCTTTAGTTAAGTAGTAAGCCAGTTTTGGACCACAAGATCTCAATCCCTAGGAAATATTTGAGATCACCAAGGTCTTTCATTTTGAATTTTCTATGAAGTGAGTCTTTTAACTCTTGTACCAACTGTCTGCTATTGCCTGTTATAAGAAAATCATCCACATAGATGAGGATCACTGTTATGTCCTCACTATTCTTTTTGGTGAAAAGAGAGTGATCATAAGGACTTTGTGAGTAACCTGTAGCTGATATGGCTTTAGTAAGCTTGAGATTCTATTGCCCGTAGGCCTGCTTTAGGCCATATAAAGACTTAAGAAGCTTACACACTTATACTCTCCCTATTTCTGAAAGCTCTAAGGCATCTCCATGTATACATCTTCAATAAGATCACCCTATAAGAAGACATTATGGACATCCATTTGGTAAAGAGGTCAGTTATGTGAGGTCCCACACTGATGACAGTCCTAGCTATGACCATTTTAGCTAAAAGGGAAAATGTTTCATGGTAGTCTAGCCCCTCTTGCTGGCTATAACCCTTGGCAACTAGCCTAGCTTTGTATCTTTTCACCTCGCCATTAGCCTGAAGTTTAACCTTATACACCCATTTAGAAACAATAGCCTTTTTATCAGGTGGGAGATCTACTGTCGTCCAAGTTTTATTTTGCTCTAATGCAGCAATTTCATTCTACATTGCTGCAACCCACTCTTGACACTTGGAAGCTTTCTTGAAATTAGCAGACTCAAAGATGGTGGAGACAACAGTTAAGAAGGACTTGTAATAAAAATTCAACTTTGAATAGGCAATATAGTCACCGATGGGATAAAGACAAGATGTATGTGTAATATCTCGTGTTATTCTAGCCTAGATTGAGTTCAAGAACCATGAAAAAATTGAGAAGAAGGAACTAACCCAGTGGACCATGAGTGTCCTCCATGATTCGTAGAGAGTTCTACGAGTCAGAGGGATGACTCGTAGACCCTTTTAACACTTAGTGAAATTTTGGGTCTAAGAAGCCTCCCAATGAATTGACCTCTATTGCCTGATTTCGGAAAAATATAAGCCTCAGTACTTTTTTTATGATTCAACAAAATAAATTGTAGGAATCACTACGACTCATAGAAATGATTCGTCGAAGAGATTCAAAGACTCAAGTTTTAGGGCTTTTGAAGTTGCCAGGACGATGGGTCCTTACGATCCGTAACTCTTTCTACGACTCGTAGACTTGAGTCATAGAGTAGGGTGCAGATTTTAGTCTAGTTATAGACTCATAGAATGACCCATAGACGGTCAAAATCAGTTATAATAAAGGGTGGTTTGGTCTTTTCCCACCCTTCCCAAATCAAAACCCTGACGTTTTGAGACTATTTCGAGTCCCTTATTAGTACCCTATACGCTTAAACTCTCATTAACACTTAGATTATTTTGAGATCAAGGATTGGAGAGGAGAAATATCTAAGGTTTAAGGTTTTCAAGCAAGGTTTCCAAGTTTCAATTATTCCTTCGATTTCTAGGTATTAAGGCTACCAATTACGTTGATTGAGTTCATCCACGTGCCCTACATCTTTAGTTCGTCGATTTGAGTTGAGTTTTGAGGTTCCATGAATTGAGTTTCTGAGTTATTTATAATTCCTATTAAGTTTTGTATATAAATTTCATTATGTTCTTATATTGTCCCGACCCGAACTAGGGACAAGTCGCGACACAACGATGGGGATGCAAAGGACCCCAACCAATCCATCTTAGCATACATCGCATACATAAGATAAAGAAACATAGTAAAAAACAAGAAGTAACAACTCAAGGGAATGGGTCTAAGGGATAGAATCAATCAACTAATGTCCGTAAGGGACTACATCATGCCTCTAGTTTAGTCTTTTATGGGGGCTTATGACAAGGTCCTAGCTCACCCGAAATAATAAAAGTAAGTCATTGAAACAATGTGAAAATAAAGTCATGTCTTCGATGATATGAGGACTCACCAACTTCTTTGAGAAAACTAAGCAACTCTAGCCACGAATATGGAGATGGTCGTGAGTGTCGTTCATCCCTACATTATGAGACAATGTAGGCAAAATATGTATTAGTACATAGAAGGTACTAAGTATGTGAGATATGCATGAAAAAGTAAAGGAACGTGAACAATATGTCATAAGATGCATGACCAATCATAATGAGTAAGGCTTAAAACATTTGAAAACATATGAAAACTCATGGTCAATGCATATCGTAAAACTTCATACTCATATCTTAACTTCAAATTGTGTGGAATAAGACCTTTAATCGACATCTAATACCATGTGAGCTATAACATGGAATCTGATGGTACCCTCATCGAGAAGGGATAGATACCTTGCCATCTATCATGGTACTCAACTCAACTCAACTGTGCTATATGTGGATCCACTAGCTAGGCTATAAAGGCATTCCTACGTGGACAACGTAGTTTGAGACTTTTAGGTTGCTACTAGTATTTCCTTGGGTAACTAACTGCGTTACCAGACCGAACCTCACCTAGAAGCCCTCTCGGTGCTTAGTCATTATCCCAATAGAAACTCATAAAACATGATCATAACATAATAGAAAAATATAGTAACTACCTGTCAATCCATCTTTACAAAACAATTTAGGAGTAGCTCATTAAATTTAGTGATTCATAAGAATCCATAACTTCGATGAAAATTGTACTTATCACCATCTTTAACATGATTGTGTGAGAATTGTATTTATCACACCATAATAACTTGATTTGATCATAACTTGATCATCATCATAACTTCATCATAAAAATCATAATCTCAACTTTGAATCATGAAAACTTTGCTTGAAAATCATTGAACTCTTAATCAACTCATAAAATCATCTTTGAATCCTCAAAATCATAATTGATATAACTTTATGCATGGGCATTCATAATTCAACTTAAAATCACTCAATTCATATAGAAACATACTTAGAATAATCATGGATAATAATTCAAAATGAAATTGAAACAACCCAATGCAATTCATCAAAACTAGGATTCATAAATTAATTGCAAATTGAAGGAGGCTTGAGAAAACTTTGGAACTTCATGGGTGAAAGGAACCCATGGATTAATTCCCACATACCTTGGTTGAATTCACTAAGAATTGAAGAAGAAACCTTTAAGAAATCTGAAACCCTCGCTTGAGTTCAGAGAAGAATCCTTTAGAGAATTGAGTCCTTGCCTTAGACATTTTTAGAAGAATGATTTAGAATGAGCAAAATTTCAAAGGATTGGATAGATATAGGCTTTAACTTAGCCATAATTGTGTCTAGATTCATTGAATTGAGCTTGGAAAATGACATAAATACCCCTTATTAAAACTTTGAATCTGGACCTACGAATCAACCTTATGATTCGTTCTCAAGTCTATGACTCATAGACTTGAGTTGTACTGAAGGTGCTAAGTTTCTAAGATTTCAGGAATCTCTTAAGGTTGGGTCGATGAGTCGTGTCTATGGCTCATCTTTAAGATTATGACTCATCACTAGGTCTCGTCCTGCAGGTCTGAGAAAAGGTCCTAAAAATAGGTCTCTAAATTTTGCAAATTACTCACTTGTACGAGTCGTTGAAGCTTCTTTGATTCGTCCTGTCAAGTCGTAGACTCGAGCCTGAGAAGCTTTAAAACATGAGCCTCTGAAGTTTGATTACGATTTCCCTTTATGACTCATCTTGGTGAATCGTAGGAACTCCTTCAGAGACTTGTCCTTAACAAGTATAAGGAGGGTCCTCTACGAATCATAGACATGAAATTTGTTCCTTTTCTTTAGATTTCTCCTTTGTTCTAGCTTTCCGACTTTCGGGGTCTTATAATATCTCCTCTTGAGAATATTCATCTTCGAATGAGATTAACTTATCATAGAAAAGACACGAAAAGAGGACTAGCAACCCAACATGAATATAATGACACTTTAAAATGCATAGAACATGAAAATCTCAACTCAACATAAAAAATGGCTTTAAAAATCAACTTTCATTGAACATACATAGAGGTGAATGACATAGGAGGAACTGAATATGTATGAGGTCAATTAGCTTGAATATTAACAACTTACTATGTTAGGCTTGACTAGATGGAAAGAGGTATGGGTATTATTTTATCATATCCACCTCTGCTTCCTAAGTAGAACTCTCTACTTGTTGATTTCTCCATAATACTTTGACAGACACAAATTCTTTATTTCTTAGATTCTTAACTTGCCAATCTAAGATTTCCATCAAAACCTCCTCATAAGTCAAATTCGCTTCAACACTTACATCTTCCAATGGTACAATGGAATTCAGATCACCCAGAAACTTTCTCAATATAGATACATGAAACATCAGGTGAACCATAGTTAATTCAAAGAGAAAATCTAAATCATAGGCCACTTTACCAACACGTCTCACTATCTTATAAGGTACAACATATCTAGGACTTAATTTCCCTTTCCTACCAAAATGCACTACACCCTTCATGGGTTAAACCTCCAAGTAGACCCAATCATCTACTTCAAATTCCAGCTCCCTCTTTCTAGCATCCGAATAGGACTTTTGACGACTTTGAGCTGTCTTCAATCTCTCCCTTATGAGCCTTACCTTCTCTATGGCATCTATTATTAAATATGAACTAATCAAGGTCATCTCACCTACTTTAAACCATCCCACCGGGGACCTACATCTTCTTCCATACAATGCTTCGAAAGGATCCATTTGGATGCTAGAGTGATAACTATTATTATAGGCAAACTCATTCAATGGAAAATGTTCATCCCAACTTCCTTTAAAATAAATCACAAATGCCCTCAACATATCCTCTAAAGTTTGGATCATTCTTTCGGCTTGACTATCGGTTTGAGGATGGAAATTGATACTTAGCTTAACCTTTTTACCAAGACCCTTTTGAAACGATTTCCAAAAGTGCAAAGTGAATTGAGTACCTCAATCCAATATAATAGACAAGCGAACACCATGAAGCCTTACCATCTCATGAACATATAACTTAGCATAATCTTTGGCTCCATAAGAATGTCTTAACCGGTAGAAAATGAGTCGTCTTAGTCCTCTAATCTACAACAACCCAAATGGAATCATGTTGCTTCTTAGTACAAGGAATACCCGTTACAAAGTCCATATTCACATCTTTTCACTTCCAAGTAGGAATTTCAATGTCTTGGGATAGACCTCCCGGTCTTTGATGCTCAACTTTAACTTGTTGGCAATTAGGGTACTTAGCCACAAATTCTGCTATGTCCTTCTTTATGCCATTACACCAATACACTTCCCTCAAATTACGATACATCTTGGTGGAACCCAGATGAATCGACTATTGGAAACTATGAGCCTCATTCAATATCAATTCTTTAAACCCATCAACATTGGGTACACACAACCAAACTTGATAACGAAGCACACCATCTCCTCCTTGGGAGAAAGCCTCAATGGCTTTTTTGAAAATGGACTTCTTTAAATCAAGTAACACCGAATCATGATCTTGTTTGGCCTTAACATTCGCCACAAGAGACAATTCTGAACCATTATGAACAAGAACACCTTCATCATCGGAGTCAACCAACCACAAACCTAAATGTTCCAATCTATGAACATCCTTAACCAATTCTTTCTTAACTTCTTCAATATCTGCAACACTACTCATAGACAATCTACTTAGTGCATTGGCAACTACGTTAGCTTTGCCCAAATGGTACAACACACTCATATCATAGTCCTTCAATAATTCAAGCCATCTCCTTTGCCGAAGGTTCAAATCCTTTTGCTTAAACACATATTGTAAACTTTTATGGTTAGTGAACACATCCATATGGACACCATAGAGATAGTGTCTCCAAATCTTCAAAGCAAACACAACCGCTGCTAGCTCAAGATCACGGGTTGGATAATTTCGTTCATGCACCTTAAGTAGCCCAGAAGCATAGGCTATCACCTTGCCATGTTGCATCAATACACAACCAAGACCAACCCTTGAAGCATCAAAATATACAACAAAACCACCAGACCCTTTTGGTAGAGTCAAAATAGGAGTTGTAATGAGATGATCTTGTAGCTCTTGGAAACACTTCTCACAAGCTTCTGACCATTTAAACTTTACCTTCTTTTGAGTTAACTTAGTCAAAGTTCACGAGGTCAATGAAAACCCTTCTACAAATCTCCTATAGTATTCAGCCAGGCCCAAGAAACTTCTAATATTCTAAGGGGACAATGGTCTAGGCCAATTCTTAACTGCCTCAATTTTCTTAGGATCAACTATAAACTCTTCATCGGATACACTATGACCAAGAAAAGCCACCTCTCTTACCCAAAACTCATATTTATTGAACTTTACAAATAATTGCTTGTCCCTTAGTGTTTGAAACACAATCCTCAAGTGATTAGCATGCTCTTCCTCATTCGGAGAGTAAACCAACATGTCATCGTTAAACATAATCATAAATATGTCCAAATATTTCTTGAATACCCTATTCATCAAATCCATGAATGTCGCAGGGGTACTGATCAAACCAAACGACATAACTAATAACTCATAGTGACCATACGTTATTTGAAATGCCATTTTAGGAATATCACACTCCTTCACCCTTAGTTAGTGATAACCGAAACATAGATCAATCTTAGAGAAAATAGCTTTCCCCTTGGAGATGGTTATAAAAATCATCCATCCTCGGAATTGGATATTTATTCTTCATGGTTACTTTGTTCAATTGCTGGTAGTCAATACACATATATAAGGAACCATCCTTCTTTCTAACAAACAAAATGGGAGCACCCCATGGGGATATACTTGGTCTAATGAAACCTTTCTCTAGTAAGTCTTTCAATCGGTTCTTTATATCCTTTAATTTTGCCAGATCCATTTGGTAAGAAGGAATAGAAATGGGTTGAGTACCCGGAAGAAGATCTATGCCTAAGTCAATTTCCCTTTCAGAAGGAATACTGGATAGATCATCGGAAAACAAATCCAAAAACTCATTAACAATAAGGACCAACTCTAGAGTAGGGGATTTGGAATTTTCATCCTTAACCCTCTCAAGATGGTAGATGCAACCCTTGAAAATCATTTTTTGAACTTTAAGGCATAGAATGAATTGACCTTTAAACACAAAATTATTACCCTTCCATTATAGGACCATCTCATTTGGGAATTGGAACTTGACCACTCGGGTTCTACAATCAATAGAAGCATAACATGCATATAGCCAATCCATACCAAGGATAACATCAAAATTGGTCATCTCAACCTCAACTAGATCACACAGAGTAACTTTATGGAAAACCAAAACTTGACAACTTTTATAGAATCTTTTAGCCACCACCAACTCACCTACGGGAGTATAAATGAAAAAAGTCTGTAACAACCTTCCAGGGCTAACATCAAATCTTATGTCCGTATTAGGGGAAACAAAAGACAAATTTTTACTTGGATCAAGTAAGGCATAAACATCATAGTCAAAGACCTGTAACATACCTATAACAATATCAGAAGTCTCCTCTACCTCTTACCTACCATGAAGAGCATAAAACTGATTGTTGCGTTGACCATCTTTTGGTTGCACTTGCGCACCTTATGCAACTTGGCCTCCATGAGCAACTTATCCTTGAGAACGACCATCTTTGAACTTACATTCCTTGGCATAATGACCCAACTTACCACATTGGTAGCAAACATTCAATTCCATTAAACACTCACCCTTGTAGTTCTTACCACACTTCTTGTATGCGGGAGTAACTAGGCCAATAGGAGCACCCCCTTGAGGCTTAGGGTTAGGCACCCTATCTTTTTCAAACCTTTGGGTAGTGACATTTGAAGACCCTTGAATGGAGTACCTTTGGCAAAAATGAGGACGTCCTCCACCTCCGAACTTAGAATGAGAGAAATTACCACCATCGGTCTGTGGCCTCTTGGACTCTTTATTTTTCTCTCTAGCTTCTCACTCTCTATTTTCTCTGCATAGGTTATGATACTAGATATATCCATCTCCCGAATCAACATAGCCATCTTACATTTCTTTGATACCATAGCCGATACACCCGACACAAACTTGCTCATAAGAGATCTTGAGTTGGCAACCATAAATGGAGCATACTTTGATAATTGAGTAAACATGAGGGCATACTCCCTCACACTCACACCACCTTGCTTAAGGTTGATGAATTTATGTACTTTGTACTCCCTCAACTCCAACAGAAAAAAGCGATCAAGAAACACTTCCTTGAACTCCTCCCAAGTGATGGGATCTTCCTCTCTAGGCCTCTCATATTTCCATTGATCATACCAAATATGAGAAACACCCTTCAATTAATACATGACCAACTCTGCCCTCTCAACCGAGCTAACCCCTATATATCCATAATATTGTGAATGCTATCAATAAATACTTGTGGATCCTCTTCCACCTTAGAACCCCAAAACTTTGGAGGATTCATCCTCACGAAATCATAAACTCTTGTTGCCATCATACTCACATTAGGGTTCACGGGAGCAACTACCTCACGATTGGCTTTAGCCGTAATAGATTGAGCAAGTACTTAGAAAGATGCTCGAAACTCGACATTAGAGACTTGATCATTCAAGGGATCATTCAGAGCCTTTTGCTCCTCTTCAACAATATTCCTTCTAGAGGGGTATCTTCGTAGAGGCATATTTTGAAAATCACAAAGAACAAGCTTTAGAGGGAAAGAATTAACCACTCTATCGCACGACATAGATCATGATAGAAGTGAGTTTTTCCTAAGACACTTCATAGACTCCTATTCATAGATGTGGCATGATTCACACCAATGAATAAACTCTACTTAATACAACATATTAGATTCTCTAGGACTCTTCTAAACCTTGTGCTCTGATATTGAGTTTGTCACAACCCGAACTAGGACCAAGACGTGACACGGTGATTGAGTTGCGAGAGACCCCAACCAAGCCATCGTAGAATACATCGCATATATAAGGTAAAGAAATATAGTAAAACAATTAGAAGTAACAAATCAAGGGAATGAGTCTAAGGGATAGAATCAGTCAACCAGTATCCGAAAGGGACTACATCATAATACCATCTAAACATGCTTCTCATTTAATCTTTGATGGGGGCTGAAGACTCCTATCTCACCCAAAAAAATAGAAGTAAATCATTGAAATAATATGAAAAGAAAGTCATGTCTTTGATGATATGATAACTCACTAACTTCTTTGAGAAAACTAAATAATTCTAGCCATGAATATGAGGATGGTCATGAGTGTCGTCCGTCCCTACATTATGAAATAATGTAAGAAAAATATGTTTTAGTACATAGAAGGCACTAAGTATATGATATATGCATGAAAACGTAAATGAACGTGAACAATATATCATAAGATGCATGACCAATCATAATGAACATGAGTAAGGCTTAAAATATTTGAAAACTCATGGTCAATGCATATCGTAAAACTTCATACTCATAGCTTAATTTCAACTTATATGGGATAAGACCTTTAATCGACATCTAAGACCATGCGAGCTATAACATGAAATCTAATGGAACCCTCACCAAGAAGGGGGAGGCTACCTTGCCAAGGCATACACCGTCATGGTACTCAACTCAACTCAACTTTTCTATATGTGGATCCACCAGTTAGTCCATAAAGTCATTCCTACGCGGGAAACATTTTTGGGACTTTAGGTTGCTACTAGGATTTTCTTAGGTAACTAACTGCGTTACCAGACAAAGCCCTATCTAGAAGCCCTCTTGGTGCTTAGTCATTATCCCAACAAAAACTCATAAAATATGATTGAACATAATAGGGAAATATAGTAACTACCTATGAATCCATATTTATAAAACATATTAGGAGTAGCTCATTAACTTTAGTGATTAATAAGAATCCATAACTTCGATGAGAATTGTACTTATCACCATCTTTAACATGATTGTGTGAGAATTGTACTTATCACACCATAATAACTTGCTTTTATCGTAACTTGATCATCATCATAACTTTATCATAAAAATCATAATGTCAACTTTAAATCATGAAAACTTTTCTTGAAAATCATTAAACTCTTAATCAACTCATAAAATCATCTTTGAATCCTCAAAATCATAATTGACATAACTTTATGCATGGGCATTCATAATTCAACATAAAATCATACAATTCATGTACAAAAATGCTTTGAATAATTATTAATAATAATTCAAAATGAAATTAAAACAACCCAATATAATTCATCAAAACTAGGGTTCATAAATCAATTGAAAATTGAAGGAAGCTTGAGAAAACTTTGGGACTCCATGCGTGAAAGGAACCTATGAATCAATTACCATATATCTTGGTTGAATTCACTAAGAATTGAAGAAGAAACCCTGAAGAAATATGAAACCCTTGCATGAATCTTGGAGAAGAATCCTTGAATGAATTGAGTTCCTTGCCTTAGAGATTTTTAGAACAATGATTTAGAATGAGGGAAATTTCAAAGGATTGGGTAGATATAGGCTTGAAATTAGCCATAATTGTGTCTAGGTTCATTGAAATAAACTTGAGAAATGATACAAATACCCCTCATTAAAACTTCAAAATTGGACCTACGAATTAACCTTACGATTCGTCCTCAAGTCTACGACTCATAGACTTGAGTCATAGTGAAGGTGTTGAGTTTCTGGGATTTCAGAAATCTTTTAAGGTTGGGTTGATGAGTTATGTCTATGGCTCATCTTCAAGATTACGAGTCGTCACTGGGACTTGTCCTACAGGTATGAGAAAAGCCCATAAAAATAGGTCTGTGAATTTTGCAAATGACTCACTTCTATGAGTTGTTGAAGCTTCTATGATTGTCCTGCGAAGTCGTAGACTCAACCCTGAGAAACTCTAAAACATAAGCCTCTAAAGTTTGATTACGAGTCCCCTTTATGACTCATAAATAGGACGATGACTCATCTTGTTAAATCGTAGGAACTCCTTCAGAGAGTTGTCCTGAACAATTCCAAGGACTGCCTCTATGATTTATAGGTTCCTTTACAAATCGTAGAGTGGTTCGTAGATCTGAAATTTGTTACTTTTCTTTAGATTTCTCCTTTGTTCTAACTTTTCAACTTTCGAGGTCGTAGACCTGAAATTTGTTCCTTTTCTTTAGTTTGAGCATTCTTTATCCTAGCAAAGTATTGGATGGCTCTAGCAATGACAGTTTTAACTATTCTATTATCACTATCTCATAAGTGATGGTTATCGGTTAGAGAAACTCTCCAAGAGTAAAATATTTTTTTATTCAATAAGTTGCATCTCTTATTGCATATTATTTAAAGTGTTGTATTATTTTACTTCATGCTTTATTGAGATGAGTCACTTTAGAGAGAGTTCCTTGAGTTGAGTTGCATGAGGTTGAGTAGTGTTGACTGTGTTCCTTTCTAGTTATTTTACATACTTGTACTGATGCCATTTGACCTACATCATTTTATGATGCAGATACAAGTGATAGAGGTCCTCAACAGGCATATCATTGAAGACTAGATCTAGTTCAGCTTTTGGTGAGACCTTCTTGCATTCGGAGGACTTCATTTTATTCCTTCATTTTTCATTCTTTGATAGTAATTTGAGGTAGCCTTGGACTTGTCTTGGTATTTTTTTAGTATTAAGTTAGAGGCTTCATGGATAGAGTGTGAGCGAGTTAGATGGTTTCTATTGGAATCTATTTTGAAAACTATAATTTTGTTATTGAGTTAATGACGTCGAGTTACATCACATTTTAAGAATATAAAGTTATTACTTAATTATTGATGAAGATTGTTTAAATGCCCACTCGAGTTAATTGCCCTTTGAGTCGAGTCTTCCGCTGATTAGTTTGAATGAGTTAATGGACCAAGTGATTCACTTGGGCCCAGCAATGGTCTTCAAGTGCCGGTCACACCTATGGTATCCTATCGGAGCATGAAAAACTTGGTATCAAAGAACATAGTTGAAGAGTTCTAGGGTGTCTATGAAGCTGTGTCAAGTAGAGTCTTGCTTATGGATGTGTTGTGCACCACAATTATAATTAAGAGGCTACAGGACATTAGGAATTGTTTTACTTCTTCATATTCTGATTTCATACGAAAGAGTTTAGCTCTAAAAATTCCTTCCTAATTCATGCATTACACGTTTGTGGATAATGCCTCCAAAATATACCTCCAGTCAGAAGAATGCTGCCAGCACTGAGATCCCACAGTCTGAGATACCCCCACCGTCTAGAGTGATAACTAGGGGCCGACTGGAACGGTCTACTGAGGCACCCCAAGAGCCTACTACTCAGCCAACTTGTACTTCGGAGGCTAAATTCAAAGGTTCTATCTCCATGCTCACCCAAATAGTAGATGGCCATAATGGTAACCAGATTTCACCAGCCCCCAGATCTAGCTCTCAAGAGTTGTCAACTTCGGTGAGAATCCGAGATTTATTGAGGATGAACCCACCAATCTTCATGGATTCAAAGGTTGAGGAAGACCCCCAAAATTTCATTGATGAGATGTGGATTATCCTGAAAGCAATGTATGCTACTAATATTGAGGGGGTTGGTTTGCTATCAAATTAAGGATGTGGAGAATATATTGTATAACCATTGAGAGGAGAGTAGTGGTGAGGATGCTGAGCTCGATATTTGGGATGAGTTTTAGGGAGCATTCATTGATCACTTCTTTCCTAAAGAATTGAGGGAAACAAAAGTAGAACATTTCATGAATTTGAAGCAAAAGGGTTTGACAGTGAAAGAGTATGGTCTGAAGTTCATCCAACTGTCCAAATACGCTCCATAGATGATCCCATATATGATATCAAAGATGGGGAAGTTTGTCTCTGGCTTGGGAAAACATGTGAAAAGAGAGTGTAAGACATCATTAGTGATTTCTGGCATAGCTATTTCCAAGTTGATGGTGTATGCCCAATAGGTTGAGGATGATAAGAAGAAATACATAAAAGAGCACTTGAGCAAGAAGGCCAAATTAGCTGGGCATGAGAATGAACAGAGACAAGGTAAGGGCAAGTGGTCCTTCTTCCAGAAGAGGTCTTCTAACTATGCTCCATCGACAGCAAGTCCACCTGCCCTCAGCCATAGGTATGATCAGAAGGAACAGAGCCACCAAAACTCCAGAGCTAAGGGTTCTTAATCTTAAGCTAGCATGGATCCAGGATCGAAGGGGAATCCACCTTGCGATAAGTGAGGTAAACTCCACTTGGGAGAATGTCGAGATAGAAGTAATGGTTGCTACAAATATAGTAAGATAAGACATTTTCAGTGGCAGTATCCGATGTGTCCAATCCTCTACTGAAGCACCCTTAAATCGAGGTAATCAATGAGGTACCACTTCAGGTATGGGTGAAGTTTCAAACCGTCTATATGCTATGGCTAATCTCGAGGATCAGGAGAACTCACCAAACATTATCACCAGTATGCTTCGAGTCTTCTCTTTTGATTTTTATGCTTTTCTTGATTTGGATGCTACTTTGTCATTTATGACCCCTTATGTGTCTAATAAATTTGATAGAATTCTTGAATGTCTTCTTGAGAGTTTCGATGTGTCCACTCTTGTGGGTGAGTCTATCTTAGCTGAGAGGGTCTATAGAGATTATATTGTGTCCATTGATCACAAATATACCATGGCTAACTTAGTTGAGTTATACATGATTAATTTTGATGTGATTCTTGGTATGGACTGACTTTATGCCTGTTATGCCTCGATCGATTATAGGACTCAGATTCTTAAGTTCAGTTTCCCAAATGACCCTATCTTTGAATGGATAGGTAGTCTTGTTGTGTCTAAGGGTAAATTTATTTCCTAACTTAGGGCCAGGAAGTTAATCTCGAAAGGGTGTATTTATCACATCGTGTGGGTTAAAGATGATAGTGTGAAGTCTCCATCCCTTGAGTCTGTCCCGATTGTTAATGAGTTTCTTGAAGTCTTTTCTAAGAATCTGCCAGGAGTCCCTCCTGATAGAGAGATCGACTTTGGAATTGATGTCCTTTCTAATATGCAGCTTATCTCTATTTCTTCATACATAATGGCTTCTACTGAGTTGAAAGAATTGAAAGAACTACTGAAAGACCTCCTAGATGATGGATTTATTAGGCTGCATATCTCACCTTGGGGCGCTCCTATCCTATTTGTACGAAAGAAAGATAGTTCTCTCAGAATGTGCATTGACTACCGTCAAATAAACATGGTCACCATAAAGAACAAGTATCCTCTTCCCAGGATAGATGATCTGTTTGACGAACTTCAGGGTGCCACTTGTTTCTCAAAGATAGACCTTAGATTAGGCTATCATCAGTTGAAATTGAGAGAATATGATATCCCAAAGACCGCTTTTTGGATCTGATATGGTCACTTCAAGTTTATTGTTATATCCTTTGGTTTGACTAACAGTCCTGCAATATTTATGGACTTGACGAATTGAGTGTTCAAATAGTATTTGGACATATTTATGATAGTATTTATCAATGCCATATTTATCTATTTGAGGAATGAGGATGAGCATACTAATCATCTCAAAATTATTCTTTAGACTCTCACGGATAGGGAGTTATATGCTAAGTTTTCAAAGTGTGAATTTTGGCTTGCTTCTGTGGCTTTCCTAGGACATGTTATATTCGGTAAGGGTATAAGAATTGATTCACAAAAGATTGAAACGGTTAAGAATTGGCCAAGACCCACATCCCCAACTGACATAAGAAGAGTATTGGGTTTGGCTGGCTATTATAGGAGATTTATTGAAGGGTTCTCACCTATATCCTCGCCATTGAACAAGTTAACTCAAAATAAGGCTAAGTTTCAATGGTCATATGCCTATGAGAAGAGTTTTCAAAAGTTGAAAACAAGGTTGACTCCTGCTCTAGTGTTGTCCCTACCCGAGTGAACAAATGATTCGGTTATCTATTGTGATGCGTCTAGAATTGTATTGGGTTGTGTATTGATGCAGAAGAGTAAGGTTATTGCTTATGCTTAATGAAGCTTAAGATTCATAAGAGGAACTACCTGACTCATGACCTTGAGTTGGCAGCCGTAGTGTTCACTCTTAAGATTTGGCGTCATTATCTCTATGGCGTGCATGTTGATGGGTTCACTGACCACAAGAGCCTGCGATATGTGTTTACTCAGGTGAACCTGAGGTAGAGGAGATGGTTTAAACTGCTCAAGGACTATGATATGAGCATTCTCTACCACCCAGGTAAAGATAATGTTGTTTCTGATGCTCTTAGCATGTTATCTATGGGGAGCACTGCCTATGTAGAAAAGGGAAATAGGGAGTTATATAGGGAGATGTATAGACTTGCATGTTTAGGAGTTTAACTTATTAACTCTAGTGATGATGGTACCATTGTTCAAAATGTGGCTGAATCATCTTTAGTTGTAGAGGTGAAAGAAAAGCAAGATCAAGATCCCATTCTCCTCCAACTGAAAGATAATGTTCACAAGTATAAGGTAATGGCTTTTGCCAAAGGGCGAGATGGAGTGTGCATGTATCAAGAGAGATTATGTGTTCCAAGTGTTGATGGTATTTGAAAAAAAATCATGGTAGAAGCCCTTAACTCCAGGTATTCCATCCATCCAAGTTCTACAAAGATATACCATGACTTGAGCGAAGTATATTAATGGAGTGGGATGAAGAGAGATATAGCAGAGTTTGTGTCCCAGTGCTCGAACTTCCAACAAATTAAAATTGAGCTCCAAAGGCCTTGTGGAGTGGCTGAAAATATTAAAATTCCAGAATAAAAGTGGGAGATGATAAATGTGGACTTCATAACATGCTTGCCGTGATTCCGCAGGCAACATGAATCCATTTGGGTGATTATGGATAAGATTACCAAATCAACCTATTTTTTGCCGATCAAGACTATAGACACCGAAGAGGACTATGCCAGATTGTATCTTCGAAAGATTGTCAGACTTTATGAGTTTTCATTATCTATCATCTTAGATAGGGGAGATTATTTCACTTTTTAATTTTGGAAGTCATTCCAAAAAGGTTTGGGTTCAAGAGTAAACCTTAGCACTGCTTTCCATCCACAAATAAACGGCCAGGTAGAGCATACAATTCAGACTTTGAAGGATATATTGAGAGCTTGCATCATCGACTTCAAAGGTAACTGGGATGATCATCTACCTCTTATTGAGTTTGCATACAATAATAGCTTCCATTAAAGTATCCAAATGGCTCTTTATGAAGCTCTATATTAGAGGAGGTGTATATCACTAATTGGTTGGTTCGAAGTTGGTAAAGCTGAGCTGATTGGTCCAAACTTGGTTCACCAAGCCATAAAGAAGGTGAAGATCCTCCAAGAGAGGTTGAGAACTGCTCATAGTGGCATAAAATCCTACACTGATATTAGAAGGAGAGATTTGGAGTTCTAAGTGTATGATTGGGTATATTTGAAAGTTTCGCCCATGAAGGGTGTGATGAGATTTGGGAAAAAGGGGAAAGTCATTTCCCTCTACATTAGTCCATATTATATTGTGCAAAGGTTTGGTAGTGTAGCCTATGAGTTGGAGTTGCCATCAGAGTTAGCAGCTATCTTTCCGATGTTTCACATCTCCATGCTTAAGAAGTATTTAGGAGATCCATCGCTTGTTGTTATGATTGAGAATATTGGGGTGAAAGAGAGTTTAACTTATGAGGAGATTCTTGTCTTGATCCTTGACCATCAGGTTTGCAAGTTGAAGACCAAGAAGGTTGTATCTGTCAAAGTTTTATGGAAAAATTAATTTGTTGAAGAGGCTACATGGGACGCTGAAGAGGATTACCTATTCGTGCCTCCTAATGACGATATTGATGATAATATTTCTTTCTCTTATCCTTGAGTTGATGTTCATTCTCAGTCCATGTATATGATGAGTATTCTTGAGTTCGAGTATTTGATTGTTTGAGTATTTAAGTTCGTGATTGTACTCGTGCCTTGAGTTAAACACTTATCTTCATCTTCATTCGAGGATGAATAATTCCAAGGTGACATATTGTAACACCTCGTGCTATTCTAGCTTAGACTGAGTCGGAGAACCATGACAAAAATTGAGAAGAAAAAACTGACCCAGTGGACCACGAGTGTCCTGTACGATTCGTAGAGAGTTCTATGAGTCATAGGGATGACTCATAGACCTTTTCAACACTAAGTGAAATTTTAAGTCTGAGAATCCTCTCTACGAATTAACCTCATGACTCGTAAGAGACTTGATGACTCATAGAAATGAGTCGTAGAGGTATTGCCTAATTTCTTAAAAATATAAGCCTCAATACTTTTGTTATAATTCAACAAAACGAATGGTAGGAATCACTACAACTCATATAAATGACTCGTAGAAGAGATTCAGAGACTCAAGTTTTAAGGCTTTGGAAGTTACCAGAACTAGGAGTCCTTACAACCCGAACCTCTCTCTATGACTGGTAGCCCTAAGTCATAGAGTAGGCTGCAGATTTTAGTCCGGACGGTCTTCTACGACCCGTAAACACTTCTACGGATCATAGAAAAACCCATAGACAGTCAAAATCAGTTTTAATGAAAGGCAGTTTGGTCTTTTTCCACCCTTTCCAAACCAAAACTCTGACGTTTTGAGACTATTTTGAGTACCTTATTAGTACCCTATATGCTTAAACTTTGATTAACATTTAGATTATTTTGAGAGCAAGGATTGGAGAGGAGAAAGAGCTAGGGTTCGAGATTTTCAAGTGAGGTTTCCAACTTTCAATTGTTCCTTCAATTTCCAGGTATGTAAGGCTACCCATAACATTGGTTGAGTTTATCCACGTGCCCTACATCTTCAGTTCGCCGAGTTGAGTTGAGTTTTGAGGTTCTATGAATTGAGTTCCTGAGTTATTTATAATTCTTATTAAGTTTTGTATATAAATTCCATTGTGTTCTTATATGTATTATAATATTCCTTGATGAGTTCCTTGAGTTGAGTCTTATTGATAATATCGATTCATGTTTGAACTCACATGAACCCTAATTGAGATTTCATTCATATTTTATGCATTGATGGAATTTTTAAAGAATGATTTATGAATGCGTTGCATTAATTATTTTATGCACTATTTTGAGTTTAAAGAATGACTATTTTTTATCCTTGATTAAGAAAGAGTTTAAGCATCAGTTGAGTTTGAGGAGTCTTCCATTTAAATATTTTTAGCATGAGTATTTTGAGTACAAACGAGTTGAGCTTTATTATATTAAAAACATCTATTATGAGGTTGAGATGAGGAGTTAAATTATGCTTTGAATGCATCCTTTAAGTTGACATGAGTTGAGTTTTGAGCTAAGTCCAAAAATAGACTAAATTAGTTAATTGAGTATTTTATTTATTATATGAGCATAATGAAGAATTTTTGGAGTAGTATCGAGCATCGATTTGGGTAAGAGTAGAGGTAACTCAAAATCCATAAACTAGGTATCCAACATAGGATAGAGGCTATGCCTCTTTAAGTCCCAAAATAATGGACTTTGAGTAATTTGGATCCAGTGAGTTTGAGCGTTTTTTACCCTGGCAAAGTATTGGATAACTGCTAGCTCATAAGTGATGGTTGTCGGTTAGAGAAACTCTTTAAGAATAAAATATTATATTTTTATTCATTGAGTTGCATTCTTATTGCATATTATTTAAAGAGTTCTATTATTTTACTTCATGCTTTATTGAGCTGAGTTACTTTAGAGCGAGTCCCTTGAGTTGAGTTGTATGAGATTGAGTATTGTTGATTGTGTTCCCTTACAACTATTTTACATAATCGTATATTTTATGTACTGACGTCATTTGGCTTACATCATTTATGATGTAGATATAGGTGATAGAGATCCTCAAAAGACGCATCGTTGAAGACTAGATCCAGTTTAACTTTTGGTGAGACCTCTTTGCATTCGTAGGACTTCATTTTATTGTTTCATTTGTCATTGTTTGATAATTATTTGAGGTAGCATTGGACTTGTCTTGGTGCCTTTCTAGTATTGAGTTAGAGGTTTCATGGACAGATTATAAGTTGAGTTAGATGGTTTCTATCGGAGTCTGTTTTGAAAACTATAATTTCGTTATTGAGTGAATGACGTCGAGTTACCACACATTTTGAGTATTTAAAGTTATTACTTATTGATGAAGATTGTTTAAATTCCCACTCGAGTTAATTTCCCTTTTAGTCGAGTCTTCTACTGATTAGTTTGAATAAGGTAATAGACCAAGTGGTTTAGTTGGGACTAGTAATGGTCTTCGAGTTTCGGCCACGCCTAGGGTATCCTCTCGGGGCGTGACAGTATGAGCCTGTTTAGAAGACTTGGGCATAGCATAATCTTTATACCAAATAGGTGGTTTAATGGACCTACTTGGTCTTGCACTTGTGGGTTCAGTGGTGACCACAACAGGAGTGATGGCATCTTCAAATGGACCACTACTACAATCTTCAGTTGTTGGCATTTGACTTCCAGAAACTGGCATTGGGCTCTCAGGATCTGGGATGTTACTACCCTTTTTAGCTATAGGGACTAGAACATTAACAGATCCATGATGTAGGCTATTTTTTTCTTCTTGTAAGTCAGTAGTGTGATCGCTTGGGGGAAAGCTAGTAGCATGATCATCATTTAGACCATAAGGTGTAGTATCTCTATGAACTTCTAAGTCTTGAAGAAATGAACAGACTTAAACGGAAACTGAAGTTGTACAAATCTCTATTAATGTGAAATGAATGAGATTTCATATCAAGCACTCTATAACCTTTCTGTGTTTCAAAATATCCCATTAATCTCTTTTCTTTGCTCTTAGTGTAAATTTATCAGACCTGTGCAATACATATATAAAACAAAGACAACCAAATACCTTGAAGTGATTTAGTTGAGGTTTAGTACCATATAGTAGCTTATGTGGGGATTTCCCTTGCAAGACTTCTAAGGGAATTTAGCTAATCAAGTAAATTGTTGCCTTTATATAATGTCCAGTAATAAATAGGGATACCATCCTAAAACCTTAGAGCCCTAGCACTGTTTAATATATGTCTATGTTTTCTTTCAACCACCCCATTCTTTTGGGGTGTGTATACACAGGAAGTTTGATGTACAATTCCAAGAGAAGCAAACAATTCTCTACATTTTGAATTCATAAACTTTTTTCCATTATCAGATCTCAATACTTTCACCTTGACACTAAACTAAATACTCACCATTAACAAGAAGTTTTTTAATAAAGATTGAACTTCAACCTTTGAGTGAATCAAACAAGCCCAGGTAAATCTATTGTAGTCATCTACTATGTTAACAAAATATTGTTTTCTATCATGTGTTGGAGTCTTGTAAGGACCCCAAACATCTACATGTATTAATTGGAAAATACTGCTAGGCTTATGAAAACTACCATGGAAAGCTAGTCTGCTTGGCTTGGCTTGAGAACATATGTGACAACACAGTTGTTCAGATAGATAGATGTTGAGTGATGGTATGTGCTGCATAGCTGTGAGGGATGGATGGCCAAGTCTCAGATGCCACAATATGGTCAAGCCATCATCCTTTATTGTAGCATTCACCACTGCCTCTATTGTATCATTTAATAAGTAAAGACCATCACATATTTTGCCAATTCCAATCATCTTCCCATTGAAGAGGGCCTGCAAGACACAAAAGTTAGGAAAAAAACTAACACTATAAGAAATATCTTTAGTTAGCTTGGCAACTGATAACAAGTTAAATTTGAAATCAGGTACATGTATCACATTCTTCACTTTATAATTGCCCAAGATAATGGAATTGCTTGTTCCTTTAATGTGAGCCCTATTTCCTACGGGTAATTGGAGAATATTTGATCTTTGGTCACCAATACTTCTCAATTCATTTAGCAGGTCCTTAGAAAAAGCAATGTAGTGAGTGGAACCTGACTCAATGATCCAATCATGATCATAAGTATTAGGTGCTAGTGACACATTACCTGCCAGGTCTGGTTTGCATTCACCAGCTTCACCAACAGCTTCAGTAAGTTCAATGTTATGCCTGAGATTCTTCACATGATTGTATTCTTCTTCAGTAAGAGTGAGTTTATGTCCTTCCCCTTCAGTAGTGACATAGTTAGCATATGATCTGAAATAAGGTCCTTTATTCCAAGTGTTGTTGTTGGATTTATAACTACTTCTACCTGTATGAGTTGTATTCTGAGTGTCATTATTAGATCTATAACCACTATTACCTCCTTAAATTCCACCTTGTTCTTGCTTTATTTTCCTTTTGGAATCTATAGGATATCCTATTATCCTATAGCAATCCTTAGACAAATGGTTTTTGTAGCAACAATGCTCACATAGAGTGTCTAATAACTTTTCCCCCTTAAAACTTACCTTCTATTGACCAGCATAGTAAGAGGATCCTTGTTAATATTTACTACACCTAGTAATCTCTGACTTCATTCTTGTATCACTATGGCATAGGTCTGATTAACAGTAGGTACAACTATCTTAAGTGTAATGACCTCCAAGCTTATTTTTGTGCTTTAGCATGTTTTTACCATTTTACCTCTCTCCGTAGCATCTCTATAGCTCTTATGTGATATTGGGATGGGTGACATGCTCCCTAAAAGTGTTGGGTTGAGTTTTAGGAGGGTTGGTCATTCTTGAAGCTTAATATTTAAAAGAGTTGACTTGAGTCAACCTTTAGAGATTCTGACCCTAGATGACAATTTCATTAGTTCCATCAGCTCCAGAAGGATCATTTTGGTCTACAAGGAAGGTTGTTTTGGGTTTTAAAGTCTTTGATTTGAGGTTGTGCGATTAGGCCTTTTAACTTTAAAGTTTTGGCCAAGTTTGACTTCGTCAACCTTTTTAGTAAATGCACTCAAAGGAAAATTGTATCAGCGTGGTTAGCTCTGAAATACCAAGTTTGGTTTAGAATGACCTTTGGTTCAGTTCTCGAGGTGCTCAAAATGGTTTTAGGCCCATTTCCCTATTTTTAAACCTTTATAACTTAAAAAGATGAATTTATTCATAATTTATGGTAAACAACCTTAGAACAGAATTTTGATGGTTTTATCAGCTCCGGAATGGTCAAATTAGGCTAGTAGCATGATCGATACTAGTATCGAGGCAATCGGTAAGAGTTTGGAGCCATTTGGCGCATATGACTTTGAAAATTAGCCTATAGTTGAGTTTAGTCAACATTCTTGAAAATCGCGCTCGGATGGAAATTTTAATAGCGCAATTAGTTCTAGAATGGCGAGTTTAGTCTAGAACAACCTTTCGTTCACTTCCTGAGACTTTGGGTCTAATCCCAAGACCCATTGTGGAAAATTGCGTTTGGGGTGTGGGACCCAACTTTTAATAAAAAGACCTTGTATGGGAATTTTGAATGTGTCATTGAGTCTGAAACATCGAATTTGGTAAAGTAGAATATCTCGTTTGTGCGCATGGGGTTTCAAGAGATCCGAAATACCCCATCGGAGAATTCGGCATGTCAAGTTTATTTTGCACTTGCAGGCATCTAATTTCGTCGCTAAAACGACTCTTGATCTCTAAAGTGAGTGTCGCTACAGTGGTCAGGAGGTTACTTTCTGGGCCGGGTATCATTAAAGCGACCTGGCATCGCTAAAACGACTAGTCCATTAAGCGACCTGGTGTTGCTAAATCGATGCCCGCCTCTTTGAGGTGGTCACTTAAGCGAACACCGGGGGTTAGCTTAAGCGACATTGAAGGCCTATTTTTGGTCTTTTTTTCATATTTGAGCCCTATCTTCCAAACTTGATTTTTCTCTCTATATTTGGGCGATTTGGATGATTTAAAAGGATAAATTGTGGATTTTTGAGGGAAATCCATTGGTATGTTCGTAATTAGGAGCAAAGGATTCCTTTGAGGTAAATTTCCCTTTTTCCTTGTATTTTTGGGTATTGTAGGGCTTGAATTTGGTAAGTTGTTTGAGTTATTTCGGTGCTCAGAATGTGCCCATTTTTGGGGTATAAGTTCCTTGAGTTATTTGGGACCTTGTGAAGGAGTTGGTTTTTCGATTTTGTACGTGGGTCCCAATATCGAATTTTGACCCGATTTTAGTTTCGTTTTAATTATAGTAATATGGGTATCGTTGGATTTTTTTGACATGCTCTTCAATAATTTATAGAGTGGCATCGTTTGGAGGCGGCCCGGAAGGGAAAAGCTCAGGTTTAGTGGTTCGTGTGCGGTTTCAACTTTAAGGTAGGTTATGGCTTCTTTTTGTTAGACTTTCCTTGGTTGGAATTGATGTATTTTAGGTGGTAGCGTATGATTAGGTTGGTGATTTAGGTATTGATATCCTATTGAGTATTTTGGAGCCTTAGTCCAGGTATTAACTTGACTTGCTTACATCGTCTAAAATCCTTAGAATTTGCTCCTAGGTGATTTGAACTTAGGATACCGCTTGTTTGACTTGTTTGGTCTTGGTTGGTCACTTGTTATGATTTCGACTTATGCTTGTGCCTTGTTTGCTCATGATATTGAAATATTGGGCCCGAGGCCATGCTTCTGGTATACTGGAGTCTCAGGTGAGTGATATATAATTTTTTGGACATGCTACTTGCCTCATTTACCCCGTTGGTGTTAAAAAGTAATCTTTTTAAAAGGAAGAATAAATGATGAGTTTAAGACTTTTGGCGGATGAATATGAACAATTTAAGGAAATAAAGTGATATCTTATTCATGGCATTTCATGGTTGATGAGCTCGAGGTATAATTTTGGGCAGCCCTTTTACTGACTTTGGGCTACACTTTATTTCATTTGATGAGCTCGACGTGTGAATTTCGAGCGGCCCTTGATATATATTCTAGATTATTATATTGATGTTGATGAGCTCGAGGCATGGTTTCGGGCGGACCTTTTATTGATGAGTTCGAGGGTTATTCCGGTGTTTCATGATACTTCTGGAAGAGGTTGAGCCGTAACTACGATTTTACACTTGTTCATTCTTCTAGTATTTTGTGAGTTGAGATTTTCAACATGATGACATGATTTGTGGGATTTACTTGATTATTGTATGATCTTTCCATACCCTTTTTCCCGAGATCATAATTTTATGCTTATTCCTTTTTATTATTAGTATTATCTTGCTATTTATTATATATTTATTCTTTCTGAGCTCGATCGGCCTATGATGCATATTGAGTACCCCATATTTTGGTATTCATACTTCATTTTGAAATCTTTTTTATGTAGCTCTTAGTTTGAGCCACCCTCAACGCGCACCTTATCATCCGTTGTTGTGCCAGATCCAAATTGTAGTGAGCTCCCGATGTTCAAAGACTTTCTACATTCCCTCTTTTGCTCTGACTTGTATTTTGTATTTTGGACAGTCAGTTCTGCATTATATATTTATATATATTGTCAGCATTTGTACTTAGCAGCTCTTGTATAGGTGACACCAGGTCCGAGGTTTGGTCTAATGTCAGTTCATTATTTTTGGTCACTATTGGGCCTTTTTATATTTTGTATTGTATTTACATATATATACCCTGAAATGACTTTTCTTTGGTTATATTCTCTTTGCTTCCACCTTCTTATGTTATTTATTATTTATTACTCCGGGGATATAGTAGGTGCCATCATGGCCCGGACTCGGATCGTGACAAAGTGGTAATAGAGCTTAGGTTCACCAGTCTCACCATTACAAGATCAAGTGTCTAGTAGAGTCCCGTGGATCGGTACGATGACGTCCGTATCCAATCTTCATAAAGCTATAGGATACTGTTAGAAATTAATTCACTATTCTTATTTCTGATCGTGCACGGATGATGATGAGCACCTTTAAATCCTATTTGTTTCACTCTTTCTTAGATGGCGAGGATGAGATCCATCTGAGGCGGACGAAGACCCCATGCGCCTACAAATAGAGCCCCTAGCTCGGGGTAGGGATCGAGGTCGACAAAGAGGCCGGGATAGAGCTTAGGCTACAGCATTGGTGCCAGAGCTATATATAGAGATTGAGCAGTTCGAGCCTCAGTCGGAGTAAGAGCATCCATCCCAGCCTCCAGCTGGATTCGTAGCCACACCAATGCTACAGGATACTGTAGCCTAAATCCACAGCTTCATGAAGGGTATGTCCCGAGCAGGGACACTGCCTAGCTCTTCAGCCAGACCCAGGTCTGAGAGGAGGCTCAGACTTCAGGGCAGGCAGGGGCATAGTATGATCTAGCCCCAGTTCTATAGCCTACTACTATAGCTCCTCATCCAGTGATTCAGCATATTCCCATAGTTTTTCAGCATATGGCAGCTAGACTAGTTATGACTGTGGAGGAGCAAAAGATGTTGGGCAGATTTATCTGATTGGACCCTCCTAGGTTTTTGGGTACCACAGGAGAGAATGCTCATGAGTTTTTGGTTAGTTTCCAGAAGAGGTTGCATAATTCTGGTTGGTGGAGTCCCATGGGATTGACTACACTGCTTTCCAACTGGATGGACTAGCGAAGCAGTAGTAGAGGTCCTACCTGAGCTGCAGATCTGCGAGATCACTGTTGATGACATAGACCCAGTTCTCCGAGGCCTTCTTGGAGAAATATATACCCCGAAGTTTGAGGAAGAGGCTGAGAGATGAGTTTACAGCACTGGTACAGGGATCGATGATGGTCACAGAGTATGAGTCTCAGTTCTATGAGCTCTCCAAACACGCTACCATGATTATGCCGACATAAAAGGAATGGGTGCGCCGATTTATTAGAGGGTTGTCTATTCCCTTGAGATTAGCTACAAAGCAGATGGTTGCATCGGGTTGTTCATTCTTACAAATATTAGACCATGCCTGAACTACTGAGGCTATACATAATGAGGCCTATGGAGGCAGCGATAAGAGGCCTCGCCGTCAGGGCAGTTTCAATGGATGCCAGTCGTACAGTAGGTTTTTTTTTGGTAGAGTCCATCCACAACAGTATCTACCTAGTAGACTAGTTTCAGGCATCCTTACAGCTTACTGACGGTGGATCAGTAGGTGCCAGCGGCCAGAGCAGCCAGACTTTGGGTCAGTTTTCTCGGGGTCAGACCTCCGGGTATTCAGGCCGTGGTGGCCATTTAGGTTCAACTGGGATGTCTTAGGGATGCTCGCTCAGAGGTTCATGATATGAGTGTTGTGTGATAGGCCATTTTTCTAGGGAGTGTCCTGCTATCAGCCACCGCAGGCACTAGAGTCTGCAGGGTCTATAAGGCCAGCAGGTTCAGGCCCCCAAGGCTCCAATTCAGCCGCCCAGAGAGAGTATACAGGGGTGTTAGAGGCGAGTCTCTCAAGGCACTAGGGGTGGTCCCCAGGCAGGCCGAACAAGTGGTAACGTTGGACGCAGTCATATGTATGATTTTTCGGGTAGGTCGGAGGTGGAGACATCGAATGCCGTCATCACAGGTATGATCTCTTTCTCTCATCAACCTGCCTATACTTTATTTGATTCGCAATCCACTTACTTATATATTTTTGCTCGTTATGCTACTCGATGGGATATTTTATGTGAGCTATTTCTTGTGCCTAGGTGTATAGCTACATCCGTAGGTGATTCTTTAGTAGTGGATCGAGTGTATTGATCCTATGTGCTGACTATCATGGGGTATGATACTAGAGTGGACTTAATTATGCTAGATATGGTGGACTTTGACTTGATTCTAAGCATGGATTGGTTGTCTACTCATCATACGGTTTTGGATTGCTTCTCCAAGATCGTTACCTTATGTATGCCTGGTATTCCTCCAGTCGTATGGGCAGAGGTAGTTAGTCATGTACCATATGGTGTGATATCCTTCCTTAGGGCCCAACGGTTAATGGGAAAAGGGGTGTCTTGCCTTTCTTGCTTATGTCTGTGATAATAGTACCGATACTCCTATTAATTCTATTCCAGTGATCTGAGAGTTCTCTGATGTATTTCTCACTAATCTACCTAGCCTTCCTCTTAAGCGTGATATTGATTTCGACATTGATGTTGAGTCGGGTGCATAGCTAGTCTCTATTCCACTATATCGGATGGCTCTAGTTGAGTTGAGAGAGCTTAAGGTACAACTCCAGGACCTCTTGAGTAAGGGGTTTATTAGGCCCAGGTGTCTCCCTGGGGTGTACCTGTTCTATTCATGAAAAAGAAGGACGGTACCTTACGTATGTGTATTAATTACAGGTAGCTGAATAAGGTGACCATCAAGAATAGGTACTCGATGCCGCTTGATGACTTATTTGACAGGGTGCAACAGTGTTCTCTAAGATATACTTGAGGTCATGTAACCTGCCACGGAGTGTGTGGCTCGATCCCTTTTTATTTCATATTATTTTCAGTCTCAACACAATATATCAGAACCAATGCAATCAATTTATGTTCATATAATTCACGATAATAACTTGTTATCAACAATAATTTTCACATCTCATATCAATATAGTCAATTCACATGTCCAAGATAAGTCAATAATCTCATCACATCGATCACACCAATACACATCATTAGATTATTATTTTATTTTCTTCAACTCTATTTTTAAGGTCAATCATATAGTCAATAACCCAGTCCAATTTCCATCACTCCCCAATGCACATAACATGGAAATACTAGCATCTACAAGCTTAAACTGAGGTTAAAAAGTTCACTTGACTTAAATAATCAAACAATCACTCCAGGACTTGAGTCTTGCCCTTTCGTTGGGCTTCTAAATCCATGTAATCTAGTCAAATAGATGATCACAATAAGATTTAGAAATTAACAACACCCATATTACTAGCCTAGACCCAAAAACTCACACAAATCTATAACCAAGTTCCCAAATTTTGATGCCAATTAATAAATCAAGTCTTACATTTTTCTAAATTTTAAGCCTAGGATTAAGTCTCAATTCCTCCAAATAATATAATTTTAATGGTGTTCATATACCACAATACACCTATTTATATATATACTAATTTTATCAAAACTTGAATCATAATATGATAATTATAAATAAAGAAATAAAAAGATTTGGAATACAAAAAAGAACCAGTATGATAAATTCATGATAAGCACCTATTCTAATATAATTATCCTCCGGCCATCATCATCTATCAATGGACCAATCATTTGGCAATGATAGCCAATGATTACCAGGAAGACTTGTCCTTTCCACAGAATCGACACAGCACCCACATACAACATTACAACTTCAACATAAAACTTTCTATCTTCCTAATCTAACTAATATAATCATAAGAAAATTTTCATCTATTCAGTATCTAGATATAAAGATTGAAGACAAGCTACTAATTATCTCATTACCTGAATCTGCAAATTCAAAAATTCACCGCACGTGTTCGTCCGCTCAAGTAAGTTTTCTGCTTCCCTTTCTCTTTTCTTTTTTAATTAATTAAGTATTAAAAGTGACAAACTTTCACTAATCTATTTTAATAGATGGACTAAGGAATAATGGTATTTAAATAAATTAACAATTTAGTCCACCAATTAATTAATTATCAAAAAAATTACTCATCAACTAATTAACCATAGTTACCGAATAGTCTAAGATTTTCAATTTAATTATATGAAAAGGATCTTTTATAAAAAAAAGGATCCATTTTTAAAAGTACTTAACGGGTCATTACAATCATTAGCAATATCTAACTCATGCATAAACTTCCCATTTACCTCACTTGTCAATAACATTGTGTGACAATATATCTTCACTCCCCGATGTTTTTCCCTCATCCAAATAAATCTTCCATCCTTTTATGATCACCACAAGCTCTATTCTAGTACAATTCGAGGCCGTAATTACACGATTAAATGATGTTCCAAGCAAATTTATCGGAATAGAAATCAATCCAGACCTCAAAACATCAAAGGGGTCAGCAAGTTTAGCAACATGATTAGGATCTTAGCTTCCACACTCACAAATAATCTACAAGACAATCAAAAAGTATAATGTTTTTCTTGAGGAAAAATGAAAACTTCTTCCTGAAAAATGTCCTTGCGCGATATGATCCATGATTCAAGTTTGAGGAAATTGGGAAGCATTTTCCTCATTTTTATAGCTTCTTCTTTTGAAGAAGTTTGTGTTGAAAATAGGAAGACTTTGTCCACTCAACTTAGTCACCATGCTTCGACTAGTTTATTTTCATTGGAAAACATGAATTTATTATTAGAGGCACTACAAAAGACAGACACTTTTTCTCCTAATAGACGAGTCTTGAAAACGTCAGAAGAGTAATTGGAAATTCTATCAAAGATGAATTTTTCAGGATGGCCTTTCCAACTCGTGGAGAAAAACTCTGAGGCATTCTCCAATCACCGGCCAACAGGACTTGCCTGGAGGAAGTCGGCAAGACAAGGTGGATTTGTTCTTATTGATGAAGAGAAAGTGGAAGGAGAGGGAGACTAAAAGAACAAAAGAGGCAAACAAAAGAGACATAGAACAACTCCATGTCTAACTAATTAATTGGTGTCTCAGCTTAGAGAAAAATGCTCTTGGTGTGATTTTGTATGAGTTGGGGGTTTTAATGTTAAATATAAAGCACATATAGTTTGTGACATATTATGTGAAAAATATGGCAAGAGATATTCTATAATATGTCTCATCTTTCTTTTTGGATTATTCCTCTCATCTTAGATTAATTTTTATATTTAAGGGTTGGTTAGAAGATTTAATGGTTTATGTCAAATCTTATATAATATGACATTTTAATTGAAATAACATGAACATCAAAATTTATCAAGCCGATCCCATAATTTGTTCGGGATTACACTTGTCACAAAGTGGAAAAGAATTGCCACTAAAACTGCTAAATTATAATATTATCAACTTTGATGCATTAAAGATCTCAACTTTGGATAAAATCATAGGGTATATATAGGATAGTTCGCTGATTTAGATGCATATCCATGTACAACAAGGACGGATATATATATAATCTTATAAATATATTTTGGTAGTAGCCTATTAGGATATCTTTTACTAGTTCGTAGCACCTATTTTCTTATACCTTTGTATTATTATTTTTATTCAATATCATTAAAATAACTCAATTTAAGGTTATTATTAAGAGGAATAGAAAGAGAAGAAAGCATTCAAAAAGGAAAAGGTGGCATTTGGACTATATATTTGGACGAGAAAACAAGTGAATATCTAGAAAAGGTAGCATTCAAAAGCTTGATAGGTGCATGTCCTAGTCTGACTAGATGATCTTGTTAATCAGACTTTTACAGATACAGACTAAAGAGACACCTTAAATTTGGATTATCTTGTTCACAGTCACTTGCGACAAGGAGTTTCCACATATGTGCTTCCATGAGTACGTTACTGAAATTGCAAAAAAGCTTCAGCTTCCTCTTTGATTCATTTAGAACCTTATTATGACAATCCAAATAACCTCAACTAACATGTCCAACCTTTTTAACTTTATCAACTGATCCAATTTTAAGGTTTGGACAATCCACATTATATTTACTAAGCCTTAACAAAACAAAAAGTAAATCAAGAATATTTATCTTCTTTTTTTTGTGCTAAGAAGAATATGTATCTTGAACTTAGAAGAGAGTAGGATTAGAAAGGAGGATCAGTTGTGAAATTGCAACACAAGGTTTTAGTCACAACATGAAGTACCTCTAGAATTTTTATCCATATTCTTACTACTCCCTCTGTTCCTTTTTTACTTGTCCCTTATACTAAAAATAGATTTTTCTTTTTACTTATCTATTTTAGCAAATCAAGAGATTTATTATTTTCTTCTAATATCAGGGGCGTATTTAGGAGGGTTCCGTGAGTTCACGTGAACCCATGCTCCCTTCCCTATATCATACATAGTAGTATTATATTTTTTTTAAAAAAATTAATTATAGATATGTGAACCCAAGTTTAAAGTATCATATAACGTGATGATGATTATGCGCACCTCTCTAAGTGAGGTTAGAAATTTAAATATTATATCTATCTTGTTTTTTCTCTTTTTAAATTTTAGTAACACTTCTCCAAGTGGTTATCGGTATTACTTTTGGCGTTTCAATTAACTTTTCCTTTGTCTTTTTGCTTTATTCTTTCAAAAACCTTAAGTGTGTCACATTGAATATTACTAATATTTTTTAGCACTGTAACAGGTTCAGTGTTAAGAACATAAAAGTCAAATAGATCAAATTTTTATTTTAGATTCATCTGTTCTTAATAATGCAGTGAAAAACCTAAAGTCGAATGGATCAAATTTATATTTTAGATCCATCTTTTCATAATAGTGCACCCATACTCTTGAAATCTTGGATACGCTTCTATCTAATATTACTCTTTATCATTAAGTAACTAGATAAAGTACTAAACTTAGATTCCAAAGCACAATTAATAATGTTAATTTAGTAAAATAGACCTCTAATAAATACGTTAGCATCAAGTCAATATGAGCCAAGTAAAAAAGGAACGGAGGGAGTAATACATAGCACTTCACAAACACCAAAAAGGAATCTTGGCGGTTGCAAGAGTAGTACGAAATAGCCTCAACTTTTTAGATCATACAACGAAAGAAGGTTAACTGTATCAAATAATAACACTGCATCCAATTCCCCTGCTACACATTTTAATAAGAAATCACATCCACCCAGGTGAGTAAAGTATACAAGACAGTAATTGAAACTTAACGAGTATTGATATAAATGATATTCGTCTCTTATTAAGGGAAAGATTCCTGCATGATACCACAAGTATATTAACTAATATAACTGTGGATAACTCTATTCCCCTCCATTAGTTTCTTCTTCCCCCGTTCATGTAGATAAAGCAATTCACGATCGCCGACCACCTGCCATATGATCAGAGATAATCACACTTTATTCTGACTGGAGAGCATGAAACATGATCCACTTCACAAAGGCTATTCTTCTTTGTTGAAGGATGAGACCATCAATCTAATAGATGAAGCACACTTTTGTTAAATTAATTCTCTCAACACATCCTCTCTCTTGTGTGGGACTAATTCTTTTTCAAGGCCAAGCATGTGGAAACTCTTTTTATTAATGGGTGACACTGATATTAGAATTAAGGACTATTGCCTGCTTTAGTATTATATTAAGTGTCTGATTATCTAGTCTAAAAGTTTAAGCGGTTAGTTTTATTAACTTAATTAGTAGCTCAACACGCTTAAAGCATGGAAACAAATGATATTGCCAGATAAGGTGTATAGGGGAATAACAACAATAAGAAACCAAAAGGACAAGGAGAAAATACGAACAGCTCGCAGAAAACAACCTCAAACAGAAAGTCAACCGAGTTCATTTCAGGATACGTATTTCCACTTCAAGAGACCCTCATGCGTGTGAGGAACATAAGGACCCTCATGGTGTATAGGTTGACATTCATAATTCCTTGGGCCAATCACTTCTTTGTCGATCATTTTCCACCGTTATAGAACAGAGAATGAGCAACATCAATGTAGAGATAAATTAATATTGGAAGAGAAAAGTAGGCAAAGCAAAACAAAATGAAATGAAGTTGGTAAAGCTTATCCAGAGTTCCAAGTGAAAAGGATATTTGAAATACATAGGTTTCATGGTCTCCAAGACATTTATTGCTATTACTATATGAACCCATAATCATACACCAGAACACACAGTTGATTAAGAGAACACAAAAATGAAAGCATGTTGGTTGTCTGCTTTCTATTTAGTAAATAGGGCTTTGGACTATTGAATAAGCAAAATATATAGGAATGTGCCACATTCTACTGATAAGCATCGGGTCTTTCACTCAATCCTATTAAGGTGCAGAAGCTCTAGTTGCAGTAACACAAACAAACTTATAAATTTTTCCAAAAGTAGAAGATATTGTAGTATGATGGAGAACCAAATTAACTAGTGTAGGATTGAGGAAATTTGATTGATTAATGACCGTCTTAGGTAACCATATGGTTGAGATGCACCTCAGATTCAATTAAGAAATAAAAATACATACCTCAGTTAATCAGGGCAGTAAATGCATTCTCTGTATATTAGCATTCCTCCACTGCGGCTCCATTTTCAGTAGGACGGGTTCATTATCCATTGAGTTCCAAAGCCGGAAACAACATTTCTCACTTTCAATTAAATTGAAGAAACCCCACCATCATTGTTTATCCAAAAAAGAAATAAACAATTAGTAGAGATAACATGCAACTTTCAGGAAATCATATTTTATTAATTAATGACAACCAATAACAATATGTCCATTTAGCAGATCAAAGTAACTCTTCCAATAATGTGCACGAAAATAAAGTTTTCCACGTTGGTCTACACGAATATTTTGACATCTTTCATCTGGTCAGTGCACTAAATGATCTGTAAAGTTCTCATAGCTCTGACGCCAAATGGTAAAGCTACAGATTAGGGACTCTAGTTCACCCCAGAACTGATAATGTCAGGCAATTGAATAAGTAAAAACATCCCTCTGGAAAAAAAGGTCAAAAATATTATTCAAAAATTTACAAAGCTTAAATCACTTCAGACACTCAGATCAATGAAAAAATATCACAAGGAAGTCTTACACTTCTGCCATGAAACAGACTTCAATCAACATTAGACTACATGCTAAACCATTGCACATAAGCACAGAGACCAACAACACTAGGCTTGTGGTTGTTGTATATTAAGGATATGTTAGCTCTAGGGGTGGCAAATGCATTCATCTTCAGCTACAACAAAAAGTACATAACTTGTTTCATTCTAATACTCCATGGTTACAGAGACAGTTTGAGGAGGAAGAGGTGTTGCAGTGCATCAAGCTTTGTGCTAGTGATAAAGCTCCAAGGCCTGATGGGTTCTCTATGGGGTTTCTACAAAGAGTTTTGGAGTGTGTTGAAGTCTGACATAATGAACACAATGCACCATTTTCATGAATTCCAAGTCTTTGAGAAGAGCATCAACGCTATATTTTTGGCTCTAATACCTAAGAAAAATAGAGCCTTGTCCCTGAGGGACTTTAGACCCATAAGTCTCATCAACTACATATACAAAATCACTGCCAAAGTGCTAGCTAGAAGAATGAAAAAGGTGGTGGGAAAATTGGTGGACAAGCACCAGTAAAGGGCAGACAGATCATAGATGCTGCACTTATAGCAAGTAAATGTGTAAATAACAAGCTAAGGGGAGAGGAAGAAGGTATCATGTGCACACTAGACCTGGAGAAGGCCTTTGACCATGTAAATTAGGGGTTTGTCTTAAGCATTTTAAGGCAGAAGGGGTTTGGGTTTAGATGGCTAAAATGGATAGAATTTTGTATTAAAACTGTTAGGTTCTCCATTCTGGTAAATGGAGAACATGTGGGTTTTTTCCTTCACAGAGGGGATTGAGACAAGGAGACCCCACGTCTCCTTTGTTAGATTTTTAAACTTATAAGAAAAAATAAGGTTCAACTGAACTTCCTTTCATTCATATGCAATATTGCAAAAGGCTTAGACACATATAGCTCTATAAGCTTTTCAAAATTAAGTAGAGTCCATACCTATCCAACCACTATTGACTTTCTTACAAAATATATTCCATAAAACAAGGACTACCTTTCCTTTATAAACTAAACATAATATTCAAAAGAGAACTATTAGACTAAAGACTATCTAGAAAAATCTCATTTTCTAACACTCCTCCTTGAGATTTTTCTTGGATACTCCCAGCTTATCCCTTAGAACTTCAAATTTCCCCTTAGGAAGAGCCTTGGTCATGATGTCTGCAATCTGCTTATCTGAGCTGTAATGAACAAGTTTAACTTCTCCATCCTTCTTTGCTTGCCTGATAGTGTAAAACTTCACATTTATATGCTTGCTACGACCATGTTGCACTGGATTTTTGGCCATAGATATTGCTGACTTGTTGTCAACCTTAATGACAATAGCTTCAATGTCATTTTTCTCCAGATCACATAGAATCTTTCTTAACCATAGAGCTTAATTAGTTGCACCAGCAGCGGTGATGTATTCAGCTTCTGCAGAAGATTGAGCTACCACCTCTTAATTCTTTGAATTCCATGAGAACATGCCTGGACCAAGTGTAAAAGCATATCCTAAAGTATTTTTCATATCATCAATGTTTCCTGCCCAATCACTATCTGAATAACCCATCAATTTCCCTTGCTCTTCCTTTTTAAACCAAATACCAAAATCAGCAATTCCCTTGATATACCTCAATGTTTGCTTAGCGACACCAAGATGAACTTGACTCAGAGCATGCATAAATCTTGATAGAAGACTTGCTGAGAACATGAGATCAGTTCTTGTTGCTGTCAAATACAACAAACTACCTATTAGACTTCTATAAACTGCAGGATTATCTCTATCACCTCCTTCAAACTTCGAAATCTTTTCATTGTGAACTAGTGGGGTTGATACAGGCTTGCATATCTCCATCTTGAATCTTTTAAGAATATCCCATATATATTTGCTTTGTGAAATGAAGATTCCATCTGTAGCTTGATGAATCTCCATTCCCAGAAAGTAATTCATTTTACCCAAATCTGACATTTCAAACTTGGTCTCCATTTCTTTCTTGAATTGATTTATCATAGATTCATTGCTTCCTGTTAACAGAAGATCATCAACATAGAGTGACACCAAAAGCACATCTCCTCCTTTAGCCTTCTTCATATATAAAGTGGCTTCATTTTCACTTCTCTTGAAGCCACAATAAATAAGATGAGAATCAATCTTACTGTACCAGGCTCGAGGAGCTTGCTTTAATCCATACAATGCCTTATGTAGCTTGTAGATTTTGTCCTCCATTCCTGCAACTTGAAATCCTTCTAGTTGGTCGATATAAATCTCCTCCTGTAGCTTTCCATTTAAGAATGCTGATTTCACATCCAAATGATATAACTTTCAATTTGATTGAGCTGCCAAAGAAAATAGAAGCCTTATTGTATCATGTCGTGCAACTAGTGCAAATGTGTCTCCATAATCCAGACCTGCAACTTGCGCATAACCTTTCACAAAAAGCCTTGCCTTGTATTTATAAACTGAACCATCTGGATTAAGTTTGGTTTGATAAACCCATTTCACCCCTATTACATTTCTGTCTTTGGGTTTATCAACCAGCTTCCAAGTATCATTCTTCTCTATCATACCAATCTCCTCCTTCATAGCTTCAATCCAAACTTCATGTCTTGATGCTTCCTGATAGCTATTTGGTTTTGAGATTGCAACATTACATCTTTCATATATCTTAGAAAGGGACTTTGTTTTCAAAATAGGCGAATCAAGTGAGGATTCCCCATCTGATTCTTCATCTTTTTCCAAATTTTCAGAGCCAAATAATTGGATTTCAGGCAGCGGATGCAAGTTCTAAAAATCTGCATTATCTTTCTCAATTTTCTCCTTATCCCGATTCCAAAAAATATGCTCATCTACTACAACATCTCTTCTAATGGAAATACTTTTTGTTTGCAAGCTAAAAACTCTATAACCTTTGGCTTGCGATGAATAACCAATAAAGACCCCCAATTCACCTTTCGATTCAAGTTTGCTTCTTTTGACTGAAGGAACATGAGAATAGCAAATCGAACCAAAGATTTTTAAGTGCTTGGCAGATGGCTTTGTTCCACTCCAAGCCTCAATAGGAGTTTTTTTATCCACAGCTTTAGTTGGCAACCTATTTAACAGATATACTGAAGTATAAACAGCTTCTGCCCAAAAGCTTTGCAGTAGTTTCTTTTTAAGTAACAAACATCTAGCCATTTCAACAACAGTCCTGTTCCTCCTCTCCAAGACTCTATTTTGTTTGGGTGAATAACTTACTGTCAACTTGTGATCAATTCCCATATCTTCACAATACTTATTGAACTCATTTGAAGTGTATTCACCACCATTGTCCGATCTCAAAGACTTTAGCTTACAACCACTTTGTCTTTCAACAAAAGCTTTCAATTTCTTAAAAACTGAAAATACTTGGGACTTGTTACTCAAAAAATACACCCAAGTCATCCGTGTTAAGTCATCAATAAAGAGAACAAAATATTTATTTTATCCTAAAAATGATATCTGCATAGGTCCACACACATCAGTGTGAACTAGTTCAAGTTTTTCAGTTGCCCTCCAGGTAGCACTTTTAGGAAATGATTTCCTGTGTACCTTACCCATCTAACATGCCTCATAAAATTCTTTAGATAGTGAGATCTCAGGTAACTCTTTAGTCATGTCTTTCTCATACATAGACTTTAAAGTAGCATAATTAAAATGCCCATATCTTTTGTGCCACAACCATGACTCATCCATACTTGTAAAATTTGCACTATCAAACTTCTCATATAAAGGAAAAGTTTTATCCACCATTTCTACTTTAACAATCAAACTATCTTTAGAGTCAAAAACCAAACAATGTTTGCCCTTAAAAAATAAGGAACAACCTTTCGACATTATTTGAGCCACATTTAACAAGTTACATGCTAAACAAGGAACATACAACACATCAGGTATAAACTTTGTACCTCGTGTAGTTTGAAAGGCAACTGAACCCTTTCCATGTGCATCGACTGTTTCACCATTTCCCATCCTAACTTTAGCTTTGAACGACTTGTCAAGTGTGTGAAACAAGAGCTCATTGTGTGACATATGACTCGTGCATCCACTGTCTATGAACCATGAGGATTTGTTGCTTGTGTTTTCTTCGTGAGAATCCATAAACAAGCTTTCTTCTTCCTTTTCTGACTCTTCAACAAAATTTGCCTGCTGCGCATGATATTGTTGTGGCTGATTCTTCTTGACCCTGCAATTTTTCTCAATATGACCTATCTTTTTACAAAATCTACACTGAATGGATGGCTTTCCTTTGAACCAGCAGTCCTTTTCTTGATGATTGGTTCTTTTACAGTGGGTGCAAGGTGGAAACTTCCCTTTTTTTGAAGATTCCTTCCATGGTTTTTCCTTTTCTACTTTATCTCCTTCCATCCTTCTATTGTCCTTCATAGGCTGCTTGCCTTTATGTTGTGCCTGAAATGCCACTTCTGCTACTTTTCCATCTCTTATACTTGATCTTTGTTCTTGGGCTTGCAACTTGGTGATAAGTTCTGCAACCGATAAAGTCTTCAAATCACAAGATTCCTCTATTACTGAAATTTTGGACTCAAACCTTGCTGGTAAGCTTATCATCATCTTCTCCACCACCTTTGAATCTAGAAAGGTTTTACCAAACAACCTTATTTTATTTATAATTTCCACAAGTTTGGCAGAATACTCTTTCACAGTATCTCTTTCTTTCATCCTTAACATCTCAAATTCTCTTTTGAGAGTTAAGAGTTTGACAGCCTTCACTCTGTCACTTCCATCGAACTCCTCTTTTAGCTTCTCCCGTGCTTCTTTAGGTGTTTCACAAGTCATTATTCTTATGAAAATCACATTTGAAAGTGCTGAATGAAGACATGTGAGAGCCTTTGGTTTCCTTGACTTCGCATCTTCATAAATCTTCATTTGTAAAACTGTTGGATTTGGTCCAAGTGGAGGAGGATCATCTTCACTTTCTATTATTTCCCATAGACTAAGAACTTTGAGATAAGCCTTCATCTTTATCACCCATATGTGATAATTTTCTCCTGTAAACATAGGAGGGCCTGTACCCAAGAAGTTGTTGGATGCTATGTTACTGCTGCTCAGCTCTCACCTTAGAAGAACTAGAGAAAACCTTAGCTTTCTTGCCTTCACAGATCCCTCAAGAAGAACGGATCTTGATACCACTGTTAGATTTTTAAACTTATAAGAAAAAATAAGGTTCAACTGAACTTTCTTTCATTCATATGCAATATTGCAAAAGGCTTAGACACATATAGCTCTATAAGCTTTTCAAAAGTAAGTAGAGTCCATACCTATCCAACCACTATTGAATTTCTTACAAAATATATTTCATAAAACAAGGACTACCTTTCCTTTACAAACTAAACATAATATTCAAAAGAGAACTATTAGACTAAAGACTATCTAAAAGAATCTCATTTTCTAACATCCTTTTCTATTCATATTAGTCATGGAGGGCTTAAATAGTATGTTGAGGGTTGCCACCCAAAACCGCTAGATAAGGGGCTTTGAAGTTAGCAATAGAGCAGGCATGAACATGGAAATATGTCAACTTTTTTATGCTGATGACACCGTGATCTTTTGTGATGCAAAGGAGGAACAAATAAGGTACATCAAAGTTATCCTTGTGATTATAGAGGCAGTTTCAGGTCTGAGGGTCAATTAGACGAAGAACAATTTATTTCCCATTAAGGAAGTAGCCCAAATATAGAACTTAGCTGACATCCTAGGTTTCAAAATTGAACATTTGACTACCACCTATCTGGGCATGCCATTGAGTAGCAAACATAAAAGAGTTGTTAATATGGGATGGGATAATACAGAGATCAGAAAAGAAGTTAGCCATCTGGAAATCTCAATATCTCTCACTTGGGGGCAGGCACACACTGATAAATGCAGTGTTAGACTTACTCCCAACCTAAGTCATGACCCTTTTTCCCTTACCTACAAAGGTGTTGGAGAAACTAGATAAGTTGTGAAGGGAATTCCTAGGTTTGGCAATAAAGAAGGGAAGAAGTGTCATATGGTGAATTGGGAAACAGTTCAACTCTTAGGGGGTCTGGGAGTTAGAAACCTGAAAGTTCAGAATGATTGCTTCTTGATGAAATAGTTGTGGAGATATGTGGAGGAAGACCAAGCCCTGTGGAGGGAAGTTATATATTGCAAGTATGGCTAACATACAGAGTGGTGTTCTAATGAAGACAACATGCATTATGGAGTGTCAGTCTGGAGATCAATAAGGTCCTTCTAAGACAAACTAGCAGGGAACATAAAGCTCAAAGTAGGTAGTAGGACTAGGATTTATTTTTAGAAGGATATTTGGATAGGACAACAGGCTCTAATGCAGGCATTTCCTGATTTATTTTCTTTTTTCCACAACCCCGACATTACTCTAGCTAATAACTAGTCCAATGGCTGGGACATCTCCTTTAGGAGGAATCTAAATGATTAGGAGATGGAAAGAGTGGAAGAACTTCTACAAGTGCTCCATGATTTTAGGGGACTGTTCACAAGTGATATAATCAACTGGAAACAAATTGAGGATGAAAGGTTTTCTATGAACAAACCTTATAGGAAGGAAGTGGGATCTCTTCATAAAATCAGATTGGCAAGGTGGAGGCAGATTTGGATAGGCCAGGCACCAAACAAGGTGAAGTGTTTTGTATGGTTGGTGGCCAAGAGAGCATGTCTTATGCAAGAAGTGTTGAAGAAGAAAGGCCAACAAATAGTAGCTAGATGTTTTCTCTGCAATGAGACAGATAATAAAAATAATCACCTATTCTTGCATTGCAAAGTCACTTCCTAGCTTTGGTCCATGTTCTTGAAACTCACAGACAACAACTGGACTATGCCAGAACACACTGTTGACCTATTGAGTTGTTGGATTAGGAAAGGAGGAAGTAAGAGCCAGAAGAAATAGTGGAGAATGATCCTAGCATGTATTTGGTGGACAACATGGAAGGAGAGAAATGGAAGATGTTATCAGAAAAAAAAACAAATTCCATTCAAAAAGTGAAAGAGATATGTATCTTTTTATTTTTGGTGTAAAAAGGAAAGTATAGAGGAAGTAGAACAGTTAGTAGAATTGTTAGGTTCACTGTAATTAGCCTTTCTATCATTTTCTTATTAGCAACTTTTTGGAGGTTCCTAGCATATCCTTAATTCTGAAGAATACAATTACCAATTTCAAAAAAAATATTCAATAGTTAGTCCTTCCTGGCAAATTAAGGGCTATCTAACAATAGAGGTTCTCAACATTTCCTACTAGCATACAAAACTTAAAACAAATCAAAAACGTCGTACTTACAAACATTATAAGAAGGAAAAGAAGTAACAAGTAGGAGGTGGTTAAATAAACAATAGTGTTAAAGGTACTTTTGTTATCTTGATGGCAAATGCTCACCATAGACATAACCACATTGATAATTTAGTTATTAATGGTAGTTCAGTCACAGATGAAGAGTCCATTAACAATGAAATTCTGGCTCTTTTTCAAATCCTTATACAGTGAAAATGAACCCTCAAGGCTTCCTTGGTCTTATTCAGACTGCCGACACATTTCTATGGAAGATAACTTGGAACTTCAAAAACCCTTTCTTGAAGAAGAGATTCTTACAATCATGAAAGAATGTGAAAGGCATAAAGCATCAGGGACAGATGGTTCAGGATGGGTTCTTATTAGAAGTGTTGTAGAGTCATAAGAATTCACTTCCTTTATACCTTGCATAATTTCATGAACAAGAACATTTCCTTAACGAGCCTCAATGTTATTTTTATTGCTCTCATTCTTAAAAATGTAGGGGCTATGGAAGTTTGTAATTTCAGAACTATTAGTCTATGGGTAGATTTTATAAGATTGTCTCCAAAGTCTTGAAAAGCAAGCTAAAGAAGATTATAGGGAAACTCATCTCTCCTCACCAATCAACATTCACTAAGTGGTAATAGATCACTAATACATCCCTTATAGCTAATGAGTGTTCAGACTCTATGTCTATATAAGGTACCTCGGGAATTCTAGGCAAACTTGACACTAAGAAAGCCTTTGATCACGTGAACTGAAATTTTTTCGATTTCTATTGTCAAGTATGAGTTTTGGGTGAAATTGGATCAATTGAATCTCTTTTTGCATCTCTACTGTCAAATTTTCTATTCTCATAAATGGTTTATCTTTTGGAAAAGACAGTATTTATCTTTTGGTGGGAGATTAATCCTTATTAATAGTTCTCTAGATGCATTGCCCACTTATGCAATGTCCTTATACTCCTTCCCATGTCTGTTTTCAATTAGCTTGACAAGAGTCGAATGCATTTCTTATGGTGAGGTAACAAGGAAAGAAAGCTTTCAACCACGTCAAATGGAATACTGTTATTCTAGATATGAAGAATGGACGTTTGTTGTTAATGATTTGAGACTTCACAATCAAACTTTATTGTGCAAGTGGCTTCACAAATATGGTGTGTATATATGGTGTATCTTCAACGTGAACCACTAACATTCTTTCTCCAGCTCTCGGCTTTAGAGTCTGGAAACATTTTTGGGCTGGGGGATCACTCTTTCTTTAGGGTGGGCAATGGAAGCAAAATAAGTTTTTGGCACGATGCATAGTTTGGCCATTCTCCTTTGAAGGAATTGTTCCCCATCCTTTGCAGTCTCACTTCTAGCCCTCACTTGTCCATAGTAGATTCATGGAAAACCCAAGGGTGGTTCATCACCTTCAGAAGGAACTTTGATGACCGGGAAGTTGAAAAAATTCTCACATCTTTTGGAGCTACTCAACACTTATCCTCCTCTAAACTCAACTCCAAACTCTTTTCTGGAATTCCAACTCTACGATTCTATTCTTGATTAGAAGCTTCTATAGCACTCTTATCAGTACATTTTCACACACCCTTTGGCCATAGAAGAATATTTGGAAAAGCAAGGCACCTCACAAAGTCAAATATTTTGCTTAGCTAGTAGCTCATGGAAAATGCCTTACTCTTGACAACTTGAGAATGAGAGGCATAATTCTTTGTAATAGATGTTCTTTCTGTGGAAAGGATTGGAAAATGTGAACCACTTATTTCTTCACTGAAGCTTCATAATTCAGATTTAGCATTTATTTCTGACTTCTATGGGAATTAAATAGTGCATGTGTAATGACCCTCCAGGTCATTTTTGAATTTATGTATTTATTTCATTGTTTAGAGCTTTCATATAGTGACCCCAAGTCATTTATAACTTGTTGGCACTGACTGTTCGATCATCTGGTAGTTTGTTTGGATTTTAGGCCTGTTTCCCTATTTTGGAGCTTTTAAAACTTAAAAAGCTAATTTCGATCATAACATAAGGTAAACAACCTCAGAATAGAATTCCAAGAGTTTTATCAGCTCCAGAATGGCCAAATTAATCTAGTTGCATAGTCGACATGAGAATTGTGGCATTCGGTGTGAGTTTGGGGCCATTTGACGTTTTGGCCTTTGAAAGTTGGCCTAGTCAAATTATGTTCCAAAACGAACATGCAAGAAAATCACATTTTAAGCTAAAAGGTACAACCACTAAAGCAAATAATTTCAAGAATTTACCTCACACAAAGCGTATTTGACACCTTTTGAAGCTCCACATGCGTTTTCCAAGCAATTCCCCACGGGCCAGCCTTCGAATCACTCAATTTGGACAAGAATTGAGAAAGATATGGCTATTTGAACTTGGGCAAATAGAATTGATCGCGACTGTTTTTTATTAAAGAGACCACACATATTGCTCTTCACGATTGCAGAGCCCTAGGATCGTAATCGCGAGCCATTAATAAAACACCCATCGTGATCGCGGAAGGGGCCCCGTGATCATGGAGCATCAAATAGTTAGACCCTCGCGATCGTAGAAGGTTCCTCGCGAACAGGTGCAGGGCCGCGATTGAGAATAGGAGACACGCAAATGCGATGGCCAAGGATGGACTGCACCAGCAAGTTGCTGCAACAATATTTTGGCAAAGTCCAAAATCTTCAATGGGGTACTCGGAATTCATTCGGAATCTCATTCACGTAAACGAGATATGCTACCCCACTAAATTCAACATCCTGGACTCAATGGCGCATTCAAAATTCCAATACGAGGTCATTTTAAAGAAAAGTGGGTCCCACACCCAAGTGTCTTTTTTAGCCAATTTCCCCAACAGTCCTCAGGATTAAATAGGAAGCCCCGGGAAGAAAACGAAGGTTCGTTCTAGACCAAACTCGATATTTCAGAACTAATCGCGCTGGCGAAATTTTCATCCGAGCATATTTTCCAAAAATATTGGAGAAAGTCATCCTTAGGCCAAATTTTGAAAGCTAAAATGCCAAATCAAATTCGCACTGAATGCCTTGTTTCTTGTGCCAACCATGCTACTAGCCTAATTTGGTCATCCGGAGCTGATGGAACCGTCAGAATTTTGTTTGAGGTCGTTCACCTGATTTTATGACCAAAATCAACTTTTAAAGTTTTAAAAGCTCTAAAATAGAGAAACGGACCCAAAACCCAAATGAACGACCAGGCGATCAAACAGCCAGTGCCACCAAATCATAAATGACTTGGGATCGCTATAGGAACGCTCTAAATGACGAAATGAATGCATAAATTCAAACATTAACCGGAGGGTCATTACACCAAAATTGGAGGTCTAATGCTTTAGTGGCTTCACATTGAGTCGGTCGTGCATCAAGTCAAAGAAGTGAAAGTATGAATGAGTTCTTCAAAGATGATTTAAACTCTAATACGTCAATGAGTGTATTTATGGTGCAATATGATAAGACAATTGATGCCCGATGATACGAAAAAATAAGGGAGAAAGGATTATATATATATATTAAAAGCATGAAGACCTCTAGAAATGTCGTTTAAACTTTTTTTCATTCATTAAAAGATTCGCTTTAGACAAAATAGTCTTTTCACTATTTTTCTTTAATTATTATATTATTATTTTAATGATATTGAATATTGACTATAAAAAACATAAAAATTAAATAGAGAACATTTGTCATTATGGTTAAATTTCTATACGAACAATATTTTTTCAACTAAAATAGACTTGATCCCAAAAAAATAGTCAAGAAACATTCAAAAGGGAAAAAAAATATTTTTAAAATATCCAAAAAAAATGTCAAAAATAGGCAAAAAATTTCTACTAACACTTGAATTCCTAAGTTTATGGCCACAGTTCTAAATCAATTAGCTTTACCTTTTATAAAACAAATTCTAATTATTTAATTATTTTATAATATTGACTAGATTCCTAAAATATATGGAAAGAAAAATTTAGTTTTCTTTTACTAGACTTCTAAAATATATAAAAAGAAAAATTAAGTAACATTCTTTTACTAGACTCCTAAAATATATAAAAAATTAAGTAGTTTTTTAGACTCCTAAAATTACCAACTAAATATATTATTAAATGTTAAAATTCTTGCGTATTTAGTTAAAGTTTTATAGTATTTCTTTTTTTTTTCTCTCACGTGTCCTTTTTGTGTAAAAAATTTTCACAATTAAATTAATTTGTAATTTCTTTAGGTTTAGTGATGTGGAGAAAATCGAAAGTAATAATATTTACATGTAAGCTTTTACAAAAAGTTGTAACGAATTCCAATAAGGAATGGAAAACTGTTTTTTTATATTTTATAATTCAAAAACTAAATTAGCTCTAACATGTAGGAATTTGAATTCAATTAATTTTTGAAGTTAACTAAATTTTTGTCCTTTTAATTTTTGAAAATCAATCATGACACCAATATGACTATTACAAGGACTCGTATAATAAAAGGTTTGTAAAAAAACAAATTTATAGTAGTCCTCTCAAGTGTCCTTTTTGGATTAAAAAACAATCACAATTAATTTGATTATTCAATTTAGGTAAGAAATCATACTCTATATAAAATAGAATTTCTATAATTCTATTTAAGTAATATTTTGGATTAAAATTTACAAGAAACATACCTTCTTCTACTTTGTTACGATCCGAATCTGGGTGTGATGACACTTATCTTTTTTCACCGGACAAGGCAGCCTGAAACCCAGCATTTATGAAAAATAAATATGGAAGCAACTTAAATAGATAGATAAATATACAAAAGCAGCAAGCAAACTAACAAAACCAAATAAATCTAATAGACACTAGAACTCCTATCACCCCAACCGAACCTGCACAGAAATAAGTCCAATCTATACTACACAATTCATATAGCACATAAATCAACAATAGCTCAGCAGCATCATCGAATAAGTTATTCAGTATCAAGTAGATCAATCACATAAAAAAAGGCATATACACAACTTCACGATGACAGATAAGATGCAACGCAATGTGATATCACGTAGAGTGATGCATATATGTCTTAATGATACACATCTGTTGTATAAAAGACTGAAACCCTTGGGACCGTACAAGGACCATGTATCCACTAGAACCATTTCCCAACGGCATCATCATCAATCGCCGGAACTATTTCCCATCAGCATCTCCGGAACTATTTTTCATCAACATAAGTATCAATCCACCAGAACCATTTTCCATCGGCATAAGTATCAATCCGCCGGAACCATTTTTCATCGCCATAGCCATTAATCGAGTCTCATCACCATGTTCTAGAATCAAAGCAAATAAGTATATTCACACAAATAATGAGAGAATAACAATGTCCACAGTCACAAACGCAATTCAAATCAATGCAATTTACATCACACTATCAATAATATATCAACATCAACAAGTACATCATTAAAAGTCATCAAGTATCCATTTCATTACCCTTTGTATCACAATTAGGATCAATCACTAAGCAAGTATGTACAAGTCAATTCCCATAATCAACAATGAGAAAATGACAATTTTATCAAGTTCATAATCACATTTTGGCTATCATAGCATTTCATGAAGTTGATGTCAGATTCAAGTCAAGGAGTTCACATTTTCGATCAACATCATAGCACACATATCCTTTTACTACCCCAATCTATCATAAAGAACAATTCACATGATTATCATGCCAAGCGTTATTCCCGTTACTTACCAACATATATACGAAAGCAAGTTAAGTAATCTATAAGATTTACGGGGTTTTAGAAGTTCACTTGCCTTAATCGATAACTGATCAATCACTAACTTGAGCCTTCTCTTTTCAAATAGAGTCTGAAGTACCACAATCTATCTAAGTAGTAATTCACAATCAAAATACGTAACTAACGGCGCGAAAATCATGATATCAGGTAAAAGGGGTCAAAATAGCTAAAAATTCAATTCTGAAAATGGAGCTCCTCAAAGCATTTGGAACTTATTAGCAAAAACCATTTCAAAAATGGAGTTTAAAACATCACATAATCACCTTTTAAAGAAATTTAAAGTTCTTAAAGAAATTCCTTAAATTTGGGGTCCAAAATCCTTAATTCGAAGTCAAAATTATTATATAAACGATGGGTAATATAGATTTTAGGTTAAGAAAACTTTCCCAATCCAATATCCTCAAAACTTTACTTCATAAATCGCCTAATTGAGTTCCCAAGGTCTAAAAATAAAACAACAACAACAACAACAACAAACTCAGTATAATCCCACCATTCGGGGTCTGGGGAGAGTAGAGTGTACGCAGACCTAACTCCCACCTTAAAAGGTAGGGCAGCTGTTTCCGAAAGTCCCTCAGCTCAAGAGAGTAAAATAAGATAAAAGGTCAGATAGGGACAAGCATATCAAAAACAAGATGAAAACAAGGAATAGAAAAAGTCATCGTAGAATAGTACGTAAGAAAGAGGTATTAACTACTATAAATAAATAAGATAATCAAAGTACAACGGCCCCACACCTATAAACAGCAATACAATGCAGAAATTAAATGGCAATAAACAATGAGCAGAAGTACAACTACTATGGTGTAAGGATAAGTCACCTAGCCTTTTATCCTAATCTGAGTCCTCCACAAAGGAAATTATAGTGCGCTAATGTGCTTAGTAATAGGAAAGAATGTCGAGACTATGTACTGACCTTCTACCCTAATATGGTTCCTCCACACCCTCCTATCTAAGGTCATGTCCTCGGTAAGCTGTAACTGTGTCATGTCCTGTCTAATCACCTCTCCCCAATATTTTTTGGCCTACCCCTACCTCTTCTGAAACCATCCATGGCCAACCTCTCGCACCTCCTTACTGGGGCATCTGTGTCTCTCCTCTTCACATGCCCAAACCATCTCAGTCGCATTTCTCGTATTTTGTCTTCCACCGAGGCCACTCCTACCTTGTCCCAAATAGCCTCATTTCTAATCCTGTTGCTCCTGGTATGCCCACACATCCATCTCAACATTCTTATCTCGGATACTTTCATCTTGTGAATGTGAGAGACCTTAACTGGCCAACACTCTGTCCCATATAACATAGCCGGTCTAACTACCACTTTGTAGAACTTCCCCTTAAGTTGTGGTGGCACCTTCTTATCACATAGCACGTCGTAAGCGAGCCTCCATTTCATCTATCTTTCTCCAATATGATGTTTAACATCATCGTCACTTTCCCTGATACCTTGCATGATAGACCCAAGATACTTGAAACTACTTTTCTTTTGGATGGCCTGGTCACCAAGTCTAACTTTCGCGCCAACCTCCTGAGGTGTCTCACTGAACTTGCACTCTAAGTACTCTGTCTTGGTCCTACTCATCTTAAACCCTTTAGACTCCAAGATATGTCTTCAATCCTCCAGCTTAGAGTTAACTCCGCTATGAGTCTCATCGATCAGGACTATGTCGTCTACAAAAAGCATACACCATGGCACATCACCTTGAATTTGTCGCTCCAATCCATCCATCACCAAGGCAAATAAAAATGGACTAAGGGCTGATCCTTGATGCAACCCCATCACAACTGGAAAGTCCTCTGAGTCCCCTCCTATTATCCTTACCCTAGTTTTGGCACCCTCATACATATCCTTGATCACTCTAATGTACGCCACAGGTACACCTTTAGCCTCCAAACATCTCCATAGTATCTCTTGTGGAACTTTATCGTAAGCCTTTTCTAGATCGATGAATACCATATGTAAGTCCCTCTTTCTCTCCCTATACTTCTCTACCAGTCTCCTCATAAGATGGATGGCTTCTGTAGTTGAGCGTCCCGACATAAATCTGAATTGGTTCTCTGAAATAGACATGCCTCTCTTAACCCTCATCTCCACCATTTTTTCCCATATTTTCATAGTATGGCTTAGAATCTTGATACCTCTATAGTTGTTGCAGCTCTGAATATCCCTCTTATTTTTGTATAGAGGGATCATTATGCTCGATCTTTATTCTTCGGGCATTTTTGTTGTCTAAATATGACATTAAATAACCTAGTCAGCCACTTCAAACCTATCAAGTTCGCACTCTTCCAAAACTCTCCAAGAATCTCGTCAAGTCCGATCGCTCTTTCCCAGCGCATCCTACGCACAGCACCTTAACATCTTTGATTGAAATACTCCTACAACACCCAACATCGTGAAGTCTCTCTGTATGTTCCAAATCTCCCAACACAATTTCTCTGTCTCCTTCTTCGTTCAAGAGTTTATGAAAGTACGACTGCCATCTCTGTTTAGTGAGGGTCTCCTCTACCAATAATTTTTCATGCTCGTCCTTAATGCACTTCACTTGATCCACATTGCATTCCCTTCTCTCCCATACCCTGGCTAGCTTGAATAATTTCTTATCCCCTCCTTTCTCTTCTAGTTCAGCATAAAGGTGTTCAAAAGCTGTCGTTTTTGCCATCGAAACCGCTGACTTCGCCTTCTTTCTCGCTATCTTATAAATTTCCTTATTCGTCCACTTCTCCACCTCATTTTTTATTTCTATCAGCTTCGCATACGCTATCTTCTTTGCTTCCACCTTCCCTTGCACTTCTCTATTCCACCACCAGTCCCCTCGAAGCCGGCCACGGCTACCTGTCGAGACTCCTAACACTTCCCTTACTACAAACCTAATACAACTAGTCATCTTATCCCAAATAGTGTTTGCATCCCTACTACTATCCCAGGACCCCATATCCTTCAATTTCTCTCCAATCTCCAGGGAGCTAGCCGTAGTCAAACTCCCTTATCTGATCCTAGGTCGGTCATCCCCGACCCTTTTCTTCCTTGTCATCTTGATCCCTAGATCCATCACCAAGAGCTTATGTCGGGTCGTAAGGTAATCGATCGAAATGATCTTGCATTCTTTGCACAGACCTTTATCATCCTTTTTAAGGAGTAAAAAATCTATCTGAGTCTTAGACACCGCACTCCGGAAGGTTACCAAGTGGTCCTCCTTTTTGGGAAACTTGAATTGGCTATCACAAACCGAAAAGCTCTTCAGAAATCCAAAAGTGAGACTCCTCCCCCATTTTTGTCTCCAAAGCCAAAGCCTTTATTCACATCATCATACGCTCCCAAAATAGACCCAATGTGCCCATTGAAATACCCTCTCATGAAAAGATTGTCAGTAGGTGGTATACCTCCTACTAACTCATCTAAATCCTCCTAAAACGCCTCTTATCCTCCTTGTTTAAGTCCACTTGCGGCGCATAAGTACTAATAATGTTCAATATGATCTCTTTAACGATCACCTTAATCAACATCATCCTATCAGTGACTCTTCTAACCTCCACCACCTGATTCCCTAAATTACTGTCTACTAAAATGCCTACCCCATTTCTATACTTCGATCTACCAGAGAACCAAAGCTTATACCTGTCTACCTCCTTATATTTAGAACTGTTATACCCCGCACTTCTGTACATTGGAACATATTTTTTTTTCTTTTTTCTCTAAATGATTTCCATGTGATCCATGTTATCTATGAAGTTCTATGTGAATAGTGATGGGTAAAAATAGGTTTGGAAGGATTGGAAAAGAGTTGGAGGCCAAGTAGCGAGTCATGGTAATCGACCTACTTGCGTAAGCTACCGACTTGGATGTCCTACATACTTAAGCTACTTGAGTACATAATGAGTTTACGTAGCAAGGATTACATGGGTTCTTAAAATAAGATGAGATTACGAACCTACAAAAAGGAGAAGAGGATAGGTGGCAGCATGAGGAGATGACATATGGCAGCAGGTGATGCACCTACTTGGACTAAGTAGGTAACGCACCTGCTTGGGGTGGACCCTACCCTGCCACATGGCAGTCTTGGAGTGGCCACATGGATGCGGTGACCCAATAGGAGCTGGACACGTGTCACCCTTAGGGGATGACACATGTCACCTTCTAAGGAGGGGTATATATATGTATCAAGATGACTACTCTCTCATTTTCTTCATCCTTAAGATTAGAAAAAAATTGAGAAAGCTAGAGAACAAGAGAGAGTAGCTACGGCCAAGAAAGAAATAAGGTAAGCCCTCCAATTTTACTTCATAAATTAATTATCTAAGGTATTCTTCAATTAAGTAATGGTATTTAATATCGTAAATTAATTATTTGGGGAATCAAGATAGCGCAACAAACAGCCCATCAATTTCATCCACGTTAACGAGCTTCCGAAGTCAATTTTCGGCAAAGTAAGGCTCCTCCTTTCGAATTGGAGTTAAGGGTGTTGTAATGGAAAGATTACTTATATTAAATGAAGTTGGAAATAAGAGAATTATATAATTATGATCAATGTTGTAAACGAGAGGAATTGAAGTCATTTTAATTGAATTAAAGTTGAGTCGTGTTGTTATTATTGTGATGTTATGTTCGAAGGTAGTTTGGGTGTGTTAAAGGGATAAAAATGTGGCTATGAATGAGTACACTTTTGGTTGCAGCCACGTAACACTCCATTTCGTGTGGTTAAGATTTTACAAAATAAATATTGAAAACCCTATTTTGGTGTCGTAGTTTTAGGCCAGTCATTTGGAGCTTGTATTGCGTAATGTCGAGGTGATTTGATTATACATAGCTACTAGTTATTGTTGTTGAGATGGCTTTACTAATCAGAGGTGTAATTGGAAGTTCGGATAGGGTGAGTTATAAGGGAGATGCTGCCCAATTTTCGTTAACTTCTTACTAACTAATAGACTAGCCGAGAAAAGCGAATAAGGAAATGATTCATATGAATGATTGATTGCAGATATGAAAGCTGGAAAGTCGAGAGTTATTGATATTAGCATTACTTTCATGTTAAATAGGTTTATAGGACGACGAGGCAAGCATGGTTAAGATTAATCCATAAAAGGTATGTAAAGCTATCTTTTTTTTTCTCTTGGCATGTCTTAGCAATAAGTGATTCGTATATGAAATGTGAGAATAATTCCATTCATAAAACTCCAAGTATGATTCATAAATATTATCCACTTCTTGATGTTAAAACTCCTGCAATAGTTGAGTTATGGCCTTTCAAGTCTTCTATAAGATGAAAAGTAGTATATGTACAGCCTATCTCTTCTTTCTTTTGGAATGTTTTAAATGTAAGTGAAGTGATAAATGATATGAGTTTGGAGGTCATTCTATTTATAAGTTTTGGGTATAACTCGTGACTCATATTCACTTTTGAATGTCAAAGGACTTAAAGTAGTTGAACTACTACCCTCGAGCCTTCTATATGTTGAGTAGTGATTGGATGCGTAAGCTCCTATTCCTAAAGGCTCTATGATGATAAATGTCTCTGATTGCATAAATTGTGTAGCATTATCTTGATGCACGTCTAAGATTCCTGAGGCTCCATTTGAGATGATTCCAAATGACCTTTAGAGGATACTTAAGACAATTACTACCCTGATCTTCAAGTGACGGTTCACTTGACTATTTCATGGAGTCTCAGATGATGATTTAACTTGCATATGGTTAAACTTGCATATGGTTACTCACTACTCCGCTCATTCATGCTGTTAATACATCTTTCACCGAGTCCCATAATAGCCGGGTATGTTAATCGTGCACAACTTTACTACATTTTTACCAAGTCTCAGGCCGAGTATGATATATAATATGAAGATATAATCATTCATTGAGTACCTTACTAGAGAATCGGGTACGGTAAATAATAGATTCACCGAGTCCCTTACTAGAGGGTCAGATACGATATATAACAGATTCACCGAGTCTCTTACTAGAGGGTCGGGTATGGTATGATATATATGAAAATATGATATAATGACATGATGATATGATAATGGCACCGAGTCCTATGATGGGCCGGGTATGATATAAATGTACACTACTCTCCTCACCGAGTCCCTCACTAAAGGACCAAATACAGTATATAGACATATATATGACAATATAGTGATACATTTGCAACATCGAGTCCTATAATGGGCCAGGTATGATATGTGACAATGATGTACATGATTCCATTTTATAAGATGCAGGTAAATTAATTTGTTAATTGTTATACTTGTCCCCTGCATCCTTATGTCAGTTGTAATCTCCTTATGATATTTTATACTTTACATACTCAGTACATATATCGTACTAACCCTCTCTTTTTGGGGGGGCTGCATTTCATGCCCGTAGGTACAGACGAACATTTCGGGAATCCGCCAACTTAGGGTTTCACTCAGCGAGTTAGAAGAAGCTCCATTGTCTCGAAGCCTAGTTTTTAGATACTGACCCTATGATGTATATATCTTTTTTATTCAGGGGTACGGCGGGAGCCCTGTCCCTCCATATGTTACTGTTATTACTCTTAGAGGTTTGTAGACATGTGTGTGGGTTATGTATATATGTGTGTTCAGTTGTGTCTATATGACTTGTGTTTTTGGACGTTCCTTTTGTCCTAGCAACCTTGTCGGTTCGCGTATGTGTTTATAATGGGACAACCCCATATGCTACGATAGCCTCATCGGCTTATGTGTTATGTTGCCTATTGATACGTGGTGAACCCCTCAGGAGACAGGTTGTGCCAATATGTGAACATACGACAAGTTTACAGTGAATAGGGGTATACATGAGTGTCCAGCTTGGACACCCGTCACGGCCTACGGGGTTGGGTCGTGACAAGAACCTACCCATTTGGTCTCTTGTACACAAGTTATACTAATCTTCCTCTTTTTTAGAATCTTAACTAGCTCTATGGATTTTTCCGTCAATGTCCCAATGTTCCAAGAACCTACTCTCAATCTAGACGCTCCTTTAACCCACTTACCCCTTCTAACCCTCATCCCCGTCTCTGTCCCTGAGCAAGAACATGACCCTAGTCTACCATCACGATCCAAAGCCATGAAAACACGTATGAACTAATAAATTATTCAAAAGTTTAAAGTCAGCATAATGTAACTACAATTGTATGAGCAAGGAATAGATAGAGAAAGATATGGAAACCGGAGGTACCAACTCTAGTTGGAATGAACCTGGTTTCCACCGAAAAACACTGTTCACTTTGGAGTTACTATACACATCGGAGTTATTATCCACGTCGGCTTGCCAAGGTGCTGTTCACAATGACCTTTGGGTTGTGTGGATAGCAGATCTTGGGTTGAACGAATCCTTGGGCCAAAAAACCCAAAAATGGTTGCATTTAATAAAGCAGTATTTCGTTGAGGAATTTTGTCGAACACCTTCAAAGCACTATCCACGGTGCTTCGATAAGAAGCCTTGATGTCAACGGTTCTTCGATAAGCAATCTGGAAAATGAATAAATTCAAAAAGAAGATGAGGGATATCTCACGGTACCCTTTTCTTCCCTAGGTCCCCCTGATCTTAAACACAAGATCAGATCAAAATATCCAAAAGAAAAAAAAACAAATCTCAATAATCCCAAATGGAGTAAATCAGAAAATCAGCCACACTTCCCCCACCGATGCCAACACCGTATTCAAACGTACTAACATAGAACCCCACAACCACAACTTACTCATCTACTTCTCAAGAAACCACTATGACACTTGTACACTAACATATACAAAAATACTATCAGTTAAGCCCAAAACTCATACCAAGCCCTCTCAGATGTCTTAAAAACGATAGAGTGGTTGCTTTTGCGACCATCGCTTTTGCTTCCACAGGGTCGCTTAAGCGAAGCCCACTAAAATATCACCCCTTTCGCTTTTTGTGAGGGGTATTCGCTAAAGTGGAGGTTGCTAAAGTGACACACCCTTCGCAAAAGCGAAGGCACCAGAACTAAAATCTCGATAATTTTTCGCAAGTCACTAAGTCTCTGAATCGACCTTTAAGATTTGTTTGGAATCCTGTAAACACAAACCATATATGATATCATACTAAATCCAACAATTTGCCAAGAAACTAACTTTAAAACTCAAAAAGACCAAACCTCCCTTGAAGCTTCCGAAAAATACACAGGAACTCTCTCTAGCCCAAAAATTATCTCTCAAAAAAAATAGAGTCATCAAAATTCAATTCCGAGCATCCAAACTCTGAATGTTGACCAAAGTAAACTTAACTCAAAAATTCAATCATTTCCAACTTAAGACCTCAAATCCTCGATATAACCCCGAATCTGATTCTATTAACTCTTCTGGACCAAATTCCACATTTTGGAGCTAATGGAATCGACGGAATTCCATTTCGAGACTCGAAACTCTAAATGACACCGAATACCACTATTTGACAACTTAAGCCTTCAAAACTCAAAATCATTTCAAAAATCTTAACTTTTCACATAATTTCATAAAACCGATTCGAATATTGATCAAACATGACTCGAGCCAATTATTAGGAGGAATAAAATGGTCATTTTGCAAAAATTACCAAAAAAGACCTTTAGAGTCAATATATCATCCACCACTAAGAACCATGTTCGTCCTTGAACATAAAGTAAAACAAAGTCCCTGGACCCTTGAAAAGCTAGGATATCGGGCACGCATATCATCCGTTGACTCCCAAGTCGCCTCTCCGACTGAACGGTGCCTCCACATGCAAAAAAGCTTCGAGTTTATAAGCGTTATTGAAGCATGTGGCCTAACGGATTTGGGGTATCATGGCTCAGACTACACTTGGTGTAATCAACGAGATATGCATAAAAGAATATGGAAGCGACTTGATAGAGCTATGGTGTCCGATAATTGGTTAGCCGCTATGCCTCACACTTCAGTCACCCATCTTCCCTCTACTGGTTCTGACCATAACCCTTTACTAATAGAGATGAATGCTAGGCAGGATTCCGCTATTAAATATTTTAAATTCTTGAATTGTTGGGTGGATAACCCTACTTTTCTCGAAACTGTAGAGTCCTATTGGGACAGACCCCTGACTGGGAATCCAATGTGGTCCTTCCACCAAAAAAAAAAGGCTTTTCTCCACCCTTAGCAAATGGTCGCGAGTGGAATTTGGCGACATTTTTGCCAAGGTTAAGGAATATGAAGAATTGGTGAAAAGTACCAAAGAAAATATGATAGTGTCCAATAATGAAGAGAACAGGATGCAATTGCATGCTCTCAACGCCGAATACATTAGATTTCTTAAAATTGAAGAGAACATTCTCAAACAAAAAACTCAACTACATTGGTTCAAGGATGGAGATGCTAACACCAAGTATTTCCATGCTTTAATCCGTGGTAGGAGAAGGAGATTGTTCATTCACAAGGTTACCAACGAAGAAGGGGATTGGATTCAAGGCGACGAACACATTGCTAGAGCAGCATGCGATCATTTTCAGAAAATATTCACAAGTGATGAATCTCGGATTCTGGAGAACATCTTGAATTACGTTCCTAGAATGATCATAGATGCTCAGAATGAAAGCCTTCAAGCCATGCTTACCATTGAAGAGTTGAAACAGGTAGTCTTCTCCATGATTCCTAACTCTGCAGCTGGTCTGGACGGTATGAATGGAAAATTCTTCCAAGCTTGCTGGGAGATTATTTCGGAGGACCTACTAGCAGTGGTTACTTCTTTCTTCGGAGGGTATGCTATGCCTAAGTTCTTTTCTCATGCTTGTTTGGTCTTGCTCCCAAAGGTAGATCACCCCAACACACTCTCTGACTATAGACCCATTAGTCTCAGTAACTTCACCAATAAGATCATATCAAAACTCATTTGCCTCAGGCTTGCTCCGATTCTCCCCGGTCTTATTTCTCTCAATCAGTCCGGGTTTGTAAATGGAAGAAGCATCTCCGAAAATATCATGCTAGCACAGGAGATTATCCACGATATCCAAAAGCCTGTTATTGGCGACAACGTGGTTATCAAGTTAGACATGGCCAAAGCATAGGATAGAGTCTCGTGGTCCTATACTTGTCTAGTACTGAGAAGGATGGGCTTTGGTGAGACCTTTATTGATATGATTTGGCGAATCATGTCTAACAATTGGTACTCTATTATCGTTAATGGGTCTAGACATGGTTTTTTCCACTCCACCAGAGGGCTCAAACAGGGTGATCCTCTTTCTCCCGCCTTATTCATTTTGGGAGCAGAGGTGTTGTCCAGAATGTTGAATAGTATTCATAATTACCACTTCTACCGTGGTTTTCATATGGAGAAAAGAGGCCCACAGATTAATCATTTGAGTTTTGCGGATGATGTTATCATCTTTTCCTCCGGAAGGAAGGAAATTCTCCAGATTATCATGAAGACCTTGACTCTGTATGAAAAGACATCAGGGCAGCTTATAAACAAGAATAAGAGCCACTTCATGATGCATCCCAATGCACTCCAAGACAATGTGGAAATGGTGAAACAGGTTACAGGTTTCACTCAGAAGCATAGTCCCATCACCTACTTAGGATGCCCTCTGTACATTGGCAGGCAGAGAGTCATGTACTACACGGACATGGTCTCTAAGGTTGTCAACAGAATTAGAGGGTGGCACTCCAAAATCCTCAGCTACGGCGGTAGAGCTACACTCGTGAAATACGTACTTCAGTCGCTCCCCATTCACCTTCTTTCGGCCATTACTCCCCCCCCCCCCCGTACTACTCTCAAACAGATTGAGAGAGTCACTGTTGATTTTTTCTGGAGGTGGAAGGATAACAAGAAAAAATACCATTGGGCTTCATGGAAGAAACTTTGTTACCCTTATGACGAAGGAGGTATTGGGTTGAGAAGAACTACAGATGTGTGCAAATCTCTCCAGTTAAAGCAATGGTGGATCTTTAGAGCTAAACCAACATTGTGGGGTGATTTCCTTAGAGCCAAATACTGTCAAAGAGCGAATCCCATCATCAAAAAATTCCATACTGGCCAGTCGCTTGTGTAGAAACACATGATGCACAACAAACACATTGCCGAACCTCACATTCAATGGAGGCTTCACTCGGGTTCGTGCTGTTTTTGGTGGGACGATTGGCTAGGTATCGGACCCTTAGCCAACTATAGGCAGGAGTTGGGAAGAGCAAACAATGCAAGGGTGGCTGATTTTCGTATAGATGGCCAATGGAACATCGATATGCTAAATCAGTTGGCACCAGCGCAGCTCGTTCCTCTCATTACTTCTTCCACACTTCAGCTGCAAGGAAACACACCGGATCAGGCCATTTGGAAGCTGAATACCAATGGGAACTTCACATGTTCCTCGGCATGGCAGCTTGTGAGGGAACACCGGACCAAGACACTTTCCGACCATTACACTTGGCACAAAAACATCCCCTTTAAATGCTCTTTTTTGTTGTGGAGGGCTTTTAGAGGCAAGCTGCCATTGGAGGAAAAGATCACTGCATTTGGCTATGTTTCCACACCATGCTATTGCTGCCACAGTCTAGGTCCGGACACCATAGAGCACATTTTCAGCACTGGCCATTTCGTTAGGAATATTTGGCACTACTTCTCAAATTCCCTAGGCATAAGGCATGAAGCCACACCTCTCAAACCTCTTGTTATGAGCTGGTGGCTTCGCAAGTACCGCACAGAAACTCACAAACTTATCCTCCATTCCACCCCAATATTTATATGTTGGAATTTGTGGAAGAATAGGTGCGCGAGCAAATACGGGGGGAAGAGTTCTAGCTTGGCGAGAGTGAAATTTGCAGTTTTCAAGGAAATCTCAAATCTTCTTAGAGTCGCATACCCCTATATCCATTGGCCCTCGAACTGGATCCACACCATCTCTTGCATAGATAAGTGTACTCATGAGATGAAGATCACCCAAGTCTCGTGGATTAATCCACAACTCGGTTTCGTCAAGCTCAACACTGATGGCAACGCATTGGGTAATCCGGGGGCAATTGGGGGGTGGCATCTTAAGAGATCACATGGGTAAATTCATCTTCGCCTATGCCATACCGTTAGGGGAGGGAACCAACAATCAAGCTGAACTAGAGGCGGCAGTTTATGGGCTTAAATGGTGCATTCAACAGGGTTTTTAGCATGTTATCCTAGAAGTTGACTCGGAGTTGCTCACTAAATGGATCAATCATCAGACTAAACCTCCGTGGAGCCTTCACCAGGTAACTCAGGACCTTGTTGGTATTTCCAAATTATTTGTTCGCTTTTCTTGTAGGCATGTATACAGGGAGGCAAACTTCACTATGGATGCTCTCTCCAAGCACAGTCACACTCTTACCACTCCAGGCCACTACACCACCCTCCAGCAGCTACCTCGTGGTACTCGAGGTTACTACATGCTACATAGAGTCGGCCTGCCCAGCTTCAGAAGGAGGAAGACCAAACGGATTAAAAAGCCTCCATGATCTACTATTTTGTGTTGCATCCTTGGATTGAGCACCCAATTGCAGTGTTTGTGATTTTCCATGTTATATCTTAGCCATGTTATTTGATGTTCATCATCTATGCTAATTTTGTTGTATATATAGCATTTATGAGGATTCATCCCCAGTTTTATTTAGATTTTTCCTTTATTTTATGTAAAGGGAGAGTCTCTCTTATTTATGCTTTCCTAGTTTCTTTGTATCGAGAGGAGTCATTTTCTTTAGGTGCATAGTTTCTAGGTTTTCTTTTCATGTGCTTGTATCGGGGATGAGTTGGCTGCCCTTAGTAGGATGGTCGGCTTATGAACCACCATAGGATTGGATATTAGGTTTATGTCCCCCTCCGTGTATTTTTCTGTTTTTATGTATAATACAGCTTGGGGATGAGCGGCTCAACCCCTGGCCGCGCACGAGAGGTGGGAGCCTCGTGTAAGGTCTGTTCCCTTAAAAAAAATAAAAAAAATCTCCATGTCCTAAGCTTTCGGACCTGCCTATATAGAATGGTTATGGGCTCCTCATCAAATATAAAATATATATCCAACTCTACCGAATCAAAGGAGATCGCATGGGACTCGTACAAAATATACTTTCGGAGCGTGGAAACATGGAAAACAAGATGTATGGCTGATAAGCTAGATGGAAATGCTAATCTATAAGCCACCACTCCCACTCACCCCAGAATATCATATGGGACAATGAACCGAGGGCTAAACTTGCCCTTCTTCCTAAACCGCATCACGCCCTTAATGGGCAGCACTTGGAGTCAAACATGATCACCCTCCATAAACTCCAATGGCCAAACTCTCCTATTTGCATAGCTTTTTTGCCTACTCTGGGATGTTAAGAGTCTACCTTGAATCATACGAACCTTCTCCATGGCATCCCTAAGAAAGTTTATGTCTAAAGAGACAATCTTAGCTAAATCAAACCACCCAATAGAAGATCAAAACTGCCTACCATACAACGCCTAGAATGGGGCTATCTAAATACTAAAGTGATAATTGTTGTTGTAGGAAAACTCCTCTAAGGGAAAATGTTGATTCCACCTAGTACCAAAATCAATAACACAGGCTCGAAGCATATCCCCTAATACCTAAATCGTTCGCTCGAACTATCCATTAGTCTATGGGTGAAAAGTTGTACTCAAATCAAACCTATTACCCAAACCATGTTGTAATGCTCTTTAGAAGTGCAAAGTAAACAACAAACCTCGGTCAGTAATAATAGATATAAGCACCCCATGAAGCCGAACAATCTGACTGATATATTTCACCCGAACTGGAACAAAATGGGCAGACTTGGTTAGTTTTTCATCAACTAACCAAATGGAATCATAACCACCCAAGGTGGTATACAAACTCAAAACAAAGTCCATGGTGATCAGCCCTCATTTCTAAGTAGGAATAGGCATCCTCTAAGTCAGCCTTCCAGGCTACTGATGCTCATACTTGACTTGTTGACAGGTCAAATACTTGGACACAAACTCTGAGATGTTCCTTTTTATCCCACACCACTAGTAGTGTTGTCTAAGGTCATGATATATCTTTGCCGCACCTGGATAAAGAGAATATCGAGTACAATGAGCCTTTTCTAGAATCATCCTGATCAAGTCACTCACCTTGGACACACAAATCCTGCCCTCAATCCTCAAAACCCCATCTTAATTAAGTCTAGCCTCCTTGGATCCCCATACTTGGATCTTTTCTATTCAAAGAATCATCCATTACGTTGGCCTTCCCCGAATGATACAAGATAGTCATGCCATAGTCCTTCAATAACTCAAGTCATCTATGTTGTCTCAAATTTAGATCCCTCTGACTAAAGATGTACTGAAGACTCTGGTGATCTGTGAATACCTCACAATGCACACTATACAAGTACTGATACCATAGCTTCAACGCAAACACCACTGACGCTAACTCCAAATTATGAGTAGGGTAGTTCTTCTTATGAGCCTTCAACTATCTAGAAGTATAAGAAACCACTTTCCCTTTCTGCATCAACACCCCACCTAACCCAACTCTAGAAGCATCATAATACACGAAAAAGTCCATACCCTCCTCGGGTAAGGGAAAAATAGAAGTGGTAGTCAACAAAGTCTTGAGCTTATGAAAGCTCGCCTAGGACTCATCAGACGAATGGTAATATACTACCTTGTGAGTCAGTCTAGTCAAAGGAGCCACAATAGTAGAGAATCCCTGCACGAAGCATTTGTAATAACCAGCCAACCCCACAAAACTCTGAATCTTGGTAGGGGAAGTTGGCCTAGTCCAGCCTCTAACTACCTCAATCTTAGTCGGATCCACCCTAATACCGTCCTTGGACACCATGTGTCTTAGAAATGCCACAAGATCAAATCAAAACTCATATTTGAAGAACTTTGCATATAACTTCTGATCTCTCAATTTCTGAAGCACCGACCTCAAATAACAAGCATGATCCTCTTCTGTCTTGGAATACACCAAGATATCATTAATGAAAACAATCAGAAAGGATTCTAGATACGGATGAAACACCTCAGTCATCAACTCCATGAATGTTGCTAGGGCATTAGTCAACCCAAAAGACATAACTAAGAACTCATAATGGACATAACGGCTAGAAGGCTATCTTAGGAATATATGATGGCCTAATCCTCATCTGAAGGTACCCAAATCTTAGTCAATCTTAGAGAACAAAGCCGCTCCCTGAAGATGATCAAACAAATCATTAATGCGAGAAAAAGGATAATTGTTCTTGACAGTTACCTTCTTCAACTATCTATAATCAATGCACATCCTGATACACTGGATCCACCATTAAGGACTCAACCATGTGTGTAGAAATATGAACAAACACAAGCATGCAATCAAATATCAAATCAAATCTAGATGCAAAATAGGTAGACACTTAGGGAAAATGTAAATCCAGGATCAAATAACACAGATGCAGGTCGATGGAAAACTGGAATGATACCTGTAATAACTGCATTGAAAGTCTCATTCTTGGGTCTCACCGAAAAAGCATAGCAATGAGCTCCTCTAACACCACCAGCCTATACCGTACCTCTACCTCGTGGAACTACAACACAATTACCAAAGGTTCTACCACTTCTAACTGACTGACCTCTACCCTGACCTCTAGAAAAAGGCGTCGAATCTCTCTCTGAAGTCACTAAGTAAGTGTACTGGGGCCTGAATGAGTCTGCAGAGGGCAATGGCAAATCAGATGACTTGGATCTCCATAACTATAACAAGATCTTATGTAGGAGAACTATTGTGATGAACCCGATGGAATACCATAACCACCTCATCCCGATCTATGGGATTCCTGAGCTATATGTCCACCCTCGGTCACTGGCATGAAAGCATGAATGGGTATCTGATGCTAAAATAAACTACCACCCTTATGCGAACCTCTACCTCTAGACAAGGTGCCGAAAAACTGACCACTAGAATGGGCCCTCTTGGGGTCCCCAAACTCCTCTCTGACCATCAACTCTGCGTCATTAGTGGTACTCAATATAGACCAAAATGAATCCCCCTCATGGGCCGATATGAACACATATGATCGAATAGAGAAAGTCAATTCCCTTACAAACCTACGGACTCTCTCTCCATCATTTGGGATCAACGCCATGGCATATCTAAACAACTGGTAGAATTATTCATCATACTCTGCAATGGACTCACCCCCATTGGGCCAAACCCTCAAACGTCAACATGCTCTCCTTACCTACGCTCCATGGAATGAAGCAATCCTCAGAAACACTAACAAAAACACTCTACTCTACTAGAGGAGATCCCACTAGCCTAGAACTCATAAATGTCCTCTGCCACTCCATGGGTGACCCACGGAGATGGAGTGAGATGAAATGAACACCCCAAACATAAACCATGCTCACTGCCTCAAGTATCTCATGGCACAACATCAAGAACTCATGAGCATCCTCACTTCTACCACCATGAAACTAAGGTGGTTTCATCTTCTGAAACCTCTCATAAGACTGTTGATCATCTACTATCAGGACTACATCTGGAGCAACTTGTGCACCGACGGCTGCTGTAGGAACCAATAGTGCCTATCCCACCTGATCCTGAACAATTGGGACCTGATAATGCTCTGGGGTCTGTGCCCTGACTCTAGTCTATGATCCCTGTGGCTTGCTTGCAGCACCCTGAGTAAAACTCTCCAACACACCCATCATCCTCATTAAGGTCTCTTAAAATAATAGTGCTGTGAATCTCGGAGGAACTTGGTCCTCACCAACCTCAACTGTGGCTCTGGAAGCCTCTCTAGTACAACCTCAGGCTAGTGTAGCTCCTCGAGTACAACCTCTACCTTGAGCTTTACCCCTACCCCTAGCTGGGGTCTCAACAACTGTCATGGAGACTACCTCCCCTCTACCCATAGCTAAAGCTATAGTCCTCGGCATCTACCAAAATAACACATGATACTCAACACTAGTGATAATAACCACGCACGACAAGAAAGAATGAATAAAGAAAGTTTCCTAATAATCTTCATAGCCTCTCAAAGATAAGTACAGACGTCTCCGTACCGATCTTCGAGACTCTACTTAGACTGGTCTTATACACATGAGACCTAAGAACCTGGGGCTCTAATACCATTTTTCATGACCTGAATTTGGGTATGAGGGAACTTATCCTTTCCCACCAAATAAGTCAGCCTAAAATCCAATAATTACAAAAAATAAATGCGAAAACAGTTTAAATAGATAGATAAATATACAAAAGCAAAAGACTTAGTCAACTACAATAGCCCCAAAGGACTGGTTGTTACATGTACAAGTCGTTAATATAACAGAAATGAAAATAAGTACAAGTCGCAATGTCTTTGTCACTCAAATAGAACAAAGCATAAAAAAAGGGACAAAGAGATTGCCAGCATCGAACAATTACCTCTCAAGTCTCTTCAGAAGGCCTCAGCAAGCCAACTAACAAAATGAAATAAATCTAATATACACTAGAACTCCTTTCACCCCAAACTAAACCTCCTCAACTACAATCTATATAAAAATTAGCCCAATCTATACTACACAGGTTTATATAGCACATAGATCAACAATAGCTCATCAGCATCACCGAATAAGTTATATCATATCAAGCATATTAATCACAAAAATATAAGGGGCATATACACAACTTCACAATGACAGATAAGATGCAATATGATGTGATGTCACGTAAAGTGATGCATATCTGCTTTAATGATACACATCTGTTATATAGCAGGCCAAAACCAATGGGAGCGTACAAGGATCATGTATCCGTCGAAACTATTTTCCATTGACATCATCATTAATAGCCGGAACTATTTTCTATTGGCATCGCCGGAACCATTTCCCATTGACATAAGTATCAATCCACCAAAACCATTTTCCATCAGTATAAGTATCAATCCACCAAAACCATTTTCTATCGGGATAGCCATCAATCGAGTCTCATCACAGTGTTCTAGAACTAATACAAATAAACATATTCACACAAATAATGAGATAACTATAGTGTCCACAGTCACAACCCAACTCATATCAATGCAATTCATGTCACACTATCAATAGTATATCAACATCAACAACTATATTATTTATATCATTAAAAGTCATCAAGTCTCCATTTCATTACCTCTTTATCACAATTAGGATTAATCGGTGAGCAAGTATGTCCAAGTCAATTCCCTCCTTTCTTCCCTCTCGACAAGGAACTTATCTAGAGAAATTCATTTTCTCATACTTAAACTGCTATAGACAAGAAATAAAAGCCTACGAGCATAATGCTTATCGTTTAGCAGGTATGTAGACTCTTTTGAGAGGCAAAGAATAGCTATCTTTCAGAAAGAACAAGAGCAGCAAACCTTTTTAGTACTACCAGACTCAAGGCGAAGAGGGATATACTAGAAAGAATCAATAGGAGGGTTAAAGCACTTGCTTCGTCCATAGCCCGAAAATTTTTCCTAGCGTAGACTCTATGTCCATCTTTCTTATGTGGGGCTTGATATAAGACCTCTACAATTTGAAAGGCGCACCCAACTACTAAGCATAACATCATCCATTTTCGCTAGGCACAACACCTGCGGCTAATACAAAAATAACATAATCCCCAATCCTATAGCTCTGCAAATGACAGTTTCATCAAGTTCATAATCACATTTTGTCTATCATAGCATTTCATCAAGTTCAAGTCAAGGAGTTTACATTTCCGATCAACTTCATAGAACACATAGTCCTTTTATTACCCCGATCTTTCATTAAGCATAATTCATATGATTATAATCACAAGCCATATTCTTGTTATTCCCCAACACATACACGAAAGCAAGTTCAAGTAATCTACAAGATTTACAGAGTTTTAGAAGTTCACTTGCCTTAATCGATAATCGATCAATCACTAACTTGAGCCTTCCCTTTTCGAATAGAGTTTGAAATACCACAATCTATCCAAATAGGGATTCACAATCAAAATATAAAACAAACAACACCAAAAATATGAAATTCAGGTAAAACAGTCAAAATGGCTCAAAATTTTTATTCCAAAAATGGGGTTCAAATTCGGAAATTTTGGATGAAAATGATTCACAAAGAATTTGGAACTCATTAGCAAAACCATTTCAAAAATGGAGTACAAAACAGTCTGTAATCACCCTTTTAAGAAATTTGAAGTTCTCAAAGAAATTCCCAAAATTTGGGGTCCAAAATCCTTAATTCGAAGTCATAATCATCATATAAACGATGTGTAATGTATATTTTAGGTTAATAACACTTACCCAATCCAATAGCCTCAAAAAATTACTTCATAAATCGCCTAATCGAGTTTTCAAAGTCAAAATGGAGAAATGGACCAAAACCCCAACTAAGCCCTCTCAGATGTCGCAAAAGCAACACAGGCGTCATTTTTGCTACCATCATTTTTGCGACCACAGGGTCGCTTAAGCGAAGCCCGCAAAAATACTAAATTCAATATTTTGAACTGAAATCTCAGTAATTTTTCACAAGTCACAAAGTCTTTGAATCGACCCTCGGGATTCGTTCAGAATCCTTCACACACAAACCATATATGTTATCATACTAAATTCAATATTTTGAACTTACTAGAATCGTTGGAATTCAAATTTGAGTTCTCCTTGACCCAAAATCCAACAAGTCACCAAGAAACTAACTTTAAGACTAAAAGAGACCAAAATGCACTCAGAGCTTCCGAAAAATACACAGAAAATTTACCTAGACCTAAAATCATCCACCGAATCCAACGGAGTTGTTGTAATTCAATTCTGAGCATCTAGACGCCGAATGTTGACCAAAGTCAACTCTAAACTCAAAAACTCAATCATTTCCAACTTAGGACCTCAAATCCTCAATATAACCCCGAATATGATTCTGTCAACTCTCCTAGACTAAATTTCACATTTCAAAGCTGATGGAATTGACAGAATTATATTTCGAGTCTCAAAACTCTAAATGACATTGAATACCACTATTTGACAACTTAAGCCTTCAAAACTCAAATCTTTCCAAAAATCTTAACTTTTCACATAATTTCATGAAACCAATTTCAAATACTGATCAAACATAACTCGGGGCAACTAACGGGAGAGGTAAACTGATTATTTTATAAAAAATTATCAAAAATGACCATTAGGATCATTACATACTTTTACCATTTCTCATTATTTTTATTTTAATTTAAGTCATATTCTTGCATTCATTATCATCATCTTTTTTTGTATTTCTTTATTTCCTTTAGTTAATAGCTGTAAAGATTATACATGAATTATACATGATCAACAATTGACAATAAATTCTCCCCTTTTGATAATTCCTTGTGTTTCTGTTTCAGTTGAAAATTTTTTATTGAAAAATTTGACGAAATAAGCATGTTGACACCGGATGAAGTACAAAAAATAATTCAAGTTTTAAAAAAGATTATCAATGTCGACAAAAAAAGTTTTTATCATAATAAATCATCCAAATCAACGAAAAAGAATATAAACCAATGATTCATTTGTAAAAAAAGGTCAGGTGAGATACCAAACAATATTATTTTGAGATACAATATTTATTTATATCATTTAAATGGATATATCATTTTAACATCAATGGATACATTTTGATAAATCTGTTATTCATATATATAATTTTATTGATTGATGTGGGGCACACATGCAAAGCACGTATACTAAACTAGTATACTATATTAAAAGCATGTAGGTCCTTAGAAATATTGATTGAACTTTTTACCCTTCGTTAAAAAGATTCTACAATAGACAAAACTGCCAGTTACTATTTTCCTCAAATTATTAATTAATTATCTTTAAAATATTTAAAATTAAGGAGTCCTAAAATATATGGTAAGAGAAAAATATGTAGTCAAATGAATGGAATTTAGTTTTTGATTAAACTACACATATGATGATCAATCATGTTATAATTCAACTTTCTTGCCATAACACCTTGTTTGTACGGTTGTTACCCATTGTATTGTATTGCATTGTTAGCTTAAATACAATATTTATTTTGATTGTCAATGACCGATTCTGTGTGATCGCGTCGTTATTTTAATATTTCTTTTATCTTTATTTATTATATAATAATTTTATTTTAGACTTTACCTTACATTTTTAAAGTAGCTCTATCACGTTCCCTACTTTTATTGTAAGTTTATTATTCAAATTGTTGATGTGTGACATTATGTAACTATATAGAACGATACAATCTATCCAAACAGTGTATTCATTAAAAGATAACAGTACAATACAATACAACATAATACAATACAGTATGATAAATTATGAAACAATATGTAACAACCATCCTAACAGAGTGTACGAGTTTCAATTAAAATCGAAGTTGATTAACTTAATCATGATTTTACATATTCTTGAGTTTCAAAAACATTATACAATTTGACATGAAAAGGAACTCTTTAAACCACCTTTTATACATTGGCGTATTCACTGCCAATATATTTTCATTTAGCTATTCTTCAATTTTTCCTTTATATATATATATATATATATATATATATATAACATGCTTTACATGTTACTCTCTATCAATTATCATACAAAAAAGAACTTTGATGTCTAATTCATAGTCCAATCCCGACATCGACTCGAGACTCGACCCCGACAACCGACCTCAACATCCAACACCTGAATTGAGACTCTACTTTCAAACCAAGACTTGACCCTGACTCCCAACCCATTTCTCGATCCAACACTTGTTCCAAGACTCGACCCGAGATCCAACACTTGTTACTCCTAAAATATATTCTAAATAAATAAAATTTAGATTGGAAGGACTATAAAAGTGTCAGATTCAATACGTAACCAAAGATTTGAATTTAAAATTAAGAAAAAATTTAGATATAGAAAAGCTAAAACTTGTCTACTTTCTCCATGAAATAAGCCTCTCTAGGAGCATTACGATCTGCAGCTCAAATGGTCCCTTATGAAGTCTCCATTGGTTTTATTCTTTTGTGGAACATCAGAATTTAGGTGCATCTGAGCACATAGCCCCTCTCAATAAAATCCCAGAAATGGGAGGGTGGCTGAGAGGGTAGTTGCAGTCAGAGATTGGTTACCTCTTGCTACGAACACCCAGACTAGTTCTCCACCACGGAATAATGAGGTTTTTTCATTTATCGATACCTATTTTTGTTTCTTTCTTTCGAAAACTTATGAGATGCTATTTTTTCAGAAAGTCCGACTCTTCAATCGAAAAAAAGATGGTTGTGTGCTAGTTGAATGGTAAAACACAAGCTTAACATGTCTTTCTTTATCTTTTTCATATCTAAAAGTCTTTGTCGAGTTGATTGGCATCATTCGCTCCTTTCTGTCCTTTCATTGTCCGCCTCCGCCCAAACAGATACACACTAACCCACCTAAAATAAGGTAAAAGTCTTCTTTCTAACCATTTGTATTAGACTCCTTTCTTCATTCAAATGCTCGTAGACGAAAGAGACCTTTCTTTGCTCCTGTCGGCTGGATCAGTCAATGTCCCCATGTGTAAGGCCCTTTCCTAAAAGAGGTCGAATCATTCTTGTTCCATTCATACTACTGTTGGCTTATATGATATGTCTAGCGGCTGGTAAATCCTACCCAATATCGAAATTGGATTGAATATTTCCTCGATTTCCGAGAAGGGTTTCAATGGCGATCGAATTCCTTTCTTCTGCTAAACTGAACGAAGACTCTTTCTCCTACCTCTGTACCTATTGCACTGATATCTTCTCTTTCACTCTCTTTCTTCATTCAGTAAAGGTAAGATTGATTCATTTCTACGCAGTTTGAAATTATAACCTTCAAGCCCTTAAGCGAAAGACGATCTCATTTAGATCATGAGCTGGCACAAAAAAAGCAAGAAAATGACTTTTACAATATCAACGATTAGTACCGGTGAATGGGATGGGGATAGAAAAAAGAGAGGTTTTTGTCATTTGTGGATCAACGCAATAATTCACGAAAGTCGGTTTCTTACTTGTGCAAAGAAACTCTTTCTTGGCAACTTAGACAACTTGGAACTGTTCGGAACTGTTCTACCACTGCAGGGCCCAATCATACTCAAAAGAAGAGTTAACTTGGTATTCCAAAGGCGAATGTACTATACCTTTGTGTCCATTTATAGCTCTTGGATTGGAGGATATTTTTTGAAAAAATTGTTGCTCTAATTAATTTCTAGCCAATTTAGATAAATAATATTGAAGATGAGGATGTGGAGGTAGGATGTTAGATGGTGGGGATAAGGGCAATAGGGATGGGAGTGGGGGTGGGGTGGAGGTGAATATGAGATGTGTTGAGAGTTGGGGAGGACATAATCAATATAAAACTGTCTAAATTAATGTGCATACTCACACTCACTGAATTAAATAGTTTTTTTTATAAATTACTAAATTAGTAAGTGACTATATTCTTTGAGCAATTTTTTTCTTCCTATTATTGATTGATGCGACACAAATATATATATAATATAAAAGTATGAATATAAATGATGATTGATCAAAATATCCACTAAAAGCTGATTTACTTATTTGCCATTTTAAGTTAAAATTTCCTCCATCTAAGAAATTACTAATGGGTATAAATATAATTTTGTACTAGGATTAAACAAAACATATTTCTATTAGGACTAAGTTTATTGCAGGATACATATTATCCTATTAATACTAGAGGCTTAACATTAAATCTATTTCAAGTAAACTATGAATAGGGAAATTCTACACGTTTTATAATATTGGTTGACCAAAGTATCCATTAAATATTGAACGACTTTTAAATTCTTAATGAGTAAATATTTAGTAGTTATAACTTTAATTAATTTCAAAGTCCTATGTATTTGCATAATACTTAAATATAAATTCCCCTCCCCTCCCCCGAAGTTGTATCGAAAAATCAGTTACACACTTAAATTATCATGGCGACATATTACACACCTAAACTACCTAAAAGTGAATTTAACCCCTCCTCCCCGAAACGTCTAACACCACTCTCATTATATGTGGTGTATTACACTCGCTGTCATGTCAAAAATTATAATTTTTTCTTTTCTTTTCTTTATTAATTAACTTTTCTTTTATTAACTATATTTTATACTAATTAACTCATAACTAATTATTAACCACGCATTCGATTTTTTATATTCTTTTCTTTTCTTTTCTTTTATTAACTATATTTATACTAATTAACTCCTAATTAATTTTTAACCACCCATCCAAAATTTTTATATTTTTATTTTATTTTTTTTATTGATTAACTTTTCTTTTATTAACTATATTTTATACTAATTAACTCCTAATTAATTATTAACCACCCATCCGACCCCCGACCCCCCCCCCCCCCCTAACCCCAATCATCTTCTCCACCAAAATGGAGAGAAAAATTCTTCTTCTTCTTAATAGATTTTGAAAGGAAAGAAATCAAGATTCAAAATGGGGAGTAAATGGAGATGGGTGTGAAGAAGAAGAGGATAGGTGGGTGTGAAGAAGAAAGGACGTGGGGGTGGGGTGATTTTGTTTTTTTTAATTTTTTTACTTTAATGGGTTTTGAAAGAAAAAAAGTAAATGTGAAGAAGAAGAGAGTAGGTGGGTGTGAAGAAGAAAGGATGTGGGGGTGTGGCGATTTTATTTTTTTAATTTTTTTACTTTAATTTTAGTTGTCTGATGCGCCCTTTTTTTTATTTTTTTTGCCACGTCAGTTGTAGGGGGTAATAAATTCACTTTTATGTAGTTTAGGTGTGTAATAGGTCGCCATTATAGTTTAAATGTGTAGTTGACTTTTCGGTACAACTTCAGGGGGGAATTTTTGTCCTAGGTCTGAAGTTGGGATCGGATCCTAGATCGGAAGCAAGTCGGGTGTCAGGGTCAGATCTCGATTTGCAAGTTAGGTCTAAGGTCTAATGTCGGGGTCCAATATCTGAGTTAAAAGTCGGGTCGGGTCAGTAGTCGAAACTCGAGATTGAGTCTCGTGTCAAATGTCAGGATTGAGTGGGGTCAGATCCCCATTCGAAAGTCGAGTGTAGGGTTGAATCTCAGGTTGGAAGTCGAGTCCCGATTCGAAATTCGGTTTAGGTCCTAGGTCGGGAGTTGGTGTCAGAAGTTTTGTCCCAGATCAATGTCGGGTGTCAAGTGTCGAGGTAGAATGACGGGGTTGAGTTTCGAGTTGGGTCCAGGGTGGAATGTCGAATCGAATCTTGGTCAGAAGTCAGGTCTTGGATCAAGACTTAGGACAAGTGTTAGATCGGGTCCTGAGTTGGGAGTCGGGGTCGAATCTTGGTTCGAAAATTGAGTCCTGATACCAAACGTCCTGCGAGCCTCCGAGAAACCTAGTTGATTCAGGTTCCAATTCTTACCAATCTATCATCTTGCTCCTTCACCAAACTTTACCAAGCATGGTTCACAAGTTTAGGTAAGGAACCTTCTTTCAAATTTTGGCTAAATAAAAGTGTAATGTTCAATTATCTCAATATAATTAATTGATGATGTAACAAAAGAATTTCTATTTCTATTATACTAAAAGTGGGAAGCTTCAAAGTGTAAAGTTGAATTATCATTTTACCCTTATACTATATCAAAATGTTATAAAACATCTAATTAAATAAATATTAAATAGTAAAATTTCTATAGTATTTTTGAGTTAGTATACATGTGAGTAAATTAAATAGAAAAAAAATACAAAACAATAATTACCCCTTTGAATAGATACATGTACGTGTTTCATCTTCCAAAATTCATATTCATATTTAAAAAAATTGTCTTTAATTTATTTTAATACTTGACGTTTCAGTTTTGAATTTGAATCTTCATATTCCAAAACTGCATAATTCTTTCCCTACAAATTTCTCTTTTAAATGTCGCATATGGATGGATGGTAGTCAAAAAAAAATGTCACATATTGCTTATTTCACTTTGGTAATAGTATCCCCCCACAAATGTCACTTCTTTATTTTACTTTGGTAGTAGTATCCACCCACAGATGTCTTCCTTATGGTCAACGTTTCCCATTTTTTCTATTTAGAAAGAAAAGAAGAAAGATAAGACCTACCACATCTGAAGCAAACATATTATTGAAGTCCACACATTTTCTAGATAATAAAATCAAGCATCAGAGGTACAAAAGGAGGCTGTGGGGGTGGATCTGCATGTAACCATCTTCAGCACCTGATAAAATTTGATTTAAGTAAAAATAAAACAGTCATAATGGACATGTATAAATACACATACTCTTCTGACTTCTATTATCACTAATCAGAATCTTAAATTCAAGAAGAAAAGGAAAACAAAAGAAGATACAACACAAAATCAAACAGTTCCTTATCACAACTTTCTCCCCTTTTTTCCATCTGAATAAAGAAATTATTCCTCATAGATACACATGCCAGACTTTGGAATCACTTCTGCTTAGCCTTCCCAAATCCTTTAATCTTGCCCTTTACTTCCTACTGTTTCCTCTTTCCATATCAATCTGTAGTCATGGGTTGACTGATGCAGCACCTGAAACGGGCCTTTCTGACCTTTGTCAAGATCTCTGTTTCTGCAGCCTCGAGCATTCTGACCACCTGAGAGAAGGGTGGTCTATTGTCAGGGTTACCATCCCAGCAGCAAGTCATGATTTCACCCAGGACAGGCAAACAATCACTGGGGATAGTTGGACGGACACCTTTGTTGACAACTGCAAAAGCTGCCTGCACAGCAGTCATGTTCTGGAAGGGAAGCATCCCCGTTAGGAGCTCCCACAGAACAATGCCAAAACTATAAACATCAACTTTTTGTGTGTACGGTCGGTGCTGGATCATCTCCCTGCAAAACACAGTAAAATGCATTCAAATATCCCACAATAGCACACACATGCTAAACCACAACTAGGAGCATGATCTTTCTCTTTTGCAACAGGAATAATGAAGTCATATTGCAAGAAGAAACAAAAACATGCAATTCAGAAAGTATTGCTAAGATGTGAATACTGCCAAAAAAAATTGCTAAGATGTGAATATATAGTTTTTCAGGGGAAATGTGACAGATTGTTTCTTTTTCCAAATAACCTAAAATCAAATTTTGAATATACAAAAATTGGATGTGATTCCAAGGGTGGCCACACATGCCAAGATACGAGCCTTATTCGACATGAAGACTGCAACTTGGCAAGTTCCCATCTATTTTCCTCAAGTCATGCATGCTACTCATCTACACGCTACTCAGTCCTCTCACTGGAAATAATTGCATTGAAAAATCTTGTGCCATCAAAGCAAAGTGGTCCGTCTCAACTGCAACAGAACACTTATACATCACCAGAGACTATATACGTCCATTCTTATCACAAGCATTTTGACACTATCTTCTTCAACTAAATGTCGGAAAATATTGTCCAATTGGAAATGAAAAACTTCATCTGTCGTATTTCTTTGACAAATGCAAGCTTAATCACAGGCATTTGGTGAGTGTACTATAGGCACTGACAAACACCATCTTCTTTGACTAAATGTCGGAAAAAGGTTGTCCAATTGGAAATGAAAAACTTCATTTGTCAGATTTCTCAAACAAATGCATGCTTAATCTCCAATCTCCTTGGTTTTAAAAAAATGTAATTTCATCTCACAAGACAAATTTCATCACCTATATTGTGTAGAAAGCTAAGACCAAGGAAATTTAGCACACAATTGTATCCTATAGATATATTTATAGATACTCTTCTTAAAACTTAATGATGAAATGAATCTCCAGCCGATGGAAAAGGATACAACTCTATCTTTCAATCTCTTTTTGTAATGACCTTGAGGGTGATTTTCGTAAATTTGTACAAAACACGCGTGAACAGTAACACTCGTGAACAGTAACACGCGTGAACAGTAACTTTTTGGGCAGAAAATGCCCCTTTCTTCTCATTTCAATATTTTTCAACATTTGTTTGAGTTCTTGAACTCCTTGAGGTGATTTGAGAAGAGATTTTCGAGGCAAAGTGTTGGGTAAGTGATTTTTGACCTAAAACCTTCCTTTTTCATTAAGTTTTTGACGATTTTAACTCTTAAATTTTAGTTTCAAACCCCAAAAATCCTTGTTTCTTCCCTAATCCGAATTTAAGGAAAATTGTGATTTCCAACTCGTTTTGAGCTCTATTTTTATGGGTTTTTCAACCATGAGTTCCTTATTACCAATAGAATGGGATTGTTCAATAAATTTACAGATTTGACCCTTTTCGAAAATAGTTAATTTTTGGACCATTTTACCCCCGGTTCCGAAACCTATCAATATGGGTGTCATTGGACTCCTTGTGACGTGTATGTTTCATTGTTGATAGTGGGTTGTCATTCCGAGCGCTGAATTCGAGAGTTACTTGTCCGGTGGAGGTATTCGAGTGCGGTTTCGGCAATTGAGGTAGGTTTGGCTATCTTTCTTTGAGATTGAGATGGGGTAATTAATCATTCATATGTTATAGACTTTGGGATGGGGTTGTAGTATGAGTTGAGAATGTTATATATATTATGATGTCCGTGTGGAGGCTTATTTATTAATGTGTTGCCGTGACGGGGTTTATTTGTATTACATAGCCCGTGTGGGGGCCTTATTTGTTATCTTATTTGCTTTGAGAGCATGTGAATTATGATTTGCCTAAGAGAGAGGCTTGAGTATATTATTTGACTTGTGATGCCGCCTGAGAGATTGAGTTGGGGGTTTTGAGCATACTTGAGTATTGAAATATTGTTGAGAAAGGGGTGAATATTTAAATGAAAGTGTGTTCTTCCCGTTACTATTTATTGAGGGTGAATATCATGTGTAGGTTAAGTTTTGAGAACTTTGAACATTATACCACATGTGAGTTGATTATTACTTCCATGCATATGTGTTTTGATGCATTCATCCTCATTCATCACATCATGAAACATGGGAAGTTGAGAAATATGGAAATTCTTTTTGAGAAAGAAAATGAAACACCTTTAAACCTTTGTATCTTGAGTCCCTGACCGAGGCAGTTTTCCGGTAGGGTAGTGGATGCATTGTGATCCCAACCTTTGTATCTTGAGTCCCTGACCGAGGTAGTTTTCCGGCAGGGTAGTGGATGCATTGTGATCCCTTGACCACGAGGAGGTGGCAAGGATAATGAGATATTGTGATTGAGGTATATGGTCTGCGAGACCCCCATGGGTCCTGCTTGGTAGCACAGCTCAGCAGGTGTATACGACAGGCTGTGCGACAGTCTTGATTCCACCGTACCACCACATCATTGCATCATCATATTGCATTGCATTGCATTGACATTTGTGCTGCTTGAATTATTTGATTAATTGTGATTATGAGTTGTTATTATACTTTATTCGTGCCACTATATATATAAACTGGCGGCACCGATGCCGAAGTGGGACTTTTCTATATGCAGGTGGAAGCGTTCCTTAGTTTATTTCATAGGTTTGATTAATTCCTTATACTCAGTCAGCTAAAACCTACTGAGTACATGTGAATTGTACTCACCCCTACTTCTGTGTCCCTTTTTGATGCAGATACTAGTCGGGGTACCCCACGTGGCAGTTAATATTCTAGCGGATTGTGTAATTCTCAGATTAGTGGTGAGGTCCCAGAATTCGGATCGTCACTAGTCTATCTTTATTTTTCAGTCTTTTGTATCATTCAGAGACTTATGTTGTATCTTCAGATTCGAACCTTGTATTAGATGCTCTTTATACTTATGACACCAGGTTTTGGGATAATTTCTTCATTGTTTTTTTTCTTTTTATTTAAATCGTGGAATCACTTTCCCCTTTGGGAGTCTTGTATGAATTTTATTTTTAGGGTTACACATCAGATTGGGTTTTGAGATGTGTGCCATCATGACCTCAGTTTTTGGGTCGTGACAATTGGTATCAGAGCACTAGGTTCACCGGTCTTATAAGTTAAAGAGCAGGGTGTCTAGTAGAGTCTTGCGGATCGGTACGTAGACGTCCGTACTTATCTTCGAGAGGCTACAAGATACTTAATAGGAGAATTTTTTTCTTTTTACTCCCTTCGTGCGATTTATTCATATCAAGTGTTGTATACCTCTGATCTATTCCTTCTGCGCAGATGGTGAGGACTAGAGCCACAATTACTGAGGGTGAGGCTGCACCTGCTGCTCAAGCCCCAGTACGCGGGCGAGGTAGAGGACGTGGTGGAGTCAGGGGACGAGGCCGAGCAAGGGGAGCGGCACCTGCTCGTGGACGAGCTAGAGAGCTATCACCTGAGCCCATGTATGAGCATGAGGATGACTTAGAGCAGAAGACTGAGGAGGAGAGGCCATCCCAGCCTCCTGTGGTTCCCGATAGTACTCCGATGCTTCAAGAGCTATTGGTTCGATTATTGGCTAGACTGGATGGTGCTCCTACCTCTGGTATTATTTCAGGTACTATAGGTTCTCCTATCACAGTTGGTGCTACACCGCCAGTTCAGGGGCCTAGTGTAGGATTTCAGACTCCTGGTTCATCTTCAATGCCTTCTATTGCACCTCCGAGATTTGCAGCTCCGCCAGTTTCTGCTAATGCTGCCATGTCGGTAGCTGAGCAGAAGAGTTTTGAGAGGTTCGTTCGATTGGCACCTCCAAGGTTTGATGGTAAAGCCGGAGAGAAAGCCTATGACTTTTTGACTGAGTGTCAAGATAGGTTGTTCAACCTAGGCATTTTAGAGGCACATGGAGTTGCTTACACTTCATATCAATTTGCGGGAGTGGCCAAAGAATGGTGGAGGTCAGTTCTTGCTCGTAGACCTATTGGTTCTCCTATGATGAGTTGGGAACAGTTTACTGAGGTGTTCCTTGAGAGATTTGTGCCATATAGCCTTCGTGATCAGCGTAGGGATGAGTTTGACAGACTGGAGCAGGGCTCCTTATCTGTATCTGAGTACGAGACTCGCTTCCATGAGTTATCTCGTTATGCTATGTCGAGTATTCCCACCGAATTCGAGCGGATTCGCAAACTAGTGAAGGGATTCGCCGGTTATCTCCAGGAGGCTACAGCCTCTCTTGTATTGTCTGGGGGTACGTTTCAGAGTATTATTGATCATGCCAGGATGATAGAGAGTATCCGACGTGCTAGACAGGGCGGGGCCAAGAGGTTCCGTCGGCAGGGTCAATTCAGCGATCATTCCTCCAAGGGTAGAGAATATTCGGGTTCAGGAACCCATGGTTATCAGGGCAGACCAGTCCAGGCAGCTATTCAGGGTTCTTCGAGCTCCGGAGGTCGTTTTGACAATTCTAGTTATTCCCCACGGAGTTCAGGTCCTCGAGGTTGTTATGTGTGTGATGAGTTTGGGCATAAGGCCCAAGATTGCCCCAAACGTGCTCCTTCTAATGGACGGCCTGGGGCACCAGTTGTTCATTCTATAGATGCTCCAACTATTCGAGGTTCTTCGCAGAATACTAGAGGTGGCACCCATGGTGCTAGGGGTAGAGTACGAGGTGGTGCTCGTGGTGGTTCGCAGGCTAAGGGTGACCGTCAGTTATGCTATGCTATACCGGGTAGATATGAGGCAGAAGCCTCTGATGCAGTTATTACAGGTATTGTTCCAGTTTGCCATCGTTCTGCTTCAGTATTATTTGACCCAGGGTCTACCTATTCTTATGTGTCGAATTATTTTGATGTGGGTATTGATTATGTGAGTGAGTCCCTTATTGTGCCTATTACTATTTCTACCCCAATAGGTGAATCTTTAGTAGTGGATCGGGTATACAAGGGATGTTTGGTGATATTTTCGGGTAGAGAGACCCGTGCAGACTTGATTTTATTAGACATGCTTGATTTTGATGTGATACTGGGTATGGACTGGTTATCTCCTTATCATGCTATATTAGATTGTTATGCAAAGACCGTGACCTTAGCTTATCCCGGTTTACCTAGCTTAGTATGGAAGGGTAATTCGAGTTCATACCCTAAGGGGGTGATATCTTATATTCGTGCTCGTCGCTTGATGGATAAGGGTTGTTTGTCTTATTTGGCTCATGTACGTGATCTCACCACGGAGTCATCTCATATAGAGACTACGAGGGTGGTGAGAGAGTTTATGGATGTATTTCCTACAGACTTGCCGGGAGTTCCTCCTGATCGTGATATCGATTTTGTGATTGATTTGGAGCATGACACTAAACCCATCTCTATTTCTCCTTATCGGATGGCTCCGGCAGAATTGAAAGAGTTGAAAGAACAATTGGAAGATTTATTGAAGAAAGGGTTTATTAGACCTAGTGTATCACCGTGGGGTGCACCGGTTTTATTTGTGAAGAAGAAAGATGGTACTATGAGGATGTGTATTGACTATCGACAGTTGAACAAAGTCACTATCAAGAACAAGTATCCTCTCCCTCGCATTGATGATTTATTTGACCAGCTTCAAGGTGCATCGGTGTTCTCAAAGATTGATTTGAGGTCGGGTTACCATCAGTTGAGAGTTCGAGAATCTGACATCCCGAAGACTGCATTCAGGACTCGTTATGGGCATTATGAGTTTGTGGTTATGTCCTTCGGGTTGACTAATGCCCCGGCTGCTTTTATGGAGTTGATGAACCGGGTATTTCGACCTTATTTGGACTCGTTTGTGATTGTGTTTATTGATGACATCTTGGTTTATTCCAAGAATGAGGCGGATCATGTTAGGCACCTGAGGACAGTCCTTCAGAGATTGAGAGAGGAGAAGTTGTATGCAAAATTCTCCAAATGTGAGTTTTGGCTTGAGTCCGTGACATTCTTGGGTCATATAGTGACCAAGGATGGTATTATGGTTGATCCAGCCAAAGTTGCAGCGGTTCGTGATTGGGTTAGGCCTACTTCGGTTACCGAGATTCGGAGTTTTATTGGGTTGGCAGGCTACTATCGTCGGTTTGTTCAAGGATTCTCTTCTATTGCAGCCCCATTGACTAGGCTAACTCAAAAGACCGTGGCATTTCAGTGGACTGATGAGTGTGAGGCGAGCTTTCAAAAGCTCAAGGAATTATTGACTTCAGCACCTATTCTAGCCTTACCCGAGGAGGGCGTGGCATTTATTGTGTTTTGTGATGCTTCGGGAGTCGGCTTGGGTGGTGTATTGATGCAAAAAGGTAAGTTATAGCTTATGCTTCTCGACAGTTGAAGGTACATGAGAAGAACTATCCTACCCACGACTTAGAGTTAGCAGCAGTGGTGTTTGTTCTGAAGTTGTGGAGGCATTATCTCTATGGAGTGCATTGCGAGGTCTATACTGACCACCGTAGCCTTAAGTATATCTTTTCTCAGCCGAATCTGAACATGCGGCAGCGTAGGTGGTTAGAGTTATTGAAAGACTATGACATTACCATACTTTATCATCCGGGCAAAGCTAATGTGGTAGCGGATGCCCTGAGTCGCAAAGCATCTAGCATGGGTAGTTTGGCCTTTCTTAAGGCTGTGGAGAGGCCTTTGGCGTTGGAGGTTCAGTCATTGGCTAGACAGTTGGTCCGACTGGATATTTCTACACATCATGGTATTTTGGCATTTGTGGAGGCTAGGTCTACTTTGATGGACCAGATTCGTACACACCAGTTTGAAGATGAAAAGTTGAGGGCCATTCGAGACAAAGTGTTGAGTGGTGAAGCAAAATCAGCCTCTCTTGATCAGGAAGGAGTTTTGAGGATTAATGGTCGCATTTGTGTGCCCAAGGTTAGTGAATGGGTACGTATGATATTAGAGGAGGCTCATTGTTCCAAGTATTCGATTCACCCGGGAGTGGCAAAGATGTTTCATGACTTGAAACAACATTATTGGTGGTGTGGCATGAAGAGAGACATTATTGATTTTGTGGCTAAGTGTCTAAATTGCCAACAAGTGAAGTATGAGCATCAGAAACCGGGTGGTCCTATGCAAAGGATGCCCATTCCTGAGTGGAAATGGGAGCGTATCACTATGGACTTCGTGTCTGGATTACCCATGGCATTGGGTAAGTATGACTCTGTCTGGGTGATTGTGGATCGATTGACCAAATCAGCCCATTTCCTTCCGGTGAAGACTAGCTACAATGCGGATCAGTTAGCTAGGATCTATCTTCGTGAGATTGTTAGGCTGCATGGGGTGCCTATCTCTATTGTATCGGATCGGGGTTCAGTGTTCACCTCTCACTTTTGGAAGGCATTACAGCGTGGTTTGGGTACGCGACTAGAGATGAGTTCAGCATTTCATCCCCAAACCGATGGTCAGTCTGAACGGACTATTCAGGTGTTGGAGGATATGCTTAGGGCCTGTGTGATTGATTTTGGTGCCCGATGGGACCAACACTTGCCCTTAGCAGAGTTTGCCTATAATAACAGTTATCACTCCAGCATTCAAATGGCACCATTTGAGGCATTGTATGGTTGTAGGTGTCGATCACCCATTGGATGGTTTGATTCTGTTGCGGTTGATGCATTGGATACTGACTTACTTAGGGATGCTGTGGAGCGGGTACGTTTGATTCAGGATCGACTATTGACAGCTCAGAGTCGTCAGAAGAGTTATGCTGATAGGAGGGTTCGTCCCTTAGAGTTCATGGTGGGTGATTGCGTGTGGCTTAAAATATCGCCCATGAAGGGTGTGATGAGGTTCGGAAAGAAGGGCAAGCTTAGCCCAAGGTTTGTTGGCCCGTTTGAAATCCTGAGGAGAGTAGGTGGAGTGGCGTATAAGTTGGCCTTACCCCCTAAATTGTCAGCTGTCCATCCGGTGTTTCATGTTTCCATGCTTCGCAAGTACATACCGGATGAGTCTCATGTGATTTCTTATGATGCGGTAGAGTTGAGTCCGGATTTGACTTATGAGGAGGAGCCGACAGTTATTCTAGATAGGCGGCTTCGTAGACTCAGGACCAAGGAGGTCGCTTCGGTCAAGGTGCAGTGGCAGCATCGGCCTGCTGAGGAGGCGACTTGGGAGTTAGAGTCTGATATGCAGGCTCGATACCCTCAGCTTTTTGAGACCCCAGGTACTTTATTTTATCTTATGTTCGAGGACGAACATCCTTTTTAGTGGTGGATATTGTAATGACCTTGAGGGTGATTTTCGTAAATTTGTACAAAACACGCGTGAACAGTAACACTCGTGAACAGTAACACGCGTGAACAGTAACTTTTTGGGCAGAAAATGCCCCTTTCTTCTCATTTCAATATTTTTCAACATTTGTTTGAGTTCTTGAACTCCTTGAGGTGATTTGAGAAGAGATTTTCGAGGCAAAGTGTTGGGTAAGTGATTTTTGACCTAAAACCTTCCTTTTTCATTAAGTTTTTGACGATTTTAACTCTTAAATTTTAGTTTCAAACCCCAAAAATCCTTGTTTCTTCCCTAATCCGAATTTAAGGAAAATTGTGATTTCCAACTCGTTTTGAGCTCTATTTTTATGGGTTTTTCAACCATGAGTTCCTTATTACCAATAGAATGGGATTGTTCAATAAATTTACAGATTTGACCCTTTTCGAAAATAGTTAATTTTTGGACCATTTTACCCCCGGTTCCGAAACCTATCAATATGGGTGTCATTGGACTCCTTGTGACGTGTATGTTTCATTGTTGATAGTGGGTTGTCATTCCGAGCGCTGAATTCGAGAGTTACTTGTCCGGTGGAGGTATTCGAGTGCGGTTTCGGCAATTGAGGTAGGTTTGGCTATCTTTCTTTGAGATTGAGATGGGGTAATTAATCATTCATATGTTATAGACTTTGGGATGGGGTTGTAGTATGAGTTGAGAATGTTATATATATTATGATGTCCGTGTGGAGGCTTATTTATTAATGTGTTGCCGTGACGGGGTTTATTTGTATTACATAGCCCGTGTGGGGGCCTTATTTGTTATCTTATTTGCTTTGAGAGCATGTGAATTATGATTTGCCTAAGAGAGAGGCTTGAGTATATTATTTGACTTGTGATGCCGCCTGAGAGATTGAGTTGGGGGTTTTGAGCATACTTGAGTATTGAAATATTGTTGAGAAAGGGGTGAATATTTAAATGAAAGTGTGTTCTTCCCGTTACTATTTATTGAGGGTGAATATCATGTGTAGGTTAAGTTTTGAGAACTTTGAACATTATACCACATGTGAGTTGATTATTACTTCCATGCATATGTGTTTTGATGCATTCATCCTCATTCATCACATCATGAAACATGGGAAGTTGAGAAATATGGAAATTCTTTTTGAGAAAGAAAATGAAACACCTTTAAACCTTTGTATCTTGAGTCCCTGACCGAGGCAGTTTTCCGGTAGGGTAGTGGATGCATTGTGATCCCAACCTTTGTATCTTGAGTCCCTGACCGAGGTAGTTTTCCGGCAGGGTAGTGGATGCATTGTGATCCCTTGACCACGAGGAGGTGGCAAGGATAATGAGATATTGTGATTGAGGTATATGGTCTGCGAGACCCCCATGGGTCCTGCTTGGTAGCACAGCTCAGCAGGTGTATACGACAGGCTGTGCGACAGTCTTGATTCCACCGTACCACCACATCATTGCATCATCATATTGCATTGCATTGCATTGACATTTGTGCTGCTTGAATTATTTGATTAATTGTGATTATGAGTTGTTATTATACTTTATTCGTGCCACTATATATATAAACTGGCGGCACCGATGCCGAAGTGGGACTTTTCTATATGCAGGTGGAAGCGTTCCTTAGTTTATTTCATAGGTTTGATTAATTCCTTATACTCAGTCAGCTAAAACCTACTGAGTACATGTGAATTGTACTCACCCCTACTTCTGTGTCCCTTTTTGATGCAGATACTAGTCGGGGTACCCCACGTGGCAGTTAATATTCTAGCGGATTGTGTAATTCTCAGATTAGTGGTGAGGTCCCAGAATTCGGATCGTCACTAGTCTATCTTTATTTTTCAGTCTTTTGTATCATTCAGAGACTTATGTTGTATCTTCAGATTCGAACCTTGTATTAGATGCTCTTTATACTTATGACACCAGGTTTTGGGATAATTTCTTCATTGTTTTTTTTCTTTTTATTTAAATCGTGGAATCACTTTCCCCTTTGGGAGTCTTGTATGAATTTTATTTTTAGGGTTACACATCAGATTGGGTTTTGAGATGTGTGCCATCATGACCTCAGTTTTTGGGTCGTGACACTTTTCATCCTGGATTGCTCATCTAACTAAGGTGCACACCCTAACTGCCGCATCAAGCCCGAGAAAGAAAATAATAAGCTAACATAAGGAATATCTTTTTATTTTTTTGTAAAGGCTAATACGAATGATATTTTAAAGGCTCTAAACCATGATAAGTTCACATGTCTTCTGGTCTGTTAAAATATAGCAACATGTTAACTAAGTTTCCAATTGAAAAGGCACCTAAGTAGTACTGACCCCATAAACAATCAATCAAACAACTAGCTTAATCTCAAACAAAGATGGGTTGGCCATATGGATTGGCAACCACTATGCTCTATTGAGGCCCAAATTGAAGTGAACATTTTGTTTCTGTCATTAAAACTTTACCATAGTAATCAAACAGGGGTGTTAGTAATTTTACTTGTTCTTTATGTTCTAATTTCATGATTATAAAGTTCATCTGACAATGCTAAAGCTGTCAAGTACGCAAATGCATTAATCAACACATGACACTACAGTGTACCCATACATACAGAAGTGTAATTTCTTGGTAGACAAAGTTAGAATATTCTTACATATGTGCATCTGTACCTTCCATATTCTTGTCTGTTTTTCATATGAATGTACACGCATGCTAGATCAGCCTATCTAAATCCTTTAAAAGATTTGATGCATATGCTTTTAAGCATATGACACCAACCAAAAGTACTCTTTCGAAATCAGGTGAGTCAAAGGTCAGGAGCTCAATCAAAACTAGCTACACTTCTCTCTCAGCCTGCCTGCTATCCGGTGACAAACTTATTCTTCAGCAAATGGAGGTTGAGTGGATTTGTTCAGCTTTTCGTGTAAAATAATTTACCTTAGCCTACAAAAAATTGTCAACCGCAGAAGATGTCACCACCCTTTGACGGCCACAACCATGAACAAGAATGAAAAGTCTTGGCTACAAGGTCTCCTCTGCTGATTTCGGAGATGAACGCCAGGATGTGGTCATCAGCATTCCAGCATGTTTCCTGTCCCATCTACAGTTAGTACGCTGGTAAGAGCAAGAGCAACTAATGAAGGACTTCCTACAGGATGGAACAAATGGTGACAGGAAAAATATCCAAAAATGGATAGAGAAGATGACGACCACTTGGATGTACAAGGACCTGATGTTTGCAGGTTAAAAACCTTTTAACCAATCCTAATAAGGAGAAACTATGGAAAATGTGACCCTTGCAAGATATGACTGTTGTAGGCAATGATGGTTATCGGACAAGTAGTCCACCTCATATGGGTTAAGTGAGAGGATGGGATGACAAGATTCGAAGGAGTCGCCAAGATTTATTGTTTCTGCAACTGGAAATGGTAGATGAGATCTTTTTGGCTGCACGTACAGTGCAGAGGTTTTACTCTGAAGGAGAGTGCCCCAACTTACTCTCCACGCCACTACTGATATTATCACTACAAGAGCTGAAACTATCAAAAAGTGAGGCAGACCAAGTGTCCCGTGATGTACCTTTTAGGAGAGCTATCCAGTATTGCATTGGAATGACATTGATGGTTTCCTAAAGAAGTTAAGGAGCAAGCAATAAATATATTCCTCAATGAATCATAGTTAGATGTCTGCTTGCGGTGTAAGGGCAAAGCCAATATGGAAATAGTACACAAGTATAACGCACCTAATAAGGTGGCATTCTTTACATAATGTGCCATGTGAGTTTTGAAAAGTGGTAAGTGCAAAAAAGTGATATGGTCCATATGGCTTCAAGGGAAAAACTGAGAAATGAATCACATACTTCTTTGAAGTGATGTGCACAATTCACCAAAAAAATCAAAATACAAAATATATATAATTTAGTTATCATTTATCAAAGTGCAATTAAAGTAACTAATTTGAGCATCCTATGTACAATCATGTCAATGTTAATCTAACTACTCAAAGTTGAGATTCAATGAACCGATGGCTCCAGTTCCAAAAAAAAATAAAATGAACTGATGGCTTCTCATTGGGATTACTATGTGCATCATTGCTTGAATCACATACTTCTCTGAAGCGCATGGCTTCACCAATGATGCGACATTTGATTTCTAGACCTAATTATAAAAACTAAACATAGGTGCAGCTTCACCAGGTAAATCTGAAGCTGGTCACCCATATCCAGACACAGTTTGCACCTACTTTTGCCCATTCAGGAGCTTCCCACAAGCATTGGACCTTCTCAAAATCTTGAGAGAAAAAATATCCTAGAAAAGATCTACAAGGAATTACAGGCTCTATTTCAGTCATCCACATCCCCGTAACCTTCCATAAGTAGCATCAAAACCAGAAATTTCAATAGGACTTGAACTAAAAAACTCAATGTACTCTCAATAGCCATATTCAGGACACAATCTCAATGCAAAAGATAGTGGATAATGCTAGTCAATCTCAACGTGTTTGATCTTCTCATGAAATACTGGATTTGATGCATAATGTCAATAAAACTAGAGTGATAAATTCCTGAATTGCAGTGTTGAACTTCCCAACCCAAGCTTGAGAAGATTGTTTCAGACCATAGAGTGACTTACACAATCAACATACAAAGCTACCAAACTTCCCCTGAGCAACAAAACTAGGCGGTTGCTCCATGTAAACTTCTTCATAGTGCAGCGGTCGCCGAAAAGTGCTCAAAATATGGTATAAAATATATGGATCGTCTTGGAATCAATAGACAAGTCGGACATTAAACAAGAAAGTCACAGTAAAACTGGTCGGAACATACTCATGCGTCGGAGCATTAGATTTGATGGTTGAAAGTGGTCACAATCTAAGAAATAAAATTATATGGATAGGGTCAGAATGATGGCACGATCCTATTGAGAAAGAGAATTATATGGGTAGTGTCGAAATAATGGCACAACCCTATTGGAAAATAGAAATTATATGGGTAGGGTCGGAGTGATAGCACGACCCTACTGAAAAAGAGAAATTATATGGGTAGGGTCGGAATGATGGCACGACCCTACACAAACAAGAAAGTAGTCACCGAAAAGATGACACGGTGCTATGCAAATCGGATATGAAAAGGTCTTCAAGGGAGGGATGGAACGGTGCTACACAAATTGGATATGAGAAAGTAATCACTGAAAAGATGGCATGATGCTACACAAATAAGTTATGAGAAAGTAGTCATCGGAATGATGCATAGTGATTTCTTTGTTCCCTTATTTTCTCACCAATGCTCTGATACCATGTGAGAAATATTGGAGAAGAATATTATTGAATTGTGTATCTACATTATTACACATAATAGACACTACAATACAATCATTTACCAAGTAGGACACTATATACTATTCCTATTCCTATTACTATTACTATTTCTATTCTAAGTAGAATTGTATATACCTATTCCTATTCTAACAATTACACAAGTTGAATTTTTCCCAATCTACTCTTCTTATTGTTTGAAATAGGGCAAGGAGAACAAACTAACCTTGGAGCACAAGGTGTGGCCGACTGGTCAATGAAGTGGTGCAAAACTTGGAAACCAAGGTTTAGAAAAAAACACTATGTGATGTCTTCCTATTTGCATCTGCCTAAGCCTTAGTAGACCAAGTTATTTGGTACCTGTATTGGCGGGAGGTAGCAGGTACCTGGTGAATATTCGGGTGCGCTCTAGCTGGCCCGCTCACCACGTTATAAAAAGAAACACTAATTTTGGAGCTAATTTTGTCCAATTTTAAGTTAAGTATGAGGGATGATACACCAAAAGAATAAGTTGAATCACTTAAGCTGAAGTGGCTACAACTACCAAACAGAAATGGTTAACATTTCTCAGTTTGATTATTTATTGTCTGAGCACCATGAACAATTTATTATCAGATAGATCGGCCAGATGAAATAAAAGCCAAAGAATGGCATAGGAGGGAACAGAACATGAGAGAAAAATATATGGTTAAGCCAAAAAATATATGATTAACTTTAACCCTTTAAAATTTAAAACAAAGGTGAAAGGTGAGCTTCTGTATACTGTTCTAACTAGAACACTCCATAAATGCGCATGAGCGTGAATTATGGTTCATCTCTACACATCTTGAAAACAAATTCCATGAGCTAGACTGAGTTAAGCACACTAAAACCCACAAAAAAAGAGTCATTTTGACATTTCTAGCAAGAGGCTAAAATAACAAAGTTTAAGGATTGAACTTTTTGGAGGTAGCCAGCATTATGCTGAGGTAATACAGATCTTAAACCCATAACTTTTTTTCCCCAGGGGTTAGCTCAATTGGCAAAGGATGAGGGATTTGTGTCTTAGGACACAAGTATGAGCCCTTAGCTAAACGAATTAAGACCGATTTCTAAGAGGGGGAAGATAGAGCAGAGTGGTGGGTCCATGATCCCGTCATCACCGAGTTTCGAAAGCTCCGGTTGGCTCAAAGTTTTGGTGATGATAGGCTATAAATACTGTTTTTTAGTTATTCTTCGCCTACTATGTACTACATTTTAATTGATTTTGAGCTAATATATGATTAATTTATACTCATTACGTGTATTTTGTTGTGTAGGACGTATTCCCGAGCTAAAGAACGAGTTTTGAGCTAAAACAAGTCGCGTTCGAGGAGAGAAAGCACAAGCGAAAACACATGAAAATTGATGAACAAGTAGTTTTTGGCCGTGCGTGCCACACCGCGCGCTTGCCTTCCTACCGAGTTTGGGTGTCAACCCACCCAGAATCCAAGGTCCTCGAAATTTTTGTTGGCGCGACGCGCCACACCCTGCACTTGGCCAAAATTTGAGAGATTTTTCAGATTGTTTTGTTCGGGGATATTTTCATCCGAAACTTTCAAGAAATACTATAAATACTAAGACAACACGTTTTTTAGGACTTTTGCCCTAGCAAGCATTGGAGGAGCAGAGAAGAGTAGAAGCGCTCGAATTCATTACTTTCCATCACGATTTGATTCAATACAGAAGCTTGGATCAATCGGCAGTTGTAATGTTTTCTAGTTCTTATTCTTCGATGTTCTTTTATTCTATTATGGAGTAGTTTTCTTATAGGGTTTTGACAGACATGATGTATTGATTGATGTTTTTAGATTTGATTCTTGTTTAATATCTTGAACTCATGGATAGTAATTTTAATTGATTGTTGAGATATTCTTGAATGCTTTAATTGGAAGAGGAAGTGTTCTATGATTATCTTTATATAAACCTGATTTAGCTCAAGTTGAACGTTTCTATTGAGTAATCGAACGAGGCTCTTGAATAATTTATCCTAAGTTATAAGTTGACGATATTCGTGAGAAATCATCTGAAGATCTATTTATATCTATAGTTTTTGCACATTCTTGGGGCTTGCATTAGTTCAAACTTGTGGAATCTGAGTTAATTGCTAAAATCCTCCATTTGTCTTGTCTATTATCCTACTTCTCCTATTGATAGTAACCATTGCTTTCATTATAAATTGTCATTAATTATGTTTGTATGTTGATAATCGTGGTTTATAACCACAACAAACTCAAGTTTTTATCCCACAAATAATAGTTAGCAAACTCGGTTGATTCATTGTTTGTACCAATCCCAGTGGAGACGATCTAAATACTATACTACCTTTGAAAATTATGTTGTGTTTTGCGCTAGCCAATTGACTCCAGACAAGTTAAGAGGAGGAGGGTAGAGGGGTGGGCCCACCATCCCCAAGTTTCGAAAGTTCTATTGGCCCAAAGGTTTGAGGGTAGAGGGGCGGGGCGGTTCCATCATCCCTGATTTTGGAGAGCTCAGGTTGGCTCAAGACAGATTTCTCAATCATCAGGAAAAAAATTAAATCCATCACTTTTTCACTTTAAATTTTATCTTTAGGCAATGCAGGTGCAGTTATATTTAGATCATTAAATAGAAGATATAGTACCTGGAGTTATGTGCAAATTAGATATAGAAAAGGCATTTGACCACCTAAATTGGAGTTTCTTGTTGAACACTCACAGGCAATTGGGATTTAGAAGTGGGTGGCTTAAATGGATAGAATTTTGTATTAAAACTACCAGGTTCTCCATTCTGATAAACCTGCAAGTTTTTAAAGTGAAAATTAAATCCATCAATTTTTCACTACAATTTAGGTGACTCACTTATTATATGTTGATGACACTGTCGTTTTCTGTGAAGCTGAACAAGAACAAATTTGCTACCTAAGGGTGATTCTGGTGATCTTCGAAGCTTGCCCTGGGTTGAAGGTCAACCGGAGGAAAAGCAATATTTTTCCAGTTAAAGGGGTGCAGAAAATTCAGTCTCTGGCAGATATTTATTTTGAAGTGCAGGATAGAGGAGTTGCCCACAATTTATTTGGGAATGTCATTGGGTGCTTAACACAAAGCTGTGAATATATGGGATGGAATAAGAAAGAAAACAGAAAAAGACTAGCTCTTTGGAAATCACAATAACTTTCCCTGGGAGGTAAAGTTGTTTTGTTCAATGCAGTCCTAGATTCTTTGCCAACATATGTAATGCCTTTATTTCCCAATCCTGGTGAGGTGGTGAAAATCTTAGACAAGTTGAGGAGGGTTTTCTTGTGGCAAGGAAGCAAGACTGACAAGAGTTTTAACCTGGTAAAATGGAGAACAGTTCAGCAAAGCAAGAGTTTTGGAGGTCTGGAAGTGAGGAACCTAAAGCTTCAAAATAACAGTTTACTTATGAAATGACTATGGAGATTTAGTCAAGAAAATCAGTCCTTGTGAAGGAGATTATCCTTCATAAGTATGTTCCGGAGGGGCAGTGGTGCACTAATAAAGTGACTAATACCTGTAATACCCCGAAAGTTGAAAAGTTGGAAAACAGGGTTTAAAGGAAGTTTCCCAGAGTTGCAGCTTTTGGGGGCCCTTCACAAGCCGTGGAAGGGACCATGGGCCATGAAAGGTTGCCGTAGTGGAGCCCTAGAAGTTTGAGGATCAAGGGAAGGATCTACGACAGGGTTTACGGGGCGTGGTGGACTCCACAGACCGTAAACCCATCCGTGAACTCGACTCCCCAAGACCCATAAGTTGGGTGAGGACCACGACCCATGGAGAGAACCACGAGCCATAGTGGTCCCCGTGGAAACAACCCCTTCCAAGCCCAGTCGACACTCCTGACCACGACCATCACCACGGACCGTGGTGACTTTCACAGGTCGTGTTGACCTACCGTCCAGGTGACTTCATTCAGTTAAGTTGAGAGGTGTTTTAGAGCCCGTTTGGATGGACTTAAAAAAAGTAACTTTTATGTATGAAGTGCTTTTAGAACTTTGAAGTGCTGAAAGTTATTTTTATAAATAAGCAGTTGAGTGTTTGGATAAAATTGCTTATGATGTGAATTTTAGGGTTAAAAGAATAAAAAAAGGTAGTTTGGGAATTTAGTTAAAATATAAGGGATATAAAAGTAATTTCTATGGTCAAAGAAAATGACTTTAAGCACTTTGGAAAAAAAAAGTTAGAAATCCTAACTTTTCATTTTTGACTGACTTTAAGAACTTTATAGCTTAAAGTCAGCATTAGGCAAACACGTCCAAAAGCTAAAAAGGGACTTTAAGTTGGTTTTGACCAACTTAAAGTCAATCCAAACGGGCTCTTAGTCTTTTCCCTATTGTCTCATCAATGTATTTGGACAGTTTTGGGTTAAATCATGTTCTATTAACTACCCTAAACCCTCTTAACTCTCTCACTCTCACCCTAACACCCAAATCACAAAACCTTCTCTCTAAAGTTCTTTCTCAAAAGTTTTCTTCTTCCTCGAGCAAGTTTCAAGGGTTTCAAGCTCAAGTCTCCAATTCAAGTGCAATTTAGGGCTTCTAAAGTCTAAGGCATGTGGGAATTCATCCATGGATCCTTCCATCCATGGAGTCCCAAGGTTTTACTTCAATTCTCTTTATGAATTTTCCTTCTAAAGCCCTAATTCTTATGATATTGCGTTGGGTCTTCTCAACTATGATATATTTCATTGTTATTGATCTAATTATGCACAATTTACATTACATTGCATGATTTCAAGTTGATTTTCCTTAGCCCATGTCATATGTTATTTTCAAATATGATTTCACAGATTTATAATCATGATTTATAAAGAATTTCTATGACTGGTTATCAAGGACTTATTAATGTCTCATGAAAGTAATGAATGATGATGAACTATGATTCCAATGATGCTTCAAGCAAAGTATAAAGGTTGTGATAGATTTTCCTCACACACTCATGTTAATAATGATGAATGAGCTACTCTTATGATTATTTTATAATGTTGATTTTGGTATCTATTATAGCCTTTCCTAATGATGTTAGTGCCTATATTTCCATGATTCCGTTGAAATAATGACTAAGCACCGAAAGGACTTTAAAGTGGGGTTCCGTCCGGAAGCTCAAGTAGTTTCCCAAGGAAATCCTCGTAGCAACCTTTAGTCCCTAACTACGTTGCCCGCGTAGGTGTTTTTTCCAATATGACCAGGCTAGTGGATCCACAAATAGCTCAAAGTTAAAGAAATATTTATAACGGAGTCTACCTTGGCAAAGTAGCCTCCCCCTTCTCGGTGTGGAAGTACATCGGATTCTGTGTTATAGCTTGCACGGTCTTATATTTCGGTTAAAGGTCTTATCCCACACAAAGGTATATGATATGATATAAGTCCTCATTATGTTTTATGATGCATTGACCACATGATTATGATATTATTCAAATATTTTTAAGGTTTTACTCATGTTTTAAGATATTGGTCATGCATCCCACCTTCATATTGATTATGCCCTATTTTCATTGTTCATGCATACTTCTCACATGCTTAGTGCATTCCATGTACTAACACATACTTTTTGCCTACATTGTGTCATAATGTAGGGAATGATGATCACCGCGCACCTCCCACTCGTAGCTAGAGTTGAGCTTTACTTTCTCAGTGTTGGTGAGTTCTCATGTTTCGAGGACGAGACATTCATCTTTCATCATTCTTATGACTTTTATCTTTACTTTGGGTGAGTTAGGAGCTTGTTTTATGTCCCCATCTAGATTAGTAGAGGCATGTTCAATGTCCATAGAGTCTATGTCGTCTTTCCATTTGAAACTTATTATCTTTTTGAGACTATTCATGTTGAGACTTACTTCCGCATCTATGATTTTAGCTTTATTGCTTTGTTTACCTGATGAATACTCATGTACGATATGCTAAGAGGCTTGGTTGGGGTCATTCGGGATTCTAATCGTTGTGTCACACCTAGGGCCTAGCTTGGGTTGTGACAATACCTAAGGGGTTGGGGTTCGGAAATCTATCAGGAATCTCTGGATGACTCTCAAGTTTAACACTAAAGTTAGAGTTGGTAGGAGAGATAGGGTACTCTTTTGGAAAGAGGACTGGAGTGGTCATGGAATCCCTTTTCCCTGGACTGTTTTCAATAAGCTTGAATACTGGATGCAGCATACAAGAAATGTGGTCCCCTCGAGGGTGGAACCTGACTTTTAGAAGAATCCTAAATGATTGAAAAATACCATGGGTAGAAGAACTTCTAAGCCTAATAGGAAACTTCCCGAGCACTAATATGGATCCAGAAAAACTCATTTGGGGGGCCCACAATGATGGAATATTCACTATTAACAGGGTACACAAAAGGGGCTCGAGTGAAATTGCAGGCAGCTCAACTGGATCTTGGAATACTATATGGAAGAGTGTGGCTCCTAATAAAGTGAAATGCTTCACTTGGCCAGTAGCTAGGAAAGCATTCTTGACACATGAGGCATTACAAAAAAGGGGATTCAACATAGCATCCAGCTGCCTCCTATGCAAGTAGGCACTAGAAACCAACAAACACATCTTCATGCATTGCAACGTAACAACACAAGTTTGGACTATGTTCATTTCCATTGCTGGAATCAACTGGATCATGCCACACTGCAGACTTGCTTAGCTGTTGGACCAGAAGAGGGGGAAGCAAAATCCAGAAAAGATGGTGGAGGACAGTCCCAGCTTGCATCTACTGGACCATTTGGAAGGAGAGGAATCAGAGGATCTTTGAAGGTAAAGAATCATTTATTCAGAAGATTAAGTGGAAATTATTACTTCAATAGGTTTTTGGTGTAAATAACAGAGTATAGAAGAGGAAATCCAATTAGTGGATTTTATAGGCTCCTTGTAAGTATCTTTCTTTTCCTTTTCGGTAAACTTTTTGGAGGTGGCAATATAACCTTAATGCTGAAGAATACGATTTACCAATTTCAAAAAAAAAAAAGATATAGTGCAAAGCAAATGTTCAGTCAATATCATGTTGGAACATAAAAATATCTTACTGATACTATTTCTCTATTCTCTTTGATAAATTAAAGGGAATTGTATAGCAAACACAAGTATAGAAAACATTTGAATGTATTCTATGAAAAGAAGAAAACCAAAACCATAAAAGAATCTTGGAACAGCCGAAGTAGCTCCGTGTTATGGTTAATATTTAACATTTTGAAAAGAAAAAAAAAACTTTGTATTATGGTTTTGCCAAAAGACCAGGCTAGAATAAGACAGACACATTTTTTTTGAGAAAGGAAACAGTAAATAAGACAATCACATCTAATGAAGCTGCCAAAGGGTTAGAGGCTTACGGAGCCATCCAGCGGTATGTTCCAGTCTCTGGTGTCATTCCTTCTGTCTGCACCTCAATACGAGCAACCCCAAAGTCCGCAATCTTGATTGATTTATCAGCAGCAATTAGTAGGTTGTCAGATTTCAGGTCACGATGTATCAGATTCAGGCCATGCACATATTCCATACCCCTTGCCACATCCAAGGCCTGCTTCACTGCTAACTTCAAGGGCACAGATCGATTTTGTCGCCTAGTGAGAAATTGACGAACTGATCCTCCTTTAGCATATTCAGTGACAATACACCACACCATGGGTTTACGGCATGCACCAATAAACCGAACAATATTTGGATGTTTCAACCTTGCCAACATCATAACTTCCTGTTGAAACTGTTGCTCCATCAAGTGAGCCCTCTCAAGATCATTATCTGGCCTCTCTAGAAGCTTGATAGCAACATCCTCACCATTGTAAGTTCCCTTGTAGAGTTTCCCAAAAGCCCCTTGAGCAAAAGCTGGCCCCATGTTGAGCTTCCTCAAATCAATTGTCCACTCATCATAATTCTCAAGCCCATTGGTAGGAAATCGAGAATCCATTAAAGCTTTAGCTAGGGCATCGTCACTCAACCCATGAGAAGCTTTGCTCTTATTTACACTAGCTGCAACCGAATAGTTATTGTGGACACGCTTAAGACCCTGATGGTTTAAAATACGAGTGTGCGAATCATTTGATCCAACACTGCTGTTATCCATGGACATTGCAACTGAACCTCCACCATTGCTCATCTGCAAGCTCCCATAACTGTCAATTGACATGTTTGATCCCTCACCAAGTTTATGGTAAAAATTTTGTGTGAGGCCATAATGATCATGACTTTCATTCAAGTCTATAAGTCCTGCAAACTTCGGAGCCTCCAACATTTCCTGTCAAACCAACTGCAGCAAAAAAACTATAGGTTCTTTCGCATGAGGATTTGTAAGTCAAACTTTAACAGTCCACAACCCTGTAGAAAAAATATGAACTATCAGAACACAATAAAAAGAAGAGGAGAAAAAAACTAAACAAAAATTAATTTCAAATGAAGACATAGAAGAGAAGCTTGTTGAAAAAGGAAAATTGTCCTCAACGTTGGTTCGTTTGATGCCTTTAAATTAGCTAAATGACTCGGTAATTAAGATTACTTCCCTCTTGTCCTTTTTATCCGTCATTTAAAATCTGTAAATGTAATTAATGAGTACATGTTTTCATGGAGCAGTAAGGGTATAAACGGCAAAAAGAGATTACATTTGGACCATTATTTTGCTGTTTGGGGCTAAAGTGAATTTGTTGAGAAAGGAGAGAATAAAAACTTTGTTGAATTACAAGAAGAAAAACCTTGTGAAGCCTGAAACATCTGAAACAAAATTACCCACATATATATCAACTAAAAATTAACTGTAAAAAGAAGTGAATTTGTTGAGAAGAGAAGAAGAAAACACAGACAGACCCACCCAAATGTACGAAGTTCCATTTCTCCTTATCTCCCCAAAAGATGAGATGAAGGGGGTTTAATCGTAATTTACAAAAAAATAGCGTCGTCAATTTGTAGCTCAGGTTTGAAAGAAGACAAGGTAGATAGTTGAAGCAGAAGCAGGCAAAACAAAGCTATAGAATTTAGCAACCTGAAAAACCCCTAAAAATCAAGAAATTAGGTGATATATGTATAGGAAAAAAAAAAGAGTAAAATAACCTGGATCTAGTAGACTTGACTTTGATAATTTAGAGATATGGTATGGTATGGTATAAATTCCCAAAACAGACTGATCGACTGAAAAGATGTAAAAAAAAAAAAAAAAAAAGTCTCCGCAGCGGCAGCAGCAGTTGAGAAGGACGTCGAAGAGAAAGAGGGAGTAAATGAATGAATTGTTAGCCTTTTCCAGTCAATCTTGTTTGTTTGGTCTCTGGTTTTGTTTTGTTGTAGTATAGTTTTTCCAGCCCGAGGCGACTCTTACCTTCACTCTTCTGTCCTTGCATACCCATTTGCTTGGGGTCTACCTTCATCTAAACTCCAGCATTAAAAAAGTCATTCGATAATATTAAAATATGTTATATTACCTATCTTCACATTATTTCTTATATTTTGTTTCTATTTATATCATTATTACAAACTAAGTACGTTTTTTATTTTACTCTAATTTAATTTTTTTTGAAGTCAAATTTTTAATTAATGAACATGAATTAATTTATTTTGATTAATTAATTTCATCGATAGACATAAATTATTTACTTAGTTTCTCTATGTTGCTCAAATATATATATTTTCAAGGCTAATAACTCACAAGGATAAAATGGGAAGAATAATGTCATTTATGTATTGATTTTATGAAATGACAAATATTAAGAATCATCTATTTTTAGTCTAGACAACCTATAAATAGGAACGGATGGAGTATTTGATTTGATGTATTAAAAATAGCAAATCTTACATAACTTCTATAAAAAAAAAAATTGTGTACAAAAACACACTCTACATTCTTTAGCTTTGATAAATGAGAAATGTTTTTTCTAGTGGGATTTGAGGGATAGTTGTTTCATTAATCGATTTAATGCATGTTTTGAAATTTTTTGTATTATTAATGGGTTGTTTGTATTGGGTTTTTTTAAATAGCTTATAAGTTAAAAGTCATAAGTTTGGAATACCCAACTTTTGACTTTTCGCTTCTTCTTTTTTATACTTTTTTAGCTTTAAAGTACTTCTTGTCTTTCTCAAACACTTCCAAAAATAAGAGATTAAAAGTCAAAAGCTACTTGAAATAAGTCAATCCAAACATCCCTTAATACATGAAAACTCATGGTAATAGTAATATTGATGTGTCATGATTTTATGACACTTTCGATGCTTAAAGCTTGAAAATGATGTATGTTCTTTAGCGAGTTTTAGTAGATTTGATGTGTTTTTACTGTGCAAGAAACATTATTCGAAAGCTATGTAAAGAAAAGAAGAGGCAAAATGGGCAAATACATATTTTCACGTCTGTCATCCACAAGCTCGTGGATCTGATACTGCAAGAATGTTGAGTTCCACTGTAACACCCTGTGTGTGCAGAGTGTTAAATTATCCCGTTGGAGGCTTACTATCCTAATTTTAGAGTTTTACATTGTTTGTTTAGGCGAGGTCAATGAATTTATATAAAATTGAGAAAGTAAAGTTGAAAATGAGAATTGACTATAGTGAAATGTTTTTACAAAATGTTCCTAGATACTCTTCACATGAAGATATATCTAGGGTATTTACGGTTGTTCATTGTTTCATATCAAGAGCTTACGAGCTTAAAATTGAGAAGTTTTATTGTAACCTCGCTCTTGTTCAAAAACATCAAAAAAAAATAAATTTGATAAATATATAGTTTTAGTTTCTTCATAAAATGCCTCAAATACTTATTAAAAATTATTTAGTTATGATATATTTGTGCATGAATAATTTTATAGAATTTTTATAATTTATTGATATTTTAACAAAGATAATAAGTATAGTTATGTCACAAAATTATTATTATTATATAAGGTAGGTTTCATTCGAAATAATTTTCTATTAATTATGTTATATTCAAAAAGTTATATATATTTTATCACTAGTTTATGCAATTTCGAAATTGCTAGAAAGACCCTCTGTGAAGAGCATTGGAATGTCAGCTGATCTTGCTCCTCGACTTCATTGTATTATTATCGTGCTTATAGCATTGTGAAGTATGTTTGAAAGTTAAAGTTATTTTTCATCGAGTTTCATATTCCTGCTGTCTATTAGTGAGCTACTGTCCTAAAACATTTAGGCTGAAATGTGGAGAATTATTACATTATAGCTAAGGGATTGTTAAGCCATTATTTCTTGTCAAAAACTTTTACGAAAATGTTATTTGAAAATGATACTCATACTAAATTTTGTACTCTATTCTTTTGGTTATATACTTGTCCAACCACCTTGTTTCTAAAGGATCATACTATTACCAACTTGGAGTTGTTGATAATAAATCAAGTCAGGCACGTCAATCTCCTTTTGAGTTCCTAAATGATTAATGTTCTAAGTTGAAGTCGAGTCAAGAATTTCGAGTCTATTATGACTTTTATAGGCCTAAAAGTTCGTACGAAAGTTAAATAAAGTTATATTAAGATTCTTTAAGCACCTTAAGCACTTTATGAACATCTTCAAATTTAAGTTACCTTTCTAGTCGAGTTGAGTGTTCAACTCTATTTTGAAAGTATATGAGGTTCTACGAGGCATTAATATTCTATACGAAAGTGGTTACGATATAGTGAGAATAAGAGTACAAATGAGCCAAGAGTGGCTAAGTTCTTCTTATGGTCTACTATATGCATTCAAAGTTCATATCATACACGGCATGTTATGCATGGACTTCAAGCTATAATCGGAGGTAAGGAACCAATTTTTTTGGAAGACTGTATATATTGTACAGATGGCCACATGTTTGAAATATGATACCGAATAGCTATCGGAAGAGACCGCCATTGCTAGCATTTGGTTGGGTATGTCATGCATTTATATATATACATATATACATATATATATATATATATATATTCATGACATGCAATTATACGAGCATACCATGCATATTTGATTACTATGAGGCCAAATGTTAGTCATGGATACTATCAGAGTTTGAGTTTCAGTTGGTATCTCTATTACCCTTTTTTTACCGCAGCTATTTATAATTTCACTTTTCACCTTACATACTAGTACATTTTCATTCGTTCTGACGTCCTATTGCCTGGAGACGCTACATTCGTGCTGAAGGTTCAAACAGAGGTCCTGATCAGCCTTTGCAGTAGGGGTGTGGTCTCAGCTGAGGATTGGTAAACTTTATTCTTCCGAGAGTTATTGGTTGTCCGTAGATTTTGCATACTTGAGTTTTGTATATAATTTGTGGTATCATTGGGGCCTTTTTCCAACCAGTTGAGTTGCATTATTCATAGAGACTTGTGGACATACTTTGTTGGGTCTTTTCAGCTTTTATGTATAGCCTTGTCAGCTTATTATATATATGATTTTAAATGCAGCCTTGTCGACTTGCTAGTTCTTTATCAATCCAGTTGGCCTTGTCGGCCCTTTCAGTATATTATTGATGTTGTTGTGACCTCATCGATCCTATCATCTAATTGTTTCAATAGTTTATTATGGTGGCCTTGTCGGTCCTCGTTGTTCTCTTTCTTTTATGTTTCAGTGGCTAGCTCGGTCAAATAAGGTATCGGATACCAATTGCACTTCACCTAATTTGGGGCGTGACATCCACGATCGGCAGCCACGAGCCGTGGAATCATCCACGAGTCGTAGGTCCTGTTCGTGAAAAATAGATCAAATAAGAGGCAAAATATTTGAGTTTCACGAGTCACCTCTATGAATCATGGAGTCATCCATGGCCCATCAATTATGTCTATGAAAGTTTTCAAGTTCTCTTCTCCTTGTTTGATTAAGAAAGGTTTTGTAATGTCGGTAAATGTCCTTTTTATATTTTCTTTTACACTTTACGTTTTATTATTGACTACAGAAGTATTAGACAAGAAATTCATATTTTGTTCTTGATTTTTGAGAGGAAACACTTCATTGATTCTTGATTGTTGATTCTAATTTGTTAATTCAAGATTTCAAATTTTTAATGTTCATCTTGCCAGTACATGATCGTGATTTCTTCATTATTTCTTGATTTTTCTCGTACAAATATGAGTAGCTAAATCTACAACTATGATTGTGAGAATCATGACAAATTAACAAAGTAGATAAAGTATTTAGTGATTCTTGATTGTTGATTCTAATTTGTTAATTCAATATTTCAAATTTTTAATGTTCATCTTGCCAGTACATGATCGTGATTTCTTCATTATTTCTTGATTTTTCTCGTACAAATATGAGTAGCTAAATCTATAACTATGATTGTGAGAATCATGACAAATTAACAAAATAGATAAAGTATTTAGTGATTCTTGAATGGTGTTTATACATGTATTGTATCTCCCTTCAGATTGATTATTTTTTAATAGTTACAAATGTTAGAATTCGTCTTATTCTTATTTGTTAGACCAAAGAGATAACAAATAGATATGGAGATTATACAATAGAGAATTAAGGCTATCAACCCTCATCTAATAGCTTGATCTTATCCGAAAATAGATAATTGGGGATTAAAGGTACGTGTTAGTAAAGCAAACACCCGTAGTGTAATGACCCTCCAGGTCATTTTTGCCTTAATGCCTTCTTTTCATCATTTAGAGTTTTCCTGTAGCGACCTCAAGTCATTTATGACTTTCTAGCATAGACTGTTCAGTTGCATGGTCATTTATTTGGGTTTTAGACCCGTTTCCCTATTTTGGAACTTTTGAGATTTGAAAAATTGATTTTGGTCATAAAATTAGGTAAACGATCTCATAATGAAATTCTAATGGTTCCATCAACTCTGGAATGACCAAATTAGGCTGGTGGCATGGTCGGCATGAGTATCAAGGTATTTGGTGCGATTTTGGGGACATTTGGTGTTTTAGTCTTTGAAATTTGGCTTAAGATTGACTTTGGTCAACATTCTTAGAAATGCGATCGGTTGAAAATTCTTGAGCGCGGTTAGTTCATAAATGTCACGTTTGGTCTAGAATGACCATTCATTTGCCTCTCGAGACTTTCAGTCTAATCCTGAGGCCCATTGTTGAACTTAACTTAAAATGGAACTTGGTGTGGGACCTACTTTTCATTAAATGACCTCGTATAGAAATTTTGAATGCGCCATTGAATCCAGAATGTCAAATTTAGTGGCTCGCATAGAGTCGAGAACCTCATCAGAGACTTGGATAATGCCAAAATTCCATGTTGCAGCAATTGTTGGTACAGGTGACTTTCTTCATTTCTTTCGTAAAGAAGCCTTTCCAATTGCGAAGGGTCAATGTGCATGGTATTCGCGATCGTGTGGCCCTTGGCTGCGATCGCAAAGGAGAGTTGACTGAGAGTTAACCCAGTTGGTCATCGCGATCGCGAGACCTGACCTTCGCGCTTGCGATTGTCATTTTTGGGGACGGACATGATCGCGACATGTGTCCCCATGATCGCGAGCAATTGTGCCTGGTCTTTATATAAAAAACTAGACACAATCAACACTTAGTCCCAAACTTTAAATAGCCATATCTTTAGTTGTGGAGGTCCAGATAGAGTGATTCAAAGCTTGGAAGGTGAATAATTCCTAGAAGAATGTGTGGGTGACTTCCAAAAGAGTTGGAGACTCGTCTTTTGAGGTAAAAAGGGGCCTGTAACTACTGCCATAGTTGTAGTTGAGCTTAAAATTATAATTTTCTTGCATGTCTTGGTTCCCATTGTTTCGATCCTTGAATTATGTTCCATTTTGGAACACAAGCTCGAGGAAGTATTTAGAACCTTTTCACGGAGTCAATTCTAAAATTACTAAAGCGGGTCCCACATTCCCTTTTTACCTTCAAAATTGGTCCATTTTTTTAATTTGATAATTTTGATGTCAAAACAATCGTATTAACGTTGTGTACCTATATTTGATAGTGTTACATCGTTCAAAGGCTTTTGGGAAGGGGAATCCTCCAATTCTATGATTTTGAAGCATGCGTGATCGACCTACAGGTAGCCTACGACTTTCCATTCCTTAGATTGAGCTTTATTATGTGAATGTTTGTTAATTAGTTGGAATTTGGGTTGGGTAGCTATTGAATCATGTTTAGACGTTTAGAGATCATGTTTTAGTCTAATTCCGGGGTTTATCGGGTACTTGTGAGCATACTACTTGCATTTTATTAATCATCCATGCCTTGTGGTTTATGTGAATACATGGTTCTTGTTTATTTGGAGAATTTTTGGCCTTAGTCTAGGTTTGACTAGTGCTTGCCTTAGAAATACATGATTCGGACTTGATAGGCCTTAGTTTTTCCCCGACGTCGCTTCAGTCGTCTTAGGTCCTTGTAGACTAATGTATAGCAGTTATGACTCTGATAGTTTGAGCCTTAGCTAGGCGATATGTTTGCTCCGACGATATTCTGTTCTTACTATCCCAATTATATGGCTTTACGAGTTTTGACAACACCACAGTGTTTCATTTTGCGATTCAAGATTGGTTTGGGGTTTAACTTAGATGGGTTAATTGATTGGATAGGTGTGGGAGGCATTCCACGAAGATCAATGACTATTGACCATTGGGAGCACTTGTAGTAACTACATTGGCACTTTTGTCGGGTATCCGAATTCAAGCTCCGGCCTCGCCACATTGTCACTTTGAAAGAGCATCTGGTTAGAGGTCCGGCCTCGATCATTCGGATCCTTATAAAGAGCATCTAGTTAGAGGTATGGCCTCAATTACTTAACACTTCTGATCATTTACTTGATACTTTCGATGAGCATCTGGTTAGAGGTCCAACCTCTGTTTTGTCAGATTCTACTAGTTTGGTTGAGGTTCTGGTTCTACATTCTTTGGTCTGGGGTTCTCAAATTTAGTTCTTGGTATTATAGCTATTCTTTGTACTCGTCGGGCTTATGAGGGTCTGTTCGGGTTTTATTTAAACTTGCGCACGAGTTTACCTTCTGGGATTATGGGGGTCCAGCTAGGTGTAGTTATCTTGTAGTTTACTTTAGTTAGGATCTTTTCTACACTCGTGTGCATTTCAGTACTTTACTTTATACTTTTGATCTTGACCTTTGATCTGTCATATTCCTTCTTTTCATATTGCGTTTACTTTTCAAGCTCAGTCGATCTATGATGTCTACTGGGTGCCTATTGTCTTGGTACTCATACTATACTCTATATTTATTTTCGTGATGTAAGTCCAATCACGAGTGGCCAGCGTTGATTCGAGCTTGCAGTAGTCTAATTCGAAGATAGGGGTGACCACTTGGAAATTTGTATTGATCCAGTCTCTATCTATTTATATTTATATATATTTGACTAATTTTTTTGTTTTTGAGACAAGTCTTATTTTTGTGGTCCACTTTTGGGACCTGTACTATTTATATAGTTAGCTTTGTACTTGTGACTTCCAAGTTCTAGGAGGGATCATTTTTTATATATATTTTGGCTCATTTCTGTCTTGTATATGTTAGAATTGCTTATTCTTGTTTAGTTTCTACTCTTAAACTCATTACTTTCTATTATGGACTGGCTTACCTACTAGTAGGTTATAGTAGGTGCGATCATGACTCGAGAAATTAGGTCGTGACATTTTGACATTAAAATTATCAAATTCGGAGATGGGCCAATTTTGGACTCAAAAATAGGAATATGGGACCTGCTCTTATAATTCTGAAAATGACTCCATGAAAAGGTTCTAAATACTTCCCCGAACTTGTGTTCTAAAATGGAACACAATTTGGCGCTCGGAACAGCAGGAACCAAGACATGTAAGAAAATCACAATTTTAGGCTCAATTACAACTATGGCAGCAGTTATAGGCTGTTCGGAAGGGGAAATCTCTGGTTCTATGATTTTGTAGTGCGCATGATCGGGCTATAGGTAGGCTGGGGTTCCCATTCCTTAAATTGAGCTTGATTATGTGAATGTTTATTGTTTAGTTGGAATTTGGGTTGGGTAGCTATTGAATCGTGCTTAGACATTTAGAAATCATGTTTTAGGATAATTCCGGGTTTTATCGGGTACTTGTAAGGATGCTACTTGCCTTTGTTGATCATCTATGCCTTATGGTTTATGTGAATACGTTGTTTTTTTGTTTATTTGGAGCATGTTTGGCCTTAGTCTAGGTTTGACTAGTGCTTGCCTTAAAAATGCATAATTTAGACTCGATAGGCCTTAGCTTTGCCCTAGCGTCACTTCGACCGGCTTAGATCCTTGTAGATTGATGTAGCAGACTTGAATCTGATAGTTTGATCCTTATTTAGGTGGTACGCTTGATCCGATGATATGTTATTCTTACTTTCCTAATTCTACGGCTTTACGAGTTTCGATGACAACACCACATTCCATTTTGCGATTCAAGATTGGTTTGGGGTTAAGCTCAGATGGGTTAATATATTGGCTAGGTGTGGGCGGCGTTCCATGGATATCAGTGACTATTAACCATTGGGAGCACTTGCAGCAACTATATTGGCACTTTTGTCGGGCATCCAGATTCAAGCTTCAGCCTCAAGCACGTTGACCCTTCAAAAACAATCTGATTAAAGTCCTACCTTGATCATTCGAATCCTTATAAAGAGAATCCAATTAGAGGTCAGGCCTCAGTTACTTGACACTTCTGATCAGTTACTTGATACTTCTGGGGAGCATTCAATTAGAGGTCCGACCTCCGCTTTGTTTGATTCTACTAGTTCGATTGAGGTTCTGGTTCTATATTCTTTTATCTTGGGTTCTTAGATTCAGTTGTTGGTAGTTATAGCTATTCTATGTACTCATCGGGTTTATGGGGTTCTGTTCAGATTTTTGTTTGAACTTACGCACGAGTGTACCTTTTAGGGTTATGGGGGTCCAACTAGGTATAGTTAGCTTGTAATTTACTTTAGTTAGGATCTTTTCTACACTCGTGTGCATTTATTACTTTAGTTTAGACTTCTTCTCTTGAACTTTGTTCTATCCAATTCTTTTTTTTCATATTGCTTTTACTTTTCAAGGTCAGTCGGCCTATGATGCCTACTGGTGTCTATTGTCTTTGTACTCATACTACACTCTACTTCTGTTTTGTGATGTAGGTCCGAGCACGAGTAAACATCGTTGATTCGATCTTGAAGCAGTTTGATCCAGAGACTGGGTTAGCACTTAGCGTTTTATATTGATCCACTCTCCATATATATATATATATATATATATATATATATATATTTGACTAGTTTGTTTTTGAGAAAAGTCTTGTTTCTGTGGTCTACTTTTGGACTTGTACTCTTTATTTGGTCAGCTTTGTACTTGTGACTTCCAGGTTCTAGGAGGGATAAATATTTATATATATATATTATATATATATATATTGGCTCATTTTCGCTTATTTGTCTTGTATATCTTATAATTACTTATTCTTGTTTAGTTTCTACCCTTAAACTCATTACTTGTTGTTTCGGGTTATGAGTTGGCTTATCTACTAGTGGGTTATAGTATGTGCCATCATGACTCGACAAAATGGGTCATGACAAGTTGATATCAGAGCCCAGGTTCACCGGTCTCACTTGTACAGAGCTAACATCTAGTAGAGTCCTGCAGATCGGTGTAGAGATGTTCATAACTTATCCTCGGGAAGCTACAAGATGTCGTTAGGAAGATTTTCCTTCTTTGTCTCTCATAGTGTCTGTCTTATTTGTTCCTTGAAACCTTACTTGTTGCACTCAAGAGGAAGAAACTTATAATATCGTAGCCGCTCATGGTTATTTTGGCCGATTGATCTTCCAATATGCTAGTTTCAACAACTCTGGCTCGCACGCATGGCACAATGGCTAGGGATAATGCATCCGAGTTCGCTAATAGAGCCCTAGCTAGAGGTAGAGGCTGACCTAGAGGTCATGCGAGGGCTGAAGCACGGCCTATTAAAGAGAGGAGACTCCGAAGCCCAAAGAGGAGCCTTAGGCAACATTTGTACCTCCAAAGTTGGTGGGGACAGGACCAGCCCAGCCACCATCCACACCAGTTACAACTCTAAAGTTCATGTCATGTCCGCCCATATTTTAGCGTCATAAGTGAGATGAGGCAGACACCTGCTCAAGCTCTATCCCAGTACTGCAGGGTTAGCCTACAGTAGTGGCCCCAAGATTTTCAGCCACTACTAGCTCACGCGGTTGCACAATTGGATTTAAATAATAGGGTTATGCCACTGCGCAAGCAGAAGATGCTTGGGTATTTCAGAACTATCACCGCCGATGTTTACTAGGCTATTAAGGAGGACAACCATGAGTTCTTGACTATATTCCAAGAGCAGTTTCAGTCTTTACGCCTTGTGGAGTCGACAGAAGCCAACTTCACTGCACATCAGTTTGACAGGCTAGCTAGGTAGTGGTGGCGCTCGTACTTGCATTCTAGTCCAGCTGGGTCGCCTTCTATATATTAGGACGAGTTTTCAAAGGCTGTCTTAGCCTATTTCATACTACGGAGTATCAGGGACATGCTTTATGACCATTTCTCTAGGTTGGAGTAGGGCTCCATGACCATCTTAGAGTACGAGGTGAGGTTCTATGAGTTGTCCCATTATGCCATCATGATCTTACCCACAAAGGAGGAGAGAGTCTATTGCTTCGTGTATGGGTTCCGATACAGACTGAGGGTTGACACAGAGCATCTAGCTTCAGCAGGCCTTCATTTTTTGATATGGTCAACCATGCTCGATCCATGGATCATATTCATCATGAGGCCCAGGTGGTAGCGATAAGAGGGCTCGCTACCAGGACACTTACAGTGGGTCGCAGACTCAAGGAACTGACTCTTGTGATAGGTCCCACCAGAGATGCTCCAGCAGGGTCAGTCCAGCCGGCCTGTTCAGGTAGCATTACCTACTTTTAAGGGCAGCTTACATCAGTACGGTGGTCCTAGAACGGGTCAGAGTTAGAGGGGACCAAATGCGGGTTCTTCAGGATGTGGTGGCCATATTCTTACAGGTCGATCTTTTTATGGTTGTTATAACTGCGACACCTTAGACCATTGGTCCAAAGAGTGCCCCTGACAAGGGCGAGGGGCGATTGTACCAGCTCCCCCAGTAGCTAGACTAGTGACAGCAGTTCCTCCTCTATATAGAGGCGGTGGTCAGGACTAAGATCATCAGGGTAGCCTACAAAGTGCTAGAGTTAGAGTAAGAGGAGACAGGTCAGGTGGTAGATCAGAGGTACTAGGCATATGTGCTCAGGGTAATTTCTACGTACCCCCAGCAAGGGTAGAGGCTGAGGCATCCGATGATGTCATTATAGGCACATTTCAATTATGCCACCAGCCTGCCATATGTTTATTTGATCGAGGTTCCACATTTTCATATGTATCTGTCTATTATGCTCCAAGGTTGGGAATAAGGTCAGAGTCCTTGTTAGACCCTCTTCATGTTTTGACCCTGGTGGGTGAGTTTTTAGTAGTGGATCAGGTGTTGCGGTCTTGCTTAGTGACCATACAGGGTTATGATACTAGAGTTGATCTTTTTATGCTAGATATAGTAGATTTTGATGTGATTCTGGGCATGGACTGGTTATCTCCTTACCATGCGGTCTTGGATTGCTACGCTAAGATCGTTACCTTAGCCATGCCTAGTATTCCTCTGGTATTGTGGCAGGGTGCTTACAATCACACATAGATGGGGATTATCTCTTCTATGCAGGCTCGATAATTGGTTGCTTGGGTTTTAACTTACTTGGCCTATGTGCGAGATGTTAGTAGAGAGGGCCCTTTAGTTGACTCAGTCTATATGGTTAAAGATTATGCAGATGTGTTCCTTACGGATCTACCTGGCCTTCCCCTACAGCGTGATATTGATTTTTCCATAGACTTAGAGCTAGGCACCCGTCCTATTTCTATTCCACCCTATCAGATTACACCTGCAGAGCTCAAGGAGCTCATTGTTAAACTTGAGAACCTCTTAGGTAACCGAGTGTGTCTTCATGGGGTGCTCTTGTTCTGTTTGTGGAGAAAAAGGATGGGACTATAAGGATGTGCATTGACTACAAGCAACTGAACAAGGTGACAATGAAGAACCGTTACACCATGCCTCACATTGATGATTTATTTGATCAGCTTTAGGGTCCCGCGGTGTTTTCTAAGATTGAATTGAGATCCAGTTACGATCAGCTGAGGATTAGGGCAGCGGACATCCCTACGATCGCATTTAGGACTTATTACAGCCACTATGAGTTCCTTGTGATGTCTTTTAGCTTGACTAATTCCCCTACTGCCTTCATGGACTTGATGACTCAGGTATTCAGGCCATACCTTGATTCATTTGTCATTGTTTTCATTGATGACATATTGGTATAGTTGCGGAGCCAGAGTGAGCATGAGCAACATTTGAGGATAGTGCTTTAGACTTTGAGAGATCAACGACTTTATGCCAAGTTCACAAAGTGCAAGTTTTGGATTGAGTCCGTAGCACTCTTGGGGCACGTGGTGTCGAAGGAGGATATTATGGTTGATTCGGCAAATATTGAGGCTATTCGTGATTGGGACAAGCCCACTTCTATTACTGAGGTTCGTAACTTCGTCGGGTTAGCGAGTTACTACAAACGGTTTGTTGAGGGCTTTACTATTATTGCAACCCCATTGACTCGATTGAATCGCCAAGATGTTCCTTTTGTGTGGACGAAGGAGTGTGAGATAAGCTTTTGGATGCTCAAGGAGTTGCTTACCACCGCTCTTATTATGACTCTTCGAGTTGAGGGAGAGATATTCATTGTATATTGTGACACATTTGACGTTGCTTTAGGTTATGTATTGATGCAGCGAGGCTAGGTTATAGCTTATGCATCGAGGCAACTTAAGTTGTATGAGCGCAACTACCCCACCCAAACATTGGATTTGGCGACGGTATTTTTCGAGCTTAAGATCTGGAGGCACTATCTATATGGAGTTCGTTGTGAGATCTACACTAATCACAACAGCCTTCAGTACATTATGAGCTAGAGGGATTTGAGGCAGCGCCAATAGATTAAGCTCCTAAAGGACTATGTCCTCTCTATTCTCTACCATTCGGGCAAGGCAAATATAGTAGCAGATGCCTTAAGCCGAAAGGAAGTGAGTATGGGTAGCCTAGCCTTTCTTTCTATTTCAGAGCGACTGTTGGCTTTGGACATCCAGTTTTTATCTAATTGTATGATTCGACTTGATATTTCATATTCTAGATGGGTATTCGTGATGTGTCGTGTATTTACGACACTTTTGACGCTCAAAATAGTGAATTAGTGTGCTTTACAAGTATGTTTCTATAGATATGATGTGCATTTTGTTTGATTTGGAGAAAATTAGAGTTGCGTATGGTTTTTGGACTGATCGACAAGTTTGTTGTGAAAAGTGGTTCCTAGCTGTGTAATTATGTATTAGTTAATTTGTTAAAGGTTAGTTAGTTGGTTAGTTCCAAATGTTAGTTGAATGCAGTTTGTCACAAGTTTCTTAGTGATAATGGGAGGTGTCAATGACAGCTTGAGATGCCAGCTTGCACTCTGGATCGATTATATATATAGATGAGATATTTCTCATTCTTAGCTATGCTCAATGAATGAGATCAGAAAATTCCCAAATTCTATCCTCTTCAATTCTCTTACTGTTTTCATTATGGCATCAGAGCACTGAATCTATGTAATTCAGATTCATAGTTCCTTCGAAGCTTCCACCAATGACAGAGCTTGAGGAAGTATGGATCCAACATCAAGAGAAAATACTACAATTGGAGTTTCATCTGATACTCTTTGATGCGATAGAGAAAAATTACAATCATCCCCTGTATCTACATCCATCGGGCACTCCGGGTAGTGTACTGACTTCAATTCACCTCACAGGAACTAAAAACTACTTGTTATGAAGCAGATCCATGATGATCAATCTAAGTGCAAAAAGAAAGCTAGGTTTTGTCCTTGCAGCATGTCGCAGGTCTGATTATAAGCCTGAATTGGAAGAGCAATGGGAAAAATGCAATTTTTCCTTGCATGGATCATGAATACTATATCCAAGGAGCTACTGAGTGATATTGTATATTCTTCAGATGCAACAATGGTCTGGGGAGATCTGAATGAGCGATGCAATAAAGTTGATGGATCTGGGAGTTATCAACTTCATCCTAAAATCTGTACACTTCATCAAGGTAATTTGACAGTGTCAGGGTATTTAACTAAGCTACGTCTTCTATGGGATGAATTTGATGCATTAAACCTACTTGTAATTGTGACAAATCTAGGATTTATGTTGATCATTTACTATTCCTGCATTTATGTGCTTTTCTGATGGGGTTGAATGAAGTATATAGTCATGCACGCAGTCAGATTCTTATGATGAATCCTCTACCTAGTGGAAGTAAGGACTATGCCATGATAACCGCTGATGAAAGCCAGCATGTGACTGCTGGATCTAGAATTAGTGGAGATGTTCATGAGTCAAAGGCTTTGTATGCTGGAAAAAGCAATTATTATACGGAGAAGGAACTTAATTCATCTGGAAGAGACCAATCAATACATGGAGAAGGAAGCTAATTCAATGATGTATTTTTAGCAGAGGAAAAGGTACTTATGACAATACAGGAAGTAATTCTCATGATTCAATGACATTATACAATGGAAGAGGTGGATATACAAGTGCAGGAAATGGTAACTACAACTCAAAACAGAAGAAAATTTGGCATTTAGTTTGTGACTATTGCAAGCTGCATGGTCACACTAAAGATATATGCTACAGGCTTATTAGTTATTTAGCTGATTGGAAATTTAAGAAGGAGGTTAGACCAGGTCCAGGTGTGATGAATGCAGGGAGAGAGATGGCAAACCATGCCTATGCTGAAAGGGGCACTAGAGATGAATTTGGACCTATGAATGCAGTTCAAGGATCAACTGATGGATCTTGTAAATCTGATGGTATTATGCAGATGCAGCAAGGAGGATATGTATCCCAAATATTAACAACACAACTAACATTTACCCCTAATCAATACAATAAGATCCTGCAAATGATTGACAATAAGACACTGTAGAGAATGAGACAAGCACAGAAGGTACTCCTATCACTGTTTTATCAGTAAGTGACATTGAAACACAAGATTGTATCAATTTAAAAGGAAAAGAGGGATGGATAATTGATTTAGGAGCAGCATGCCATATGACTTCTAAACTTAGTAACTTAGATGACGTATCAAATTCTAATAAAAGTGTAGGCAGAAAAGTGCATCTTCCTAATGGTCAAACTACGTTAGTAACTCACACTGGTACTTCTAGGCTACCACCTGGTGATATCTTAAATAATGTGCTGGTGGTTTCTGATTTCAAATTTGATTTACTATTAGTGTCTCCATTGACTAGACAACTAAAATATTCTGTGAATTGTTTCCTTGAGTTTTTAGTGTGTTCAAGGCCTCTTCAATGGAAGGATGAAGGGGATTGGTAAGGAAAGGGAAGGCCTTTACTATTTTCCCAGTCATCTTCCATAAAAGGTCAGACATGTGGAACAAAGTTTTCTGGGGCATACTGTGGCACAAAGAGAATAACATTGCATAACAGACTTGGTCATCCCTAAGTGAAGGTATTAAGACAACTATCCTTGATTAGGAAACATGTAGATGAAGATATGTGTAATAAATGACCAGTTTGCCCTCTTGCTAAGCAAACTAGACTTCCTTTTCCTTTAAGCATGTCCAGACCTAGTGTTGTTTTTGACTTGATACATTTAGATGTATGGGGACCATATAGAGTTCCTATCCATGCTGGGTACGGATTCTTCTTGACAATTATTGATGATCATTCAAGAATGACTTGGCTGTTTCTAATGAAATTCAAAAGTGATGTGCTTATCATTCTTAAGTGTTTCCTTACTTTGGTTCAGAATCAATTTAATAAGTCTGTTAAGAAGATTAGATCATATAGATTGAATTTTTTAGTAAAGATTGTAGATCATTATTTGAGTCTTTGGAAATTGTTCATGAGAGTAGTTCATGGAGTGGTTGAAAGAAAATACAAAAAATATTCTTGAAGTGGCCAGGGCTCTTAGATTTCAAAGTTCTATCCCAATCATATTTTGGGGAGAATGTGTTCTAGCTGCTGTTTATCTGATCAATAGGATGCCTACTCCAGTCCTGCTAGGACAATCACCTTATGCAATTTTTCATGAACACCAACCTAGCCTGACTCGCCTAAGGACAATTGGCTGCTTATGTTATGCCACCAAAGCTGTCAAAGATGACAAGTTCTCACCAAGAGCTGATGCTTGTGTATTGATGGGATACCCACTTCTCAAAAGGGGTACATTGTCTATAGCTTGAGCCAAAGCAAGTTATTAGTGAACAGGGATGTTATCTTCAAGGAAGAGATCTATCAATTTGCTCAAAAAGTGAGGCACCCTGAAGCATTATTTTCCCAAATCCACTGTTGGATACAAGTGATTGTGGGGACACACCTCCTGTGGTTACAGAGAACACAAAAGCATTATCAGACCTTGTTCATCCAATGCATGAACATGAGGTTATGACTGAACAAGTTCTGCATGAACAAGAAGCTACTGCATTGGAAGATGCATCAAATCCTTTTGCAATCTTAACTGTCCAGAGAACTAGGCAGTCCACCAGTAGATCCAATCCACCAGTATGGCTGAAAGATTTTGTCACTCAGGTCACTGATTCTGACCATCCTTACTTTATGGAAAATTACATTTCTTATCATCGCTTATCTCCAAGTTATCAAGCTTTTATCAGTGGTTTCTCTAGGGAGATTGAACCTAAGTGCTATGAAGATGCTATTAAGGACCCTAGATGGGTAGTAGCCATGCAACATGAGATCAAAGCCTTGGAGGAAAATGGGACTAGGCAAATAGTGAAGTTACTTGAAAAGAAGTATGCAATAGGTTGCAAATGGGTATTTAAGATAAAGTACAAGGCTGATGGACAAATTGATAGATTCAAGGCTAGTCTTGTAGCCAAGGGTTATAGCCAAATAGAAGGTATTGATTACGAAGAAACCTTTGCCCCAGTAGTTAATATGGTCACTGTAAGATCTATTATTACCTTGGCAGCTGTTGAAAATTGGAAGATATTTTAAATGGATGTGTTTAATGCATTCCTACAAGGTGACTTATATGAAGAAATATATATGGAGATCCCTAAAGGATTTTTCAGTCCAGAGAAGCATCATGTATGCAATCTTGGCAAGTCCTTGTATGGCCTCAAACAAGCATCTAGACAGTGGAATGTCAAACTCACTAAAGCACTTTGCCATTCAGGCTATGTTCAAAGTCATTTGAACTATTCACTGTTTACTAAAAGAAGCACCACTGATTTGTCATTGTGTTAGTATATATTGATGATTTATTAATCACAGGGAGTGATCCTACACTAGTTCAGGCTACCAAACAAGTGTTACATAATAACTTCAAAATCAAAGACTTGGATGAAGTAAGATATTTTTTGGGGATTGAATTCTGCAGATCCAACACTGGTATAGTAATGAACCAGAAGAAGTATGCTTCTGAGCTTGTTTCAAAAGTTGGGCTTGCAGGGGCACAACCAGTTTTCACCCCTTTGGAATGCAATGTGAAACTTACCTTAGCAGCTTACGACAGTAGTAATGGTGATATGTTATTTCCTGATGTCAGCATCAAAGAATGGTTGGTAAACTGCTATATCTGACTAACACAAGGCCTGATATTGCCTTTGTTGTCCAGACATTGAGTTAGTACATGCAACAACCTAAGTTCTCACATTGACATGTAGCTTTGAGGGTGATTAAGTACATCAAGGGCAATCCAGGATTGGGATTACTTATGAGCTCAAAAATGGATCCCACTTTGACTGGCTATTGTGATGCAGATTAGGCTGCTTGTCCCAGCACAAGAAGGTCAGTTACTGGGTACCTACTCAAGTTTGGGGGTTTATTGATCTCTAGGAAATCCAAGAAACAAAACACAGTGTCCAAAAGTTCTACAGAAGCAGAATATAGAAGTTTGGCTACATTAACTGCAGACGTAGTACGGGTCACTAGTTTGTTTAAGGAGTTGAGGGTGGCTTTACACACACCTACTGTTATTCATTGTGACAGCAAAGCAGCCATCCAGATTGCTGCAAATCCTGTTTTCCATGAGAGGACCAAGCATATCGAGATTGATTGCCATTTCATTCGAGAAAAGATTCAACAAAGCCTAATCAAAACTAATTACATCAACACTAAAGACCAACAGGCTGATCTGCTAACTAAGGCTCTTGGTCAATCTCAACATGATTTTCTTCTAGCCAAGCTTGGAGTTCTGAATGTCTTCAGTATATCCATCTTGAAGGCGAGTATTGAAGATAGTGGTTCCTAGCTGTGTAATTATGTATTAGTTAATTTGTTAAAGGTTAGTTAGTTGGTTAGTTCCAAATGTTAGTTGAATGCAGTTTGTCACAAGTTTCTTAGTGATAATGGGAGGTGTCAATGACAGCTTGAGATGCCAGCTTGCACTCTGGATCGATTATATATATAGATGAGATATTTCTCATTCTTAGCTATGCTCAATGAATGAGATCAGAAAATTCCCAAATTCTATCCTCTTCAATTCTCTTACTATTTTCACTAGAATCTGCTAATGACCTTCCAGGACAGTCATTTTCGAGTCAATGAAGTCGCGTGAACAGTATGTACAAGGCACATTGGCAACAACTCCTCTTATGCAATTTGATTTTTTGAATAATCATCACATCAGACAATCAAATGCAAAAGGTAGGTACTCATCCATACTAAAAATGATATCAACTTCTTTTCCTCTACAATGTGTAGAGAAAACTTCAATACAAGTAAAATGAAATAATTGTCCAAACATTTAGACAACAAGAGTATCAATTAGTTCCCTACCCTTTGTCTCTACTGAGAAGAGCACAACACTGGCTGCTGATAAAACTACAACTGCTTCAAAAGATATGATTGCAGCAATCTGATGGCCACCCTCTTACCTATTGCACCACAACGATAGGAGAAAGCATGGCCCCTATTTTTCCCACAGAAGTTGAAACTCCAATACCAGTTGACCTTACAAACGTTGGATATATCTGCATACAAGACGTTAAAATGACAAACTGAAGTCTCTACAGGAATGGCATAGGTTTTGAGCAACATTTGCTTCTAGTGAGCCAATGGCAACTAAAATTCAGCTTAACTTTAGCAATTAAATATTAAAGAAGCATCTCGGAAAGTTACTCTGCACTAAAATTAGGAAATCAAGAATGGAACCTTATTATACAGTAAGTCTCAAATCACATTGCTAAAGTGGCAGAATCAACTTGTGTAGTAGTTGACAACATGTTTTGGTAGACTCTCCAAACGCCTATGGCATCACTTAGTAGAATTCTTACACCCCTTAGCCAATAAAAACTTGGCGAAGACGCCAAGAAGAAACTTTACGAAAGGATGTCAAAAAGTGGCCTTTACCTCATAACTTTTTCTTTTTCTTTTCTCTTCACTGATTAAGAAGCGGAAAACAAAAATGATTTACATGAACTAGATCCATTACAATATTATTTGTTTAATAATACACATACACACATTTCAACCTCGGCACCAATGCTAAGATTACTCAATTTAGAGCTTCATCTTTTGTCAAATTAGAACTCCCTTCTAGTCAATGAGATATAGTTGTTTAACAACTAAGAAGAGAGTTGCGTCCTAATTTGCTAACATTTCCACTCTTATCTCAAAATTCAATACATGCATCTGGCTTGCGTTCTAGATGTTAGAGGCCTAAGAGCAACGGGAAAGCTTTAAGCTTCTTCGAATAAATGAAACATAATCTTGAAGTTAACTTTCTTATATATACATCAAGTTTGACTGGATGGAAACAGGAATGAGTAAATATGTCTAGAAACTGCATTATTATAAGGAATGATATTTACCTCTCGACAATAGACGCTCACAATGACGAAGCTTCCCGAAATGGAAGTACGAGCACCAAATAACAAGGAAGTAGTCAAAGCAGGCGGTTGAGGAACAAGAAGAGCTAAAAGGAAAAGGAAGTTTAAAGTACACATAAGTGTCATACTGAATTTCCGACCAATTTTCTCCACCATTACAGATGCTAAAAGAGCTCCAGGGATCTCTGAGAGACAAAAATAAGATAACATAGATTTTACAACTTGTAACTTTTTGATTAGTTGAGACGAATTTGATGGAAGTAAAGGAAGATTGTTTTACCTGCAAGACTATTGATGAGCACATTCGTATAAAGGCTCTGATCATCGTTCGTGTGCAAATCAATTGATGAATGTTGACATCGTTTACCACTGAACAGAGAGGTCAGCAATATTATGCCATAATATGAGTAGCAATTTCCAATATAAACCACCCATATGAGGAGGGTATTTCTACATAATAAAAGGGCAGCCCGGTGCACTAAAGCTCTCGCTATGCGCGGGGTCCGGGGAAGAGTATTTCTACATAATGCGGGGGACAAAAGCACAAGTAAGGATAAGAAGCCTGATTTAACACTTGAGATTTTGTTTTTTCCAGGAGAAAGCAAATTCTCAGTCAGTTGAGAAGAGACAAGCTTTCCAGGGGGGAGTTGTGTCTTATTCACCACAGCTATTTTCTTCAAAATATCATAGGCATTGCTTGTTCTACCTATGGCACACAGATATCTAGGAGATTCTACTGTAAATACAAATTAAAAAAATGTTGCAAATGATGGTATGGATGATAAATCCAGTAACCACCTCCAACCCAATCTTGGCATAATCATCTGCAACGTAAACACAATGAGAATGCCATAAGTTTTTCAATGTTCCGTGATCTTGATAGTGGCACATGACCTCAGTGAAATTCTTAATTTAATGTCGTTTTCTTAGCAAGCACATTCATGTATGAGTATGTATAAATTAGCAGAAAATTACAAAATAATATATATTTTAGAAAAGAATTGTACATAGAAATTATACGAAGTGACTTACTTCCACGACAAAATGGGTTCAAGATTTCTTAGTTATAACTTCAAGCATAGACATACATGCTATATGTAGATTAAATATACATACTAGGATCTTGAACATGAGAATATAACATAAAATTGTCATTAGAACCCTACCTGACACGGAAGACATTATTGCAGGAGAGATGAACAAGGAATACTTTTGATAAATTGATTTCTTTCCCCTTTCCCTTTCTGACGTCACAGTGGCTTGAGTGATGGAAAAATCCTATGGAGGCAGTAACCCTATTGGATAGAGAGGACCAATTTATAAGGTTTTAATGTGGAAACAGAAGATTATCACATTATACAGTCGGGAGTATTTAGACGCGATGATTAAATGGAAAAACAAAAAGAGTTGCATTAGTAAAGATAAGAAGATGATTAGACTCTGTGTGCTGCAAAAGTACTAATACAAGCACTGCACATAGCCAGACTTAACACTAGTATTCTAGAAAGCAAGGCAAGTGAGCTAACATATGGTTGCACTAGAGACCAAATAAGGAAAAGAAAAGGATATATGTAATGTACCAGTGCTAATAAAGCCTCAAGTATTGTTCCAATTGTCCAAAAACCTGTACAGAGAATCATCCACATGCCCCTGTTTTGTGAAGGCATAAATTCAAGAAACCAAGATCCATAAACAGGTCCACCACCAACTCCAAATCCAACCATCATACGCACAGCAAGCAACCAATTATAATTTGGAGAAAAGGTACTGAGAGCTGCACATACTGCAGTCACTATTGCTATACTTAGAAGACTGTTCCTGTTAACAAATAATGAAACTAGATCAAAATTGAGTGTTCCCAGATTATTATTTCTTTGATAAAAAGCTTGTATATTTTGAATAAATTTTTGCCTTCTTCCATAACAGTCTATGATGAAGCCCCAAAAAATAGCTCCGATAAGCATGCCAGCAAAAACGACAGTAGTCATAAGACTTTCTTGAGTAGGAGAAAGAGCCCATTGGGACCTTAGAGCAGGTCCTACAAAAGAGAGAATCATAGTCTCCGCTGCTTCAGCAATAGAACCAAGACCTGCATAACACATGGTCATATACTGAAATTTACCAATTCCAACTGTTGTGAGTGCTTCATCCAATGTGTACACAGGAACATCTTCCACCTCTTTCTCTGTTGCCATCTCTATCCAGAAAAAAACTAGTGTTCGCGCGAGTGAAAGGAAAAAAAGGAACACAGCTCTTTTATTATGAATGATAAAAAATACAAGATTTTGTGAATACAAACATAACCAAAGTTCTGTATATCTCTTTTAGAAGATGTAAGACTTTATGGATACGGACATAATAAAAGATCAATGCAAGATTTTGTGGATACAGACAGATATACAAAAATTCGGAATACATACCTGTAAGATTTTGTGAATCTAGAAGGGTATTTTTTGACATATTTTTTGGTGCTCTAATAAATGAATACATAAATTACAAAAATCTGAATAGAAGTTGTATGTATAAATGAAGACAAGATTCTATGAATACATTGTATTTCTCTGCTCTTTAAAACAGTCATAGAATACACATCAACAAGAATTCTAATTCGTAGCTACTGTTCAATTATTACATGCTCGTATCACTTTATTCATCCGCTCTAATGACTATATTAACACATATAATCTTGATGGGTACAATCACGATAAGTTGTATGAACTCACTTAATTTCGTTGTATCAATGCATACAATCACGATAGACTGTATTCTCTCTCAAATTATGTGCAAGAAGAATTAGGCTTGTCTACACATGAAAAAGAGTTGCTGGCTCTTTTGATTGGACAATTACTTCTCAGGACGGAAAAGGAGAAAAAATATGCAACTATAAGGAAAAGGTTTAAAAATACTCTTTATCCATCTTTTGATTTAAAAATATCCTTCTACTCACCTTTTTGATCTAAAAATACCCTTTCATCCACCTTTTTAATTAACTATAACCCTAACAATCCTCTTTTTATTTTTTATTTTTTAAAAGTATTTATTATGTGTCATTTTTCTTATTTGATGAAATAAAAATCCCACCTCCTCTAATTTTTTATACCTCTTCAAATTTCAATACCCCCATTTTTTTTTAAAAATATCTAATAGTTTTTTATTTCTATAGCTTTTTCTTTTCATTTTTTTATAAAGTTTGTTTTGGGATTATGAAGAGAGATATTATTTTGATTTGGATAAATTATGAGAAAAACTATAAAAAATAGTTTTTTTATTTGCTTTAGTTTTTTTATGGTCATCAAGCATGTGTATTGTTTTGGTTTGAATAAATTATGACTAAACTCGAAAAACTGATTTAATTTTTTTTTACTTATATGTATTATTACAAGATAGTTTGACAATAACTATCTTGTAATAAAAAAAATTATTTATTTATTTTTAACTATCTTGTAATAACTAATTTAGTTTAAAATATTTTTTTACTATCTTGTAATAACTAAAAAATAATTTAGTTATACGTATAACTAATTTTTTTTAGTTATTTTATTTATATGTATTGTACAAAATAAGTATTATTAAACAACAAAGAAAAATCAAGTCAAGAACTAAAAAAAATCTATTTTTTTCTGGTTAACCGGATAAAAAAATCCTAGTCTTATTTGGAGGGGGGGGAGAGTCTTGAAGAGGTATACTGTTTTTGGCTTAAATTACACCTAATAGACCAATTGTGAAACTATTTACCCAAATTGGACCCAACCCAAGCTATTTATCCTTAATAGACTCATGACCCAAAATATTTACCCTTTTACCCCGCTATTTTTCTTTTAATTTCACGCATGACGTCATGTTGACGTCAATATCACTGGTTCTCTTTGATACCATTAGAGTATATTATATTCTAATGGTATCAAACAGTTTCTTCTTGATACTATGAGAGTATAATATACTCTGATGGTATCAAGTAGTTTTGCTAAAGCACTGTCTCTTCCTTCTTGATACCATGAGAGTATATATACTCTCATGGTATCAAACGTGTATTTATGTCAGTGCCCCTTCTCTTGTTCCTCTTTGATACCATCAGGGTATATTATACTCATATACTCTGATGGTATCAAACAATTTATCAAACAGTTTCTTGTTGATACCATCAGAGTATACTCTGATGGTATCAAGAAGGAAAAGACAGTGCTTCAGAACTGTCTGATACGATCAGAGTATATTATATACTCTCATGGTATCAAATGCATGAAATAGTTAAAAATAAGGGGTATGAAAGTAATGGGATATCCAATGGTAAATGGTTTCCTTTTTTGGGGGTATAACAATAATTATCCCTAGATAAATTATGAATTTTTTTTTAGTGGAGGTAGGATTTTTATTTCATCCAATAAGAAAATGACACATGATAAATAATTATAAAAAATGAAAAGAGGATTGTTAGTTTCAAGGGTTATAGTTAGCCAAAAAGGTGGATAGAAGGGTATTTTTAGATTAGAATGTTATTTTTAGACTAAAAGGTGGATGAAGGGTATTTTAAAACTTTTTTCTATTGTTCAGAGGTATTTTTGACCCTTTTCCGATCTCAGGACATATCACTTCAGTTTGGGAAAAATGAACTCGTGTTTTAATTCGCATGAACGTGACTACTTGGTCATCAATTCAAGACCAAGTTGTCGCAAATTATGGTGGCTGCTGCAGTAAACAAGGACCAGGAGGAGGAAGGTGAAGTACAGGACATGCTGAAGAGGAAAATGAGGTTATGGAGCAGGCAAAAGAGTCAATAAACATCGTGTTTTCCAGGGTTCCTATTTAGAAATTTTTAAAAGTGAACTTTTTGCACAATCTTTTGGTCACTGAACATTAAATATCACAGGATTGAAGTGCATCAACTGATTCATGCATGTGTAAATCCAAAAAGTGCAAGAAATATTTTCCAAACCAGACAATCACCAAGACTTTTTTGCAACAAAAACTAACATTTTATCTAGTAAAAGGCGTACTTCTATGCAAGTTGATTTTTTGAATAATAGCACATCACACTAGCGAAGGCAAAAGATAGGTACACATCCACACACCTGCAGCTCAAGCAACTTTGGCTTCTAATGAGCCAATGGTCCCTGAAAATCCCGCATAACTTTAGCACTTAACAATTAAAAAGATGCATCTCGGAAGGTTACTCTGCATCAAAATCACCTCATTATATAATAAGTCTCAATCAGATTTCCGAAGTAGCAGAATCAACATGTGTAGTAGTTAACAACATGCATTGATAGACTCTTCATGACAACAGAAAATTGGTGAAGAGGCCAACACAATACTTCATGACAAGATGTCACAAAAGAGTCCTTTACCTCATAATTTTCTTTTTTTCTTCACACTGATTAAGAACCAGAAAACGCAAATGATTCACATGAACTATATGCATTACAATATTAATTTGTTTAAGAGTACACACACACATTTCAACATCAGTACCAATGCTAAAATGAACCATTTTAGAACTCCATTGTCATTTGTCAAATTAGAAGAAGAGAGCTGCAGTCCTAATTCGCTCACATTTCCTCTTTTTTTTCTTCAAATTCAGTACATGAGCCTGGCTTCAGAGTGAGGTGGTTCCAAATATATACTACTCTATATGTTAGAAGAGTAAAAACAACTAGAAAGTTTTTAGGTTCTTCAAGCAAATGAAACATACTCTTGATATCTTGAGGTTGACTTTCTTATATATGCAATAAGTTTGATTGGATGGAAATACGGGTGTAAAAATGAGGCACAATACAGGTAACCCGCCCAAACTTTTATGAGTTGGACTCAAGATAATTTGTATTGGTCCAATCTCAACTCGTTCAAGTTTTAACCATTTTAAAAGAATCTTCAATTGAGTCCAACTTAATTTTCAATGTCAACCCGTTTTAAGACTCTTTATTTGCATTGGTGTAATGTATGTTCTCATATTAAATGTATGAATTACTATTTATTTTATATCTTTTAGTATTAATTTATCTATTTGTAAATTTTTATTTTTATTTTTTTGAGTTGAAATTCAAATTGTAGTTATAAAAAATAAATAATAATATGTTAAAATTATTGAGATTAAGAGGGTCAAATTGGGTGGGTCATGACCCAACCCGAATTTTAACTCATTTGAGCCCAAAGTAAATTTGGGCGGGTCATGGTCCAATTCAATTTTTATTTCAACCCATTTTAATATTTTTAATTTCAATCCAACCCGTCCATTTGACACCGCTAGATGGAATCATGAAAGAGTTTTCATGCCTAGAGAAGTTGTGTGATAATAAGAAATTGATGGCTACCTCTCGACAATAGACTTCCACAATGAGGAGTCTTCCCGAGATGAAAGCACGAGCACCAAATAGCAAGGCAGTACTCAAAGCAGGCAGTTGAGGTGCAAAAAGTGGTAAAAGGAATATCAAGTATAGAGCATACATAAGCGCCTACTGGATTTATGACCAACTTTCTCCACCATTATAGCTGATAAAAGAATCCTAGGGATCTCTGAAAACCAAATTAAGTAATTTAGATTTTACAACTTGTTATTGGATCAATGCTAAGTGAAAGACAATTATTTAATAATTAGTTGAGGCGAATATCATTAAAGCAAATGAAATTTGTTTTACCTGCAAGAATATTGATGAACACATTTGTATAAAGGCTCTGATCATCGTTCATGTGCAAAGCAATTGACGAGTGTTGACATTGTCCACTGCTAAACAGAGAGGTCAGCAATGTAAAGGAATTTCCAATATAAACCACCCATATGAGGAGGGTATTTCTACGTAATGCGGGGGGAAAAGCAATAGTAAGGATGAGAAGCCTGATATAACACTTGAGATTTTGTTTTTTCCAGGAGAAAGCAATTCCTCAGTCAGTTGAAAGAGACAAGCTTTCCAGGGGGGAGTTGCGTCTTATTCACCAAAGCTATTTTGTTCAAAATATCACAGGCGTCACTTGTTCTACCTATGACACACAGATATCTAGGAGATTCTATTGTAAATACAAATAACAGAAGTGCTGCAAATGATGGTATGGATGATAAAGCCAGCAGCCACCTCCAACCAAATATTGATAGTGGTACACAATTATATTATATGATATTATGGAAGAATTTTGATAACAACGATTACTGTTTTGTCTACACGGTACTATTTGAGAGGTCAATAATACCATCACACTCAATTGAGATCACACGGCCCTTAAAAGTTAGAACAAAGAAAAATGCTTACAGTGTGAAGAAGCGGATGGTAAATTGTGTTGGCTAAGATATGTCAATAGTCTTACCTGCTTGCAGTGAAGAATTCATACTAGTTACTTCGACTGCTCCTGTTTCTCAATGAGGAAAGAGAAGATTATTACATTATTGTATTGGTGAAATATGGTGAAAGGGTATTTCCGCCTTGGGTTATGGGAAGTAACTCATAAGTCGCCTTCAATCAGCCAGGTTACCAAAAAGACACTTTCTGGAGGGAGATGACCAGTTGTCAAAATGTTGGACACATTGCCACTCAGAATAGCTGCCACAGACATGATTCAAATGATCGGGGCAGTCGATGCCTTTGATAACGTTAAAGCTCTGAGATTTAAAGGATCACACTCAATCCCATTAAGAGTCCATGATCTCCACACAAATAACGATGGAAATGTGCATAGGGAGGGATAGGGAAGTCAGTTAATGTAACCTATCCTATAAGACCCCCATCATCCCCTGATTGTATCACATCTGATTTTTCACCCGAATACTGAAAGCTCTCTATTTTTGCTTGGTAAAGTGCAATCATCCAACGTTTTTCTTCAGCGATCTTTGTCACTGTTCTCAAGAGACTGAATAAGAATTTCTCTTTTGTTACTAACTTCTTCGATTATTGTTTATTAGTTCATTCATTATCTTTCTTACAGTTTCATTTACAGCTTCCTATTTTAATCACATAATAATCAGGGATTTCACTCCATTCCTTTAAAGATAATGGGACGTGTGTTTGTATAAATAAGGACATGTTTATGTATGGTTAGATAAATGCGATATCAGGAAATATTTTGATGTAAATGATCATTTGGTCATGTAGTTTGAGTACATCACAAATATTGTGGTGTATTTTATTATGAACTATCCAAGGAGAGAAGAAAGGAATATTATCATGCGTATTGTAAATCAAGCTCAGAACAATATAAATATAAAGAGAAAGAGGCAAGAAATGTAGATGAAGGAGATAACTTAGCTTCTATTCAAGTGACAATCCTATTTATAGTTTGACAAATCAGTCCAAAAAGTCACTATATTAAATGTTATACATTCTTATCCAAAAACCTAGGAAATATGTATAAGATTAACTAAATAGACAATCCACACATTTAATGTATTTATAACACAAACATAACTAATACAAATATTATTAATACAAGTATTATTTAGGACCTCTAATTCTAGTCACATACTATTTTCAATGAAGCGGACGAAACTTGAATGAATGAAAAGTCTTTGTTAGAGCCCGTTTGGATTGGCTTAAAAAAATAACTTTAATGTATGAAGTGCTGAAAGTTATTTTTATAAATAAGCAGTTGAGTGTTTGGATAAAAGTGCTTATGATGTGAATTTTAGGGTTAAAAGAATAAAAAAGGTAGTTTGAGAATTTAGTTAAAATATAAGGGATATAAAGGTAATTTCCATGGTAAAAAAAATGACTTTAAGCATTTTGAAAAAAAACTAAAAAGGGGTTTAAGTTGGTTTTGACCAACTTAAATTCAATCCGGGCAAGTTGCAACTGCTAATGCCACCCACAATTTGCCAACACCTCCTTTTTTTGTGGTCAATCAGATTTCTTCTTTTTCTTTTTTCCATTATTAATGGCTGGGTAAGGACCCCATGAGCAGGAACAGGTGTCTTATTAAATTCAAACACGAAACTGAAATTAACTATTCTGATTTGTCTCCATGAAAGAAGATACAACAGAAGGAATTAAACGTGTTTATTTGAACTCACATGGAGGCAACATCCTAGATTTACGAAGAAAACCCATATTTCATTGACTCGAATTTGGTGGGCTGGAGATGGCATACACACTGGATGAAGCTCTTACAGCTTTGGGTTTTGGCAAATTCCAATATTTGGTATTGGGTTATGCAGGTCTTGGATCCATGGTGGATGCTGTTGAAGTTATGATTCTTTCTTTTATTGGACCAGCTGTTAAGTCTCAATGGGGACTTTCTTCTACACAAGAAACTCTTATTACTACTGTTGTTTTTGCTGGCATGCTTATCGGAGCTTACTTCTGGGGCATTCTTGCTGACAACTATGGAAGAAGGCAACCCCTATTTTCCCTTTTATCGGATTTACTGAAAAACTTTATGCTTTTCTTGTGAATAATCCTATTGAGCTGTAGATTCCTTAATTGTTCTTTGGTTTAAGTTTGTCATATTTCGATGATTATACACTTTGATTTTCCATCACCAGGAAATGTCTTCTGATTGTGGCAATAGTGACAACTCTATGTGCATTTCTGAGTTCCTTTTCTCCAAACTATATATCACTGCTCATTCTTCGTATGCTGGTTGGAACTGGTTTGGGTGGTGGGCCTGTATATGGATCTTGGTTTCTAGAATTCGTGCCTTCTCAAAATAGGGGCATATGGATGGTTATCTATTCGACTTTTTGGACAATTGGAACAATACTTGAGGCTTTATTGGCTATGGTACATCCTTTGCTTGTGTATTTACCTTACAAAGAAAAGTAGAAACTGGTACATCCTTTGCTGTTCTTATGCCCTATCTATTGTGAAATCGTTCTCCTCTTCTCGGGATTTTAACAAGATATGATTTGTGAATAAAATAAGAATTAGAAGACACTGAAACTTGTTTCTATATTTAATTCTTGTCTATTACATGCTACTAAGTTGGACTTATACACAGAGATATTGTGTTCTACATGGATTGTATATGTAACAATCCTTCTAGCTCTCTTACACGTACAGGTTAATTGTTAGGTTTAGACTAGAGAATTGCTAATTAACCTGGGTTTCTTACATCCCCTCTCAAGCTGGTGGTTGGATGAGCAATTACACCCAGCTTGGTTCGAAGTAGCTGAAACTGATGTTTGGGCAGTGGTTTGGTGAAGATATGTCGGCAATTTGCTGATGCAACGGAACAAACTTGGTTCTCACCTAGCTCCCTAGACGACTTTCTCGTGGATAAAGTGATAATCAAGCTCGACATACTTCGTACGAGTGTGCAACACTGGATTAGCCGATAAATGCAAGGCACTAATGTTGTCCGTGAACAACATGGGAGGTCGAGGCAGGGAAATGCCAATGTCTTGCAATAAGTAACTGATCCAAGTTAGGTTGGCATCTAAAGAGGCCAACGAGCGATATTCAACTTCGGCGCTTGACTTGGCAGTGCGTTGCTTCTTTAATGACCAGAGAAAACAGAAATGCCAGTAGTAGAGCGCCTAGTGATGGGACAACCAGCCCAATCTGCATCAGAGAAGCCGACCAAGTTAAGAGAGGATTGAGCAGAAATTCGCAGACCTAGGTGTGAAGTTCCAAAAATGTAGCGAAGTATGAGTTTAATCCCAGCCCAATGAACCTCAGTAAGATGCTGCATGAATGGCAAAACAAGTTCACTGCATGGGAGATTTCTGGTCGAGTTAATGTGAGGTGCTTAAGTGCACCAACAATGCTGCAATAGTCATAGGGATCAACCGGATTACCACCCTAGCCATGAAGCTGATGCTTTTACTTTTGAGATAGAGGAGTGGGATGAGCCTGAGAAGCTAGCATATTTGTGCGTTGAAGTATGAAAGTAGCATACTTATGCTGACTAAGGAAAAGCCATCCTTGTCATGATGAACTTCAGGCCAAGGGAAAAAACGAAGGAGCCCCAAGTCTTTCATAGAAAAATGTGATTGTAGCTTGCAATTGTTGCAAATAAGAGCAGACAACATGAAGGAGTTACTGCCATTTAAAATGTCATCCATGTAGAGGAGCAAGATTGTACCTTCGAACCGAATGAAGAACAAATAGTGAAAATATGATTTGCTGTAAAGAAAGACAACATGTAATAGATACGAGCTGAACTTGTGCTTAGATGAGCTTCAATTAGGATGGAATAGCAAGTCTTAGGATCCGTCTTCTTACTTTCCCCTATGTCTATGTACAGACTTCCACAATGACTAGAAGCCTATCATCTGTATGTGGAACATATAGACAATGTCTTTAGATTAAGGAATGTATCAGTAACCATTCTCAAATGCATGTAGGAACACGTTTATAAGTGAGTAAGATCCATTTTGTGCATAATAAAGTGAATATTACACTTTTCGAAAGTATAAAGCGGAAAGAATAATATATCTCTCTTTTTAATAAGTGAAATAGGAGTAGGATGATCGTGTGACTCATCTAATACTTGGTGGAAGTCAATGGAAGCTGAACAGAGAATAACAGAGGAAAAAGGAACAATGTCAAGTCACAAAAAGTCTTTTTTCTGTCCACTGTTACTTTTCATCTTCTTTTAAATATGAATAATTGACACTATGCCTTTTGGGTGCCTCATTGACACTTTGCCACTAATATCCATGGGTCAAGTAAGATTTAAGAGATTTTGGAATCAAGGTATAAGCATCTTCTGAATGGAAATCTTCACTTGCAAAGACAGTCCATATAAAACAATAACTTGTCCATATCTGTTTGCATTCTTTTGAAGGGTTTGCTTAAAAAAATGAGATACACACCTACATTTATATATACAAGGTATATGCATTTCACTTCTTTTTTCTTGTTTTTTTTCCTCTTTCATCTTTGATTTATTTGAAGTATTTTCTAGTAACAGTTCTAATCTTATCTCAATTTCCAGTTCTCTAAAAACTTCTTGTAAAATTGTTCTGTCGTCTCAATAGGACTTAAAAAAAGAAAAAAACAGGTCTCAAATCCCTAACAGAACTTAATTCAAAGAAACGACAAGGGGGGTTGAGAAAAGTTTCACTCAGATTACTTTAGAACATTTCTCCTAAATTGGTCTGACTGCCCTAGAATTCGAGGAGCTCAACCAGAACATAGACGACTGGAAGTGCATAGAAGGTGATGGACCAGATAAGCTGTGATTGGTCACTTACTCCCACTCATTTTTCGTGGTTCTGTAGTCTTCAGTAAAGAATGATTAGGTTATAACTAAGAATTCTCTTACTTGATTATTATCTCACTTCATCGGATATCATTTTCTGTAGTTTTTTATCGTTGATAGTTTGTAGCGCTCCCTAACAGTTAGTAATTAATGAGAAAAATAAAAAACAAAGTAGAGTCTGTATCTTACCATATTTGTAAATATTGGAAAAACTTATGTTGGTATTTCTTACAGATTATCATGCCAAGATTAGGTTGGAGGTGGTTATTGGCTTTATCGTCTATACCATCATTTGCAGCACTTCTCTTGTACATTTTTACAGTAGAGTCTCCTAGATATCTATGTGCCGAAGGTAGAATAAGTGATGCACATGATATTTTGAGGAAAATAGCTGTTGTCAATCAGACAAAACTTCCCCCTGGAGTGCTTGTTTCTGATCAAGTGATGGAGCTGGATGAGGAAGAGGAATTGCTTGGGCCAAGAGCAAACAAAATCTTCAATTTTAAGACAGGATTGTCTTCATCCCTGATGCTACTATCCCCAAATTTACTACGAATTACCCTCCTCATGTGGATGGTTTATTTTGGAAATTCGTTCGCCTATTATGGCATTATATTGCTGACATCACAGTTTAGCACTGGGGAAAATAGATGCTTCTCAGTTGCTTTGCATGTGAAAAATGATACAAGCCTCTATACAGACGTGTTCATCACTAGCCTTGCTGGTACTTTTACTTTCATTTTCTTGTGCAAATTGCGATTCAATTATTTCTTCTCAGCTCCCATTGACTTAATTACAATTTGTAAATCTAAGTTTTTCTTTGTCTTTCAGAGCTCCCTGGGCTTCTTATTTCAGCTGTAGTGGTGGAGAAAGTTGGTCGGAAAGTTTCAATGGCACTGATGTATGTCTTGGGGTCCCTATTCCTTTTTCCGCTTGTTGTACCTCAGAATGAGGCCTTAACAACAGCATTGCTATTTGGAGCTCGTATCTGGTTCATAGGGACCTTCACCCTTGCTGGCGTCTATTGTCCAGAGGTGTCACTCCTTACCTTCTTGAAGCACTTCTTTCTTCTTTCATTCTTAGCTTCATCGCACTGACTTGTTCAATTTCTTGACATGGCAACTTATTTTGGTCCTTTCCAGTCAAAACTTGATAGATATTCCTTGTCTTTCATGTATTCAATTGAACAGAGAATTTTGACTTCTACCTTTCACATATTAAAAAGTTGACTTTGTAAGATTTCTTTCTCCACTGAAACTTTTTATTTGTTTGACATGGCAAACAACATTTATGTTCATTATTGGGCATCTTAAACTGTTAACTGCATGTATCTTCTTTATGTCTCCATTCCCCTCTCCCTCCCCCTCCCCCCCTCTCTCTTTTGCGCATCGTCTTGTTTTATATGGGTGCATAGCCTTGCAAACCAAATTAATTTTTGGACATTAGGGCTGGCTTCCTTATTTATGTAGCCGTTGCATGTATTTTTACAGATATTTGATTGAATTAGCATAGAGTTCTAAAGAGACAACTGAATATGGTTTGCTAAAGCTGATCAGTTTTAGCAATCTTGTCACAATTTAAGAACCATTCACCTTTTCATATATAAACTATCAATATCATAGTGGATCTTCTTCTGGTAAATACATTGAGTTTTCAGGTTTGTAATGAGGAATAAAATGTAGATTAGTCCAATTTCCAAGCACTTTTAGCTTTGAGGTTCTCTTGTCCTGTTCTACCTGTTCTTCTTTGGTGGCTGAGATACATTTGATAGGGTGAGAGGATCAAGTTACTCCTTCCATAGCCTTGTTTGGAGTGTCAGTATAAAGATGTTAAACATCTAATTTTGGCATTTTAGCATAACAAAGTAGATTCTTGTCTAAAATAGTAGATTGGAACAAATTGACCCTTGGGACAAAAATACAGCTGGGAGAATTTTATATTGGGAGGCTAAAGTTGTCATTTTGACATCTTTTCTGCAGATTTATCCAACTTCAGTGAGATCAACTGGTTGTGGAGTTGCAAGTGCTGTGGGGAGAATTGCAGGGATGGTATCTCCTATAGTTGCAGTGCAATTGGTTAGAGGTTGCCACCAGATGGCTGCAATCATTTTATTTGAAGTGGTTATAATTTTATCAGCAATTAATGTTCTGCTCTTTCCAGTTGAGACAAAGGGGCGTGAACTTGTTGATCATGTCTCTTTGTAGGAAACTGTACACCAATTAGTAGTAGTTATGTTAATGTGCTCTCCACATTGGAGAGAAATCTATTGAAGATGCAGCTCTCTAAGTCATGTTGGTACAGCATGCATGTTAGAACTACAGTGTAAAGGTAATTTCAACTTTAACGTGGCAAATTCCGTTAATCATGTAAGATCTTATATTATTGATATATATATAAGCTAAAACTGTTAGTAATATTAATTGCCAAAACAAATCTCCATCCAAGGAAAGCTTACCATTATTTATCGTAGACTAAATAACTTTGAACCTTCCATCTCTTCATCAGTGGAAACTGAAAAATTAATTAAATGAAATGACCTTGATCTTAGCAAGATAAATTCTAGATTAGCTATGGCTGGAATCAGATTATCAAATGGGAACAATAAACCTTCAAGAGAGAGGTAGGCAGATAACATTTAAAGAAATTATGGAATAGGATATGGGAAAAACTGGTTAAACTGCATTAACTCATCAAATTTACCCAAAAGAAAAGAATGGTTCGAGTGTTTTCCTCCAGTTATACGAAGGGCTCTTCATAGGAGCCAACATGGACTGCATCAGGCAGCCTTTGCTATCATCTAAAGGGAGTAAAGTTCACATTGCTTTTGTAAATTGTAATCAATGGTATCATTTGTTGATATGCACACAGTATTAAGGCATGCACTGAGCACAATCACAACAGTTATTAGCTACTAACAAGAAAAAATAAGACTTGATGGTCCAGAGCAAAATCTCAGCTGTAATAATACTGGTAGGTGAAAATTTACAAGCAAAGACAGTACCATATGATTTAGACCTAGCTATTCTACCTATCTTGCCTATGCTCTCTAGTCCAGTGTTGCATAAGACAGCTCCATTGGCTCAACAGAGTTCTTTTTGTTTGGCTCAGCAGATTTTCCCGCCATCTAAGGGGTTATCATACTTGACGAAACTAACTCGCATTTTCAAGGCACGCCACCACAAAACTCTCAGTTGATCTTAGGCTTGGCTCTTCTAGGCTTTAGCACAAACCAAAGAACAACGAAAACAACTAGGAAAGCAGGTATTGTTGTCATGTCAAACTCGACCTTAACTTCCCTTTGACGGGTGCAATGTATTGGATGGAGACTGGCTAGAGTTGTATCAACATAATTTACAAACCTGCATAAGAGGAGACTTTTAGCAAACAGATTTATAAAACAAATATGTTAAGTGAAAAGTGAAACTTTTGGATGCCAAATGCAAGTTGCTTAATACTCCAAATGCAGTGAAACACAGTATTCTATTATCTCAAATTGGTTTTCACATGTACAAGTGCAACACCAACAATAAGGGTGTCTAGTGATTATCGTCACAATATCAGCCACATAACAAATGACAGATGCTAACCCTTTTGATGCATCCTCTAAGGTATAGAGAAGTCTCAAGGCATCCAGATAATGCAGCTCCCCACTGACAGTTGATATCTGCGAGGGACCCATAATATGGAATAAATTGGTCTGGAAAATGTTTCATAAACAAGCTGAATTTAAGACAACAAAAGCCAACACATATCAAACTAATTCTTGCAAATATCATTCTAGCTTAAGCAGAAAATGCAGATCAATGAGATTGAAATAAGAAACAAATCATTCTACCAAGCTTAAAATGATAGTGCACTAGGTGTTATTTATCTGGAAAAAAGATAGTGCAACAGGTGTTTGGCAAAAATATTTGTGTATATAGTACTTATTAAGAATTGGTGAAAACTGTAAAGCACTTACTCTTCTCCACAAGCTAACAACATAGTTGTATTTGTTCACCAACTCACGCTCGTGGGTTTTAAAGAGCTTAAAAGTCTGTTCAGCTGTTCCAGATTAAGGATCCACAGAGAATCTGATAAATGGCCAATTACCAAACTTATATGAAAAAACATCAGCAACAAATGAAGAAAGTTTGAAACTAGTGGTCCACTGTCCAAACCAACGAAAAAGAAAAGCTAAAACCTATTATACCCAAAGGACCTATTGACCAACCTGAAATTTTAGACAGACATTTCCATCTTCAAATATTGAGATAAGTTCCCATGTCGTGAGACGGCTAGGACCAAAGAAGTATTCGCAATGACAGTCGCCATTCAAAAAGAGAAATAAATCTTTTATGCACTCTGCCGAAGACAATTTACAAAACCTTCTCGTGGAATATATTCAATGAGACAACTCACAAAAGTGACAAATTCTGCAATCAAAATAATCTTTTACTTGTAGTTATGAAAGTAGAACATTCATAAAGGATACATGTCCGCTCCATAACAAGGCGATTAATCGCCGAATTGACCAATTGAACAGACTCTTCAAGAGCTGTCAATACATAACTTCGAGCAACAGTATCTGAATGGAATTTGGAGATATGCCAGCCTTGGGAAGTGGTGGATAGAGGATTGCATCCAACTGACCAAATCCAGTCCTGTTTAAAGTGTAATGAGACGAACAGAGGTGACTTGGAGAAACCAAACTTAAATTACCAGCTTTTATCTCAACGTAACACGTTAAACCAGAAACATGTTATCACTTCTGTCTCAAGGAAAAGAATCAAGTAAAGCATATGTAACACATAAAAGAGTGTGAAGTACTCTCTTATTATCTATATTGCATTCTTATTAATGCATTTTTTAAAAGGGGCACCCGGAAATAAAACAGAAACTTTAAATTAATGAAAGTCACAATATAAGCTTCAACAGAATTACAAGTAGAAGAAAGCATTCACTAAAATCTATTGATCTCTCACAAGAATGAAACAAATTACTAAAATAATTAGCATCATAAAAGTGTAACAAACTTCTTAGATCTTAAAACTTGGGTTCCAAGGAGGAGGGAAAGAAAGAGAGAGAGAAAACTCTCGAGTAGTGTTCTTGTTTTTGGAGAGCTTGTCCTGCCTCACTACCAAAGGAAATAATTTGTTGAGCGAGAAGAGAAAAAGGCGCAGAGGAGAAGTGTGTGAGACACTCAAGAAATTAGTAAGCCCTTAGAAGAAGTTAATTACATGCAAGAAATTATAAACTTTCAGGTTACAAGTCTATAGACACCTAACATAAAGAAGTTACAAATCTCTATAGTCAAAGTGATATCATTGTAAGATTCACATTCATGTCTTCCAATACCTCAATTGCAGTTTCATGGGCTTGACTATAAACAAGATGAAGGGGAAGCATTCCTGCTAGATGTTCTGACACAGCAGCCAAAGCAGCTTTGATAGGCTTCCTGTATTAACAGATGAGAAAGCAAATGCCAGATCAGCATTGTCCATTTCCATAATATCTTAGAAAATCATCAAATCCCTCTCAACAGAGAGTACTTTTGTGATGAGAATTCAGGTAAGCTAAAGAAAGAACAACAAACCTGAAATCACATAGAGGGAAGTTGTCTCAAAATTCAAAAGATCAACAATATCTCTAAATCAACCCGGAATTAACTAACACAATACAAGGAAAGGAAAAGGTCCATACATGTGAAACCATTGGGAATTAAGACTTTATTGTTATTGTACGCCTATATTAGGTCTAGTATTTGCCACGAGCCTTTTTAGTCCAACTAAAGACCATATGTTAGTGTCAATATAAGTGTGAGAGTCAGGAAATCTAGTCTTATAGAACACCTAGTTTGCCTTGAGAGAAATTTATTTACCAACATTGGAATGAAATTGACCTGAATGAAGAGGAATGGATAGAGGATATATGTAGCCGACCCAAGTAGTTAGGTTCAATTGATATATTGAGATCAAAGATGAGCTAATTTATAGTAAATGGGTGTCATGAGTTATGCTTCAGTCTTGACATGTGATAAGAGAGAATATGCATGATGCATTGCACAAGATTACTAAAGGTAAAAGAGTTATCAGAAAGTTACTCGCGGAGAGAAACTCCTGGAACAATTCAATTCATTGGAAATAGCAGCTTTTATTCCTTTGTGAAGTTTAGTCATAGTTCTGGTCATTTGTGTTTGCTCGGCCTAAAGACCGTAGATAATAGAGTTCATCCTCTTTTCGTCAAAATTATCACTTTCACCTTAGCCTGCCCCAATTCGCATGCTTAAACCATTGCTAGGCCATTGCCACTCTGATCTTTCCTCCAACAAATTTCCTTATCATTTTCAGCCCATAATATGTGCTTAGTTTCAAGTGAGGAACTACAGAACATCTCTACGAGCCCACCCAACGGAAAAACAAAGAGAGATTGCCTACTATTTTTGCTTACTTTCTTTACATAAAACTAACAAAACATAAGCCTAAAGCATCTAAAAGTGCAAGTTTTTACAAATTCCTAAGGTAAATGTTTGAGAAAGAAAATTTATGTAATAAGTTGTATAATCAAAACTCATCTTAAATGCATTAACATAATAACCTCAAATCCCACAGGAGAGACCGCCCATTACACTGCAAATGACTCTCCCAGGATGGTTCTTCTGACTGCACCACAATGACCATATCGGAAAGTGCTTTGGCTTGATAATGCTTGTCAACTAACAAGGGATCACTGTAAATAAACCAAAAGATAGGCACTTCAAGGGTAGATCTGCTATGTGCATGTGAACCTGCAGTATGAAGGAAGTCAAAGCACTATAATTTGCAAAACACAAGGCCTAACCAGCTTAAAAACCAAAAAAAGGGGGGGGGGGGGGGAGAGAGAAGATGGCAGACATGAATGAGCATTTAAAGGCTCTTGAACCATCATATAAAACAAATAACAAGATTATACAATTGGCCTTAAGCCTCATTTGTTTGCACCTACTGAAGGTCTGATCAAGTCTTAGAGCCTGTTTGGATAGACTTATTTTAAGTACTTTTTAAATTAAAATAGCTTTTAAGCTCTTTTATGGTGTTTGGGTAAATGAAGAAAGTGCTTTTGAACACTCATTTTAAGGCAAAACAACTTTAAAAAGGCTGAAAATGGAAATCTGGAATTTCCAACTTAAAAGAAGCTTATCCAAACAGGCTCTTAATCCTTTAGATCTAAGTCAGCCATTAAGTGTGTTTGTTTTTTAGATTTGAATCTTAATCATTAAGTACATTTCTATTTTTCTTCTACAACCACTTAATGGATCTGAATATATTTGAATAGTTGAGATCTATAATAAAATATTAATATCATTAAGATGCTATGCATTCAAGTAATTCTGTAAAGATGGCATTTCACCACTACTTCATCCATTTCATTGTTAATCATCATCGCCCACCTTTATCAACTACCACTGCCACCAATCATCACAATTAACTGACACCACCACTAGCCACAATTTACAATGATCACCACCCACCACTATTATCACAATAACCACCAATCACTATTGACAATCACCACCATCAACCACCACTATTTGTCGTCTCCACGACCATTAGCTACAACTATACTCCACCATAATTATCAACCGCCCCCAACATTAACTACTATTGTCAGTCACCATCACCATGTAATGACTTAAAGAACTGGGCTTGGCCCATTTAAAATAACTAACCAATTAAAATACCTAACCCAAGCCATTAAACAACTTAAGTCCTAAGTTAAAAACCCACCTCCATAATAATTTTAAATAGTAATCAACAGAGAGGAAAGGCAGCTTTGGAAAAAAAAGGAGAAGAGGCGGTCAACAAAGAATAAAAGTAGCACTGCTGGTTTCAAACCAAGCTGTCCAACAGCAGTGATTTTCAGAAGGAAAAAAAAGAGAGGAAAGGAGAGATACAGAAGAGAGAAGGGGAAAAGAGAGGAACATTGCAGAGACAATTAGTATTGAGGAGACCCAATCACTTTCCTCCAGAGATACAGAAGAGAGAAGGGGAAAAGAAAGTTAGAATGCAGAGACAACTAGTATTCAGGAGACCCAATCACTTTCCTCCATTCTTGACTTTTACAAGTAAGTTCTTGACTTACATATTCACCGTGAATTCATACTCTGGTTGGGAGAAGTAGTAATAACAACTGGGATTTAGGATTAAATAAAATCTGAAATTTTCTTTTAAGAGTTCCAACTTTGGGAAAACAACCTGAAAAGCTGATTTTGGTATCAAAACTGGGGGATAATAACTTTCTCGTAAATTTGAAGTTCCACATCATAACCTGTTGATAAAGATTGTTGAAATCATGTTCTTAAGCTAGAAAATTTAGGTTGAAGCAGTAATGGTGGTGGTGGTCTATTAAAGAAATGAAAGATGGTATTATGCCTAGAAATATTTAGAGTTCATGAGTTTTTCAGATAAATAACATCTAATCAGTATGTTGTGAATTTAAATTATTGAAACTTTTGCGACATCATCATTGGAAGCAAAGTTGGAGCTATTTCGGTGGAAGTGCAGTGAGTGATAATTCCTCCATAGTTGATTTTCAACTATAGCATGTTTTTGATTTGTATTTGCATTGAAATGATATATCCAAAAATTGATTTTTCTCGCAGACAAGCGATAATATGATCAAATATTTGAAAATGTACTACGTCACTTTTACCATGAGTTTACATACTGATTACTCTTGAATCTATGATATTTCCGACTTATTATATATTGTTGGATTCAAAGTTGACAGAAGAAGAAGATGAATATATGTGGCATTATGAATAAACTGTTTCAGGAAGTTAACTTTGTCAGTTTCATCATTATCTAACGTCGGAATTGTTAGACCTGGTGCACCTTGTAGGAAAAACTAATGTTGTATAAAGACCCTCTAGAAGGGAACCTAACTGACAGGGTAGTCAGACGGCTATGCTAAATCCGTAGTGTCAAATAGTATACTCGATACTGGCATAGGATCCTCCAAATAAATAACGATGTGATTATTTAAACAACTTGAATACAGGTTTCATACATGAATTTACTAAGTTGATTGAAACAAGCTATCGTTGATGATTCATACACTGAATGATTTCTTATATATGGTTGTTCCAGGTAAATAGCTATGATCGAGGTTATTACTCACCCAGTCACACTGACTGACCCCTCTCCTTCTTGCTTTCTCCTTACAGATAATTTAGCTGAAGGCTCGCCTTTGACTCTGACAGAGTGATAGACAGAGCTGACACTGAATCCAGTAAGGCCGCCGCACTTTATTCTTTTGTTTAGACTAATGTTGCATATTAGTTTATTTAGTTCCTAGAGTCTTGCTCCTTGAGTCGGTCCTGTAAATTTGGTTTTGGCTTGTGTAAGTAAAGATGTGCCTTGAAACTTCTAAAGTTTTGTGAAAGTCACTAACTTCTGATTTGGATATTCTCTTAGACTAAATATGTTGGTATTGTAGGGTGTTGTTTATTGAGTGCTGACAGGTTTGGATTTATGGATTGCTCCTGGTACAGAGAAAACTCGGCCAAATTTTTAGCATGAAAATGGTCCAGGCTTGCTCGGTAGGCCTAGGCTTACTGAGCATCGGTCATGGCCTAACTGGGTCGTGACACACCACTAGGCTACAACGTACCCACCCCATCAACCAACAGCAACACTAACCACCACCATAAGTCATTGCTACTACCAACCACCATGTAATATTTTAAAAATATTTTGTTGATATAGTATTAGATAAATTAGTATTTTATATTATATTTATTAATTTTTAAAGAAAAATAAGTTTTTTTTTTGCATTTTGATGTTGAGAAAATAAACCGTCTTAATTATTTAATATTTCATACTTAATACAACATCTTAATATTAAGATGTATATTTAGTTCCAAACGTCTTAAATTTTAATATACATCTTAATATTCAGATGTGTGCATTCAGATTCAGATGTCTTAACTTAAATAAATACAAATGAGGCCTTACCTTCAGAAACTCCATATCAAGGTAAAACGCAGGTTGTACTTACTCGATGCGACTACTCCATTTACTTATTAATCACTTTGTAAATTGACAATCATATCTAGTATTCAGTTCACTTCAAGTGGCTATAAGAACATACAAAGAATAACCATATTGTTATTACATGGTTTTTAGGAATGAATACTTGGGGGTTGTCTAGCATGGGGGATTGGATAGACAAAATTATCCCATGGGATTGGATATCCCACCATGTATATGGGATAACTTATCCCATCATTATAGTACAAATGATGGAATAAATAATCTCGGGACTAACTAATACCCCTAACCAAATGCAGGATAAAATAATCCTGCATTTTATCCTGGAATTATTATCTCCTATCCCTCAGATCAAACGACCCCTTAAAGTACAAGCTGAAACAAAACAAATAACTACTAAGATAATTATTATCCATATAAGATTTACTTATTATCCTCCAGACCACCCCAAATATAAATCTACAGGGGGGCACACAAAGACTTCGATTTTCTAATTAATCACCCTAGTTATCTCTCCTTTCCCTCTCAAATGATGTCGGACTTAAGGACAGTTGGCAGCGTGCTTTTTCTACCTCAACAAGCAGTACTATAAACCTGTGATCACAAAAAGCTCACCTTTCAAAGAACCATGATCATTCATTCTCTGCAACTGATGCTGGAGAATGGAGGAATCCAGATAGGAACGAACAGTTTTCCTATACGTTCCATTCACAAGCAACAAGGGAACAGCTGCCGCTCTCCGGGCTACTGAAAAAGCCATGGCCAAAGCAGGATCCTCTGACAGAGGCAACCTGTGAAACAGAACAGACTAAAATAAAAAGGGGCACATATCCAGAGAGTATATTTAGAACAAAATCACATAATTAAAGACGAGAGTAAGCTAAATCCATGAAGCGGAAATAAAATATACACTCACGTGGACAATCATTTCATACAATATCTGTATTTAACACTCGTACCTTTACACCTCAACATATAACTAACCTACATTTAGTTTGAGACAAATATAGAGAACAATATTTATCTGGAAGGATCAATGAATAAGAGAATGAACCAAACGCTTACATGTGGGTACTGAACATCACTTGCTGAGAAGATAGCACCAATGATGAAAGACCATTCGTGATCGTCTTGAGGTCAACAGGTAACTGCTCAATATTTCTAAATTTCTGCACAAATGCATAGAATACATAAGTACTAAGCAATGTCGTTAGTTTAAATTCAAATTAACATCATACCTCCTGTGTGATAAAGAACAACTGAAAAGATATTTTCTCATAGTAGTGGAATGCCCCATCAGCAAGTGATGGAGAAATGATGTGTCTCATTGACCCCCATAAGGTTGCCCCCAAATGTGCAAGGAAAGTGTCACGAGCAACTGTATAATTTTTGTAATCCTGCATGACCACGGTTTTAATCACTGATGATCAATATCATTCTCATGTCTTATCATCATCCCATGTGAAAGAAACAATGCAACTATAAGCACTGGCAATTTTTTCGGACAAAAGAACAATATCAAAACAGCAACAATAATTTAGCCTTCTCGTAGAAGTTACTGAATACGACTTAGCAAAAATAAGATACCTCATAAGATTCACTAAACAGGTTCCAGTTCTCCATCCTTTTCAGTGCATCTACAGCCTTTCTCCTATGGCTTTCATCAGACCCCTCACCCTCAAAAGATTGCAGCTCATTTTTCAAATCTTGCATTCTCTCGTCAAGCTCTGGTATGATGATTTACACTCATGAATTTCCTCAAAATAAAGATAAACTTATGAAAAACAATTTGAAACTTTTCAAAAAGAACAGGGAAAACCTAGACAAAACCAACACGTATACCTAGATAGTCAGATACCAAGCTTTAACAGAAAGCAAACTAAACGGCAAAACAACGATTTTCATATAAACCATGCAGGATTCTACAACAAATGACTAGGGGTTACCTTCACAAAGAACAAGCTTGACCTTCCTTCCCTTGCAATGATTGAAAGCAAATAGTTCATATATATCTATTTCAGCTAAAAGAATGTCAATGGCTTGATGATCTTTCTGGACCTACATAACAGAACAGCCAATATCAGACTTTAGCACCGTACATTCAATGACAAAACATAATCACCCCCAAATCAGAAGGAAAAGAGAGGGAAAAAGAAACGCGGACAATAGAAAGGGGAGTTCATAAAAGTTTCTAGTTTCAAAAGTAGAAAGGAGTAGAAGATAAACAAGAAAAAAATTAGATGACAAGTGAGAATCAGTAACCAGTTTTTCTTTGTTTGCAGAAGCAGAGTAATCAGATTTTGAATTTCCAAGAACTTAGGCTCCAAAAATTCAGCCCATTCTACTTGACTGAGTACTCATAATATTCTTTATCCTCGAAGAAATCTACGGACTGTTGAACCTATATTATTCCTAAGTTGAAATTTCATGCCTAAGACAACTCTTTTCTAGGTAGAGAAAAGTAAAATGAAGATCATGTACAGTAAGTGATTGTGATGCATCTCTTTCTACTTTTGTTTACTTAAATCTTGCTTTTCGTACATCAAAATGTATCTTGATCTAGCACATCCTTGTTCCGTCTATGAAATATTTCGACTAGTTTTTAATCAAACAAAAACCTTCACCTTTTTTCAATCTACCTCATCACTACTTATGTGGAAAACTAATCAACTTTTCTTTCCCAGAAGGTAACTTAGAGAGAAGACATGGCCATGTCCTTTGTTAGATCAGCTATTCCACCTGGGGCTTTTCTGCCCAAAAGAAAACTTCTATTCTCCATAGTAACTCCTAAGATATCTCTTGACCAATTAATTAACTAACAAGATTGAAAAGCAGAACTCACTGACATGAAAATGGAAAATTAACTATTTAAGTAACTGTTTTGTATATACAAAATTAACTATTTTGTATATCATACATCACCAAACACAGCAAACTTCTCTTGAATAGCCTCTTGCAATAGATTTTCAGCTTCGTCTTCTGAAATTTCTGAAAGCAAACAAAGAAGCACAAAATGAGAATGCATAAACGACTGTGTTTTGAGATAGAGTAAACCTGAAAAGATTTTAAACAGAAATTGAGAAGGGGAAGACTCCTATTTTTTGAGAATGAAGACTCGTATTTTCATTAACTAAAATGGAGTGAGACCTTTCCGTGGAACTGAATGGATTGCTTCAAAGAAGCCTGCTGAACAGTTATAACTTATACCGTTGAAAATGATTTCTTTGTTTTTTGATAGATCATTTACTAACTTTTTTAACGCACTGAGAAAATGGAAAAAGTATACAACGTAAGTAATCAATACGAAAAAGAACTATCTCTTTAACAATTACACCAAAAGTATTTAATACAATTAAAACTATTTTCTAATACTTTTCATATCATGCTGTATGCTATGAAGCAATCTGCTAACTCATTCTATCTTGCCCAGAAAAGGCAAACAGGTGCTGCCTCCTAGCCTATATCCTCTCCCCCAATCTTTTGTAACTTCCAGCTTGCAATTATGCCCAGCACAATCTGTGCTAACACCCTACTGATGATAAACAGCTAAAAGATTAGCTAGCTCCAATTCCTTCAACCCTGCAGTACACTGGTAGATACTCTGTATCTTCTCCATACAGGGAGAAAAAACAATCTCGTCTAAAACATCCCCTGTCAACTTAATAAATACAATCTAAAGTGTATAGATCTATCTACGAAGTCTCAGCAATGAACAAAAACATGTGTCTACTGCTTTGTACCTGCAACTGCACCGATGGTTTTCTCCACGTTTGGTAAACTTAGTTCTGTGCGCACACCTTCTCCACCCACAGCAGGTCCCCAGGAAAAAGGGCCCGCAGTCAAATCAATAAAAGCCCACCTGATACGAAATAAAACAAAAATCATAAATATGAAAGACACTGAGTACGGGGAAGTAAGTAAGATTCTAACCTGTGATTTCCAATCCAAGTATCAGTGATACACTCAGCATGAAAACCGCTAAACTGCCCAGCTTTTAACTCTCTCTCAAAACGAAGCTTCAATTCTCCATTTCTCCCATTCAGAAACTTGAAAGGAACAGAGTATCATAATAACTAGAGTCAAATGGAGGATTCAGATAGTCCAACATGTAATGTTCAAAGAAATAGTTAGCGCAGTATTAGCCATACTTCTCTTCTATAATGATCAATTAGCGGGACATATCCAGGGGGAAGGGGGAGAGAAAAAGTGGTGTAAAGTAATACCTGCATAACCTTGTTCTGAACAACTTCAGCCATGTCCTTTCCTTGAGATACCTTCTCAACATTGTTTAATACATCTACGCATCTACTGTACCATTCTGCCTGGTTTTGTTAAAGAAAGTAAACAGTTCAGAACAAACACACATCAGAACAATGGGAGTACGAGAACCACAGTTTTAGTCAGGGGTGTACTTAACCGGGTTGGTTCGAGTTCTTCAAATACCAAATCAAACCATTTGTGTCGGGTTTTTAAATCTATAAACCAAACCAAACTAATTAAACTCGGGTTTTTCAACCTCAGGTTTTTTCGGGTTTTCGGATTTTTCCGGTAAAGTACTCATACCAACATATACTTAACTTGTGCTTCGAATATTTCTTTAGTCATATCAAAATATAACTATCTAAGGTGTTTCTTACGAAAATAACACAAATATGAGATGAATGATGACACTAAAATATTCAACAAAAAATAATAATGAAATCACATAAAATAAATATCGCAAATTAATGTCATAATGAAAATGATCATAATTTAAAAGTATTAAATCATGCTAAAATAAGTCTTATAAGTACTAATTACATGACCAAACATTAAAAATAAACTAAACTTTGGTTATATATTTTTAATTGTCTAAACCAATGTAAACTTTAAGGGCAGCCCGGTGCACTAAAGCTCCCGCTATGGGCGGGGTCCGGGGAAGGGCCTGACCACAAGGGTCTATTGTACGCAGCCTTGCCTTGCATTTCTGCCAGAGGCTGTTTCCAAGGCTTGAACCCGTGACCTCCTGGTCACATGGCAGCAACTTTACCAGTTAACCAATGTAAACTAAAGAACAAATATTCAAAACATTATTCTCATTCCTAGTGTTGAATAATTATTATTTTTGTTAGCATTAGTATTGATTTGATTTTGATGCAAGTTTTATTAGAGTTAGTAATATCTATGGACTATAACCTTCATTGGACCACTTAAAATTCTAAGTTTCAAACTTGAAATTATACGTTAAAAGATAAAAACTATGAAAAAGTATAATAAATATTTATAAATTTTATCAAAGTAAATACTTTTATGCATAAAATAAATTTTAAAAATTATATATATAATGTCGGGTTGGTTGGTCTCGGGTTGACTTTTTTTACTTTAACCAAACCAACCCAAGAATAGTCGGGTTTTGTCTTCCAATACCAAACCAAGTCAAACCAAACCACTTGTCAAGCTTTTATTCCGGTTTGACTCAATCTGCGGTGTGGTTAGGTTTTCGGTTCAGTTTTGTACACCCCTATTACTATGCATCTCTAGGGCAATTATGTGTCCCATTTAACTGACTAAGAAATGCCTTTGATCACCAGAAAGAAGCACATTGAAAGATCAGTCAAGTTAAAAGAATGGTACAAAATTAAAACATGGATGATACAGAAAACTAAGAGAAACAAGTATGTGGACTGAAATTATTTGACAAACCTAATGTACTAGAGCTTATAATACCAAGAATGAGCATTTGTCACAGTGATGCTCTTTCAAGTTTCGACATACTCACTTCAACCTTGTCAAAAAAAGGAAAAAGAAAAAAAAAAAAACCAGCTTCACTAATTCATGAAATACATGGGAAGAAAGGGGAGCTTTTGATGCATAACTGTAAGTTGTTGCTAGCACATTGGATTTTTAAAAACTAAGAAAACTTATGTTGCTCGACAACAAAAACAAGCAGCCCACATAGCATGATGATACTGATTGCACCAGACACAATATATAAAGGAGAATAAGATAAGACACCAGTAGGTTATTCCCAGGCACTGATATAGTTCAATGAATTACAACGAATAAAAAATTTCCCTGATCAGACAGCTGGTATCATTCACTCTACCTGAACAACATCTTTACATCCAGTAAAAGCAGTATCTGCTTCATTTATAACTCTAGAGCATTGGCATGTACTCTAGAATAAAATATTCAATGCAAGCCCCTCTAATAAATTACACAATAAATTGCATCAGCAAGACATTTCGTATTTAAATTCCTTGCTCATCTATTTCTAACAAGAATTTAACTTTGTTCTTAACTAGATACTGAAGAGCATCATATTTTTGTGCGACAAGTAATAGGCACATACACAACCAATAAATCTACACTGGGTCTCTATAAATACCATCTCCAATGACATGCTTGAAATTTAAGGTCCCCAGTGATATTAAGGGAGCCAAGAGGAGAGATAACTTACTGTATCTGTATCTTCTGTGACAGTCCAGGAAAACTTTGTCATTGGATGTTTGGCATACAATGGTCTCGTCATCTTTTCGAGAGCTGTCACAGTTTTTGTACAAATAAGCATCAGTCTTAGTTAATGCTTCTCAGAGGACATACAAATACCAATCATGCTACAGTTGAAAAAATCTGAACACACGTTTACCTACCAAGAATACTTTCTGATGCTCTTCCTGAGTGAAGAATTTTCGATTGTACCTCCTTATTCTGTAAGAAGCATCAAATCAGTGAAAACATTACCCAAAAATAGATATTGACAAATCAAGAAGTATAAGATCAAAAAACATGAAGCTGATGATCCATGTCCAACTAATATAAAGGGGTATTGAAATTACAATTTTACCTCCCTAAGAAAGTTAATTTCGCTTTCGGATAACCCTTGCCTACATGATTAAAGGAACAGCAGATACGGACGAATCAGAAAATAGAAATAAAGAGACATGTGAACAAGCAAAGATATTATGTGATCAGAAATAATCAGATGCAGCAAATGCACAGAATATCTCTGCAAGAATACATTCTTCACATTGGAGTGCTTGTGTTTTCTTATTTTCTAAATCAGCTTGAGGACAACCTTTTCTCTCTTTTACTCTTCATTGTACTCATTTGCATGAAATACCCATAAAAAGGACCTAAGCAGAAAATTCAAAGGCAGTTGATGCAAAAGCACATTGCAAAACATAAATGCTGCTAATAAGATGACTTGACCAAGTAAATTTCCAGTTACCAGGGAAGTACCGTAAGGACTAAGAACCACATGTGTTAAACTTCACGGATTTTAGTCCAACTCCAGGTTTACAAAGCTTTTTACATACTTCTTAATAAGCAAGTAGAAGAGATAGTAGAGAACCAAGTTTCTAAGTAATGTAAGATTGATTAAAACAAGAATGGCTTAAGACACAGAGAGGCCAGTTTTAGATTTCCAAAACCCTTATATGCCCATACGATAGAGAACTGACATGGGCCTGCAATGTATTAGATTGGAGTTCTGCATAAAGCCAGATTTTATACATTTTACTTGCTCTAATACTTTAGTTTCAAATCTGACTAAACCTTCAGAAAGATTCCGTCAGTTCCAAAACATTGCTCAACCTACCTTTCTTTTTGCCAAGTCAAACAAGACAAACAAATTGAAACGGAGGGTATAATGAGGATAACTATTTGTATAAGTTCTACAAAAGAAAATTTCCACTTCAATTTGCTCTTTTCCGATTGAATGATAATTTTTAGTTTAAACTACGTCAAAATACTGTCTATCTTCCAAAAATATAATATTTCACATGAAACCATGTAAAAGTGCAACCTTTTACACTACAAAAAACTTGAACAAAATGAAATTTGTGCATACTTTAACTCCAGCAATCAATTGAACCAAGTAGATGTTCTCTGAACAAGTGAGCATGGTCACTTAGTATAGGTTTACTTCCATATAAGAGGTGTAACACAAAATGATTCAGTATTGACAACAGCTTTGATGACTCAATATTTAAAATTATAAGAAGTAAATAGGTCAACCATGCACCTTACACAGCAAAAGAAGAGTTGTCAACCCTAATAAATAGAGCATCATGTAACACAAGGTTTCAACCTTCAGCATGACAATACTTGTCATGGAAGAGCAGATTGTTCCACACCTCAAAAACGTAAGCTCAAGGTAAAGAAAGAGAAACATACACAAGAGCACAATGTTGACCATTATCCAATATTAATTCAATTGTCAAACCTAATCCTACATGCACAAATCATCTAAATGTGTAGATAGAAAGACTAGCAAATATGTATATTGCACATCCATGCATGTGTGCATGGTGTTACTGTAGTAATCAATGCTTGATCATTTTGCCCTTGTTGCTACAACTTCAAAATATGAATAGACTTGTCCTACTTTACTAAATTCCAACACATTCTTCTGATAGTTAAATACAACAACATCATACCCAGTGTAATCCCACAAGTGGGGTATGGGGAAGGTAGAGAGAGAGGCTGCTTCCGATAGTTAAATATGGACTTTTAATCATCTTTGTATAATTTAATAACTGAAACCTTAGTAACTACTCTGCATCCATATTTTACTATTGGAAAGAACGTACAGTTTTAGATTGCACAAATCTCTTCAGATTTCCCTGATCCTCTGCTGTAGTGAGCAAAGAGGAGGCAATTTGCACCTTTACTTCTGATTCTCATTGCACTAGTGCAACACACATGTAAAAATAGTATAAAAAGTTCAATTTTCACAAGAAAAACCTGTATCCATATTTGACTCTTTTTCCATTGCGCTTGGGATTTAAAACAAAGATGTTATAGGCATCTTCCAGTTGTAAATACTCCACGAGGCTGGTATAGAGAACATCCATCATATCCACATCAACTTGCCATAGAACAGTTCCATCATCCCTGCAACCACACATTTATATAGAGGAACCGAAGAAACACAGCTAAGAAATAATAATTGAGTCGCAGAAAGTTACGCAGAGAAAAACATTAATTCTCTAATATTAGAGAGAACACCAAGTACCTGTTATCAGACATATCATCCTTACGGCCAAAGACATCAATGGCACGCTCAAAGATGGATGTGACCTTTTCACCCATTTGAATGGCATGAACGGAGAAACTGCACAAAGATTTGAATACCTTATCACATCAGTCTATAATGCATTAACTATTTTATATTCACGCAGATTGTATGGTTGTTTCGGGGAAGGGAAACAAAAAGTACTTGTAGTTTATGTGGCTGATAAGAGGCAGATGGTGACGCTGTTCTCTGTCAATGCTAGTTTTGTAAAATGGTGTCAAAACTTCTCCTACTCGAGGAATCCTTGTATGTTCAAGGATGTGATCAATCTTTGTAAACCAGCGCTCTAGTTCCTCAGGCTGTAGCTTAAATTCTGAGCAGAAACCACATCGCAGTAGTAAAGAATAATATAGTCAATATTTACCATGTAGAAATATAACAAAGAGAACAGTCATCTTCAATTGTGAAGGGACAATTAGATACCTTTTTTTAGAAGGTAAAGTAAAGGAATAATACATACCTTGATTACCCTTCCCTTCAAATCCAACAAAAATGAAATTCACAGGTACTGGAAGGTACATGGAATCAACTTCCAGCAGCTTCAAATAATTTGCTATATTACCTGCGGTACCAGAGAACAATATTTTATTTTACTCCACTTATTAGAAGATATACTGCCCCTCTATTCCATCTTAGAATGTACTAATAGTATATTCTAGAGCACGTCAAACATAAGTTCTTCAAGGCTTTTAGGAATATACACTAATATGATGGCTCATTCGAGTTTTATTTGACTTACACGGTTATCCCAAATGGGTAGTGCAAAAGAATCCAAATGGGCTTATAAAAGCCTTATGCCACTCCACCTATTGTCTTTGGCCACGTTTCATTAGATGTATTGAACAGAATAATCATGGTATATACATTGTTTATCCAATGTTTGGTAACATTTTTTCAATTCCAGTATGATTAATATATGTATAGCTTATAAGATATTTCCTGTATTATTTTTTATTTTTTTAATCAAGTAAAAGATTTCATTGATGATAACAAGGTCATTATGACCGTATATATTAAAAAATGAGACCTACAAACTATGGCTCTCCCCAAAAAAAAAAAAAAACCTTTATACAAAGAGGAACTTCATGGGTGCACCAAAAGAAAATGAGGGATCGGGGACTACTTCTCAACTGAGCAAAGCTCATTTCCACCCCTTAATAAGCTCTTCTATTCCTTTCCTCTCAAATGACCCACAAAAAAGCAAGAGAAGTAACACTCCAAGCGTTTCGCCTTCTTATCTTAGCTCCACTCTTTCAGCTGAGCATCAACTCCTTCACGGATTGTGGCATAACCCAAGAAACACCAAACAACTAAACATATCCCACCATAACCACATGGCTAGTTTGTAATGTAACAGAATATGATCCACGTCCTCACATGTCTCCTTACATAAGGAAAGATCATCTTATGCAAACCTTTCTTTTCCTACAATTCTCCGTCGTTTATACCACCCCCAGTCGCAACCATGTGAAGAAGCACACCTTCCTCGACACCTTTGGTATCCAAACCATATCATAAGAGAAACTAACATTCACCCTAACCAAAAGTTTCTCATAGATAGACTTGACAAATAACACACTATTATTTCTCAACTCCCAACTCAAAGCATCGGGTCTATCGATGGGCTCACATTGTTAGTGAGGTAAAGCTGGCAATCTCTAAAGCCTTGGAAATTCCTCCTGAACCTCAAATCCCTAAAAGTCGCATCCCCTTGTGGCCCCCTAACTTGCTGGACAAACAATTCCCTTTGGCAAGAGGCCTTATACAACACAGGGAAATCATCTTCTAGCACCAAAGAACCACACCACTTTTGCCGCGAAAACCAACTCTATTCCCAACCACTACCTTAAAAGCAATATCTTCGTTAAAGGTTTCCCGCCCCTTCAAAATATTCCTCCACACCACACCCAAAAGGCATAGTGACCAATTCCCCCCCCCCCTCATGCGCACACACATCCCCCCCATTCCAGTACTCCATATTTATCTGCTATCACCTCTCTCCCTAAAGCTTCTCCCCTAAATCTCCACAATCACTTGCCCAAAAGTGGCTTGTTAAAAAACTTCAATTCTTTAACCCCAAGCCCTTCCCATCGTTTTGACATTGTCATTGTCTCCCAACGAACTAAGTGAAACTTCTTAGCCCCATCCACCGCATCCCAAAGAAAATTTCTTTGCAACCTTTCCAACATTCCTATCACAAAGGTGCATTGAACAAGGACATACAATAAGTAGGAATACTGGATAAAGTGCTCTTGATAAGCATAATTTTCCTCCTTTGGACAAATATCTCTTCTGCCACCCTGCTAGCCTCCACTCTACCCTTTGGATAAATGGATTCCAAACGTTCAAATCATTGCTCGATGCACCTAGAAGTAATCCAAGGTTTGTAGGGAGAACCCCTACCCTGCAATGCAAAACTTGAGTGAGCACATCAATGTTGTCTATTGAACCAATGGGAAAGATCTCACATTTTCGGAGATTAATTTTGAGCCCTAATACCACCTAGAACAAAGTCAACACTTGTCCATGGTAGTCTAACTAAATCCCGTCTGCAAAACACAGAACACCAAAATATCATCCGCAAATAAAAGATGGGAAACCGACAAGGTCCCACCCACCACCAACCGCAATCTCAAAACCCTTAATAAGATTGCCTAACATCTTATCCATCATCCTACTCAGAGCTTCCACCGCCAAGATAAAAGACATGGGTGATAGATGATCTCCCTGCCTCTAATCCCTCAAACTACCAAAGAAACCACAAGGATTTCCATTCACCAATATCAAGTATCGCATAGAAGAGATACCAAAACTGATCTACTTCCTCCATTTCTCCCCAACATTTCTTCAGCTTAATAAATCGAGGAAATTTCAGTTAACATGTTCATAAGCTTTATTGAGATCTAACTTGCACAAGACACATGGCACACCCTGTTTCTTCCTCGAATCTACCACTGTAATAGCCACCAAAGTTGCATCCCTAATCTGTCTTCCTTCACTTAAAGCATTTTGCGAAAAGGACACAGTCTCATCTAATACTCTCTTAAGTCTATTAGAAAGCACGTTAGAAAATATCTTATAAATGCTTCCCACTAGACTAATAGGTTTGTAGTCCCCAATGCTAGTGGCCCCTTCCTTCTTAGGAATAATGACAATAAAAGAAGCATTTAAGCTCTTTTCAAATTCGCCCCTCAAGAAACTCATTAATATGCACAAAACATCAGTTTAATCGTGCTCCAAAAATGCTGAAAGAAGGCCAATGTGAAGCCATCTAGACCTGGAGCCTTGTCACCCGCACAACACTCTATCGCAACATACACCTCCTCCTCAATAGCCCTCTCTAACTAAACACTATTATCCCCTCATTGAAATCCACCACCACCACTCCTAAATTTGGCCACCACTACACTTCCTCCTTGAACAACCGCTCGTAGAAGTGAACGTGACAACCACTGTCTAGACTCTTCCCTTTCTTTTCAAATCCAATAGTATATCCTCAGTCCACCTATGGAAATTATCGTCCATCCACCTCCTATGTTGCGCGGACTCTTCGTTTTTACCGTCAAACCCGTCTTGACACAACACTGGTGCAGGCACGAGTGCATGGTGCGTCTCAAATTCGATCAACCCCATCCAGATACTTTGACCAGAGTCAAGAACAACTTTTTCTCCGACGAAGCTGATAAATGAATAGCTAATAGAAGTTGCAAAGACCATAGAGGAGTGAAAGAGGTTTCAAGAAAGGAGAAAGAGAGGATAGATTTCTTGGAAGAAGAAATAGAAAAACAAATTACTTTAATTATAAATTGTCTTGGAAAGAAGTAGAGACTAGAGAGAAGTGTAAAAGGTTTCTTGGAAGAAGAAAGAGAGGACAGATTTCTTGGAAGAAGAAAGAGACAAACAAACTACTTTAATTACAAATTGTACCGTGTTCACTATATATAACCCTTTTATTTCTCTGAGTTGTGACACTGACACATAAATAATCAAATTTTATTCAAATATCTAGGTTATGCTATTTATAACTATTTTTTCTTATAAAATGAGTGATAATTTTTAAATTAATTAGTAGCATGTTAACTTTTTTGATAATTTAGAATATTTTTATAATGTTGATTTTTTTAGCCGAATCCCCGCACCAGTATCCATACTTAAATTTGTATCCTCAAATCTTAAAATTTATATTTTGCTGAATCCGACTCTCGGATTCGCACTCATCTCGGATACCCGCACCCGAGTCCAAACAACTTAGTCCACCTCCCACCTTCTTGAAAAACACAACAAGGCTCTTGCTCGCTAAGAAACCTGCACAAGAACACAAACTCTCCCATGGAAGTCACCTTAATCCATGACTTCACAGCCCAAACCTTGAAAGCCCAAGAAGCTACTGGGTCTGGCAAAGTTCCCTTTTTCGGATCTTCCCACTAAACACAAAGCAAGGAAAGCTTTGCTCTCCGAGATGTGGCCCATCGATAACCTAACCCTTGGTTCAAGATCACCCTTTAGCCTTCTGCAACCCCTATCCAGAATCAAAGATGTGGAAGACAACATCTCCTCATAGTTGATCTTTCTTGCTTTTAGAGAGAAGAAGGTTTCTCTCTATAACCCATGTACCAATGCACATAAGCAACACTATATACATGGATAAAACATTCAAAATAGCAAAACTACCCCTTGAGGGTATCCTCAAACCCTATGTTGAGCCCTTACACAGTTTTAAATCAAATACAAGTTTAAATCATACACTGCATATACAATTTTTAATATGATGAAACAAACGTCCAATAAAAAATCATCCATCCATTATTAATATACATACTACAATTCTGCATAACTTGTGTCTGAACCAAAAAACAACCCTTAAGAGTTTCAAGTAGAATGCTCATATTCTTCCACAAAACATTAGGGGGAAAGCTAAGGTCATGGATTCAAGCATCATCCCCTAAGGAGAGTATTCCCACTATCTTGGTCACCCCCAAAAAAAGCTCACATATTACGGGGCATCGTAGACAAATAAATAAAAAGTATCATACAATTTGATGAGCTCATTCACACTCTAGAAAATCACATGTATCGAAAATCATACTACACACGCAAGATGTTGAGTTATGTCTTGCATGGGTGAGTGTGCAAGGGAATTTAATGGTATTAGACTACTTCCCCATTGCCTTAAGATTTTTGGTTGGATGATTAAATTATTTCTAAGTGTCTTTACAAAATAATTCATTCACCTTGTTAAATTATATAATTGTCTCATATAGGTTGTGGAAGTGCTTTCAAGAGATTAACAAAAGTCTTACGAGGATCCATTGCCTTAAAATGTGTAGGTTGGATGCTCGATCCTTTCACATAATATCAAAGCCAACCAGTCATAAGTCATCACACAACAGTGAGTCTACATTAAAATTCATATGTGAACTATAAAATTAAGTTACACATATTCGAGGGTATTGAGTTATATAGTCATAGTTGTCGTAATAGGTTTAAGAAAGAAACGAAGACTTATAAAATTTGTGGTCTAAAATAAACCTTAGACAATTAGGTGACTATAAATCATTTCATTGAGTATAAAAAGGATTTAAAGTTAAGTTGTTTCTAATTATAGAAATGTGATATTCTTTTTGGGACAAACAAAAAAGGAAAGTGTCACAAAAATTGGGACAGAGGGAGTATAAGACTAGCAATGTTACAATAAAGTCGATTGAGCACCATGAGGTCTCAGGTTCAATTCCCTGTAGAGACAAAAACACTAGGTGATTTCTTCCTATTTGTTCTAGTTTTGGTGGACAAAGTTACCTCATACTTGTTGTTTGTGGGAGGTGACAGATATCCCGTGAAATTAGTCAAGGTATGCACAAGCTGCCCGGATACCAAAGTATCAAAAAAAAACTTGCACTGTTGCATGGGTGTGAATGTCAGGCCGCTAAAGTCTAACATATCCACATGATGAGTGCGGATGCTAAGATAGCTTTGTGGTGGTCATACAAGATTATATAAGATTAAAAATGACCATATTTGGCGGAAGGTTCAAGTAGATCACACAATGATAAAGTAAAAGAAGGTCATTTAAAATGGTTTAATCATGTCACACTCGATCTGCAAATGTATCCATCCGTAAGTATGAAATCATTGTAAGTAAAGGTGTTAATCAGAAACAAGATAGATCTAAAATCACATGGAGGGAAGTTATCTTGAAAGACCTACAATCTCTTGAAATCCATGCAAACCCAACAAAAAATAGGGTACAATGGAAGTAAAGGATGTATATAGGCGATACCAAACAATTGAAAATATGTTTTAGTCATATTAGTACATTTACTTTAGGTCTTATGTTTCTAGAAGTCTTTCAGTCATATCGGATATTTATATGCTAGTAAGAATATAGAGAACATCTAGCACTTTAATTTTTATTTTTTATTTAGTATAATATTGTCGATGAGACTCGTAGTGGAGTTAACGCTAAACTGGAAGATTGGAGACGCACCTTGGAGTCTAAGGGGTTTAAGCTGAGTAGAACCAAGACAGAGTACCTAGAGTGCAAGTTCAGTGAGACACCTCAAGAGGTTGGCGCGGAAGTTAGGCTAGGGGACCAAGCCATCCAAAAGAGAAGTAGTTTTAAGTACCTTGGTTCTATCATGCAAGACAGCGGAGAGATCGACGAGGATGTCACACACCGTATTGGGGCAGGATGGATGAAATGGAGGCTTGCCTCCGGTGTGTTATGTGACAAGAAGGTGCCACCACAACTTAAGGGCAAGTTCTACAAAGTGGTTGTTAGACCAGCTATGTTATATGGGGCAGAGTGTTGGCCAGTTAAGGTCTCCCACGTGCAAAAGATGAAGGTTGCCGAGATGAGAATGTTGAGATGGATGTGTGGGCATACCAGGAGTGACAGGATTAGAAATGAGGCTATTCGAGAAAAGGTAGGAGTGTCCTCGGTAGAAGACAAGATGCGGGAAACGCGACTGAGATGGTTTGGACATGTGAAGAGGAGAGTCCCAGAGGCACCAGTGCGGAGATGTGAGAGGCTGGCCATGGATGGTTTCAGAAGAGGTAGGGGTAGGCCGAAGAAATATTGGGGAGAGGTGATCAGACAGGACATGGCGCATTTACGACTTACCGAGGACATGACCCTGGATAGGAGGGTGTGGAGGACACACATTAGGGTAGAGGGCTAGTACATATTGGTTTTATTCTCCCTTATTCGTAGGCGTATTAACGCACTATGATTTCTTGTACTCTGCTGTATGTTATTTATGGTATTTATGTTATTATCCAATAATAATATGTACTGTTTTTTGTGCTTTGATTATACTATTGTTTGAACCGTTTTCGTTATCTACTTATTTACTCTAATATTCTTGTCTGACCTTGTTCTATGTTTTTATTGAGCCGAGGGTCTTTCGGAAACAGCCGTCCTACATTGGTAGGAGTCAGGTCTGCGTACACTCTACCCTCCCCAGACCCCACGATGTGGGATTTCACTGGGTTGTTGTTGTTGTTGTATTTAGTATAATATTGATTTGATGAGCTTAAATGGAGTGACATGACCCATGATAAACCATATAGCCGACTCAAACTTGCTTGGGATTGAGGCATTGTAGTGCTTGACACTCCTCAGATTTCAAAATCCTCAGCCCTTCCCTTCCACCTAACATTGAGCTTCAAGGTATAATGGAGATGCAGTTCTTTTAAAATCTCCTACCGCATTTTCATCCAAAGTTGCATAATGAACATGTCAAAAGAGGAATACATAGGATGAATGAAAAGCACAAAGATCCTACTAAGATATAAAGAAACATATATCCTCAACTAGAATGCAAATTTTTATTTGACTTTCTAAAAAAGGATAGTTCATGGGTACCCAATGGAGTAGTCGAGGTGCGCAAAAGTTGGTTTGGACACCACCGTCATGACAAAGAAAAGGGTAGTTCATGGGCAAATCCTCACGATAAGAGTCCCTAATTCTATCCATTATATAAGTTTTACAATGTGATGTACAAACTAATTGCATCGTCTAGAACACTATTAGCTTCAATAGATAAATAGAAAGTAAATGCATGAAAAAAGGTTGTTCAATTGTCTCGGTGCTAAAGTTAAAAAAGATTAATCTTATGAAGATCTGATATAGAAAATTGAAAAGGGAGTATAATACACATCAAAGGCAAATATAAAAGAAAGTGAAAATTAATCCTTGTCAAAAAATAAAAGAAAGTGAAAATTTTGGAGAAACACAAGTACCTGCCTGAGTGTAATTGAGAACACTCATTTTTTGCAGTTTAGATGCTTCCAGATCATCAAAATCTGTACCCATACATCATAACCTTAGTGGAAGTTGAGCAAGTAAAGTCATCTTTACAACCAAGTATTCAAAAAAAACATGTATTACAAGAACTTACCACCACCATGGATAACAGACTCACTCCAGAATTTGCTCCTATCTTTAAGGTTAAACAACGAAAATACCGATGACTTCCCTGTTTTACGATTTCCACCCGTAGAACCAAATGAACTATGACTCAGCAACTGACAAATATTATTGCAATAATCAGTACCCTTTCTACAGTTTCTCTTTGCATTGCAAGTGGGATTAAAAGGCTTTGAGAAAATCATTGGTGCAAAGTTGACACGAACTAGCACAGAAGTCTGAAAATACTTCCCAGAGTAATGATACACAAAAAAGAAAAATAAAGGAAATAATTTAATCAAAAGCTATTGATTCTACGATTCCCAAGAAAGTGCCAAATTTTTAAGCTTGTCAATATTCTGCTCCCACAACCATCCGTACCACGAGTAAGTTGTTACATAAATATATTGTGACAGTGTGACTAGGCGACATGGCGAGAAAAAACAAAGAAACAAAGAAGAAAAATCATTATACAATAAAGACGTTCAGAATTTAGACAAACTAAAGTCCACGGAAATGCAATACTAGTGTCTCAAATTAACACACAATGAATGCTCCTGGAACCAATAAGCTCATAATCCCACATATGGTTCCATAAAATCAAACCCCTAATCTCAAAACGGAAGAATATAATAGTCTGTATGGGAAATCATTATATTCACTTGTAACCTAAAGACTCGACAATGAAGTGTGTCATTAGAATATCAATTTACTATTCACCCTCTCAAAGCACCCAAGGGTGTGGGCGTGACCAACTGTTCAATGAAGTGGGAGGTGAACCGGTCTTAGGTTCAAATCAGTAGAAGGCAAAAAAACAAAAATATAGGTGATTTCTTCTAATCTACCAAGCCTTGGCGAGCAAACTTAACCACCCTGTGTCATTTGAGGGGTGGCAGGTACAAGGTGGAATAGTCGAGGTGCACACAAGCTGGCCCCACTATTAATATATATATATACACATACACACACCCCCTTTCAGATGAACTTTCCCCATCATAACCTATTTTGCAACAAGTGGAGGAGCTTCTAGAACCATTGGGAGTTCATTCACTCAGAGATTTTACTCATAATATGATCATGTAAAACAAGGGGATATAAACATTCCATTCACTGGTATCCCACACAAATATTCTTGAGAGTGTAAACAACTTTAGAACAAAAACCCATAATCAAATAATCAAAAAAAAACATCTCATCCAAACATTCAATTCGCAAGACATAACGAGATTCAATGCAAACCCATTAAAGGAAAAAACAAAATTAATCTGGTCTTAGAACATGAAAAGAAAAAATGATTTTTTGACAATTCAAGATTACAAGGATATGTTTACCAAAATGAAGAGGAACAGTAAAGAGAAGGAGCGAGCAAAGTGAGGACGCAACATGACTGGAGCCTCCAGATCTTCACGGGAAATGAATCGAAAATAAAGGGAAAAGTTTCAATTGGAAGTGTGATAATCCACCAAGCAGCAGATTCATCAACTACGAGGGGGGGGGGGGAGTGGAGAGACTGAGGAAGACGGGAATCGACCGTTTTGACTCTATATTGGGGTGTCTTAACAATGATATGAACCTAATCGAACCAAATCCGTTTTGTAACATATTGGTTCATTTGTGACCCGTTTTTCAACCTATCTTTATTTGTTCTTTCTTTTTTTTAATTAATGACCGTAGTATTTTAGTTTGCTTTCGCGCACTTCAATTAGCTTTACGGAATATCTATTATCTTTCACCAGTAATAGATATTAAATAACTAAGTTCACCAAGGCTAGGACACATAAAAAGAATCACCTAATATTTTTTTATTAATAGTATTTCAACCTGTCTTTGTTACAAATTAAAATTTCAATTAATAGTCATAATTGAGAGAAAATAAATTTTTATGACTACTTACAATTGAATAAAAAGAAAAAATATTTTTTAAAATTCCTTGTGTAAAAATAAAAAAAGACATAAAAATAAAAATAAATTTATAAAGAGGTATAAATCAATTCTCCTCATAATCAATTTATTGATTCCATCTGTTTTTAACATGTTCAAATTGGGATATTAGCACATATAAGATCATTTGAGGCTTTTGTTTAAATTTTGTCCCCGTTTAATAAAGTTTTACAAAATATTCCTACTTTACGCAATTGGAAATTTAAAAAAACTTTAATTTGTTTACAAATATTATCGCGTGAGGCATTATTTTGGTATTATCTTTATTCTATATATCTCAATACATTGTTTATGAGTTTTGCTCTTGGGGAAGAACTTCGATACTATCTTTTATATATATATTGTTAAACTGCTCACAAATTTAGCCCATCCGACAAAATGTAAATATGTTGTTCATGAGTTTCGCCAGTCGAGAAGATTTGATTAAATCTTCACTCTACCTATCTTGTTAAACAATTCACAAATTTTGTCAAATGAAAAATAAAATGAAATTATTGTTACTCCTTATGTATTTAATTTATGTGATGTAAAAAAAATTGTTTGTCCAAAAAATAATATCTTCTTATGCTTAGAAACAATTCTACTTTAAACTTCTCATTCTACTCGCAATGAAATGATTTATACCCACATTAATGTTTATGGCTTATATTGGCCTAAAAAGTTTCAAAAGTCTTTCTATGTTTTTTAAACTGCATACCTTGTCAAAGTGCACACATAATTTGCTTAAACAATGAAAATTTCCTTCTCCTTCAAGTCAATGATTGAGTTATACTTTTGTTCATGCAAAATTTTGACTATGTTACAAATGACAATTAAATAATTGATTTTAGCATTTGTTCTGCATTGACCTAAATGAACTATATACGTAATACACATAATTTTGATTAAGTAAGATGATTTAAAGAGCGCTAATGAATATGAGAAATAAGTCGCTCAAAGAGAAAATCGCAAATAGAAATATGATTATTTTTTAAAAAAACAAAACAAAATAGGTTGACAGGTTTGCCTCGTGTGGCTAGTGCACAACATTCAATCAATGCACAAGTGTCACGATCCAACCCCGTAGGCCGTGACTGGGGTCCGACCTGGACTCCGTATACATACCTATCAGTTGTAGCCAAATTAAACTATGAATAAAGTGATACTACTCACAAAAACCCCAATGAGTTAAAAACCATTTTCGTGTACGTGTGGCCTCTTTCATTCGTGTCATATCATGAAAGGGCACGCAAGCCGACAAAGCTGCTGTAACATAAAAACATTTACAACGTGCCGCATAGGCACAATCGAAACGAACTCACAACCAACCCATATACATATGTCTACAGACCTTTGAGAATAGTAACAACAACATATGGCAGGACAGGGCCCCGCCGTACCCCTGGACCAATAAATATATATATATTAAATGACCAGTATCAAAAGTTAGGCTCCAAAACAGTGGAGCGCACCCAACATCACTGAGTGGAAACCCTGAGCTGGCGGATCTCCAAAATGAACATCTGTACCTGCGGGCATAAACGTAGCCCCCCGGAGAATGGGAGGTCAGTACGATATATGTACTGAGTATATAAAGCATAACACAACATAACTGAGATAACAATTGAAATAGGGATACAGGAAACAAGTATGACAGTTAACAATTCACTATACGTGCATCTTATGAAAATAGGGCATGTATATCATCCTCACGTATCACTCCCGGCCCGCTGTGGGACTCGGGGTTACCATATCATCGTATATGGAATCATACCCTCGTATACGACATCATTTTATACATTACAAGTGCATCACTATGTCTTTATATGTATGCCTATCTATCATATTCGTTCCTTTAGTGAGGATCTCAGTGAAAGAGTGGTGTACATGTCGTACCGCACCTGACCCGCTATGGAACTCGGTGCCATTATCATATAGTAAAATATACCGAAGAACGTTTGGCCCGATCCATACTTTAAAATAGTGCTGAGGAACATACGGCCCGATCCATATTTTAAAATAATGTCGAGGAACGTAAGGCCCGATCCACATTTTGCATCATATCATCATGTACATACCCGGACCGGGACGCAGTGACGAGCATCATCACATACGGCATCATCGTATGCTTCACTTCATCGTATACGATATTTTATCATCGTATACTTCTACATATATATATATAGCCGGCCCGAGACTCGGTGAATAAAGAGTAAAGCTAGGCACGACCGCATTCCCGGCCCCTCTATGGGACTCGGAGGAAGATGGGTTACAACGAGCACGAGTAGAGTAGTCAGAAATCATATGCAATTTACATCATCATCAGAGACTCGATGAAACAGTCAAGTGAACCGTCACTTGAAGACCAAAGTAGTAATCGTCTTAAGTACCTTCTAAATATCGTTAAGGATCATATCAACTGGAGTTTCAAGAATCATAGACATGTGTCGCAACAAGGTTAAACAACTTGTCGAAGTAGAGATGTTTGTCGTCGTAGATATCTTAGGAATAGGGTCTTATGCATTTAATTATTATTCATCAGATAGGAGACTCGAGGGTAGTAGCTCAACTAATTTAAGAATTCTAATATCAAGTAATGGATAAAAGTCACAAGTTATACCCGGAGCTTCTAATGGGAACTACATCCACCTCATATCATATGCCATTGCATTTATACTTAAGACATTCCAAAAGAAAGAAGAGACAGGCCTTACATATACTACTGTTCATGATCTAGCGGCCTTAAAAGGCAATAACCCAACTATTACAGGAGCCTTAACATCACAAAGTGAATAAAGTTTATGAATTACACTTGGAGTCTCACGAGTGGAATTATACCCACATTTCATATACAAACCATTCCTAACTTATACCTAAGACATGCCAAAAGAAAAGGAGAATAGCTCTACATACTTATGCCAAAATATGCCAAGAGAAAGTTTCACATACCTCTTACGAGTTACTATTTATCACGTTTGCCTCGTAGTCCTTTGAACCTATTCAACACAGAAGCAATACAAATATCAACCATCCCTAACTTTTCAGCATCTTAAGTTGCACATGAGTATTCATAGAACTCATTTCCTCGCTCGTCTTCTCGACTAGTTCTTTAGCTAGTTAAGGAGTTAACGAAAATCGGGCAGCACCTCCCCTATAACATGCCCTATCTAAATTTCCAATTAGATCCCTAATCACTACATCCAACCAACAACAACAACCTTCAGCTCATATACAAATAAAACATGGCAACATTACACAACATAAGCTCCAAACAACTTGCTGAAAATTACGATACCAAAATAGGGTTTCTAGTCTTTATTTCGCAAAACCTTTAATTATACGAAATGAGGGGTCGTATGGCTGAAAACAGAAGCCCCCACACCTATTTTAGAATACTTTTAGGCCCTACAACACACCACCACACACCTTCAGCAGCACACCACAAGCACAACACCTTGCTTCGACCATAATTTAACTATAGCGACTCCAATTTAGTTTGTTTCGAACGTCAAGCATATTTATGGGATTTTCATATTTCCAGCCACTTACACAACGTGTAATACACTTCATAACAACACCATAAACTCCAAATTGAAGGAAAAGGTCTTACCTTACCCGAAATTGGCCAAAACTCGCCAAACTAGCCTCGGAAGTTCCTTGTTGTGCTGAAACTTTAACAAACTATTTGTATCACTTATTCGCTGTCCCGAATTGAAATTTCTTGTTATTAAACACCGTCATATCACCGTGGGATACCCTAAATAATTAATTTGCGGAATGAAATCGGGCCTTACCCCTCTTCTTGCTCAAACCCGTAGGTCCCTCTTCTTGCTCTTCAAGTTTTTTCTTCAACTTTCTCTTGTTTGTTCCAAGTGTAAAGCTGAAGATATTGTTCCGTAGGCATCATAAGATACATATATATATCTCCACGTGGTTGAGGAACACCGTAGATAATTAATTCGCGAAGAAAAATTGGAAACTTACCTTAGTTTCTTAGCTGCCGTAGGTATTCTCTTTCTCTCACGTTTTCTCTCTTCTTTTGGATTTCTTTTTGGCTGAAAAATGACTTAAGAGTCATTAACATACATATATATGTCTCCTCAAGAGGTGACATGTGTCATCCTCTAAGGGTGATACGTGTCCATCCCCTATTGGGCCAACACATTCATGCAGCCAATTAGGGACTGCCACATAGCAGTGGGGTCCATCTCCCCCCAAGAAGGTGGGTCACCTACTTGACCCCAAGCAGGTGGGTCACCTTTTTCCACGTTTCACTTCCCTACGCTGCCATGTGGCGCCTCCTCTTGCTGCCATGTGTCATTCTCTCCTTTTCCCCGTGGGTTCGTAATCTCGTCTTATTTTAAGAGCCTATGTAATCTTTTCTACGTAAGCTTGGTATGTACTCAAGTAGATTAGGTATGCAAGACTTCTAAATTAGTAGCTTACGTAGGTAAATCGAGTCCTATGACTCGTTACTTGGCCCCCAATTCCTTCCGGGTTCTCCTAGCCCTATTTCCAACCTTCTCTCTCACGGGGTGTCGCATTCTTCTTTCCGTAGAGTTGTTTGATAGCGTAGTAGATTATCCGACTCACTTGATAACTTCTAAGAAGATTGAGAGACATTTTGAGCTTAAGAGTGTGGGGTGTAACAGCAAGAGCAAGACCTAACAAAGAAAATATAGGGACAAGATACGTCCGATGAAGAATAGTCTAAGCATGTTGTGGCCATGCAACACACACAAGACTCACACGGGTAAAGGGCTATAGGTACGACTAATACAGAATACACACATATGTTTATTAAGAGGTTATCAAGAACGAAATGTGACGTCTACGTGCTAACAAGAGCGAATAATTTAGAGAACATCCTCTGAATATAAAGTTTGGAATAAAATATTTTAAATTGGAAAAAATAGTTTGGAATAAGTTGAAAATGTTAGGAGAAAAAGATGTCCAAGGTGAAACGACGACAAATTTTTTCAAAAAAAAAAGTGTCTCATGTTATATAAAGAATTTGGTCATGGTTCTTTATTGAAAATTGAAGTCCATCGAAATTAAATTTTAAGTTTCAAATTGTTTGTCATTTGGATATTCATAGAAAAAGTTAATTATGACTATTTTATCAAAAATTAACAGTACAATTATAAATTGTGAGATAGTTGCGCGATACATGAATAAAACCATTTCAGAACATATTGAACTTCAGACTAAGGAGACAATTTTGAGCTATAATCCAAGCCTACAAGTCAATGTGAATTTTTTTTATATATTCTATATGGATTAACACTATGATATATTGCCCCCAACATTATTATCTATACTATATTAAAAGCATGAAGTTCCTTAGAAACGTTGTTTGAACTTTTTGTCCTTTATTAAAAGATTCTAATTTAGACAAAATCGTCTTTTCATCTTTTTTTCTCAAATTTTTATTTAAATTATCTTTACAATATTATATATTAAAATATATAAAAAGACTCCTAAAACACATTGGAATGAGAATTAATGTTGGTAAATATATATGAGGTTTCACATGAAAAATACTCCTAAAAATATGTTAGGTTTTCTTTTAACTTTCTTTTGATAAATTGATTGAACTTTTTGTCCTTCATTAAAAGACCCTACAATAGACAAATTCATAAAATTATTATTTAATTATTTAGTAAAAAATAAAATTCCACATGTCAAAAAAGGAAAGAAAAAAAGAACAAGTTAATAGACAATTTAAATAAAGAATTTAAAGATGCGTACATGTGGTTGTGTTGTGTTGTGAGCTAACAAAATATCATTCCTAAATTATAATGTCTCAATTCTTGAGAAATTACTTTTTCGTGTTAAATGACCATTTTTCCTTCCCCCTTAGCAGTTTCATGTTTTATTTGTATTTTGGGAATGGTTTGTGTAGTCCCTGATGCGATCGAGAGAGATTTGAACGATTTTGAGACTTTGGTTGAAATTTTAATGGGATAGTTGACTTTGGTCAATATTCCGAGATCCGAGCGTCGGATGTTGATTCTGTCATTTTTGTTGTGTCCAAAACGTCGATTTTGGTCTAGTAGTGTGGTTTGTCAGAGCTCCAAATCTTAGAGTTCATTTTTAGTATTTAGGCTAAAAGCTGAGTTTTAAGTCTAAGAGAGGTCTGTGGGGGTATTTTGCTCATAACAACCTTTTTTAGGAAATCCGACGATTTCATTGGCTTTGAAACATGTTTCATGACCAATTTGCACTATTACTTCATGTTTATAGGGTTTTAGAAGAGTTCTGAGGGTCAAAACCATGCTTTGAAGTGCTGGTGCAAGTTGACCGCGATCAACAAACCCTCTTTGGCTGAAAATAACCCAATTTGGGTTTCTTCCTCCTTTCTCAAAGTCAAAAGTTGGGTTGGCCAAAAGTTGGCAACTTTTGACAGAAAGAAAAAGTTAGCAACTTTTAGTTGGCAAAAACGAAAGTGGCTTCCAACTTTTTGATAGGAATTTACACGCTTTGTTGAAATACAAAACGCGTAAAAAAATTACGCGTTTTGCCTCTTATAAATAGAGGGCCTAATGCCCTCATTTAAATCATCCAAAAAAGAGAGAGTAAGAATACAAAGAGAGTTATACACCAAGATAAATATTGTAGTCTTGAGTGTTCTCATTATTTTATAAACTTGATATGGTATCAGAGCAGTGTTGATTTGATTTTTAATTTTTTGCGAAATTATAGTGTTCTTCGAGTCTGAGATTTATCCATGACAGAACTAACTGTAGCAACACTTCAGCATAATCATCCACTATACTTGCAGACTTCAGATGCACCTGGTGTAGCACTTATTACGACTAAGCTCATAGTGCCTGAGAATTATGACCTTTGTAGTAGATCGATGAGGCTAGCACTGTTGGTGAAGAGTAATATAGGTTTCATAGATGGAACTTGCTTGAAGAGCATGTATAAGGATGAACTAGAATCCCAATGGAAAAGGTGCAATGCAGTTGTACTTTTATGGATAAGCAGTATAGTAGTGTCATGACCCAACCCCGTAGACCGTGACGGGTGCTCGAACCGGACACACACGCGTACCCCTGCCATCTATACATAACCTGTCTCCTGTTTATACCCAAAATGCATCAATATGTACGAAAACATACAAGCCGACAAGGCTGTAGTACTATATATAGGGTCGTTCCATAACACACATATACGCAAGCCGAGAAGGCTGCCACAATACAGAGAACGCCCTAAATCACAGGTCATATCAATACAGCTGTACATACATATATATATAACTCAGATCCCACTCATATACAACTTATATACAACCTATATACGGCTCATACACCACTCATATACAGGCACAACCCACATACGTATCCACAGACCTCTAAGAGTAAGAAAACAGTAACATAAGGCGGGACAGGGCCCCCACCGTACCCGTAACCAAACGAATATATACACTACGTTTAGTACCAAAATCAGGCTCCAGCACAATGGAGCACTTCTGGACTGCTGAGTGGGACTCCTATGCTGGCGGATCCCCAAACTGTGTACCTGTACCTGCGGGCATGAACGCAGCCCCCCAGAGAAGGGGGTCAGTACGACATATGTACTGAGTATGTAAAACATAATATAGCACAACTGAACACATATCTGAAACAGCAAAGCAGGGGATAACATATCATATGAAAACTTATACCTGTACCCTGTGAAGTATCAAAGTATGCATGTTCAAATTATATCGTATAGCCGGCCCTATCAGGGGTCCGGTGGATACCTCTGTAATATCATCACAGCCCAATGCCATCACCACCTTATTACCACACATCATCATATATATATATATACGTATCCCGGCCCTCTAGTGAGGGACTCGAGGAATAATGCAGTGAGTTGCGCATGAGAACATATCCTGGCCCGGGACTCAGGGAAAGATGGGTCACAGTATACACGAGTAGATTAATGAGCAACTATATGCAATTTAAATCATTATCGAAGACTCAACCGTAGAAGAAAATTAAGCTATTGTCTGAGAATCAGAATTGTAATGTAATCACCTTAAACGCCCTTTAAATGCCATTAGGGGCTATACTAGTTAGTGTTTCGGGGTCCTTAGACACGTACTAAGATAATGCTAACTGCTTAAGGACTCCAGAATACATGTTTTTATATAGTACTTACAACTATGAGCCCGTATATTCATTAAGTCCTTAGTATAGGTAAGGCTCAAGGAAAGTAGCTTAACTGTTATAAAAGCTCATTATCCAGAAGTGAATAAAAGACTTAGAAATGGAATTACTTCAGAGATCACATCATTGTTTACTTACCTCTATGACATGCCAAAAGAAGAGAAAGAATAGGCTTTACCTACCTCTTATGGATTTTCCGTAATCGTGTCCATGTCGTTGTCCTCGAAACCTATTTAACATGGAAGTAAGGCAAGTATTAACAGCCTTAGACTTTTCAGCAACTTAGACTACCTACGAGTATTCATCGAGCTCGTCCCCTCGCTCGCACCCTCGACTAGTTCCTTAACCAGTTAAGAAGTTAACGAAAATCGGACAGCACCTCCCCTATAACGTGCCCTATCCGAATACACAACCATGTCCTTAGAACCTGCAGCTAACCAACAATACAACCAGCAGCCCAAAAATATACATATTACGACAACATTACACAATATAAACCCTTAACAGTTCACTCAAAACTAAGATACCAAAACTAGAGTTTTTAATCTTTCTTTCACGAATTCTTTAATTGCAAAGCGGAGGGTCGTGTGGCTGAAACCAGCAGACAGCCATTCCCTTAGCAACACACCAGCACCCTAACAACTCATCACACGACCAGCATTCACATACCACAAGTACGAGGCATTATTCGATTACAATTAACTATAGCGATTCTAATTTCGCTTATTTCGAACGTCGAACTTTTGAAGCCTTTTCCCTAACTTCCAGCAGATCCTAAGGTGTATAATACACTCTAGTTTAACATCATAAACTTCAAATTAGAGGGGAAGAACTTACCTTTCCCGAAATTGGTTAAAACTAGCCGAAATTGTGCCTCGGAACTTCTTCAACGTGCTGAAATTGAGCGGGCTGCTTGTGGTACTTCCTCGCTGCCCCAAATTGAATTTTTAGGTTATAAAACACTAATATACAACTTAGGTACACGTCAAATAATTAATTCACGGAACGAAACCCGGAAGCTTACCCAACAAGGGTCAAATCCGTAGCCCTCTCCCTTGCCCCTTTTCACGTTTTTTCCCTTTTTTCCTTCCAAATTTCAGTTGCAACGCTGGAGTTTTAGTTCCATCAGTGTCTTAAAACACATATATACGTATCCACGTACTTAATATACACCGTATATAATTAATTCACGGAAGAAAGTTGAGAAACTCACCTTTAATCTTCAAGAACCAAAACTGCCTCTCTTTTCTCTCTTCTCACGTTTGTTTTCTAAGTGCAGCTGCTGTTTTGGATAACTTAACAGCTGAAGTAATACATATTCATATATATATGAGGTGACATGTGTCATCCCCTAAGGGTGACATGTGTCAGGCCATCATTGGGCCACCTCAACCATGCGGCCAATGGGGTGCTGCCACGTGGCAGCGGGGTCCACCTCCCCCAAGCAGGTGGGTCACCTACTTGACCCTAAGTAGGTGGGTCACCTACTTGCTTAGGGCTGCCACGTGTCACCCTCCTATTGGCTGCCCCACGAATTTTTTTTTCTCTTCCTCGTGGGTTCGTAATCTCGTCTTAGTTTAAGAGCCTATGTCATTCATGCTATGGAAGCTTGGTGTGTACTCAAATAGCTTTAGGTAAGTAAAACTTCTAAGTTAGAGGCGTACGTAAGCAAATCAAGTCCTACGACTCATCGCTTGGCCTCCAACTTCCTCCGACTTCTCTTGACCTTATCTCCAATCTTCCCTACTATGGAGTGTCACATTCTCCCTTCTTAGAATTGTTTAATAGTGTCGTAACTTAGGCGGCTCACATGATAGCTTCTAAGTAGCTTTAGGAACCTTTCGGGTTCAAGAATGTGGGGTGTAACATCCTTCCCCCCTTTAGAACATTCGTCCCCGAATGTTGAATAAAACTTCTCTTAAGACTTTATGCCGATTATAGGGAGGTTTTTTTCTACTATGATAACATACATTATTATCTAAATAATTAATATACCAGTTCTAAGAGTTGGGGTTACCTGTAGATGTCAAAAATAGGTACGGATATTTGTTTTTCATGTCCTCATCAGCTTCCCAGGTCATTTCTTCCCGATTCCTATTTCGCCACAACACCTTGACAGAAGCTACGTCCTTAGTCCGCAGTCTTCTGATTTGCCGATCCAGGATGGCGATAGGTTTCTCTTCATAGGCTAACTCCTTTGTGACCTGGATATCGTCTACGGGATGTACCCGGGATGGATCACCCACACATTTACGAAGCATTGACACGTGAAAGACTGGATGTACAGCTTCTAGATCCGCTGGTAAGTTTAGTTCGTACGCCACTTTGCCTATTCGGCGAAGAATCAGGTAAGGGCCAATGTATCTCGGACTCAGCTTCCCTTTCTTGCCGAACCTCATTACCCCTTTCATGGGCGATACTTTTAAGAACACCCAATCACCTACTTGAAATTCCAAGGGTCGACGTCGATTATCTGCATATGATTTTTGTCGACTCTGGGCTGCTAATAATCTTTCCCGAATAAGCCTTACTTTATCTACTGCCTGTTGGACCATGTCTGGGCCTATTAGTTGTTTTCACCAACCTCAAACCAACCGATAGGCGACCTGCACTTCCTGCCGTATAAAGCCTCATACGGCACCATCTGGATGCTAGAGTGATAACTCTTATTGTAGGCAAACTCAATAAGGGGTACATGATCATCCCAGCTACCTTTGAACTCAATTATGCAGGCCCGCAACATGTCCTCTAACGTTTGAATCGTACGCTCCGCTTGCCCATCAGTTTGAGGATGAAATGCTGTACTAAGGCTTACCTGTGTCCCCAAGCCTTCCTGGAATGACTTCCAAAAGTGGGCTGTGAACTAAGCTCTTCTGTCTGAAATAATGGATGTGGGAACTCCATGAAGTCGTACTATTTCCTTAATGTACAACTTTGCATAGTCCTCGGCTGAGTAAGTGGTCCGAACTGGAAGGAAGTGGGCTGATTTTGTCAGCCTATCCACGATAACCCATATGGAATCCTGCTTTCGAAGAGTCCGAGGCAAACCTGTAATGAAGTCCATATTAATCGCTTCCCATTTCCAAGTTGGAATCTCCATCTACTGTAGTAGCCCATCCGGTTTCTGATGTTCAACTTTAACTTGTTGGCAGTTTGGGCATTGGGCTATGAACTCTACTATATCCCTTTTCATACCATCCCACCAATACAGACATCTGAGGTCGTGATACATCTTGGTTGACCCTGGATGAATAGAATAGCGAGCGTAATGTGCCTCTCCCAGTACTTTCTGTCGTAGTCCTGCAACCTCCGGTACACAGACTCTGCCTTGGTATCGTAATATTCCACCGGCCGTAAGGTCAAATGGAGTCTTTTTCTTTCAGAGAATTTCATCTCTATACTTCGTTAGAACAGGGTCCTGGTATTGAGAACCACTTACTATGATGGAAAGTAAGGAACATGGTTTCAAAGGAAGGAAGTTAAATCCAGGACATACAGGATGTGAGATTTATGGCTTTAAAAATCATGTGACAGAAAAGTGTTATTGTCACGCCCCGAGAGGGTACCCTAGATGTGACCGGCACTCGAAAGCCATTTCTGACCTTCAAGCGAACCATCTGATTTAGTCACACTATCATTCAATCACATTCACTCAAAGGAGGATTCAATCATAACATACTATTCACAATATGGGGGTCGAAGGTCAAACATTATCAACTCAACAAAACAAGTATAATAAGACTTCTCAAAAATAGCAGTCCAACCTCCCCACACTCTAGTCTATGATGCCTCTATCAAAGTCTAGGAGGTGCCAATGACAAGCCCATGGCTACCAACAATCAAATTAAAGGAAACAACGACAAAACTATACAAGAAAGCTCAACATCCTCCGGAAACTAGGAGGACTCACCAATTGGCTGGGAGTATATGTAGATCTTCAATGGAGCGCCGGTTGATAATCTCTAGTACCTGTCGCTGCATCATGAAACGATGCAGGCCAAATAGCGTCAGTATATGGAATTTACGAGTATGTAAAATGGCTGAATGAAACAACATCAGAAGGAACCAAATCAACTTGGAATCTCAACTCAAGAGAAACAACAACTCAATCAAGTGTCCTAAGTCTAAACAAGAATATGGTTTAGATAGGACCAACCACATACCATTCAACTCAATCCAACTCAGAGTACTATTACGACCTATATAGGAGTTTCTCTTATCCGACAACCATCACTTATAAGCCAATGAAAGTACAACAAGCCGACGTTGTTGCCGCATCTGTTCATACTTTGCCAGGGTATGAACGAATCAACCAATCATGGATCCAATCCAACTAAGTCCTATAATGTCAGGACAATAAGTTTGGAGAAGCATCCGACTTTAACGGTTCAATCCCCTCCTTTGTTTGGCGAAATAGTTATTGGGTTTGAGCATGGACTATACTCTTGCCCAATTCGGTGCTCGATACTCCTTCCAAGACTCAATGCTCATAAAACTCCATCCAATCAACTCAATCAAAACATATCGACAAGTCTCATTACAACCTTATCAACTTATCAACTCTATCACAATCAAACCTCTCCCAATCATACAATCCGGTCAATCTCAATCATATTATTCAAAGTAAATTTAAATGCACATTTATAGCAACATGTAAACATAACCAAACTTTTCCTCTATCCATTTAATCAATCTTTGATACTCAACATAATTTCAAGGCTTTAAATCAACAATTTAAGGTAAGCAATGTTATTAGGAAAGTAACATTTATTTATCAAAATCAACATAGTTTGGAAATTAACAAAACATGCTAGACACCTCATCTCAATCAACTCATAACAACATGTAGCATATCACTTTCTTGACTCCACAACATCATCATAAAGGGAATTAGGATAATAGATGAAAAAGGACCTATTTGGACATACCTCTACCAATAAACTTCATTCTTATGGACAATAACTCAAAAGAAGATGTAGGGCACATGGGTGGACTCAACCCATATTTTGGTTTGCCTTACATACCTTAGAATAGATTCTCGAAGAAACCTTGTTGTTGGGTCTTCATTGGCAACTTGAATCTTGAAGCTCTTGGAATAACTCTTTGTTAGAAATGGAGAAGAAGAAGAGAGAGAGACTTCTAGGGCTTTTAGAGAGAGAGAGAGGGGGATAAAAAAAATGTTCCCAAAATGTTCAAGGATGATACATATATAATATGGGATGAATTCCCAAATTGCCCCTTCTCAAAAGTTCTGAAAAATAGGCTAAAACGCTCCTGGCGCGATAGTGGCGCGTCGCGCAATTGCAGCGCCAGGCCGATTACGCCTAAAAACCTGCACAACTTTTAGTGGCGCGTCGCGCCAAGGACCAAACTACTGAGGCATGTTTTTGGCGCAATAGTGGTGCGTCGCGCCCTTATAGCGCCAAGGCCATATTTTCTGGGTTCTGGAAATTTGGCTTGAAAACCCTGCACACCTCGCAGTGGCGCGCCGCGCTAGAGGCCAAACTACTGAGGCTTGTTCCTGGCGTGATAGTGGTGCATCGCGCCATTGTGGCGCCAAGCCCAATTTTTTAGCAATTGCAACCCAGGCCTGAAATCCCTATCGTGCTAGTTTGTCTTAGGATCGCCATATCTTTTAACTCCGAACTTCAAAATTTACATTCTTGGTGGAATTGGAAAGAAAACTTGATGACCGTTAATTTAATAGGTCATGGGCCACCCAGATTGTCGTCCTTCAAAAGATAGGGTCATTAGAAGTCAACCCCTTATGCGAACTCCTCCTCAAACTTAGGCACGACGAATCTTTTGGATTTGATTTGGTCCTAGGGGTCCTTCATGACCCCACATCACCTTTAACGCTGCTCAATTTCTCAAAGACTCATCTTAACTCATGCAAATGCTCTACAACACTCGAGTTTGACCCTACCCGAATATAAGAATGGTCTGAATCTTAGGAAATATTTTGAGGGGTGTTACAGTTATAGGTTGGTAGGATATCCTCCTGACTTCAAGAGTAAAAGGAAGTAGTTAGGATCAAATGGATCTTATCAGAATAACAATGATAGTTTCAGATCTAATTCTCACAATCAAACTGGAAATTTTACACCTCGGGCTAACAATGCTGTAGTGGAGAGACAAAAACAAGTGTATGAACTCACAGAGGAAAAGCACAGTCAAGTAAGGAACTTACTACACAATAAGGAACCAAGTGAATGCAAAGCTAACTTGGCAGATAATGTTTCTTTAATGATTGAATCCTCTGCATATGATTGGATAATAGAATCAGGAGCAACTCATCACATAACTTCATATGAAGATTTACTGAATGAGTTGAAAAATATGACAGGAGAATAATCTAGTACTGTGCAATTGCCAGCAGGAAATAGAGCTCAAATAAAAAGCACAAGAAACTCAGTCATTTTTAGGAACTTGACAGTGAAAAATGTCCTTCATGTACCTGATTTCAAATTTAATTTATTATCAGTAGCAAGACTCACCAAGTATCTATTTACAATCTAAGTTTTTTCCTATATTTTTGCGTGTTGCAGGATCTTTACAGTGGCAAGGTGATTGGAATTGGTAGAGAGACTGATGGCCTATAAATACTGAAGAATCAAGTTAGAGCAATGGTGAATTCATCATCAATAAAGAATACTAGTCTAACTGAGTTGTGGCATTTCAGGCTAGGACATCCATCCATCAAAGCAATGGAACATATCTCCTGTCTCAAGAAGCACCTAGGTACTAAAGCACACCATGACTATGAAATATGTCCAATAGCAAAACAAAGTAGGCTAAGCTTTCCTGATAGTATAACTAAGTCAGATCATGCTTTCCAGCTTTTGCATATTGATGTATGGGGACACTACAAAATTCCTGCCTATGATAGAAAGAAATACTTTGTGACAATTATTGATAATTACAGTAGGTTTACTTGGCTATGTCTAATTCAGTACAAAACTGATGTACATATGGTGTTGAAAGATTTCTTAATGCTAGTTAATACACAATTTGGTGTCAAGGTGAAAATTGTAAGGTCTAATAATGGTACTGAATTTTTTAATTCCAAATGCAATACCTTGTTCACTTCTTTGGATAGTTCATCAAAGTTGCTATGCATTACTCCTCTACAGAATGGCATAATTGAGAGAAAACACAAACATATATTGAACACAACCAAAGCCTTAAGGTTTTTCAATGGAGTACCTACTAGATTTTGGGGAAATTGTGTTAAAACAACAACCTATCTAATTACCATGATTCCTACAACAATTTTACAAGGGAAAACACCATTTGAGATGTTATATGGAAAGGAACCTAAAATAGATCACATGAAAGTGTTTGGGTGCCTATGTTTTGCCTTAGTCTTGCCAAAGTTGGATAAGTTTGGTCCAAGAGCTACGAGGCCTGTCTTCATGGGTTATTCAGAAACACAAAAAGGGTATAAAATCATGGATCTGGATACTCACATTTTTTCTGTGAGCAGAGAGGTCACATTCATGGAACATGTATTTCCATTCAAGGAGGGAACAGTCAGCCCTGTAGCTGCACCATCTCCATCTTATGACTCTAGTATGCACACTAACATGTTTGTTCCTGATACTATTAATGACCAGGTAGAGGCTCTTCATGGTGATCAACCTCCAGAGGTTATGGATCATGTAGAGGATCCTGAAGATCACATAGCACCACCAAATCCTATACCTCACTCTTTGGATCTTGGAAATGAACCAACTACTTTGATCTGTTGACACCCAATTTTGAACAACCCATAACTGCTTTTCAGATTGCTATCTTAATAAATAATTATTTTTTCAAAATTATTTCTTTATTAAATAAATAAATTTATATTTAGTTTTACCCAATAAACCATATATTTGACATTCGTAATTTATAATATTTTTGTTATTTATTAATATTATAGCTATTATCTTTATTATTATTTTTTAAATAACGAGCTTCATACGTTCGAATATTTTTACATGTATATTTAGTATATGCTATATATGTGTATTTTTTCTTTATATAAAAAATATTACTTAACTAAGTTTATTTTATAATTTTCTTATTCATATTAATATGTACATATTACATATCTATTTTAATACGTTTTATATACATGTGCATATAAAGTTATTTCTTAATTAAGTTTATTATATATTTTAGTTAACTATATTAATTATAGCTCCATTTTAGTACATACTCTATACATACATACATTATATATATACACATATATTTACATAGTATATATATAAGTTGTCATTTTATGTACAAAAATATTACTACTTTTTAGAATTTTACTTATTCAACATATATATTATAGTTATTATTTACATAAGTAATCTATTTAATTTTTCTCCATTTTACTTTTAAGTGTAGTCTTCTTTATCCAATTTGTTAAAATTCTAGCCAAATAAGATTCAAATTCATCTCAATTGTAGCCTATTTTGAACAAAATGTGGTTAGTTTAAAATCCTATTTTAAAAGATTTAATCACATCCACCCATTTCATCTCCATCAAATACCAAGATCCAATTCCAACCACTCATCAAAATCGATCAACGGTCCAGATCAAAAGGCCATTTATTTCCTATTTTAATCCCAAAAGTCCCAAAACCCTAAAACTAAAATTATTTTTTCCTTTTTCCATTATCAAAAAGACTCACTGTCTCTCCACTCTTCATCTTCTCCAAAGAGAAGAGAAGAAAACAATCGCCGCCGCACACCCTAGCTCCGACGAGATCGTCGCCGCCATCATCATCTCCCTCACAATACTCTTCTCCTCATCTCCTCCCAAACTCACATCACTCTCTCCGTTGAAGATGGTTGGACGAGCAGCCATCGCTGCTGCACCACCACGCCTCCTCTCTTTATTTCTCTCCACGACGTCACCCTTCTCCCTCCTCCATCTCCAGCGAACTGCAGCAGCAACCAGCAACATGAGCTGCAGCAGTCTGCATCTCCTTCTCCAGCTGCAACAACACGCATAGATGCTGACGAGATGGACAACAACAGCAACTCTGGCGAGTTGGACGGCAACAAGTATTGGAAATATTAATAATATGTTTGCTGAAAGACAGATCTTAATAGATCTGTCCACGGTTCATTTTTCCTATTTATTCAAGTTCTTATCTCGTTCTTTAACAAGTTTTCTAATTTACTTGTGGTTTTTCAATATAAGATTCATTATTTCAATTGCATGCTTGTTTATGTTTGAAGTAATTAGTAGTTGTGAAGTTCTTTTGGGCGAAATTCTTTGTGATTATACTTAAGTCTTGTTAAGCATTTGTTTGGATGAGTCTGAATACGATCCGTTCCTTTGGTAATGAGTATTAGCAGATTCTCCAATTTTTCTTTTATACTGTTGGAATTGTTGGCCTCATATTTCTGATTATTCAATTCAATTGCTTTTCCTTAATTAGTTTTAAAGAATAAAAATTATGTCGTTAATTTTTGAGTCAGTCTTCTGGTAGAATAGTTTTCATTTTCCGTTACTCATCTCTTTGTGGTTAATTTGCTATAATTTGGGATGCTAAATACTTTGGTGAATTAACTTAGCATATTTTATAAGTTTCTTCCTTTATTTGAATGACTTTGGTGTTGCCATTACTCATACGTTAATACACTAATTTGACCTTACCCTTAATGAATCTGATTGCTTCATTTGTTTTATTATGGTAAATCTCAATATATGTTAGTAAACGTTAACTTTAGGTTTATTTTTGTTTATAATTTGACTATTTCTCTCATTATGTTTGAATAATTTCTGTACAATTAATGATAGTAGGTCCCTTTTGGGCATAGCCTTTTGACTCTTGAGGCACCCTTGTTGAAAAATTGGACCAAATCTTAGAAAGAATATATTAAGAAGATTTTGCTCATAAATGTTGAAGTTTGGCCACCTCTTTTGAAATATAATATGTTGCAAAAGTCTAGCCTAGCCGTTTTTCTTTTGGATTTTCTTGTTTTTTTTCTTGATTGCTTTCACCACTATAAGACCCATCCTCATTTGAGGAGAGGAGACAGACAGAAAGAGAGGAGCAAAAACAAAGAAAAGAAAAAGAAAGAAAAGAAAACATTTTTTACTTCATATTATAACACCTCCAACAAAAACAAAAGAGTTTTTAGCATACTTTGATATTCTGTTTCTAACTTGTCTTCACGGTTCAGATTTTTATATACTTATTTCTCCTAACTAAAGTATCCAGGTTAGTTCCAACCTTTCTTTATATGGTAGCTTATTATTTTAAAAATGTTCTTGCCTTGTTTGTTTGCATTATTGAAGTAAAATCATATGATCATGTTATCCATCTATATTATTTGTATACTGCTTGTATTTTTTTTTTATGATTTAGCAGGGTTTGAATTTTAAAGTTAAGACATGAAGACTTCATTTGGAACAGGATTCAGATAGTTCTAGTTCCTGTTTTATTATTTCTATCTGTATATTATTCTTTCTTGATTATTTTGGCATGTAATAATAAACTCTGTATATAATAAAAAGGGAAAAATACATGGGGAGGGAATATACTTGCTACTTGCTTATTTTATTTTATTTTTTAGTTTATCATAAATTTATGTGTGCTCAAAATATATGTGATCTAGTTATAATAGTCATATCCACATGCTTAGGTTCATTTGTTCATGATATAAATATTTTATTTTTACAAAATGTTTGCTTTAATCAAAAATTCAAAAAATAAAAATAAAAACAAATAAAATGATCTAAGGATAGTTTGTTAAATATCGTTTATCATCATAATATGTTTCAAAATAATTTATCTATTTTATGTGCTATCTTTGTTTATTAAATTTTAAATCTCATTAGAATAATTACTTTGATGATATTTCTGCATTATAACTTGTCTTTTAAACTTAAAACCATGTTTATAGTTTCAAACAATAACTTTGTCATATTAACTATTTAGACATTATATATGTAGGATCTATTAAATAATTTTGAATATGATGATAATCATATTTAGATCTAAATGTCATTTCATATAGACATCATGCCCATAAGATTTTATAATTTTAATACATCATGTTTATATATTTTAATTAATATTTTTTTAACATACCATTTTGTATGAATATCATGTCCATAGGATTTACAATTTTAATATATCATGTCTATATATATTTTAATTAATATTTTTAACATGCTAATCATTTAGAAATCACGTGTATAAGATTTTATGTCAAATGTCATTAGCAAATCATGTTTATAGGACTTAATGAATATTTAAGTATTTATAGTGTTATTGGCCTTATTGAATATTTTTTAAAACTCGTTATATGGATGTAATAAATATTGGCAAATATTATTAGGTAGTTTCAATATGAAATAATCCTAGCTTGAAAGCATGCCATTGGGTATAGAAATTGTAGGTAGGTTTTAATAAGGTAAAAATATTTTGAGCCCATTAAATTAATGAGACCTAACAATATTTTTAGCATATTTTATCATATAACAATCATGTTTATAGGTATTATAATTTTAACATGATAATTAAATAGATATTAGGCCTTCATAAATATTTTTTATAATATTGTGTGTAGAAGCCATGCCTATAGGGTTCTAATGAATATTTATTATGTTATTCTATTTTAAGATCGTGTCTATATTTTAATAAATCTTCAGCATATCAATATTTAGAAATCATATATATAATATTTTTATAAATTCTCAGCACGCTGCTAACTAAGAATCATGTTGATAGAATTTCATAAACACTATTAGTTAATAAGTAAAATTATCAAGCATGCTTCTTTTATTATAATCACCTTAAGTAATAAAATTTGCCCTTCATATTATTCAAGTTTTTATCTTTACGATACCTACGTCTGATTGTATGCACATACATAATCATTATAACTTTTGTTATGTCGAAAAATGAACGTTGTTTAAAATTAATTTCATCCTTATAAGAAAAAATCAATTTTTAGTAAAAGATGAGTCGCCACTTAATTTTTTTAAAGAAATTAAGAAAACTTAATTTAAAAGACCCTAACAGATTTAAGTCTTAAAAATTTAGAGAAAAGGGTACGAGGTTCATATTACTATTTTAAGAAGGTTTTAGCAATTAAAATAGCCGCTAACATGTAGTTGTCCGATGATTTGAAATTTATTTGACTAACTTTGTGAAAATGTGTTTTAACAATAATCAAGGTATTAAACAATTTTGAGAAAATATAAATTTTAAAACATTCAAGATAATTTATAATAAATATAGACTTAGTATATAAATCAATTAAATAAAAGCAATCGATCATAAAAAATGGCTTCTCTTCGAGGGATTTAATTAGGTTAAACTAAACAATTAATGTTAGAACTAATACGTGACAAATAAATATTGTTGCCTAATTAAATAAAGTGAAGACAATAAGAATTAGTGATACCTGAAAGGAAACATTTTAGTTTTTAACATCAAACTACCCAAAATATATACCAAACAAAATATATAAGCAAGATAAAATATTTATGTATTCACATTCTTCGGATCAGCGCGGCTTATTAATCTAAAGACAAAAATATAGTATTTTATCATTTTCTGCTCGGGTCGATTTCCATCATTTCCGAAGGGGCTATCTACCCCTACCCCTCCTAAATTTATTTGTTAGTATAACCCTAAGGCGATATAAAAGAAATATTAAAAACTAACGTCTTAAAAGGTGTCTAACGTCCCGACTGAATATCCAAGAGGCATTGGACGTACTATTAGAATAAGTGTTAGACTAAAGAAAATATAGGTTTCTTAATTAGACATATCGTCAAACAAAACAAATAAGACATCATTTAGCACATAAAATCTAAAGTAAGCCTCTACATAAATTAATTAGCATGCTTGAAAAAACATACAAGTTGTGAAAGGCCTGATAAATATTAAGTGTGTGTGAATGTCAAGCCAAGATAACATAGAAGTAGAGTTTAATTAATTAAACATATAAGAGCAATCTAAAGACCTTAATGAAATTATATAAATGAGAATCATATTTAATAGCATACTGAAAATTTATAAAGAATACTATAGGCATGGTTCAGAAATGAAATGATATGCTGAAAATTTACTAAGATGTTACAAGCATGATTTCAATGATATGATGTTTAAAATTTGTATCAAGTATTATAGGCATGATCCTTAGGTAAATTGACAATGAAAATGTATTAAATTTTTGTAGACATGGCTTCAATATGAAATCACATGTTAAAACATTTATTAGATCCTATAGGCATGATCTCTATAACACAATAGAAGTATTTATTAAATCTAAGATATGATTTCTATATAAATTAACATGTTGAGAATTAGTTATTACATCCTATGGGCATGATTTCTACATAACACAACATTCTTAAAATATTTTTTACATCAAAATTACATGCTGAAACTATTATCAAAACATATAGACATGATTTCTAGATAATTTTAACATGCTAAAAGAATATTAAATAAATCCTATAAAAAATATGATTTCTAAGTAATGTGACATGTTGAAAATATTTATGAAGATCTTATAGGCATGATTTCTATACGAATAGATATACTAAAATATGAAAACCTCTAAGCATGATTTCTATAACATAATTTACTCAAAATATAATTAAATTAAATTGGTATAATTTCTATATAATTTTGACATGATAAAAATCCTATTAGCGTAATTTATAATTAAAGATACGTTCTAATATAAATTAACATTAAACACTCATTTTAAAGACATGAGAGGGAGACTTTAAACTAGATAAGGATAAACACATAGATTAGGCTACACATGACAATAGGCAATATTAAGATTGAACTAGTTTTATTAATTTCAGACCGATTTCAATTAAGAAAACAAATATCCGTAGAACAAAAATTAAAATCATAGTTGAAATTAACCTAAACATGATGACTATGATCAAACAAATAACTCTTATATCACATACACACAAATTAGGGTGAAAAATAAAAATACAAATACAAGTAGCACATAGTTCCCCTCCCCTTAGATAGTCCCCAAATATTTTATTATTGTAGAGAATTTACATACATGGATTATTACAGAGCCAAAATAATTAAGAAAAATAACTAACTAACTAAATAGAAATAACAAAACAAGAAACTAAAACCATTTGAATCTTGTTCCAAACGAAATCTTCGCATCTTGAACTTTAAAGTCCAAACCCTGCTAAATTATAAGGAAAAACACGAGCAGCATACAAATGGTATAGAGGCATAACATGATTATATTTTAAATAAAATAATTAAACAAAAATAAGAATACATTCAAAATAATAGACTCACATAGAAAATATTAAGACTAACTTGGATGATTCAGTTAGAGAGAATAAGCAGATAAATCTAACTTGCGATGTGGAGAACAAACAAAGTAATATTAAAGCATGTAAGACAACTTCTCCTTATTTGTTTTGTTTTTGTTTGTTAGAAATGTAAGAACTGTAAATAATTTCTCTTGTCTCCCCCCTTCCTTAAGTGAGTCTCCAATATATATCCGAAAAAATAAGGAATGGAGGATCATTAGAATAATGTAGAGTGGGCCATTTCATAAAATAATGCGGAATCGACATGCTATTTAAGTAATTAGTATATATATGGGGAAATGGGGGATGGGACAAATATGGGCATATTATATTTATATATGTATTCTAAAAAGAGAGGGGACAAGCATGAGTGTATTATATTTATATATATATGGGAAAATGGGAAAGGGACAAGCATAGTTATATTATATATATATATATTGGGAAATGGGGGGATAAACATGAGCATATTATTTTTATATATATATTCTGAAAAAGGGAGGAAACAAGCATGTGTGTATTATATTTATATATATAGTATGGGGTACTAATTTTATTTCATAAAGAGGTAAGATTAAATATGATGAATGCCAAAATAATGTTATATGCTAGCAAATTAAGAAGATGTTAATTAGTAATTATTTTCCAACAACAAACATTTCAATCAATCATATCATAATCAATAAAACACTAAACCTTCTTCTTAAATTCAGAAAATCAAATTATCAAGTCATCAATTAGCTAATCAAATTGATACCCAAATTAAAGGATATGCATTTAGACAATGACAAATAATAACAATCTTATCGTAATAGTCCTCAACTATACTTGTCCATAATTAAATACAAGAATGTAAAATGTGGACAGAAAACAACAACACAAACATGTATAATAATCTTAATCGACTAAAAAAACAAATAACCGTCTAAAAACGATCTACATTTGTGCATAATTAAAATGTAAGACTATGAACATGTACATGAATAAGAACAAGAACAAGAACAAGAACAAAACAATATAGTATGCTTTGTAATCTTAATTGATTATTAATGAACAAAATTTTTGAATCTTGAGTTTATTAAATCGTTTGGAGCAAAAATAATAAACTAAAGTGAGGTAGCAACATGTGAACAATATGAATCTTATAAACAAGAAAATAACAATAATGGTAGTTAATCAGCCCAATAATTTTTAGGATAATAAATGAAAGATCTAAATCTTCCAAGCAAGGAACTTATCAAGAATATCGAATACAAAAATATAATCAGCCCAACATCAATCAATTATCATAAATGGAGCATGAACAATACATAGAAATGAAAACGTACCAAGATCAAACTAAAAATGAAATTTACCTTAATAAGAATAAGCAAGAATCAGTCAACAAAATCAATCATAGGATATTATGCTCTACTAAATTTAACTCCAAAATTAACTAATCCATTAGTCAGTCGAGTTGTACAAATTAAGCCAAATATACAAAGTAATAGCTACTCTTAATCAATTAACGTAAAGGGGATTTTAGTAAACATAATCATCATACTAAGGATGAACAATCAGTTGAGCCAAGTGATTCAAGATACAACGTAGTTTCGACAACAAAGATGGAGTTTTTCACATAAAGCATAGATCGTTGGATATTAACAATTATCAGGAAATAACACCAAACATGAGATTATTTCAGAGGAAGAAGATTCTTAAGCATGTAAGATTTAGAACAAATAAGAACTAAAAATAATGAACGAACCTAGATAGATCTGTTTAGATCCATCTTCAACACGCCAAAGTCCGTTGTTATTTTTGAGCTTCGCCGAAGTTAGTTGTTTGTGTTGCTGCCGTTATTGCGTCGTTGCTGGAAGTCGTTTGGTTTGTTGTTGTTCACTACAGCTGGTGGCTGCTGCGGCTCGCCGCCGGTGGTTCGCTGAGCTGCATGTTGTTGTTGTCGTAGAGCTGCTGCCGATTTGGTGGCTGCTGCTCGCTGCAGCTCGAAGGAGAAAGAGATGCGTCGTGGCTGCTGCATTGCAGCTGGCGGCGTTCATGGTGAGGTGTGATGGTGGCGCAGTAATGAAGAGGAGAGGGAGAGATCGGCGGTATGGTGGTGTTTTCACGTGGGAGGGGTTGTGGCGACTTCTCTTCTCTTCTTCTCCTTGGAGAAGATGGCCAAAAAAGACCCCCCAGAAAAAGTTTAGGTTAGGGTTTGGTATTAGAAATAGGAAATGTAATCTCAGCCGTTCATCAATTTTGATGAGCGGTCCGGATTAGATCTTGATATTTGATAAAGATGAGATGGATGGTTGTGATTAAAAGTTGGATTTAAGATTTAAAAATGGGCGATATATGAATTTAATTTAGGAAAAAGTCTACACTTAGAATAAAAATAGAGAAAAATTAAATAGATTGCTATCTAATTAATAAATATAATATATCATAAATTTTATTTAAGTAGTAGTATATATATATATATAACATACGTATGTACATACTAAAATGTGTGCGTAATTAATATAAAAATATATAATAAACTTCATGAAATAATAATTTTAATGCACGTGTATAAAATGTATTAAGATAGATATGCAATATAATTATAAAATAAATTTAGTTAAGAAATATTTTTTATATAGATAAAATACACACGTACATAATATATGCTAAATAGACACGTAAAATATATTCGAACATATGAGGCTCGTTATTAAAAATAAAAATAGTAAAGATAATAGTTATAATATTAATAAATAGCAAAAATATTATAAATTACTAACATAAAACTATGTGTTTTATTGGGTAAAATTAAATATAAATTATTTATTTAATAAAGAAATAATTTTGAAAATGCCTATTTATTAAAATAACAATCCAAAAAATGGTTGTGGGTTGGTCAAAATTGAGTATCAACAATTGTCCCTTTCTTTGAGTAGGGTCGATAAAAGAGATTCTGGTCAAAAAAAATTGACAAATTGAATATTGACCGACCACATCTTCCTCTTTCTGAAAGGAGGTTTGGTTTGGTATTGAGTTTCCTACGTATCTTAGGTTAAATGAGAAGTCAATTCACTTATAGTTCAATACGCTTGATTTAGCGCACGAATTTGAAAGAATTCAGAGCTATCACGGAGTCGAATTATGGAGAAACCAGAAAACTTGTGAACTGGATGAGGAGGTTTGTTGGAGTACAGTCGAGTTTTCAACATCGAGCTCGCCTACATATCCTTAGACTTAGGAATCAGACTGCTTGTAGTTCGACTCAATCGATTGAAAAGGAAATCTTTTATGCTAAGATCACCTTCGGTTGTGAGGAGTGACAAATGAATCGAGTATGAAAAAGTGACTTGTAACCCCTTAGCCATGAATGTGGTGCACTTCACGCACATAACTAAGAACTTATACGGACTTAATTTCCAAAGCTCTCGGTGTTTTGTCACTCAGATTGAAAGTTGTTTTTGGTGATGAGTTGAAGTTTTTCGGAGCGAAATCGAAACTAACAAACTCAAAGAGATACCACATGCCTTCTGGGGTCGTGGTGCGGTGGAAGTTATTCTTTGACTCGTGTCATAATTTGCTACTAAGACAAGTTCCACATTGTGCTGTGTTCTTTTGATGTCGTTCGTACCTGTGGTTTAATTGAGAATTCATTCCCTTGGATGCTCTCTCCAAAGACTAAGATAAAACTCATTAGTAGAAAAATATAACTCAAAGAAAAGGATAGCATTATTACTGTGTCGGCATGTCAACCCCCTCCGATTCTGACGTAGAGCAAACAAAACATACTGTCTAAGTTGATGTGATATGCAATGAAATGATATGATGATGAATTGATATGATTTAAAGATGGCCTATCGGCAATGACATGATAATGATGACCCTCTTGGCAATGCTAAATGATGAATGATGGCCCTCTTGGCAATGCTAAATGATGAATGATGGCCCTCTTGGCAGTGATAAATGATGACCCTCTTGGCAATGATGAATGATGAATGATGGCCCTCTTGGCAATGATGAATGATGAATGATGGCCCTCTTGGCAATGATAAATGATGAATGATGGCCCTCTTGGCAATGATATGATAAATGATGGCCCTCTCGGCAATGATATGATAAATAATGGCCCTCTTGGCAATGATATGATAAATGATGGCCCTCTTGGTAATGATATGATAAATGATGACCCTCTTGGCAATGATAAATGATGGCTCTCTTGGCAATGATATGATAAATGATGGCCCTCTTGGCAATGATATGATAAATGATGGCCCTCTTGGCAATGATATGATAAATGATGGCCCTCTTGGCAATGATATGATAAATGATGGCCCTCTTGGCAATGATATGATAAATGATGGCCCTCTTGGCAATGATATTACCACATCTGATAATATAATATGAATAAAATAATATCATCGTATACGATATTAGATCATTGTATACGGCATTACATCATCGTATACGGCATCGTATATGGCATTATATCATCATATACGGTATTATAACATAAATGGCCGTCTTGACAAATGATATTACCATTTTCGGTGATATAATATGAATAACGAAATAATATGAATGACCCTTTTGACAAATGATATTACCACTTCCGGTAATATAATATGAATAAAGAAATAATATGAATGACCCTCTTGGCAAATGATATTACCACTTCCGATAATATAATATGAATAAAGAAATAATATGAATGGCCCTCTTGGCAAATGATATTACCACCTTCAATAATAATATGAATAATAAAAATATGAATGACCCTCTTGGCAATGATATTACCACCTCCGGTAATATAATACGAATAATAAAATAGAATGGCCCTCTTGGCAATGATATTACCACCTCCGGTAATATAATACAAATAAAATATGAATGGCCCTCCTGGCGATAATATTACCACCTCCGATAATATAATATAAAAAATAAGATATGAATGGTCCTCTTAGCGATGATACTACCACCTCCTGTAATATAATATGAAGAATAAGATATGAATGGCCCTCTTGGCGATGATACTACCACCTCCGGTAATATAATATGAAGAATAAAATATGAATGACCCTTTTGGCGATGATACTATCACCTTCGGTAATATAATATGAAGAATAAAATATGAATGGCCCTCTTGGCGATGATACTACCACCTTCGGTAATATAATATGAAGAATAAAATATGAATGACCCTCTTGGCGATGATACTACCACCTCTGGTAAATAATATGAAGAATAAAAAATGAATGGCCCTCTTGGCGATGATACTACCACCTCCAATAATATAATATGAAGAATAAAATATGAATGACTCTCTTGTCAAATGATATTACCACCTCCGGTAATATAATATGAATAAAGTAATATCATCATATACGAGATTAGATCATCGTATACAACATCATATTATTGTATACGACATTATATCATCATAATATGGCATTGTATCATCATTCAGCATTATACATGCTCATTATACTTCTTTGAGGATGGAAAATATAAATTGACGTTATTATGGACGCTTGCGTTGAAAGTAGCTCCTTTGCATTTTCCTGCACTCAAAATAAAACAAGTAATAGACACATTGTCGTTTTAGCTAACGACTGAGCAAAAATCTTTAGGAAAAATTCTTGAAAATATGTACAAAGTGCCTGATCACTTTGACATTAGTGTGCGAATATCGTGCTCATTTTCGAATACTTTATATTCATTTTGGCTCGTGTCTTGCTGGAGATTTGGACGAGGCATTGTTGTTCATTTTTTGGACGTCTCCTTTTCGTCTGATGAATCCTGGTGAAAAAATTATCACTTTGGAAACTCTTTGTTCTTTTAACTTCTTTGTACTTGCTGAAAAGAGGGATATGGTGATCCTTTACAAATCTGCGACCACAGAAAAATTGTTAGTTTTTAATGAACTAATTTGTGTTGAATTCTCTATTTGTTTTCTTCTTGTCTTGCTATCTTCGATGACTTGCTCTGATTCCCCACTTCTTTGGTAGATATAAGATAAAAATATATCTATGTAAAAAATGTTTGACGTATTAAAATCTTTAAGAAAGATGAGTTTTTGAAAAGTAATTTGGAAAGGGTTACTACCAGATGTCATGTCACACATAACTCAAATGAACGTCCTTGATTCGAAACTTTGAGCATGTTTGATAGCTTGTTCAAAAATTTGAGGATTCTTGAAGGTTGAAGTTGCGAAGTTCTGACATAAATAGAAAGTTTTGTAGTTGACTCTGAACTCTGATGGTGCTGGAGATTATTGAGGTTGACATTGACCTTCCAACAATGTCACGGATCATTTGAGTCCAACCTTGAACTTTGAAGTTGAGCAAGACCTTTTGATGATGTTAGATAAAAAATTTGAGGTCATCCTCAAAAATTTATGTCCCAGTTAGATGTCTTGGTAAATATCATACTACCAATAAGAGATTTGCAGAACTTTTAGATCCTATCAAAAATTCTATCCAGTTACTTTTCTGATGCACCTCAGTCTTGTTTTCTCTTGTGAAAAGATCTTCTTTGAAATTTTGAGTCCCTCTCAAAATTTCTGTCCCAGTTTCTATCATAAATAGAGAACTTACGGGAGATATGACCGAACCGTTGTGGCGCCTATGTATCCCATTAAGGAAGGAATCAGGTCAAACATAGTTCCCCTCTCGGGAGATAACTGAGGAATAGGGATTTTTAATAAAAATGTGACCAAAGCCGACATAGGCCGCCTACGTATCTCATTCTTGAGAATTCAGGTCAGACGTAGTTCATTACAAATAGGAGGGCTAATTTTAAAATAAACCAACATAGAAACGATTACAAGCAAACGACACAGCTATAAAATATTGAACCTTCAAACATAGTATCTTTTGACGGCATCTGAGTTGATTGGTTTCGACCATTCTTGTCCATCCATCTCGGATAATATTAAGGCACCTCCAGACAACACTTTGCGCACCATGTATGGTCCTTGCCAATTTGGCGCGAACTTTCCCTTATATTCATTTTGATATGGAAAAATGCATTTAAGAACCAATTGGCCAACTTCAAACGTTCTTGGTCTCACTCGTTTGTTAAAAGCATGAAACATTCTTTGTTGGTACAGTTGACCATGGTAAACGATAGCCATTCTCTTTTCATCAATCAAAGCCAAATGTTCAATTCGATTGCGAACCCAATCAGCATTACTCAACTCAGCTTCTTGCATGATTCTCAACGAAGGTATTTCCACTTCGGCAGGAATTATGGCTTCCGTCCCATAAACTAGCAAGTATGGGGTTGCCCCAATTGATGTTCTGATAGTCGTTCGGTAACCTAACAAAGCATATGGCAACATCTCATGCCACCCTCTGTGGTTATCAATCATTTTCCTCATGATCTTTTTGATGTTCTTGTTGGCAGCTTCTACGGCTCCATTCATTTGAGGACGATACGCAGTTGAATTTCTGTGAATAATATTGAATTATTCACATATCTCATTCATCAAATGACTATTGAGATTTGCTCCATTATCAGTGATGATAGAATCTGGTATTCCAAATCTATATATTAAATTAGTACAGACGAAGTCTGCTACTACCTTCTTCGTAACTGATTTATACGAGGCTGCTTCCACCCACTTGGTGAAATAATCAATAGCGACTAAAATGAACCTATGTCCATTAGAGGCGGCTGGCTCTATTGGACCTATGACATCCATGCCCCAAGCTACAAACGGTCAAGGAGAACTCACAGCATGGAGTTCGTGAGGAGGTACTTGAATTAAATCACCGTGCACTTGACATTGATGACATTTTTGCACATACTTACAATAATCATGCTCCATAGTCATCCAAAAATAGCTGACTCGAAGGATTTTCTTTGCCAATATAAGTCCATTCATGTGAGTTCCACAAACTCCCGCATGAATCTGTTCGAGAAGCTTCGTAGCTTCAATGGCATCGACATATCTGAGAAGTCCCAAATCTGGCGTTCTCCTATAAAGTTTTTCTCCACTTGGAAAGAAATTGTTAGCCATTCGACGTATTGCTTTCTTCTGATTGAAAATTACATTATCTGGATAAGTTTCGGTTTCTAGATACTTTTTTATGTCAAAATACCAAGGTCTCCCATCTGGTTTTGCTTTGACATACGAACAGTGAGCGGGTCATTCTTTCAAATATATCTCCACGGGGTCAATGTAACTTGTATCCGGATGTTTGATCATCGAGGAGATAGTAGCAAGAGCATCAGCGAATTTATTCTGCGACCTTGGGGTATACCTAAACTCGATCTTACGAAACCTCTTACACAACCTTTGCACTAACCTCACGTACGGTCTTCGAATTATTCATGGCCCATTCCCCTTGAACCTGATGAATTAGTAAATCCGAATCTCCGATTACTAGCAACTCTTGAATATCCTTATCGACAACTATCTTTATACCTATGATGCATGCTTCATACTCTGCCATGTTGTTTGTGCAATGAAATCAAAGTTTGGCTGCCATAGGATAATGTTGTCCAGATTCTGATATTAGGACTGCTCCGATTCCATTTCCTTCATGATTCACTGCCCCATTGAAAAACACTCTCCAACCAGGGTATGCTTCAAAGATGTCTTCGCCTGCAAATGATACCTCTTCATCGGGAAAATAAGTTTTGAGTGGCTCATATGCTTCATCTACTAGATTTTCTGCGAGATGATCCGCTAAGGCTTGTGCTTTTATTGCCTTGTGGGTCACATACACAATATCAAATTCACTTAACAACATTTGCCATTTTGCCAACTTCCCAGTCGGCATCGCTTTCTGAAAGATATACTTCAATGGATCCATCTTGGAAATGAGATATGTAGTATACGAAGATAAGTAATGTCTCAACTTTTGAGCGACCCATGTTAAGGCACAACAAGTTTTCTCCAAAAGAGTATAACGAGCTTCGTATGGAGTAAACTTCTTGCTTAAATAGTAGATTGATCATTCCTTTTTTCCAGTCTCATCATGTTGACCTAGCACGTATCCAAATGCATTATCTGAGACAGACAGATATAGCAATAATAGAACTCCTTCCCTCGGAGGAACTAGCACCGGTGGATTAGATAAGTAACTTTTGATAGCATCAAAAGCTGTCTGACATTCTTTCGTCCATTCTGTCAAAGCATCTTTTTTCAATAGCCTAAAGATAGGCTCACAAATCAATGTGGACTGAGCTATGAATCGACTGATGTAGTTCAATCATCCCAGGAAGCTCATCACTTCTTTCTTGGTCTTTGGTGGAGGTAATTCTTGAATCGCCTTGATTTTAGTAGGATCAAGCTTGATACCCCTTTTACTGACTATAAACCCCAATAACTTGCCGGCTGGCACTCAGAAACACATTTAGCGGGGTTTAATTTCAAGTTGTATTTGTGCAAACGATCAAAAAACCTCTTCAAATGCATTGAATAATCTGCACTCTTGCGGGATTTGATAATGACATCATCCACGTACACTTTAATTTCCTTGTGAATCATATCATGAAAAATGGTTGTCATGGCTCTCATGTAAGTGGCCCCAGCATTCTTGAGACCAAATGGCATTACCCGATAATGATACATGCCCCATGGTGTGATAAAAACTGTCTTTTCTTCATCTTCTTCATCTATTAGAATCTGGTGATAACCCGCATAGCTATCCACGAACGATTGCATCTCGTGCTTGGCACAATTATCAATGAGAATATGGATATTCGGCAACGGGAAGTTATCTTTAGGGCTAGCCTTATTCAGATCTCTATAATCAACACAGATTCTAATCTTTCCATCCTTTTTTGGCACCGAAATGATATTTGCTAACCAAGTCAGATACTGCATCACTTCCACAACTTTGGATTGAATCTGCTTAGTAACCTCCTTCTTGATCCTCAAGCTCAAAGTTGGCTTGAATTTTCGAGTCTTTTGTTTCACCGGACTGCAATCCGAGCTGATCGACAATTTATGAGAAATGATGTCTTTGCTGAAACCTGACACGTCATCATAAGACCAAGCAAATATATCTATGTACTCTCTAAGCAGATTGATAAGTTCCATCCTCTGAGCCTTTGCTAAATGGACACTAATTCTGGTTTCCTTGATACACTCATCGTTTCCCAGATTCACAGCCTCAGTTTTCTCTTGATTTGGTTTGCATTGCTCCTCAAATTGTTTCAACTCCTCGGTGAGGTGTTCAGGTATCACAGCTTCTTCATCATAATCCTTGAACTCATCACCCTCTACCTTATTTTGTTCATTTAGCTTGTGACATGACATGATATTAGCAGGTTTTAAGTTATTTTTACTGAAATCATAAGCAAACAAAGTTAGTAAAATAGACCAATAAGTAAATAAGTAAATTTCGCAATAAAGGAGATTTTCATTTAAACCAAAAGAAATACAAATTTTGGTTTCAAATACCACAAAGGTAATCTTGAAGCATAATCAAAATAGAACAACATAAATGGTGGGTCTCGGACTTCCTCCGGACTACCACCGATTTAAAAGCAAGGAGATAATATGTCTTTATCTACCAAGACGAGTGAGGGGCTAAGAGCAGTGCGGACGTCCAATTAGATAATTGCTCCTCTAGCTTTGCATCACGGATGCCCGACGTCCCCGTTTCTTCCTCCAAGATTATGTCAACTTCCTCAAAAAGATTCCAAATTCCTTCCCTAAGATCGCCATCGTTTACATGATCCCGCACGGGAAATGACAGATACAAATGAGGTATTGGCCTGGACAACACCTGAATAATACTCCTGCCTGTCACATCTATCTCGTCATCCTCTGTGGGGACATATCTCAAACCATACTTCAAACCTCTATCGGGAATCTAAATAGGCTCGATGATTCCTTGGAAGTGCTTCCCCAATTCGAATCCTGGCTCAAAACTGCTTTGGAGCATGACAGTGGCTATCATTTTATAAACAGAAGGCATAAGAGGTTGTGGAGCAGAATCGTTATCAATGGCATTCACCAGCTCAACTGTATAGAAATCAATACCTCTGGCAATATCATCAATAATTGATGCGCAACTGTTTGAATGCCTCCCCTCACCGTAAATAACCACCTCACGGTCATTCTTCACGAACTTTATCATCTGGTGGAGAGTAGAGGGAACGGCTCCAGCCATATGGATCCACGGTCTTCCTAACAGTAGGTTGTAGCTGGCGGTGATGTCCATCACCTGGCACTCTATAATGAAATCAACAGGCCCTACTTGAATATCCAAATTCACAGCACCTAACGTATTTCTTTGACCCCCATCGAAAGCCCTTACATTAACTTGGTTTTGTCGGACTTTCCCTAAATCAAAGTTCAACTATTTAAGAGTCGACAAAGGACAAATGTTAAGACCCGATCCATCATCGATCAATATATGATTCATGATCTTTTCCTGACACATAATAGTGACATGAATAGCTTTGTTATGCATCACACCTTCAAATGGTAACTCTTCATTGCTAAAACTGATGTGGTGTCCTTGAACAACTCGACTCACCATAGCAGCCAGATTATCTCCATCTGTACCTACGGGTACATAAGTGTCATCCAAAGCTTTCATCAAAGCATGTCTGTGCTGTTGTGATCTCATCAACAATGCCCACACTAAGATTTGGGCAAGTACTTTCTCCAGATACTTTACTATAGAATACTTTTTTGGCTGCATTTTCCGCCAAAACTCTTCAGCCTCAGCTTCACTGATCGGTCTTTTTTGTTGATCTTTCTTATTCCATATTTGAGCCAATTCTTCTGGGGTGTAACACCTACCAGAATGCGTCATTCCCTGAGTTGCCACAGTCTCGATCACGAACTTCTTTTGGTTAGGAACTTCTTTCGGCACCAAAGCAACAACACTTTGAGGTGTCAAAATCATAAAATTCGATTTCTCTTTTATGCTTAGTGAAGCCACAGCCATTTCAAGGCTGTTAGTATAGGTTGGGACTATGGCCTTTATTACACACCAATCTTCTTCCATCTCAATCATGTTAATATTAACCCCTCCATGATTTGGCAAAGGATTACTATTGACATTAGGGGCGACAGTTTGGAGAGTGATGACCTCACGATTAATCAAATCCTGAATCTTGTGCTTCAAATTAATGCAAGTTTCAATATCATGCCCAACACTATTGGAATGATACGCAAATGTTTTGTCAGCTCTGAAGAATCTAGAGCTTGTATCAGCCAGTTTAGGTACAATGGGGTGAATAATGCCCGCGTCTCTCAATCTTTCAAACAGCTGAGTCCGACTTTCCACCAGAGGATTGAAATTCTTGGCGAGCCTATTTTTAAAATTGGGTTGGGAAAGGTTGTAGTTATTTTGTGGGGGTGGTGGCATATGGCGATAACTCAGACGATTTTGGCGAGAAGGTGCGGGAGTTTGGAATCTTGGGTACAATTGGGTCTCGTAATTTGGTTGTGGAGTTCGGTAGTTTGGCGGGGTGTTTTGGTAATGTGGAGCTGGGTAATTAGAAGGTGGAGTTTGATAACTGTTAAACTGGACTTGGTCATTTGGGTATGGGGTTTGGTAATTGGAAGGTGGGGTTTGGTAATTCGATTGAGTGTAGTAAACTTGATGTGAATTTTGTGGACCTCGTGAATAGGTATTGAAAGGTGTGGGTTTTCTTGGCTTGCTGTTGGCGAACCCCCTCCCTTCAGGTGTGTAGGAGATGGTAGATACATCCTCTCTCTTCTTTTTAACCAACCCTGATGACCCAATTGAGGAGGCTACACGAGCTACCTTTCCGGTCTTGAGTCCATCCTCGATAGTCTCACCTACGTTGACTATCTCAGCAAATTTTGCTCCAACAAGCAACATTAATCTTTCATAGTATTCGGGCTCTTGCATGCGTACAAATACTTCCATGATCTCTTTCTCTATCATGGGAGGTCGAACTCTGGCTGCCTCTTTCCTCCACCTGTATGCATACTCGCGATAACTTTTAGTGGATTTCTGTTCGATCTTCTCCAAAGAATATCGATCGAGAACGATTTCCACGTTGTATGCGAACCTCGATAAAATCTCTGGCCAAAGCATTCCAATTAGACCATTGTTTTATTTCTTGAGCGCTGAACCATTCTAAGGCCTCTCCACTTAAACTTCGGCTAAAGAGCTGCATTAACAAAGCTTCGTTCTTCCCAACTCCTACTAGTTGATCACAGTATGCTCTCAGATAAGCCAAAGGATTTCCAGTTCCTCCAAAAGTATCAAATTTTGGCACTTTGAACCTTTCGGGAAGGTCCAAATTCGGATGGATACACAAATCTTCATAATTTAGTCCTGCAACATCCGGAGTGTAATGAAACTCCTTTATAGATTTCATGATCTCCTCTTTCATATTCCATTTGGATGTCTCTTCTTTCGCCCTCCACTCCCGTTCCTGTTCCTCATAGTGATCGAGTTCAGAACCGTTGGCATAGGGTTCATTTGGGATTGGAATTTGGAAAGGTGTTTTTTGAGGCAAGGGAGGGGTGAATAGGGGATTTTGTGTATTTTGAGGAGCTTGGTAATTTTGGGGAAATGTCTGACGGTCAGTGTGCTGATTTTGATGATGGGGAAAGGTCTACGGATTGTTAACATTTTGGCTTTGTGGGGGAGGACAAGCTTGAAGGTTGGTATTTTGTGGGGGAGGGAAGGTTGGAGGGTTGGTACTTTGAGGATGAGGTGGCGCTTGGTAGAAAGTGGAGGCATGATGGGGATTTGAGGCTGTGAGGTCAACAATGAATGTATTTTGAGCGGGGTTTAGGGATGGGTTTTGAATATGTTCCGTACTTGAATTTGGAGAAGGGAAATGGAATGGAGGCCTTCCCTCGCCTGGAACCGGCGTGTTGGAGGCGATAGCCAATTTTGACAACTCTCGATTTTTTGTATCTCAACTCTCATCTCAGCGATTTGTTGCACCAACTGTGCAATCAACTTATTTTGTTCAGCGACGACAGGGTCTGTCACGACAATATCCGTCAAACCGGTGTTGTCATTATTGCCAGTCATTTTCCTTTTCCGTACTAACAGATTTTGATCGGGGAAGGAATCCTTAGAAGCCTTTGATCTCGTGAAATAAGGGTGCTCGGCCAGTTTATCAACACAGATCAATATTAAATACCTGGATAAGAGAAAAACAACTGAACAACATGTCACGCCCCGAGAGGGTACCCTAGGCGTAGCCGGCACTCAGAAACTATCTCTGGCTTCCGAGAGAACCACTTGGTCTCATTACTCATTTGTTCATCAGCGGAAGACTTAAGAATACCAATGTGGGCTTGTCATAATCAAAGGAAAAATAGATAATTCTTAGAAGAAGTAGTTTCTAAGGAGAACTACTCCAATTACATCATCAAACTCTGTCTATGAAGCCTCTAATACTCTTAGATGGTGCCAATAACATGTCCATGGCTACCTTAAAAGAAACATCACACTCAACAATAATAAAAGGATAAGGAGTTCCTTCGAATACAAGAAGGACTCACCAAATAACCGAAAAGAAATGATCTTCAACGATGCGCCTGTTGAGGATCTCTAACACCTGTATCTGCATCATAAAACGATGCAGGTCGAATGACATCAATACGTAGAATGTACGAGTATGTAAAATGGCAGGAAGGTAAGGACAGATATCAAGATACTCCTCTCAATAAAACTCAGCTCAGAACTCAACATCAATATGTAATGCAAGTTTAAAATATAATAATAAAAATAATAGTAATAAGCAATGCTTACTCAGTTGGGAGTTTCTCTAACCGACAACCATCACTTATGAGCTAGCGATGATACAACGAAGCGATGTCGTTGCCACATCCATCCAATACCTTGCCAGGGTAAAGGACATCACCATCTTGGATCCACTCATCAAAGTCATCTTTTTGGGACTTAAGAGGCATAGCCTCCATCCTACGCTGGCTACGTAGTTCTAGGGTTTGAGTCAATTAAACTCTTACCCAACTCGGTGCTCAATACTACTCCCAAAATATGTGCTCATATTAAACTCATCATCTAGTCTCATTGGACTTTAATTTAAATCATCAAACTCATCTCATTTCATGTTCATCAATCATTATACTTCCAAAAACATCATTTATATCTCATCAAATCATCTTGCTCAAAATATCATTTGCTCAAATTCATTCAAACTCAACTCTTTTGCTCTTTCAAAACTCAATAAAATACATATATAGTATTAATTGATATAACTTTCTTTTTATCAATGAAAATAATAAAAATCCAACATTTTTACTCAAAACATGTATAAAAATATTCATGAATATCAAATCAATTAGGATTCATGGGAAAGTAGCCATGAATAATAATTCCAATAATATGAGAGATAACAATAATAATATTAATGCATAAATATATCAAACTCAATAGAAGAAGAATTAATTTATTTAGAATTCAAGATTTGGATAAAACTCAACTATAACTCAATTATAATGAATTTAAATATTAGGCGCATGGACAAACTCAATCCAATGCTATGAAAGCCTTACATACCTTAAATCCAAAGGTTTACTCCGAATTGGACACTCTTGGACCCCTAGCCTTTTCTTCTCGCTGGAGCGTTTTGTGTACTACCCGGAGTATAAGAATAACCGGAGTAGTATTTTTATACTACTAAAACTAAAACTATATTTGAGAAGAAGTATATAGAGAGAAGAAATGCTTAAGAAAGCTTGATGAATAAAATGAGGAAATAAGGTGGGTATTTATAGGTGGGAAAGAGGGACCTAACAATAAATAAAATAATTATAAAGAAAAATCTGAAAATTTAATGGAATATATTTATGTCATGGATGATGTTAAATGGAGGACAATTTATGTCATGCATGATGTCAAATGTATCTAGATCTTTCCATGGTAGGTAAGATGAGTTCTTTTTAACAGAATACTCTTTTTCGGAGCTGCGTTTGAATAAGATAAATTCCTTATTAGGATTTGGTGTCTATAATAATTGTAGATATGGAAGTCTAGTTTCATATCGTTCAAGAATCAACCAATTTGGAGCAACCTACAGTGAGATATGAATTTTCTTCTATAAACACTCAATTCCGTTACAGTGCTATATCTTGTAAAGATTAATTTATTTGACCTACTTATACTCCGAATCTTAAGATATGTTCTTCATCAAAATTGTAGGTAAGGATGTTTTGGTTACCCAGAAATATGAATCACCTAATTTGGTCAAACCTATGAAAAGTTATGTCCAAAATACAGAGACTATATTTTTTTCATCGAGAATTGAAATACCGACATACAACTTTTTAGGAGTTGTTACACAACAAATATGTTATTCTTTGTTCATAACATGTAATGCAAAATATCACATATAATAAGACAAATAAACACATAAGACACATAAACGGTTATTGCGCGTCCTAAAAAAATAGGTTGCCCTTTTATGCCAAAGGGTAGGCCTAGCGGATTTGAAAGATATATGTGAACATTTAAACCATTCTATTACCCCAAGATACAAAAGAGGGCAAAAATAAAAATGGGATTTTAAGAGGGATACAAAAAGCAAAAGAGGCCCACGCAGGGGTCATTTCAGAAAAGTGCGTCAAAATAAAATATGTAAAGGAAAACCCACGCAAGGGTGAATAATTGAAAATACATGGAACGAAACCCACGCAGGGGCGAAACTACCGAGGTGTTCCCAACGGTCTTTCTTCTCCTCAGATCTTCTTTGTTTGACCCATAGCTTGACGAAGCGTGTACTGAGCTATTAACCAATAATCATCATACCAACGCCCCTTTTCCTCCCAAGTTTGAGACCTTGTGCTCTCTTTCCACGTTTCCATCCAAGTATCCAAATCTCTAAGATTGCCCCTTAAGTCTTCCAATTCTTGGGTTAGGCTTTCTATAGTGTATTGCTGGATTTCTATGGTATGCGTGTCCTCTTTTTGTTTTTGGAGGAACGCCTTGTGCATTCCCCATGCTTCATTATTGACTTGTTCGAATTCAATCTTTGCTTCTGACTCTTTATCTTCAATACTGCGATAAATATTTGGAACTAAAAATGAAAGACCTTGCACGTTGTTGCTTAGCCAACTTTTGTATCCTTCCACGTATCCGGCGTTGAATCGGTTTTCAGCAAGAGTACCTTCAACCAATTTTGGGGGATTATTCCATTCTCTCAATATATTTCCCGCATTTGGGACTTTTTCATCTCCATGGTCGAACACATAAATACTGGGATGCACTGTTGGAGGTATGATCTGCTTTCTCCCAAATTGACTCATAACCCTGATACTTGCATATGGACGAATGCCTCGGATGCCCGAAAGCGGCAAAAAGGGATGTTTATGGCCTCGTATCACGATTTCCTTTGAAATGAACCTACTGAACATCCATTGTATGTCATCGTCTTTTAACCCGTAGAATATTTGAGCCCATTCTGCTTCGATTCTTCTCCTATCGAGATCCCCCTAATACAGCTCATGTTTAAAACACAAGAGATGGTCCCTATTGTCCAGAATAGTGAGTTCTTGAGCTCCTTGTACCTTGAGTAAGTGACTCATTATTCACCATTGGAGGAGCATATTACATCCTTGAAAGTAATGATGCCTGTTCCTGTACCTTCCCAAGGCGCTGTATATATCAGCTAAGATAGTAGGTGCAAGCGGGTAATAGTTCACTACCCCTTGACTAATAAGCCCATAGAAGGTGGTGTGAGCAAACATGATAATCCTAGTGTTGATAGAGAGGCTCGGACCCTGAGGAAATACTATGGTCCCTAACAATGCAATGGCAAATGCTAGCGGTCGTGTCTCATCCCATTTTTTATATGACTGAAAATCCTGATTAAAAGTTACGTAGAAATCTATATGTCCAAATCGATTGTACAGATCCCTGAAAGCAATACTTGATCTATGAACCCAATCGGCCCGATCCCTTTTTAGCTTGAAGTATTTTATAATATCTTCAGCGGTTGGCTTATTGGGAATCAGAATGTTCTCTTCTTTTTTGACCCTTCTCTTTAATCCTGTGCCGACAGTGTCTATAGCATCTCAAATTTCCTCAGTTGTTGGGGTGATTTCTACGGTCCCAAAACGAAATACCATTTTTTCATTATCCCAGTATTCTGTGAGGGCTTAGATCAATTTAGGCCAAGCGGGCATTTCCCAGAGTGAAGGCAACATGTGCCGATTAAGCGTCTTTTTGTGATCTCTATTGAGATTGTTCCACCACATTTTAAGATTCAAAGGCGCTTCTATGACCATATCGAATTTGAGAGAATTAGCCATACCTACAAACAAGATACTATTAGCATCCCCGCCCCCATGGGTAACAGTTTGGTTGCGCACATACATCTTTCAAATGTCACATAAGAATGATATGTCTTTAGGTTATGGACCTTTAGACATGATTTGACGGTTTGCTAATGGACTTAATACACCTTGGGTATTAAGACATCTTAGGCTAATGTTAGAACTAATACGTGACAAATAAATATTGTTGCCTAATTAAATAAAGTGAAGACAATAGGAATTAGTGATACCTGAAAGGAAACATTTTAGTTTTTAACATCAAACTACCCAAAATATATAAGCAAGATAAAATATTTATGTATTCACATTCTTCGGATCAGCGCCGGCTTATTAATCAGAAGACAAAAATATAGTATTTTGTCGTTTTCTGCTCGGGTCGATTTCCATCATTTCCGAAGGGCCTATCTACCCCTACCCCTCCTAAATTTATTTGTTAGTATAACCCTAAGGCGATATAAAAGAAATATTAAAAACTAACGTCTTAAAAGGTGTCTAACGTCCCAACTGAATATCCAAGAGGCATTGGACGTACTATTAGAATAGGTGTTAGACTAAAGAAAATATAGGTTTCTTAATTAGACATATCGTCAAACAAAACAAATAAGACATCATTTAGCACATAAAATCTAAAGTAAGCCTCTACATAAATTAATTAGCATGCTTGAAAAAACATACAATTTGTGAAAGGCCTGATAAATATTAAGTGTGTGTGAATGTCAAGCCAAGATAACATAGAAGTAAAGTTTAATTAATTAAACATATAAGAGCAATCTAAAGACCTTAATGAAATTATATAAATGAGAATCATATTTAATAGCATACTGAAAATTTATAAAGAATACTATAGGCATGGTTCAGAAATGAAATGATATGCTGAAAATTTACTAAGATGTTACAAGCATGATTTCAATGATATGATGTTTAAAATTTGTATCAAGTATTATAGGCATGATCCTTAGGTAAATTGACAATGAAAATGTATTAAAATTTTGTAGACATGGCTTCAATATGAAATCACATGTTAAAACATTTATTAGATCCTATAGGCATGATCTCTATAACACAATAGAAGTATTTATTAAATCTAAGATATGATTTCTATATAAATTAACATGTTGAGAATTAGTTATTACATCCTATGGGCATGATTTCTACATAACACAACATTCTTAAAATATTTTTTACATCAAAATTACATGCTGAAACTATTATCAAAACATATAGACATGATTTCTAGATAATTTTAACATGCTAAAAGAATATTAAATAAATCCTATAAAAAATATGATTTCTAAGTAATGTGACATGTTGAAAATATTTATGAAGATCTTATAGGCATGATTTCTATACGAATAGATATACTAAAATATGAAAACCTGTAAGCATGATTTCTGAAACATAATTTACTCAAAATATAATTAAATTAAATTGGTATAATTTCTATATAATTTTGACATGATAAAAATCCTATTAGCGTAATTTATAATTAAAGATACGTTCTAATATAAATTAACATTAAACACTCATTTTAAAAACATGAGAGGGAGACTTTAAACTAGATAAGGATAAACACATATAGATTAGGCTACACATGACAATAGGCAATATTAAGATTGAACTAGTTTTATTAATTTCAGACCGATTTCAATTAAGAAAACAAATATCCGTAGAACAAAAATTAAAATCATAGTTGAAATTAACCTAAACATGATGACTATGATCAAACAAATAACTCTTATATCACATACACACAAAATTAGGGTGAAAAATAAAAATACAAATACAAGTAGCACATAGTTCCCCTCCCCTTAGATAGTCCCCAAATATTTTATTATTGTAGAGAATTTACATACATGGATTATTACAGAGCCAAAATAATTAAGAAAAATAACTAACTAACTAAATAGAAATAACAAAACAAGAAACTAAAACCATTTGAATCTTGTTCCAAACGAAATCTTCGCATCTTGAACTTTAAAGTCCAAACCCTGCTAAATCATAAGAAAAAACACGAGCATCATACAAATGGTATAGAGGCATAACATGATTATATTTTAAACAAAACAGTTAAAAAAAATAAGAATACATTCAAAATAATAGACTCACAAAGAAAAGATTAAAACTAACCTGGATGATTCAGTTAGAGAGAATAAGCAGAGTGTTGGCCAGTTAAGGTCTCCCACGTGCAAAAGATGAAAGTTGCCGAGATGAGAATGTTGAGATGGATGTGTGGGCATACTAGGAGCGACAAGATTAGAAATGAGGCTATTCGAGACAAGGTAGGAGTGGCCTCGGTGGAAGACAAGATGCGGGAGACGCGACTGAGATGGTTTGGGCATGTAAAGAGGAGAGTCCCAGATGCACCAGTGCGGAGATGTGAGAGGTTGGCCATGGATGGTTTCAGAAGAGGTAGGGGTAGGCCGAAGAAATACTGGGGAGAGGTGATCAGACAGGACTTGACGCATTTACGACTTACCGAGGACATGACCTTAGATAGGAGGGTGTGGAGAACACATATTAGGGTAGAAGGCTAGCACATAGTGGCATTTCTCCCTCTTAGTCGCAGGCGTATTAATGCACTATGATTCCTTGTACTTTGATTTACGGTATTTATGTTACTATCTAATAATACTTACTGCTTTTTGTGCTTTGATTATTTCGTTATCTATTTATCTACTTTTAATACTCTTGTCTGACCTTTTTTTTATGCATCTACTGAGCCGAGGGTCTTTCGGAAACAGCCGTCCTACATTGGTAGGAGTCAGGTCTGCGTACACTTTACCCTCCCCAGACCCTACGATGTGGGATTGCACTGGGTTGTTGTTGTTGTTGTTGTTGTTGATGTGGAGAACAAACAAAGTAACATTAAAGCATGTAAGACAACTTCTCCTTATTTGTTTTGTTTTTGTTTGTTAGAGATGTAAGAACTGTAAATAATTTCTCTTGTCTCCCCCTTCTTCCTTAAGTGAGTCTCCAATATATATCTAAAAAAATAAGGAATGGAGGATCATTAGAATAATGCAGAGTGGGCCATTTCATAAAATAATGCAGAATCGGCATGCTATTTAAGTAATTAGTATATATATATGGGGAAATGGGGGAGGGGACAAACATGAGCATATTATATATATATATATATATATATATATATATATATATTCTGAAAAAGGGAGGGGACAAGCATGGGTGTATTATATTTATAAATATATGGGAAAATGAAAAAGGGACAAGCATGGTTATATTATATATATATATATATTGGGAAATGGGGGGGGGGACAAACATGAGCATATTATTTTATATATATATTCTGAAAAAAGGGAGGGGACAAGCATGAGTGTATTATATTTATATATATAGTATGGGGTACTAATTTTATTTCATAAAGAGGTAAGATTAAATATGATGAATGTCAAAATAATGTTATATGCTAGCAAATTAAGAAGATGCTAATTAGTAATTATTTTCCAACAACAAATATTTCAATCAATCATGTCATAATCAATAAAACACTAAACCTTCTTCTTAAATTCAGAAAATCAAAATATCAAGTCATCAATTAGCTAATTAAATTGATACCCAAATTAAAGGATATGCATTTAGACAATGACAAATAATAACAATCTTATCGTAAGAGTTCTCAACTATACTTGTCCATAATTAAATACAAGAATGTAAAATGTGGACAGAAAACAACAACACAAACATGTATAATAATCTTAATCGACTAAAAAAACAAATAACTGTCTAAAAACGATCTACATTTGTGCATAATTAAAATGTAAGGCTATGAACATGTACATGAATAAGAACAAGAACAAGAACAAAACAATATAGTATGCTTTGTAATTTTAATCGATTATTAATGAACAAATTTTTTTGAATCTTGAGTTTATTAAATCGTTTGGAGCAAAAATAATAAACTAAAGTGAGGTAGCAACATGTGAACAATATGAATCTTATAAGTAAGAAAATAACAATAATGGTAGTTAATCAGCCCAATATTTTTTAGGATAATAAATGAAAGATCTAAATCTTCCAAACAAGGAACTTATCAAGAATATCGAATACAAAAATATAATCATCCCAACATCAATCAATAATCATAAATGGAGCATGAACAATACATAGAAATGAAAACGTACCAAGATCAAACTAAAAATGAAATTTACCTTAATAAGAATAAGCAAGAATCAGTCAACAAAATCAATCATAGGATATTATGCTCTACTAAATTTAACTCCAAAATTAACTAATCCATTAGTCAGTCGAGTTGTACAAATTAAGCCAAATATATAAAGTAATAGCTACTCTTAATCAATTAACGTAAAGGGGATTTTAGTAAACATAATCATCACACTAAGGATGAACAATCAGTTGAGCCAAGTGATTCAAGATAAAACGTAGTTTCAACAACAAAGATGGAGTTTTTCACATAAAGCATAGATCATTGGATATTAACAATTATCAAGAAATAACACCAAACATGAGATTATTTCAGAGGAAGAAGATTCTGAAGCATGTAATAATCCAAAGATTTAGAACAAATAAGAACTAAAAATAATGAACGAACCTAGATGGATCTGTTTAGATCCATCTTCAACACGCCAAGGTCCGTTGTCATTTTTGAGCTTCGCCGGAGTTAGTTGTTCGTGTTGCTGCCGTTGTCACTGCTGCTACGGGCCATCCATGCTGAAGGAGACAAGAATGATCCAAAAACGCCAAGTACTCACCCTAGTCTCCGAAGTTGACTGCAACAGGATCGATTTATCCACGGCGATAGCTGGTGCTCGGTCTTGCATCACGAAAGTAGATGCAGAGTGTAGTATGAGTACCAAGACAACAGGTACCCAGTAGGCATCACAGGCCGACTGAGCAGAAAAGGTAAAAACAATATGAAAAAGAAGAATAGCCTAAATAGGAGTCAACATAAGCATCAAAAGGGAAAAGAGTACTACCTATGAAAACTACAGCTAACTATACCCAATTGGGCCCCCATAAGCCCAACCGGGACACTCGTGCGCAAGTTAAATAAAAACTCAGAAGAACCCCCATAAGCCCGCCGAGTACACAGAATAGCTACAACTACCAAGGCTAGGAACCAAGAATCTGCGATGTTAGGAGCTGAAGTATTATATAATTTCCAAACTCAGAATCTCTAAGAGTCAATCGATCTAGTGGTGACTTAGGGGTCGAGGCTGGGACTGGGACCCAGAGGCTCACCCAAATGTTCAAAGTAGTCAAGGCCGGGACTGGGTACCCGGATGCTTGCCATAATATATAAGTGCGGTCGAGGCCGGGACTGGGTACCCGGATGCTCGCCGTAACACATCGATATAATCGAGGCCAGGACTGGATACCAAGATGCTCGTCATACTAGCAAGTTGGCGGAGGCCGGGGCTGGGTACCCGGATGCTCCTCGATAATTTAGAATGGAGGCCGGGACTGGGTACCCGGATACTCACAGATATTTTATCCTATGGTGCCGAATATTCTCCTTTCCAACTAAACAATAATAGTACCGAGAATCTCCTTTCCAATGAGTCAACCAATATGCCGCCAAAACTAAAACCAGAGCCAAAGTCAACGATCACGAAATCTAGTGCTGCCGACGCCTCACAAAAGTCATGATTATATCGAGTTATGGATGATGGTATTTTTAAGATCAAGAGTAACGCCTAGCTAAGGCCAAACTACCAGGCACTAGCCCGCTACACCATTCTACAAAGATCTAAGTCTACCGGAGCGACGCCGGGACATCTAAAGCAAATTTACATCCTATACTAAGGCCAACATACCCCACCGTATCAACAACATGCTCATTCAACTCTACTTATAATACTTAACAAATAACGACAAGATACACATGCTTCTAAATATCCGAAAACCCGATAATAAGCCTAAAGCATGATTTCTAACACCTAAGATATACAATCAGACTACCCAACCCAAATTCCAACTATTTCAACATGCTTTCACACATTTCGGCTCAATCTAAAGAAAGGTAAACCGTAGCCTACCTATAGGCCAAACACGCGGGCTCCAAATCACTGTGCTAGAGCTTTTCCCTTTTAAACGGCCTCGGAACGCTGCCAAGCTGTCAAAAATAGAACCACAATGTCGATACAGTCGTTTAGACACTAATTTCATAATTTTTGGAGATGGACCAATTTTTGGGTCGAAAACGGGAATTGTGGGACCCACATACGAAATTCTGGATTTGACCCCCAAAACAGGTTCTAAATGTCACCCCAAGCTCAAAAATTAGATTTATAATACAATTTGGGGTGAGAAATTACGCAAGACGATCAAACAACCAAAACTCATAAATTCGGACTAAAGGACCAAAAATGGCAGCATCGAAATCAGTAGATTTTGGAAATACAAGACTCTTTCAACCCAAACAAATTGCACTATGATGATCCTTATGAAAACCCCCACAATCTAGCCTCAAGAATCACTCAAAATGGAGTTATATTGACCAAGATACACTTTTTCAAAATTCCACAAAATTTCATTCCGAAAATGACTAAATTAGTAACTAAAAATGCATTTTTACCTCAAACGAAGATTCTCCTAGCATTTCTGAGATTACCACGAGATTCCTCACGAAATTCTATTGAATTTAGACCCTTGAATCACCAAAATCGGATTTATATTGGTCAAGATATAACTTGTCAAAGTTCTTCAAAAATCCATTCCGAAAATGGATACTGCTGCAAATAAAATTATGATTTTTACCTGAATCGAATGCTCCAAATCAGTTTTCAATCTCTCCAATGCGTTCTCCACGAAAAACCTCACAATTTTGCCTTTTGAATAACCCAATTTGGAGCTCTAGAACTCAAGAAATGAGGGTTCAAAGTTGAGGAGAAAATCTGAAAAAAAATCTGCACTCTTGCTGCAGATTTTCTGATTTTTGCCACAATTTAAAGTCTCCGAACGAACTTTCGGAATTCGTTCGGAACCCGATAAAAATAAAATGAATATGCTAACACACTAAATTCGACGTTCTGGACTCAATGGCGTATTCAGAATTCCCATACGAGATCATTTTAATAAAAAGTGGGTCCCACACCCAAGAGTCATTTTCCACAACGGGTCTCGATATTAGCTCGGGAGCCTCGGGAAGCGAACGAAAGGTCGTTCCTAACCAAAATTGACATTCCAGAACTAACCGCGCTGTCAGAATTTTTATTCGAGTGCGTTTTCCAAGAATGTTGACCAAAGTCAACTATAGGCTAAGTTTCAAAGTCAAAAGCGCCAAATGGCCCCAAACTCGTATCAATTGCCTCGATAGTCATTCCAACAGTGTTACTAGCCTAATTTGGTCATTCCGGAGCTGATGGAACCATCAGAATTTGAATCCGAGATCTCGTTGACCTAAAACTCGAAAAGTCGCAACTAAACTAACTTAGGCCTTTAAAATACCAAAATGGACTCGGGACCTCTAAAAATTCAAGCAACACTTCTTCTAGACCAAAAACTATCTCCTGAATCCAATGGAGTTGTCGGAATTCCATTCCGAGCATCGGAACTCCAAAAGTTGACCAAAGTCAAACCTTGGATTAAAGTTCCTCAAATTCTCAACTCAAGGCCTCAAATCTTCGTTACAGCTCCAAAACTGATTCCGTAAAGTCTCCTAAGCCTATTTCGACATTTTGGAACTGCTGGAATTGATGGAATTCCATTCTGAGACCTGTAGCTCCAATTAACCCCAAATACCACTTTTTAACGCTTAAAGCTTATGAAACTCAAAATTTTCAAAGACTTAACTTTTCATAGGATTTTCTAAAAGTCAACACCCGGTAACAATTAGAAATGACTCGGGGCATCTAAAGGGATGGGTAAAATGGTCATTTTACAAAAATTCCAAAAAAATAACCTTGAGGGTCATTACAATATCCACTACTAAAAGAACTTTCGTCCGCGAAAGTAAGGACAAGAGTATACCTGGAGGGTCCAATAAGCTGGGGAATTGCTCCCGCATCTCCTGTTCGGTCTCCCATGTAGCCTCCTCGATCGGACGATGGCGCCACTGGACCTTAATCACAGGGATGGACTTAGAACGAAACTGGCGAACATCTCTGGCTAAAATAGCAACTGGCTCCTCAACAAAAGTCAGGTGATCATCCAACTCAACAAAGTCATACTGAAGCACATGAGACTCTTCTGGAATGTACCGGCGCAGCATAGAAACGTGAAAAACAGGGTGTATACCTGGGGCTAAGCAACTCATAAGCAACCTCTCCAACTCTCCTCAGAATCTCAAATGGCCCAATATACCTGGGGCTAAGTTTACCCCTCCTGCCGAATCTCATCACGCCCTTTAAGGGCGACACCCGCAAGAACACCTGATCTCCTACCTCGAAGCGCAAGGGCCGACGCCTGCGATCAGCATAACTCTGGTGCCTACTCTGAGCTGTCCTTAACCTATCCTGAATAACCCGAACTTTGGCTATGGCATCCTGAAGTAAATCAGTACTGTGTGGCTGTCACGCCCCGAGAGGGTACCCTAGGCGTGGCCGGCACTCAGAAACCATCTCTGGCTTCCGAGAGAACCACTTGGTCTCATTACTCATTTGTTCATCAGCGGAAGACTTAATAATACTAATGTGGGATTGTCATAATCAAAGGAAAAATATATAATTCTTAGAAGAAGTAGTTTCTAAGGAGAACTACTCCGATTACATCATCAGACTCTGTCTATGAAGCCTCTAATACTCTTAGATGGTGCCAATGACATGTCCATGGCTACCTCAAAAGAAACATCACACTCAACAATAATAAAAGGATAAGGAGTTCCTTCGAATACAAGAAGGACTCACCAAATAGCTGAAAAGAAATGATCTTCAACGATGCGCCTGTTGAGGATCTCTAACACCTGTATCTGCATCATAAAATGATGCAGGTCGAATGACGTCAGTACGTGGAATGTACGAGTATGTAAAATGGCAGGAAGGTAAGGACAGATATCAAGAAACTCCTCTCAAGAAAACTCAGCTCAGAACTCAACATCATCTCAACATGAATATGTAATGCAAGTTTAAAATATAATAATAAAAATAATAGTAATAAGCAATGCTTACTCAGTTGGGAGTTTCTCTAACCGACAACCATCACTTATGAGCTAGCGATGATACAACGAAGCGATGTCGTTGCCACATCCATCCAATACCTTGCCAGGGTAAAGGACATCACCATCTTGGATCCATTCATCAAAGTCCTCTTTTTGGGACTTAAGAGGCATAGCCTCCATCCTACGCTGGCTACGTAGTTCTGGGGTTTGAGTCAATTAAACTCTTACCCAACTCGGTGCTCAATACTACTCCCAAAATATGTGCTCATATTAAACTCATCATCTAGTCTCATTGGACTTTAATTTAAATCATCAAACTCATCTCATTTCATGTTCATCAATCATTATACTTCCAAAAACATCATTTACATCTCATCAAAACATCTTGCTCAAAATATCATTTTTCTCAAATTCATTCAAATTCAACTCTTTTACTCTTTCAAAACTCAATAAAATACATATATAGTATTAATTCATATAACTCTCTTTTTATCAATAAAAATAATAAAAAGCCAACATCTTTACTCAAAACATATGTAAAAATATTCATGAACATCAAATCAATTAGAATTCATGGGAAAGTAGCCATGAACAATAATTCCAATAATATGAGAGATAACAATAATAATAATATTAATGCATAAATATATCAAACTCAATAGAAGAAGAATTAATTCATCTAGAATTCAAGATTTGAATAAAACTCAACTATAACTCAATTATAATAAATTTAAATATTGGGCGCATGGACGAACTCAATCCAATGCTATGAAAGCCTTACATACCTTAAATCCGAAGGTTTACTCCGAATTGGAATACTCTTGGATCCCTAGCCTTTTCTTCTCGCCGGAGCGTTTTGTGTACTACCCGGAGTATAAGAATAACTGGAGTAGTATTTTTATACTATTAAAACTAAAACTATATTTGAGAAGAAGTATATAGAGAGAAGAAATGCTTAGGAAAGCTTGATGAATAAAATTAGGAAATAAGGTGGGTATTTATAGGTGGGAAAGAGGAACCTAACAATAAATAAAATAATTATAAAGAAAATCTGAAAATTTAATGGAATATATTGATGTCATGGATGATGTTAAATGGAGGATAATTTATGTCATGCATGATGTCAAATGCATCTAGATGTTTCCATGGTAGGTAAGATGAGTTCTTTTTAACAGAATACTCATTTTCGAAGCTACGTTTGAATAAGATAAATTCCTTATTAGGATTTGGTTTGTTCATAAGAATTGTAGATATGGAAGTCTAGTTTCATATCGTTCAAGAATAAACTAATTTGGACCAACCTATGAAAAGTTATGCCCAAAATACAGAGGCTGTATTATTTTTGTCGAGAATTGAAATACCGACATACAACATTTTAGGGGTTGTTACAATATCTCCCCCTTGGGATCATTCGTCTTCGAATGAAGATGAAAATAGGAGACATAAAGAATGAATATCATCAATACATCAACTCCGATACTCAAATGGTTAATGACTCAAACTCAAGAATAAACATCGACTCAAAGGTAGAAGTAAGGAATATTACCTTGAATATCGTCATCAGAAGGCATAAATAGATGAGGATAGTTAGCCTTCATATCTTCTTCAGCTTCCCATGTAGCCTCTTCAACAAATTGATTTTGCCATAGGACTTTGACAGATGCCACTTCCTTAGTTCTTAATTTGTGAACCTGACGATCAAGAATTTGAACTGGAATCTCTTCATAACTCAAACTCTCTTTCACCCCAATGCTCTCAGCTGGGACAACAAGTGAAGGATCTCCCAAACACTTCTTAAGCATAGAGATGTGAAACACGGGATGAATAGCAGCTAATTCTGGAGGCAACTCTAATTCATAGGCTACGTTACCTACCCTCCTCATAATCTGATAAGGACCAATGTAGCGGGGACTAAGCTTCCCTTTCTTTCCAAATCTCATCACACCCTTCATGGGTGAAACTTTCAAGTATACCCAATCGTACACTTCGAACTCTAAATCTCTTCTTCTAACATCAGTGTAGGATTTTTGGCGACTTTGAGCAGTCCTCAACCTCTCTTGTATGGTTTTCACCTTCTCCATAGCTTGGTGAACCAAGTCTGGTCCAATCAACTCAGCTTCACCAACTTCAAACCAACCAATTGGTGATCTACATCTCCTCCCATACAGAGCTTCATAAGGAGCCATTTGAATACTCGAATGGAAACTATTATTGTATGCAAACTCAATAAGAGGTAAATGATCATCCCAATTACCTTTGAAGTCAATGACACATGCTCTTAACATATCCTCCAAAGTCTGTATCGTACGCTCTGCCTGGCCATCTGTTTGCGGATGAAAAGCAGTACTAAGGTTCACTCTTGAACCCAAGCCCTTCTGAAATGACTTCCAAAACTGAGCAGTAAATTGAGCTCCCCTATCAGAGATGATAGACAAAGGAACTCCATGCAGTCTAACAATCTCTCTAAGATACAGTTTGGCATAATCCTCTGCAGTGTTCGTAGTCTTAACTGGCAAGAAATGGGCCGATTTGGTCATCCTATCCACAATCACCCAAATAGAGTCATGTTGTTTGCGGGTTCGTGGTAAACCGGTAATGAAGTCCATATTGATCATTTCCCACTTCCATTCCGGTATCTCTATATTCTGAGCCACTCCACAAGGCCTTTGGTGCTCAACTTTAACTTGTTGGCAATTTGGGCACTTGGACACAAACTCTGCTATATCTCTCTTCATTCCACTCCACCAGTATACTTCTCTCAAGTCATGATACATCTTTGTTGAACCTGGATGGATGGAATACTTAGAATTATGGGCTTCTTTCATGATTCTCTCCCTAATACCATCAACACTTGGAACACATAATCTTTCTTGATATCTCAACACTCCATCTCCCCCTTTGGTAAAAGCCATTACCTTCTGCTTGTGAACCTCATCCTTCAGTTGAAGAAGAATAGGGTCCTGATCTTGCTTTTCTTTCACCTCTGGAACTAGAGATGATTCGGCTCCATTTCGTACTATTATACCACCCTCACTAGAGTCAATAAGTTGAACTCCCAAACGCGCAAGTCTATGCACTTCCTTTGCCAACTCCTTCTTTTCCTCTTCCACATGAGTTGTACTTCCCATAGATAACCTGCTAAGAGCATCAGCAACTACATTTGCTTTACCTGGGTGGTAGAGAATGCTCATGTCATAATCCTTGAGCAACTCTAGCCATCTCTTTTGCCTCAAATTCAGCTCCTTCTGGCTGAATACATACTGCAAGCTCTTATGGTCTGTGAACACATCCACATGTACACCATAAAGATAGTGACGCCAAATCTTAAGAGCAAATACCACAGCTGCCAACTCCAGGTCATGAGTGGGGTAGTTTCTCTCATGAGTCTTAAGCTGCCTGGAGGCATAGGCAATGACCTTACCTTTCTGCATCAATACACATCCCAACCCAACTCTTGAAGCATCACAATAGATTACAAAACCATTCATTCCTTCGGGTAGGGATAGTACTGGAGCAGTAGTCAATCTAGCTTTCAACTCTTGAAAACTTTTCTCACAAGCATCAGACCATTGAAACTTAGCCTTCTTCTGAGTCAGCTTAGTCAATGGTGAGGATATGGATGAAAATCCCTCAACAAACCTCCTGTAGTAACCAGCCAAACCTAAGAAACTCCTTATGTCGGTTGGAGAGGTGGGTCGGGGCCAGTTCTTAACTGCCTCAATCTTTTGAGTATCAACTTGGATTCCATCCCCAGATATAATATGACCTAGGAATGCTACAGACTCAAGCCAAAACTCACACTTTGAAAACTTAGCATACAACTCCTTCTCCTTAAGAGTTTGAAGGACAATCTTAAGGTGATTAGCATGCTCACTCTTACTTCTAGAGTAGACCAAAATATCATCGATGAAGACAATTACAAACGTATCTAGGTATGGCTTGAATACTCGGTTCATGAGGTCCATAAAAGCTGCTGGAGCATTTGTCAATCCAAAGGACATAACAAGAAACTCAAAATGACCATAGCGGGTTCGAAAAGCCGTCTTCGGGATGTCATATTCTCTCACTTTCAACTGGTGATAGCCTGATCTGAGGTCTATCTTAGAGAAACATGTGGCACCCTGAAGTTGGTCAAATAAATCATCTATTCTGGGGAGAGGGTACTTGTTTTTAATGGTGACCTTGTTTAGTTGTCGGTAATCAATGCACATTCTAAGGGACCCATCTTTCTTTCGCACGAATAGGACAGGACCGCCCCAGGGTGAGACACTTGGCCTAATAAACCCCTTATCTAGGAGGTCTTTCAGTTGTTCTTTCAACTCTTTCAACTCAGCAGGAGCCATCCTATAAGGAGGAATAGAGATAGGTTGTGTATCAGGAAGGATATCAATACCAAAGTTTATCTCTCTATCAGGAGGAATTCCGGGTAGATCCTCAGGAAAGACTTCAGGAAACTCATTCACAATGGGAACTGACTCAAGAGATGGAGTCTGATCATTAATATTTTTGACTCAAACTATATGATATATACATCCCTTAGAGATTAATTTTCTGGCCTTAAGGTAGGAAATAAATTTACCCCTAGGCACTACAGAATTCCCCTTCCACTCTAAGATAGGCTCGTTTGGAAATTGAAACTTGACAATTCGGGTCCTACAATCAACCGAAGCATAACAAGAATAAAGCCAGTCCACACCAAGAATCACATCAAAATCAACCATGTCCAACTCAACTAAGTCAGCCATGGTATCCCTATGATAGATTGACACAGTACAATTTCTATAGACCCTCTCAGCTAAGATAGAATCACCAACAGGAGTAGACACACTGAAAGTCTCAAGAAGACACTCAGGAAGGATCTCAAATTTACTAGCCAAGTAAGGAGTCACAAAAGATAATGTAGCACCTGGATCAAGTAATGCATACACATCAAAAGAAAGGACTCGAAGCATACCAGTAACAACATCGGGTGCGTTTTCTTGGTCTTGGCGACTACCCATAGCATACAGGCGGTTGGTTCCCCCACCTGCACTTGAAGCTGCACCTCTATGATTACCTCTATTCTGTGGAGCTGCAGAAGAAAACTGAGCTCTACTACTTCCATCTCCCTGCCTTTTTGAAGGACACTCATTCTGGAAGTGACCTATCTTTCCACATCCGTAGCAAGCATTGGTGCCCACACGACACTCTCCCAAATGGAGCCTCCCACATCTAGCACATGGTGGTTTTCCTCTAGAACCTTGAGCCATACTTAATTGGGACTGAGAACCTTGAGATCGAAAGTTTTGGTGACTTAGCAATCTCTGATCATACCTGGTATTAGGTGTAAAAGCATTTGTTGGGGAAGGTGCATAATTGGAAGACCTTTTCTGAAAGAAAGACTTGTTACCCTTCCCTTGCTTCTGCTCATTCTCATGCCCAGCAGACTTAGCCTTCTTGCTTAGGTGTTCTTCTCGGTCCTTTTTCTTGTCATCCTCAACCTGCTGAGCATACACCATCAATCTACAAAAATCCATGTCAGAAATCATTAGCATTGCCTTACATTCTTTCTTTACATGTTTGCCTAGGCCAGAGACAAACTTCCTCATCTTAGACCTCATATGAGGAATCATTTCTGGGGCATATTTGGACAATTGAATAAACTTCAAACTATACTCTTTCACAGTCATACTCTCTTGCTTGAGGTTCACAAACTCCTCAATTTTTGCTTCACATAGCTCTTGGGGAAAAAAGTTATCAAGAAATGCTCTTTCAAACTCATCCCAAAGAGCAGGCTCTGCATCTTCACCTCTACTTTCTTCCCACTGGTTATACCAGACATTTGCGACATCCTTGAGTTGATAAGACACCAACTCAACACCCTCAATCTCTGTAACATGCATCGCTTTTAGTATCTTCCACATCTCATCAATGAAATTTTGGGGGTCTTCATCAACGTTAGAACCCGTGAAGACCGGTGGATTCATTCTCAGAAAATCTCTGATCCTCGTGGCAGCAGACGGCTCTTGATAACTAGAGCTAGGAGTTGGTGAACTCTGGCTACTATTTCGAGCAGCCACCAACTGGGTGAGCATAGCAATTGCTCCTCGAAAATCATCCTCAAAAGTAGGAGTGGTCTGAACAGTAGGTACTTGGGGTACCTCAGTAGACCTTGCAGGTCGGCCCCTAGTTCTCCGTGGAGGCATCACTGACTGTGGAACCTCAGTGCTGGGAGCGTTCCTATGACTAGCTGAACGTTTAGGAGGCATGTCTGAAACGTGTAAACGCACGAATTAGAAGGAAAGCTTTTATAGAGTTAAACTCTATCGCACGAACTCAGATTATGAAAGAAGTGAAATAATTCCTAATGTCCTATAGCTTCCTGATTATAAGTGTGGTGCACGACACACCTATAAACAAGACTCTACTAGACACGGCTTCATAGACACCCTAGGACTCTTGAACTCTGTGCTCTGATACCAAGTTTGTCACGCCCCGAGAGGGTACCCTAGGCGTGGCCGGCACTCAGAAACCATCTCTGGCTTCCGAGAGAACCACTTGGTCTCATTACTCATTTGTTCATCAGCGGAAGACTTAATAATACTAATGTGGGATTGTCATAATCAAAGGAAAAATATATAATTCTTAGAAGAAGTAGTTTCTAAGGAGAACTACTCCGATTACATCATCAGACTCTGTCTATGAAGCCTCTAATACTCTTAGATGGTGCCAATGACATGTCCATGGCTACCTCAAAAGAAACATCACACTCAACAATAATAAAAGGATAAGGAGTTCCTTCGAATACAAGAAGGACTCACCAAATAGCTGAAAAGAAATGATCTTCAACGATGCGCCTGTTGAGGATCTCTAACACCTGTATCTGCATCATAAAATGATGCAGGTCGAATGACGTCAGTACGTGGAATGTACGAGTATGTAAAATGGCAGGAAGGTAAGGACAGATATCAAGAAACTCCTCTCAAGAAAACTCAGCTCAGAACTCAACATCATCTCAACATGAATATGTAATGCAAGTTTAAAATATAATAATAAAAATAATAGTAATAAGCAATGCTTACTCAGTTGGGAGTTTCTCTAACCGACAACCATCACTTATGAGCTAGCGATGATACAACGAAGCGATGTCGTTGCCACATCCATCCAATACCTTGCCAGGGTAAAGGACATCACCATCTTGGATCCATTCATCAAAGTCCTCTTTTTGGGACTTAAGAGGCATAGCCTCCATCCTACGCTGGCTACGTAGTTCTGGGGTTTGAGTCAATTAAACTCTTACCCAACTCGGTGCTCAATACTACTCCCAAAATATGTGCTCATATTAAACTCATCATCTAGTCTCATTGGACTTTAATTTAAATCATCAAACTCATCTCATTTCATGTTCATCAATCATTATACTTCCAAAAACATCATTTACATCTCATCAAAACATCTTGCTCAAAATATCATTTTTCTCAAATTCATTCAAATTCAACTCTTTTACTCTTTCAAAACTCAATAAAATACATATATAGTATTAATTCATATAACTCTCTTTTTATCAATAAAAATAATAAAAAGCCAACATCTTTACTCAAAACATATGTAAAAATATTCATGAACATCAAATCAATTAGAATTCATGGGAAAGTAGCCATGAACAATAATTCCAATAATATGAGAGATAACAATAATAATAATATTAATGCATAAATATATCAAACTCAATAGAAGAAGAATTAATTCATCTAGAATTCAAGATTTGAATAAAACTCAACTATAACTCAATTATAATAAATTTAAATATTGGGCGCATGGACGAACTCAATCCAATGCTATGAAAGCCTTACATACCTTAAATCCGAAGGTTTACTCCGAATTGGAATACTCTTGGATCCCTAGCCTTTTCTTCTCGCCGGAGCGTTTTGTGTACTACCCGGAGTATAAGAATAACTGGAGTAGTATTTTTATACTATTAAAACTAAAACTATATTTGAGAAGAAGTATATAGAGAGAAGAAATGCTTAGGAAAGCTTGATGAATAAAATTAGGAAATAAGGTGGGTATTTATAGGTGGGAAAGAGGAACCTAACAATAAATAAAATAATTATAAAGAAAATCTGAAAATTTAATGGAATATATTGATGTCATGGATGATGTTAAATGGAGGATAATTTATGTCATGCATGATGTCAAATGCATCTAGATGTTTCCATGGTAGGTAAGATGAGTTCTTTTTAACAGAATACTCATTTTCGAAGCTATGTTTGAATAAGATAAATTCCTTATTAGGATTTGGTTTGTTCATAAGAATTGTAGATATGGAAGTCTAGTTTCATATCGTTCAAGAATAAACTAATTTGGACCAACCTATGAAAAGTTATGCCCAAAATACAGAGGCTGTATTATTTTTGTCGAGAATTGAAATACCGACATACAACATTTTAGGGGTTGTTACAGTGGCCTAGGCTCTGAAGACTCAAACCAACCAACCAGAGTACGACAACGCCTACCATATAAGGCTTCAAACGGGGCCATATGAATGCTAGAGTGGTAGCTGTTGTTGTACGCAAACTCTGCCAAAGCTAAGTAATGCTCCCAATGACCCTTGAACTCTAATACACAAGCTCGCAACATATCCTCCAGAACCTGAATAGTACGCTCTGACTGACTGTCGGTTTGTGGATGAAATGCCGTACTAAGATCAACTCGGGTGCCCAACTCTCTCTGAAAGGCCCTCCAGAAATTGGAAGTAAATTGAGATCCCCTATCTGATATAATGGATATCGGTACCCCGTGCAGACGGACCACCTCCTGAATATAGATTTGAGCTAGACGATCTGCAGTAAAAGTGGACCGTACTGGTAAGAAATGCGCTGATTTGGTCAATCGATCAACGATGACCCAAATACCATTATTACCTCTAGATGATCGAGGCAATCCCATCACGAAGTCCATGGTAATTTGTTCCCATTTCCACTCGGGAATGGGTAATTTCTGAAAGACTCCATCAGGCCTTTGATGCTCCACCTTAACCTTCTGGCAACTTAAACAATGGGATACATACTCAGCTATATCTCTTTTCATACCACTCCACCAGTAATGTTGTCTCAAATCCTGATACATTTTCGCGGTGCCTGGATGGATAGAATATTTAGAATCGTGGGCCTCGTGAAGGATCAACTCAATGAAGTCTCCAACTCTGGGAACACAAAGGCGACCATCGAACCGTAGTATGCCATCCGAATCTATAGAAGCCTGGCCACCCTCGCCTCACAATACTAACTCTCGAAGCTTTACCAATTCTCTATCGGCCACAAATCTGGTCCAACAAAGACGATCGAGATCCCACAAAAGCCAAAATCAGTCCAGAATCTAAGATTTCCAACCTGACCATCCGATTAGCCAAATACTAGATGTCCAAGGCTAAGGGTCGCTTCGCAGCAGATAAGTAAGCTAAACTACCCATACTCTCCGTCTTCTGGCTCAAGGCATCCGCTACTACATTCGTCTTGCCCGGGTGGTAAAGAATAGAGATGTCATAATCGGCTAGTAGCTCAATCCAACGCCGCTGTCTAGAATTAAGATCTTTTTGACTCATAATGTACTGTAAGCTACGGTGATCTGTATATATCTCGCAATAGACTCCATATAAGTAGTACCTCTATATCTTGAGCACAAAAACTACCGCCGCTAGTTCCAAGTCATGGGTGAGATAGTTGCGCTCGTGCACTTTCAACTGTCTGGAAGCATAAGCAATAACTCGGCCACGCTGCATCAGTACACACCCAAGGCCTACACCAGAAGCATCACAATATACCAAAAAGATCTCTCCCTTAACTAGTAGGGTCAAAATAGGAGCGGTGGTAAGCAACTCCTTAAGCTTTTGATAGCTCGACTCACACTCCTCAGACCACACAAAAGGAACATCCTGGCGGGTCAAACGGGTCAATGGGGCTACAATAGTAGAGAAACCCTCAATGAATCGTCTATAATACCCAACCAATCCAACGAAACTACGAATCTCCATAATAGATATGGGCCTAGCCCAACCACGAATAGCCTCAATCTTTGCTAGATCCACTTTGATACCCTCTCTAGATACCACATGTCCCAAAAATGCCACAGACTCCAACCAGAACTCGCATTTTGAGAATTTAGCATAAAGCTGCTGATCTATCAAAGTCTGGAGCACAACCCTCAAGTGTTGCTCGTGCTCCTTCCTACTCCTTGAGTATACCAGTATGTCATCGATGAATACAATCACGAAGGAGTCAATATAAGGTCTGGATACTCGAGTCATAAGGTCCATAAAAGCTGCGGGGGCATTGGTAAGCCCAAAAGACATCACAAGAAACTCATAGTGGCCATAGCGAGTCCGAAAAGCAGTCTTAGGAATGTTGGCTGCTCTAATACGCAACTGATGGTAGCCAGACCTCAAGTCAATCTTAGAAAACATGATCGCACCCTGAAGCTGATCAAATAGATCATCGATACGGGGCATGGGGTAACGGTTTTTCACCGTTACCTTGTTCAACTGCCTGTAATCAGCATACATCCGCATAGTCCCATCCTTCTTCTTAACAAATAAGACAGGCGCACCCCACGGCGACACACTTGGGCGGATAAATCCCTTACCTAGAAGATCCTCAAGCTACACGCTGAGCTCTTTAAGCTCTACAAAGGCCATACGATAAGGTGGTATAGAAATAAGCTTAGTTCTCAGCTCCAAATCTATGGCAAAGTCAATATCTCTCTCTGGGGGTAGACCAGGTAGGTCAGTAGGGAAGACATCAGTATACTCCCTAACCACAAGAACTGAATCAATAGTAAGGGCCTCGCTGGACACATTACGGACATAAGCTAAGTACGCTAAGCACCCTAATGCAACTAGCCATCGGGCCCGCATAAAAGATATGATCCCAGTTGGTGAGCGACTATAAACACCCTACCATAAGACCGGGGGAATACTAGGCATGGCTAATGTAACGGTCTTGGCATAACAGTCCAAAACCGTATGATGAGGGGATAGCCAATCCATGCCCAGAATAACATCGAAGTCCAGCATATCAAGTAAAATAAGATCTGCCCGAGTCTCATGCCCCTGAATAGTCACTGCACACGAACTACAAACCTGATCCACTACTAAAGAATCCCCTACCGGGGTCGAAACATGTAACGGGACCTCAAGTGACTCATAAGGAATACCCAAACGTGGAGCAAAATATATAGACACATAGGAATACGTGGAACCTGGATCAAATAAAGCTGAAGCAATCTGCTGACAAATAAGGATAGTACCTGTGATAACATCATCTGATGCCTCAGCCTCTGCCCTCGCCGGAGCAGCATAGAAGTGGCCCTATCGGCCTCCCCCACAAACATTCACCCTACCACCTGACCTGCCTCCTCGGGAACCTCCTTGAATACCCTACTGACCATCACCGCGGTCGTGACCTCGATCTATACCTCCTGGTGGAGGTGGTGCTACTACCAATGGTCTAGCCCGGCCGGGACACTCCCTAGCCCAGTGCTTTAGTGAGCCACAATCGAAATATCCTGAAGCTGAGCGACCCGTGATAACTCGTCTGCGGTAGGAAGAAAGCGGACCTGATCCCCTCGAGCTCTGCCCTGCAGTGGAACTCCCTGAACGGGGCTGACTACCCTTAACTACTGGCAGGGCGGCCTGAATCGGCCGGTTGGATTGACCCTGCTGGTACCTATCTTGATGGAATCGTTGACGGGGCCTGTCATAACTATCATGGCCTCTAGAATGGGACCCACTGAAGCTACCCTGATGCCTGGGTCTCTTATCGCTGCCGCCTTGGGCCTGGCGATGAATAATTTCGATCGTGCGGGCATGATCCACCACATCCATAAAAGAGCAGCCCACATAAACAAGGTGCTTGGTCCCCAACCTCAGGTAAGGTCTTAATCTACGCACAAAACATCGTACCCGCTCCTCCTTAGTAGGTAGAATCATAGTGGCATATCGGAAAAGCTGATGAAATCTAGCCTTGTACTCTGCAATCGTCATGTGGCCCTGCTCCAACCGAGTAAACTGATCCCGAAGTTGGTCTCGAACACTCCTAGGGATGTATCGAGCCAAGTAAGCCTCTGAGAACTAGGCCCATGTCAATGGTGGTGACCCAGCTGGTCAGGACTGCAAATAAGAGCGCCACCACTGTCTGGCTGCCCTTCTAAACTAGTGAGCAGTGAAGTCGGCGCCTCTGGACTCCACAAGACCCAAGGAATGGAGCTGCTCTTGACAGGTAGTCAAGAACTCCATGGCATCCTCGCCAGTGGCTCCAGAAAATATCGGGGGCGATAGCCTCTGAAATACCTCTAACATCTTCTGATCCTATAATGACATCATACCCTCTGGAACTGCTGGCGGGGGTGCAACAACTGGTGGAGGCAGTTGAACCTCAGGTACCGGCTGAACAAGCGGATCCCGCGGTGCTAGTATGCTCGATACTGGGGTCGGGGCCTGTGGTACAACTCCAATAGCCGTGAGGAGCTGTACAATCGCTGCCTGTAGTGCAGGGGTCATAACTGGTGCAGCTGTAGGCTGTGCTGGTGGTGGTGGTCCCTCTGGCTGAGTAGGAATAGGAGCATCCTGATGATCCTCTACCAGCTCTGGCTCTATCTCCGGGTTGGGAGCTGGTGCTGCTCCCCTACCTGTCCCACGAGGACGACCTCTAGGCATGCCAGGCCTTGGTGCGTTATCATGACCGGTGGTACCGCGCGTACGAACCATTTCTGCGAAAGAGTGAGTGGAACAAATAAGATTTCACGGAATCAATAAGACACAACATTGCACGAAATGATACAACATAGAGAATGTTCCTAATGACATCCTGTAGCCTCCCGAAGATAAGTTACGGACGTCTCTGCACCTATCCGCGAGACTCTACTAGACGTTAGCTCTGTACAAGTGAGACCAATGAACCTGGCTCTGATACCAATTTGTCACGACCCAATTTCATAGGTCATGATGGCACCTACTATAACCCTCTAGTAGGTAAGCCAACCCGTCAACCCGGAACTTCAAGTAATGTGTTTGAAGGCAAAAACTATATAAGAGCATTAAATTATAAAAGTAAACAGAATGAATAAGCTTTCGTAAACCAAAACATGTTTTAAACAACTAAAGATCCCTCCCAGAACCTGGAAGTCACAAGTATAGAGCTGCTACAAAATAAAATATGAGTACAAGTCCCGAAAGTGGACCAAAAAGATATAAAACAACTGGCTAGTCTCAGAAGGCAAAAGACGGGCCATCCATGCTGAAGGAGACAAGAATGATCCAAAAACGCCAAGTACTCACCCTAGTCTCCGAAGTTGACTGCAACAGGATCGATTTATCCACGGCGATAGCTGGTGCTCGGTCCTGCATCACGAAAGTAGATGCAGAGTGTAGTATGAGTACCAAGACAACAGGTACCCAGTAGGCATCACAGGCCGACTGAGCAGAAAAGGTAAAAACAATATGAAAAAGAAGAATAGCCTAAATAGGAGTCAACATAAGCATCAAAAGGGAAAAGAGTACTACCTATGAAAACTACAGCTAACTATACCCAATTGGGCCCCCATAAGCCTAACCGGGACACTCGTGCGCAAGTTAAATAAAAACTCAGAAGAACCCCCATAAGCCCGCCGAGTACACAGAATAGCTACAACTACCAAGGTTAGGAACCAAGAATCTGCGATGTTAGGAGCTGAAGTATTATATCATTTCCAAACTCAGAATCTCTAAGAGTCAATCGATCTAGTGGTGACTTAGGGGTCGAGGCTGGGACTGGGACCCAGAGGCTCACCCGAATGTTCAAAGTAGTCAAGGCCGGGACTGGGTACCCGGATGCTTGCCATAATATATAAGTGCGGTCGAGGCCGGGACTGGGTACCCGGATGCTCGCCGTAACACATCGATATAATCGAGGCCAGGACTGGATACCAAGATGCTCGTCATACTAGCAAGTTGGCGGAGGCCGGGGCTGGGTACCCGGATGCTCCTCGATAATTTAGAATGGAGGCCGGGACTGGGTACCCGGATACTCACAGATATTTTATCCTATGGTGCCGAATATTCTCCTTTCCAACTAAATAATAATAGTACCGAGAATCTCCTTTCTAATGAGTCAACCAATATGCCGCCAAAACTAAAACCAGAGCCAAAGTCAACGATCACGAAATCTAGTGCTGCCGACGCCTCACAAAAGTCATGATTATATCGAGTTATGGATGATGGTATTTTTAAGAGCAAGAGTAACGCCTAGCTAAGGCCAAACTACCAGGCACTAGCCCGCTACACCATTCTACAAAGATCTAAGTCTACCGGAGCGACGCCGGGACATCTAAAGCAAATTTACATCTTATACTAAGGCCAACATACCCCACCGTATCAACAACATGCTCATTCAACTCTACTTATAATACTTAACAAATAACGACAAGATACACATGCTTCTAAATATCCGAAAACCCGATAATAAGCCTAAAGCATGATTTCTAACACCTAAGATATACAATCAGACTACCCAACCCAAATTCCAACTATTTCAACATGCTTTCACACATTTCGGCTCAATCTAAAGAAAGGTAAACCGTAGCCTACCTATAGGCCAAACACGCGGGCTCCAAATCACTGTGCTGGAGCTTTTCCCTTTCAAACGGCCTCGGAACGCTGCCAAGCTATCAAAAATAGAACCACAATGTCGATACGGTCGTTTAGACACTAATTTCATAATTTTTGGAGATGGACCAATTTTTGGGTCGAAAACGGGAATTGTGGGACCCACATACGAAATTCTGGATTTGACCCCCAAAACAGGTTCTAAACGTCACCCCAAGCTCAAAAATTAGATTTATAATACAATTTGGGGTGAGAAATTACGCAAGACGATCAAACAACCAAAACTCATAAATTCGGACTAAAGGACCAAAAATAGCAGCATCGAAATCAGTAGATTTTGGAAATACAAGACTCTTTCAACCCAAACAAATTGCACTATGATGATCCTTATGAAAACCCCCACAATCTAGCCTCAAGAATCACTCAAAATGGAGTTATATTGACCAAGATACACTTTTTCAAAATTCCACAAAATTTCATTCCGAAAATGACTAAATTAGTAACTAAAAATGCATTTTTACCTCATACGAAGATTCTCCTAGCGTTTCTGAGATTACCACGAGATTCCTCACGAAATTCTATTGAATTTAGACCCTTGAATCACCAAAATCGGATTTATATTGGTCAAGATATAACTTGTCAAAGTTCTTCAAAAATCCATTCCGAAAATGGATACTGCTGCAAATAAAATTATGATTTTTACCTGAATCGAATGCTCCAAATCAGTTTTCAATCTCTCCAATGCGTTCTCCACGAAAAACCTCACAATGTTTCCTTTTGAATAACCCAATTTGGAGCTCTAGAACTCAAGAAATGAGGGTTCAAAGTTGAGGAGAAAATCTGAAAACAAATCTGCACTCTTGCTGCAGATTTTCTGATTTTTGCCACAATTTAAAGTCTCCGAACGAACTTTCGGAATTCGTTCGGAACCCGATAAAAATAAAATGAATATGCTAACACACTAAATTCGACGTTCTGGACTCAATGGCGTATTCAGAATTCCCATACGAGATCATTTTAATAAAAAGTGGGTCCCACACCCAAGAGTCATTTTCCACAACGGGTCTCGATATTAGCTCGGGAGCCTCGGGAAGCGAACGAAAGGTCGTTCCTGACCAAAATTGACATTCCAGAACTAACCGCGCTGTCAGAATTTTTATTCGAGTGCGTTTTCCAAGAATGTTGACCAAAGTCAACTATAGGCTAAGTTTCAAAGTCAAAAACGCCAAATGGCCCCAAACTCGTATCAATTACCTCGATAGTCATTCCAACAGTGTTACTAGCCTAAATTGGTCATTTCGGAGCTGATGGAACCATCAGAATTTGAATCCGAGATCTTGTTGACCCAAAACTCAAAAAGTCGCAACTAAACTAACTTAGACCTTTAAAATACCAAAATGGACTCGGGACCTCTAAAAATTCAAACAACACTTCTTCTAGACCAAAAACCATCTCCTGAATCCAACGGAGTTGTCGGAATTCCATTCCGAGCATCGGAACTCCAAAAGTTGACCAAAGTCAAACCTTGGCTTAAAGTTCCTCAAATTCTCAACTCAAGGCCTCAAATCTTCGTTACAGCTCCAAAACTGATTCCGTAAAGTCTCCTAAGCCTATTTCGACATTTTGGAGCTGTTGGAATCGATGGAATTCCATTCCGAGACTCGTAGCTCCAATTGACCCCAAATACCACTTTTTAACACTTAAAGCTTATGAAACCCCACTAAAGCAAGAAGGGAGAAAGTTGACTTTGAGAAATTTCCAAAGACTTAACTTTTCATAGGATTTTCTAAAAATCAACACCCGGTAACAATTAGAAATGACTCGGGGCATCTAAAGGGATGGGTAAAATGATCATTTTACAAAAATTCCAAAAAAATGACCTTGAAGGTCATTACAAATACACACGTACATAATATACACGTAAAAAATATTCGAACATATGAGGCTCGTTATTAAAAATAAAAATAGTAAAGATAATAGTTATAATATTAATAAATAACAAAAATATTATAAATTACTAACATAAAACTATGTATTTTATTGGGTAAAATTAAATATAAATTATTTATTTAATAAAGAAATAATTTTGAAAATGCCTATTTATTAAAATAACAATCCAAAAAATGGTTGTGGGTTGGTCAAAATTGGGTGTCAACAACTTTCACTATTTATTTGTGTTTTCAAGCATGCTAAATAATTGATTTAGAGGCTTACTTGAAATTTTATGTGCTAACTGCTCGTCCCATCTGTTTTGTTTGACGATGTGTCTAATTAGGATGCTTATATTTTCTTTAGTCTAAAACCTACCATAATAGTATGTCCAATGCCTCTTGGATATTAAGTTGGACGTTAGACACCTTTTAAGACGTTAGATTTTATTATTTCCTTTAGATCGTTTTAGGATTATAATAATAAATAAACTTAGGAGGGATAGGGGTAGATAGGCCCTTCGGAAATGATGGAAGTCGATCCGAGCAGAAAAATGACAAAATACTATATTTTTTGTCTTTCGATTAATAAGTCGGCGCTGATCCAAAGAATATAAATACATAAATATTTTTTTGTCTATTTTAAAATATTTTGTTTATACATATTTGGGGGTAGTTTAATGTAAAAAAATAAAATGTTTTCTTTTAGGTGCCACCAATTTCTATTGCCTTTACTATTATTTAATTAGTTAATTTTATCCTGATTCTAACATTAATAGTTTAGTTTAGCTTAATTAAATTCCTTGAAGTGAAACCATCTTTTTTATGATCGTTTGTTTCATTTAAATTATTTATCCCTCTTTTATTTCATCATTTTATACCAAGTCTATCACTCTTATAAATTATCTTAAATGTTTTAAAATTTATACTTCTTTCAAATTGTTCAATGCTTCGATTATTGTTAAAAAATACATTTTTCCAAAGTTAGTCAAATAATTTTGAAATCGTCGGACAACCGCATGTTAGCGGCTATTCTAAGTGTTAAAACCTTCTTAAAATAGTAATATGAACTTCGTACCTTTTTCTCTAAATTTTTAAGACTTAAATCTGTTAGGGTCTTTTAAATTAAGTTTTCTTAATTTCTTTAAAAAATTAAGTGGCGACTCTTCTTTTACAAAATTGTTTTTTTCTCTATAAAGTTGAAATTGATTTTAAACAGTCTTTTTTCGACATAACATGATCCCTACAACTGAGACACCAGAGCATCCACCAACACACATATCTCCTGAAGTCGATATGGTTACTCCCATTCCTGCTAGGAGGACTACAAGGACCTCTAAACCTCTACTCTAGCATAAGGACTACAAGACCAACATGACTTGCTTGTATCCTATTGTTAACTACCTATCCTATGATCATCTTGCACCCTCTTGCCAAGCCTATATCTCATCTTTTTCAGTAGTAATGGAGCCAACAAGTTTTAAGGAGGCCTCTAAACACCAGGGATGGATAGATGCAATGCAAGCTGAAGTTGATGCACTGGAACAAAATCACACCTGGACAGTGGTTGATTTGCCTCCTGGAAAACATCTTATTAGTTCCAAATGGGTTTACAAGGTAAAAAAACGCTAATGGTGAAGTAGAGAGATATAAAGCTAGGTTGGTAGCCAAAGGTTATAACCAACAAGAGGAACTTGACTACCATAAAACTTTTTCACCAGTAACAAAGATGGTTACTGTGAGAACTGTCATTAGAGCAGCAACATCTCATAACTGGCCCCTTTTCCAAATGGATGTTCACAATGTGTTTCTTCAGGGAGATCTTCTTGAGGAAGTCTACATGGAATTGCCTCAAGGATTTTAAAAGCAGGGAGAGCATAAGGTTTGTAGACTTCTCAAGTCATTATATGGACTAAAATAGCCTCTAGATAGTGGAATCTCAAGCTAATTGAGGCATTGACTACAACTGGATCTCACTCACTTTTTACAAAGAAACTTGACAATAATATTGTTGTTGTGTTAATCTATGTAGATGACCTGCTTATAATAGGGAACAACAATACTCTAATTCAAGAATTGAAAACCACACTGCATAGCAACTTTAAAATAAAAGACCTTGGTAAACTGAAGTACTTTCTTGGAATTGAAGTTTTGAGATCCAAAAATGGCATTGCACTTAATCAGAGGAAGTATGCATTGAAGTTTATTTCTGACTATGGTATTGGAGGTTCTAAACTAAAAATTACACCACTAGAGGCAAATGTGAAACTAACCACTATTGACTATGATGAGGTCACAAGGAAAGCAGATGATCCTATACTCACAGATATCACTGCATATCAAAGACTCATTGGTAGGTTGTTATACTTGAGAACTACTAGACCAGACATAAGCTTTGTAGTACAAGTGTTATCTAAGTTCATGCAAAGACCCAAGGTGTCTTATTGGAAAGTTGCAGTTATATTGGTAAGATACATCAAAGGATGCCTTGAACAAGGTTTATTATTGAGCAATGATGTTAGCAATCACTTGGAAGCCTACTGTGATTCAGATTGGGCTTCATGTCCAAATACTATAAGGTCTGTGACTGGGTATGTGGTCAAGTTTGGGAGCTCACTCATATCCTGGATGTCTAAAAAGTAGCATACAGTTAATAAAAGCTTAGCTAAAGCTGAGTATAGAAGCATGGCAACAGCTGTCTCAGAAATTATCTGGCTGCTTGGAGTGTTGAAAGAGTTGAATGTGAATGTGATAACTTTTGTGAGATTGCATTGTGACAGTAAAAGCTACTATACAGATTAGTGATAATCCTATCTTTTATGAGAGGACAAGCACATCAAAATTGATTGCCATTTTGTGAGGGAAAGGATCAACAATAATGGATTGATAAAGGCAGATTATATGAACACAAAAAAACAACTGGCAGATCTTCTGACCAAAGGTTTAGAAATATCTCAACATCACATATTGCTGAACAAGCTTGGAGTTTTCAATGTCCACACAAACTCCAGCTTGAGGGGGAGTATTGGAATGTAGTCAAGAATGTAATTAAAATTGTAAAGAGTTAGTAGTTAAAGAGTTAGTGAGTTATAGCTTAGTGAGTTACAACTGTCAAGTTAGTTAGAATAAGTTTGTTAGCACGTGAACATCATAAATGTGAAGTGTGTGATCTCTCTAAATAGGGACTATGTAAAGAAGATGATCAATATAGAAAAACTACTTCTCTTCTTCCTCATTTTCCTTCTGATGCTCTCTTCTTCCAATGAACTTGTAGCTCATAACAATGGAGGTTTACTTCATCAGTTTATAAACTTGATATCTATGTATTTTCTATATTTGTATAACCCAGAAACTTAACCTCTATTTTTCATACCTTAGAAATTTAATTTCTATTCTCCCTATTTCCTAATCTTCAAAATCCAACTCTGAAACCCCCTAATGACTGGCAAACAAGGGTTTAAATAGGAGGAAATTTTCGGGGGGGGGGGGGGTACCAATAAAAATTCTAGGTTTTTTTTAATTCAAAATTCAAAAATTCTCATGATAGGATAAGGAATATGCTGTAATCAATCGAAATATCCCCAAATCCCCAACAAATTTGAATGAGAGGAGCTGAGGTAGACGGTGAAGATTCAATCAATACTTTGCGTAGCATGACGTGGCTTAATCTCATGAGCCAAAGGACGAGACACGCAGCCAAACGGCTAGATAAGCGTACTGTTTGTCGAGGATGGTCACTAAAAAAGAAGACGACGCATACATTTGGGGAATACATATACAGCGTGGTGTGTAATGTATGCGATGTGTGATATACATATCGCCTGGGTCATTTCTTAGAATTGTTGGATTGTATTAATGGACTAATAGGTTTGTTGGGTATATATTACCAATATTGGAGGGATTTGAAATGGGTTATGAGGTGTATGAATTGCATGTATAGATGTAGGAATTGTGCTCATGTTGTTGCTGATGTGTTATTGTATGGAATCGAATTGGAAATTGGTGGTTGGAATTTGGGATTGGTTGTAGGAGTATATTATATTGTTTGTTGTAGGTGTGTATATTTATTAGTGGGAATTGAGGTGTTTTAATGTTGTAATAGTCTAATTGGGTTTGGAATTGAGTGTGGTTTTGGGATTAAAAATGGTTATATTTGAAATTAAGAAAAGGGCCACATGAATATGGAATTCAACTAAAATTTAAAAAAGATGAATTAACATTAATAAATTAACAAGCTTCTTAATTCTAATAAAATAAAGTAATTACCTTAATTATAAACTAATTAATTTAAAAATATAAACTATTAATTTATGAAATAATTAAAATTATTTTTTAAAAAAACCTTTTTGTGATCATTTTCGAATATTCATAAAAGCTAATAATTATATAAATAATTATAATTATATGAATAATAATATAAAACTATATAAATCATTTAAAAATTATAAAAATGACAAATATACTTAAGAATTGGGTGTCAACAGGGACCACTGTCCGTGGTGAGCACCATGAGCTGTGGTGCCCTTTGTGGTGGACACCTCCCATAGACCCTCAGAATCCTAGTCCAAGTCCAACACCACGAATGACCACCAGTTTCATAGTGCCCATAACGAATCGTGGTGGGTCTCGTGTTGAGTCACCCTCGTTAGGACATTGTCCAAATATTTCAAGTATATGAACACGGCCATGACCATGGCTCGTATTGGCCATCATGGGCCATGGTGGAGGTCTGTTTAGTTACTCGAATCCAGTTTTAAGTTGGAGGTATTTTGGTTATTCCCTATGTTTCTATTAATGAATGTGGACGATTTTTGGGATTGTATTCTAACCTATTAACTACCCTAAGCTCTCCTAACCCTCTCATTCTCACCCTAACACTCCAAATCAAAAAAATTTCTCTAAAAGTGTGCTCTACAAATCTGTTTCTTCCTCAAGTGAATTCTAAGGGCTATCTTCAAGATCAAGCTTCAATTTCTTCAAGTTAAGGCTTCTAAAGGCTAAGGTATGTAGGAATTCATCCATAGGAACCTTCCACCAATGGAATCTCAATCTTTTCCCCAAACCTAATTTTATAATGATTGCATTAGGTCTTCTTATTTATGATATATTCCATAGTTATTGATTAAATCATGCATTCAATTGATATTATTTTTATGAATTGAGTATTTCTTGATATAAAGTATATTATCATGCATGTTTTCAATCCAATTTCATGATTTCTAAGTAAATTGATCATGTATGTTGCATTCAGGTTCACACGCAAGTGTACGTGATCTAACAAGTAATATAGTAGCTCTTTCGAGCCGGCTATCAAACCCACAGAGACTTTATGAAGACCACTTATTTATGTTTAAAGGACTATACCGATTAAGTGTGTTGTGAGAGATTGAGATAATGATATCACTAATTCCTTGACTATAAGAAAAATTACTACTACTATAAGAGTTACGCAGAAAATCAGGTTATGAAAAATCTAGAGCGGTAGCTTAAAATAAAGTCAAACATAATATTTTCCACCTTTAGTGTCAGATGAGGTGTTTAACTACTGATTTATAGGGTTACTAATACAATTATGGTCTTTTGACCTCTAATTTTCTATCTTTATTAACAGCCTAACTACATCGTTGAGCGGGGATAAGCATGAATCAATAAAAATGCATTAAGCTATCGTCCTATTTATTAACCAAATGCGGTATACAGGTATGTGTCACTCGCATCCTGCATACGAATCACCCTAAGTTACCCTAACATGAAAACGTTCCCTACATTCTTTGTTCTATCTCCTTGTTTTCTTACGAATTCAAGATAGACAACACATGTATTATAATGCTGGCCAAACAATATAATAGTTAAAACGAAAATATAAGAGTAATTATAATTAACAACTCATCATAGACAAAAGAGTAGATTGTATTATGTCATAACTTCGTAGCTACAGCCTAGAATAAGGGCGCTTAGCCACTCATGTTCAAACGAAATACACAATGGTTCATACACTTTAATCTTCAACAAAAAAGAGAATAAAAGAGAAACCTAAAGTGTGTGTATCCTCGTCTCAGTGCTCTCTCAAAAGCTGCGTGAACTCCTCTTCAAAAGCCCTAGGGTTCTATTTATAGGGTTTTTAAAATAACCCTACAATCTTAAGTTGATCCGAACTTGAATAAAAAAATCAAAGTTGATCCGACAAAGCTACCACTACGAATGGGAACGTTCCAAAATATAAGTCATACCAGTACAATCGGATAATATCTATATAAAACACACACATGTGTCTACAAACCTCTAAGAGTATTAAAAATAGCATATGATAGGATAGGGCCCCACCGTACCCCTTAATAAACAAATATATACATCAAGAGATCGGTACCAAAAGTCTATGCTCCGGAATGATAGAGCACTCCAAAACAGCTAGGTGGAAATCCTAAGCTGGCGGATCTCCAAAATGATTATCTGTACCTGCGGGCATAAAATGCAGCCTCTCGAAGAGAAGGGGGTCAGTACGAAATATGTACCGAGTATATAAAGAATAAAATACCATAAAGGAGATCACATCTGAAATAGAGGTTCAGGAGGCAAGTATAAAAACTAAGAAATCACTGTACCTATATTTTATAAATAAGGTCATACATATCGTGATCATATACCGTACCTAGTCCACTATAGGACTCGGTGAATAAAATCATGTACACATATATCATACCCAACTCATCATGGGATTCGGTGTCATAATCATATCGTCATATCATCATAACATCATATTATCATATCACGTACCCGACCCTTTAGTAAGGGACTCGGTGTATAATGTAGTGGAATCCATACATGATAACATACCAGGCCTATCGTAGGACTCGGTGGATAATACAATAACAATATGCACAAATAGGGTATCATTATCAATCATGTGTAATTTGATCATTATTGGAGACTTAATGGAATAAGCAAAACAACCCATCATTTGAAAATCAAGACAATAGTCATTCCAAGTACTCTTCTATTGTCATTATGAATTATACCAATTATGGATTATACCAAAATATGAATTATACCACAACATGAGTTATACCAATTAGGACGGCTTGAAGCATACACATGAGTTAAGACATAACAATATAAGTTATGAAAATTAAGAACATTAGCCGTCCTAGTATATCCAAGAATAAGGGTTTTTTTGAATTTACACATTCGTCGTCCGTTTATTTCATATGGATCATGCCAAAGAAAGAAAGGTTAGCTTTACATACCTTTAGCGTTCACTTGCACACAATATATATATGCTTCCCAATATTGTCTCAACCTATATTAAAACGTTAAGCACTACGGTTAAGCTAGGAAAAGGCATAAAACATACTTTATCGTTAGTAGGTTATTTCTAAAAATTTGGACAACACCTCCCCTATATCACTCACTTTTTCCCACTTCCCAACCAGCCGTACAATCACCAAGCAAATCAAAAATCACACATTCAAATGCCATGTCAAGACAAGCCAAGATAATATTCAAAAATACCCCGAACAACTCACATAACATTCGACTTTGGTTAATTATCTACATGACGACTACGGTGCTACCGAATTACTCTTAATAGGGTGCAGCCATCACACCTTATTGAAATGATTTATAACAGCCCAACAATTAACCATACAATGCATAATCATAAATATATTTAATCTTTCAATTCAACACAAGCAGCCACACGTTACAACCAACCCTTAACTCAATTACAACTTCAACTTGACATATCGAATTCTTTCATTCTCATAATATAATCAACCACAATAATAGCTACAACATTAATCAAAATTTATCCACCATTCTTGGCTTAGAACAGCCTCCACACGACCTCAACGGAAATCTAACATTAACATAAACAATCCTTTCAGTTTTAACACATAATTCCTAACAATAATATCAACAACAAACATCATCCCAATCTAATTCAATCAACTCCAATTCTATCCATTCCAACACTAACGCTAATCATGAAATTTTCTTACATACAATTTTATTTAGTACAAGTTAATCTCTTTATCATAATATTATTCTAGATTAAAGCAGCCCACATTCATAACATCCAACAACTATCCAAATCCACATACAACTATTATATCTAAAGTCGTCTTTAATGATCCATAGTCTTAACGTTTTCATTGAAACATTGCTACAACAACCCAACCAACATACAACATAACATATAACCTTAACTATCATAAATCTTCCAATCTTAACAAGAACAACAACAACATACCAAAACAACCCCTAATTAACCACATAAAGATGCTAAAAAAACCTTATGAACACCTACAACACGCCAAGCAAACCGCCTCCAATTTTTATACGTTATTTCATACAATCTTTTCATCTAATTTGATGATATATCACAGCATCCCCATGACAGTAACATCACCCATTTAAATGCAAAAAAATTATATTAATGTTACACCAAGTTCTTTCACAACCCATAAATATCATACCAAAGAGCTTCAAAATATATATACAACATCTTCATACACTTTAGTCTTCCAAATTCAAAAATAACAACTCATCAACAACATCAAAATAATATCAATAATTATTATACATAATCACACAACTAATTCCATCCATTTAATCCACTTAAAATAACCCCTTAATCCATAAATCTCAATAAATCAACAAACGAGTTTATAACACTATTTTCTCCATTCTAATCCGTTAAAACTCTAAATAAACTTGTTAATAATGAAAAAGGGACCTTAATATTACCTCAAGTGTGCAACAACCACACTAACACTTCTCTTTCTTGGCTAATTTTTAGCTCAAATTGAAGGCAACGTGACGTACAATACTTTTCTCTTCATGAGCTTCGAGATTCGAACCTTCAATTGTGGTAAATTTTGTTGTTTCTCTCTAGGGTTCTCTTTTCTCACTTTCTATAGAAATTTTTGGATATGTTTTGGTCTAAAAACAGAAGGAAAATCTAAAAAAAATTGATTTAAGGGCGTGGGTATTAGGCCTGACCTGAGTTAGAATTGGGTTGGGCCGAATCCACTATTCAATTCTGTCTGTCAGACTTAAAACGTCCATATCTTCTTATTTTGATATCACATTCCGGCCTATGGTTAGAAATATATTTCAATTATCTACAACTTTTATGTTTAGAGTTTTCCCAAATTCCCAAATATCGAAGGGGTTATGGCCTCCCGAAGTCAAATCACCTGAAAACGTGACTTAAAAAAAATCTTTTTGATGGTTTCCACTTTGAATTGGCTCAAGGGTCCTTCTTGAGTTGTGTTTAACTACACATATATTATCCTATAAATTATCATTTACAAAATATTCATGCCATTTTAAAATTTGAAATTAAAAGTACTTGAATTTATGTCCATTAGCTCACGAATAGTACAAGATGCAAAAATACGAAATATAACAGTTATGATCACGTATGTCAAGTGATTTCAATAAAAGCTTTATGAATGATTTTCAAGGTTTATCAATGACTTATGCAAGGTCTTGAATAGTGTTTTAATGATGTTTCAAATAAGTTAATGAAAGGGTGACTTAAGATCCTTAATGAAGAAGGTGACTTAAGACCCTAATGATATGTCACGCCCCGGGAGGGTACCCTAGACATGACCGGCACTCGAAAGCCATTTCTGACCTTCAAGCGAACCACCTGATTCAGTCACACTATCATCCATTCATATTCACTCAGAGAAAGACTCAATCATAGACACACTATTCATAATATAAGGCCGAGGGCCAATTACTATCAACTCATCAAAACAGTTATAATAAGACTTCTCAAAAATAGCAGTTCAACCTTCCCACGCTCTAGTCTATGAAGCCTCTATCAAAGTCTAGAAGATGCCAATGACAAGCCCATGTCTACCAACAATCAAAATAAGGGAAACGACAACAAAACTATACAAGAAAGCTCAACATCCATCAGAAACTAGGAGGACTCACCAACTGGCTGAGAGTGTATGTAGATCTTCAACGGAGCGCCAGTTGATGATCTTTAGTACCTGTCTCTGCATTATGAAACGATGCAGGCCAAATGGTGTCAGTACTTGGAATGTACGAGTATGTAAAATGTCCGGATGAAACAAACATCAAGAAAACATCAATATCAACTCAGGATCTCAACTCATATATATATACATAACAACTCACTCAAGGGTCCTAAGTCTAACAAGTGTTTTAGACCGGACCAAATCTCATGCCACTCAACTCAACTGACTCGGAATACTATCAAGACCTACATGGGAGTTTCTCTTATCCGACAACCATCACCTATGAGCTAGTGATAGTACAACAATCAGACGTTGTTGCCATGTCCATCCATATCTTGCCAGGGCATGAACGCCTCCCTAATCATGGATACCATCGATTAGTCAAGTCCTATCATTTTAGGACCATAAGATGGGAAATATCTGACTTTAATGGTTCGATCCCATGGGAAGCATCCGACTTTAACGGTTTCATCCCTACCTATGTTGGCGGCATAGTTTCTGGGGTTCGAGTATGGACTATACTCTTACCCACTTCGGTGCTTGATACTCCTCCCATGACTCCATGCTCATAAGACTCCCTCCAATGATCTCAAACAAGCCCTCACGGCTAGTTTCATATGGGACATTGCCAACTCATCAACTCTATTCACATTTTAACTCAATTAAGTCATAATGGCAAGTTCCATTTTGGACCTCGTCCACTCGTCAATTTTATCCTCCAATCAACTCAATCAAGCCTCATTTAGATAAGCAATTATAACCTCTCCTTAGGACTTATCACAACTTTAAGGCTTTAACTCAACAATTCAAGAGGGATATCACATTTAAGGAAATTGACACATTCAACATAAACACATGGTTAAGGAAATCAACAAAGCATATTAACAAGTCATTTCCATCAACTCATACTAACATAAAGGTTTTAGGAACTTCTTAGCTCAACGACATCAACACCAATAAAGTCAAATTAATAGGAGACAAAACTCATTCAAACATAAACCATACCAAGAAACTCCATTCTCATGGACCTCTAACCTCAAAGCAAGAGTAGGACACATGGGTGGACTCAACCCATGTTTTGGATAGCCTTACATACCTTAGAATAGATTTTTGAAGAAAACCTTGATGTTGGGTCTTCAACGGAGAACTCGAATCTTGAAGCTCTTGAAACTCTTCTTGTTAGAAATGGAGAAGAAGAAGAAGAGAGAGAGGGAGAGAAAAACTCCTAGGGCTTTTTAGAGAGAGAGAGGGGCTACAAAATATGATCTCAAAATGGTCTAGGCTGATACATATATAATTTGGGTAAGTTCCCAAATTGCCCCTCCTCAAAAAGTTCTGAAAATAGGCTAAAATGCTCTTGGCGCGATAGTGGCGCGTCGCGCCATTGCAGCGCCAGGCTGATTACGCTTAAAACCTGCACAACATTTAGTAGCGCACCGCGCCAAAGACCAAACTACTAAGGCATGTTCTTGGCGTGATAGTGGCGCGTCGCGCCCTTACAGCGCCAAGGCCAAGTTTTTTGGGTTTTGGAAAATAGGCTTGAAAAACCCTACTACCCAATAGTGGCGCGTCGTGCCAAGAAGCAAACTACTAAGGCATGTTTCTGGCGCAATAGTGGCGCGTTGCGCGCTTACAACGCCAAGGCCATTTTCCCCAGCAGTTGCAACCCAGGCCTAAAATTCCTGTCGAGCTAGTTCGTCTTAGGATTGTCATATCTTTTGACTCCGAACTCCAAAATTTACATTCTTGGTGGCGTTGGAAAGAAGACTCAACAAACTTTAATTTGATGGGTCGTGGGCCACACGGATTATCGTCTTTCAAAATATAGGGTCATTAGAAGTTGACCCCATACACGAACTCATCCTAACTTAGCCACGACGAACTGTTTTGGACTTAGCTTGGTCCTAGGGGTCCTTTGTGACCCCACATCGCCTCCAACACTCTTCAATTACTCAGGAACTCATCTTAACTCGAGCACATACTTCAAAATAATTAAGTTATACCCTATACGTGTACAAGGAAGGTCTGAATCTTAGGGAAAAATTTTGAGGGGTGTTACATTATCTCCCCTTTGGGATTATTCATCCTCGAATGACGAGCAACCAAGAATGGACTCGGGGTACAAATCGCAATCTAAATTTTAGTCATTAAACCAATCAAATTCTCAAGCAATTATCAATCAAGACTCAAAATGCACAAATGAATTCAAGTCAAGGAAATGGGCATTACCTTCAACATTCTCATCGGTAGGCACGAATAGATGTAGATATTTAGATATCATGGATTCCTCCGCTTCCTATGTGGCTTCCTCAAAAAATTGTTTCTCCATAGGACCTTGACTGAGGCGACCTCTTTGTTCCTCAATTTGTGAATTTGGCGATCAAGAATTTGGACTGGACCTCTTCATAAGACAAGCTATCCTTAATTCTAATGCTATCAATGGGGACTACCAACGAGGGATCGCCTAAGCACTTTTTCAACATCGAAATGTGGAATACCGGATAAATAGAGGATAGCTCTGAGGGTAACTCCAACTCGTAGGCAACACTCCCAATCCACCTCGAAATTTGGTAAGGACCGATATATCGGGGACTAAGCTTCCCCTTCCTCCCGAACCTCATAACTCCCTTCATGGGTTACACTTTCAAATATACCCAGTCACCCACCTCAAACTCTAAGTCTCTCCTCCTCACGTTGGTGTAAGATTTTTGGCAGCTTTGGGTTGTCTTTAGCCTCTCTTGAATAACTCTCACCTTCTCCATGGCTTGGTGAACAAAGTCAGGCCCAATCAACTCAACCTCACCAACTTCGAACCACTCAATGGGCGATCTACACCTCCTTCCATACAAAGCTTTATAAGGAGCCATTTGAATGCTTGCATGGTAGATATTGTTATATGCAAACTCTATGAGAGGTAAGTGGTCATCCCAATTTCCCTTGAAGTCAAGCATATATGCCCTCAACATATCTTCCAATATCTGGATGGTGCGCTCTGCCAGGCCATATATTTGGGGATAGAAGGTTGTACTCAAGTTCACCTTCGAACCCAGTCCCTTCTGAAAGGATTTCCAAAATTGGAAAGTGAATTGAGCTCCTCTGTCTGAGATGATAGACAAGGGAATCCCATGCAGTCTGACGATCTCTTGAATGTACAACTTTGCATAATCCTCTGCGGTGTCAGTAGTCTTCACCGCTAAGAAGTGAGCTGATTTCGTCACCCTATCCATAATTACCCAAATTGAATCAGGCTGCTTTCGGGACTTCAGCAAACCAATGATAAAGTTCATGTTGATCATCTCCCACTTCCATTCCAGAATTTCTATGTTTTGGGCTAAACCACATGGCCTCTGATGTTCAATTTTCACCTGCTGGCAATTCGGGCACTTAGAAACAAATTCCGCAATATCTCTCTTCATCCCATTCCACTAATAGACTTCCCTCAAGTCATGATACATTTTTGTAGAACCGGGATGGATAGAGTATCTAGAACTATGCATTTCGGCCATAATCCTCTCTTAAATATCATCGACATCAGGCACACACAATCTATTTTGGTACCTCAACACACCATCTCCCCTTTTTGTAAAAACCATTACCTCTTGTTTGTGAACAACTCTCTTTAATTGGAGAAGGACGGGATCTCGGTCTTGTTTCTCCTTTACCTCTGCCACAAGTGAGGATGTAGACCCATCCTGAACAGTAACTCCGCCTTCATTGTTCTCTTCTAGTCGAACTCCTAATCAGGCTAATCTATGTACCTCCTTCGCCAACTCCCTCCTTCCCTCCTCCACATGGGTAGTGCTACCCATAGACAACCTACTAAGAGCATCAGCAACAACATTAGCTTTACCTGGATGGTAGAGGATGCTCATATCATAGTCCTTGAGTAGCTCAAGCTATCTCTTTTGCCTCAGGTTGAGTTCCTTCTGGCTAAAGATGTATTGCAGGCTCTTATGATTGGTGAATACATCAACATGCACTCCATACAAGTAGTGGCGTTAAATTTTAAGCGCAAACACCACAACTGCCAGCTCGAGGTCATGAGTTGGGTAATTCCTCTCATGAACCTTAAGCTGTCTTGAAGCATAGGATATCACCTTTCCCCTCTGCATTAGTACACAGCCCAACTAATTCTGGATGCATCACAGTAGACCACAAAGCCCTCTGTTCCATCGGGCAAGGTTAGGACAGGAGCAGTGGTTAGCTTGGCCTTCAGTTTCTGGAAACTCTCCTCACAAGCAACGGACCATTGGAACTTAGCCTTCTTTTGGGTCATATTAGTTAATGGTGATGATATGGATGAGAATCCCTCTACAAACCTTCAATAATAGCCAGCCAAACCCAAGAAGCTTCTTATCTCCATCGGGGATGTGGGTCTGGGCCAATTTTTCACAGCTTCAATCTTCTGGGCATCAACCTGAATACCATCTCCAGATACAATGTGGCCTAAGAAGGCCACTGATGCAAGCCAAAATTCACATTTAGAGAACTTTGCATACAATACCTGGTCTCTCAAAGTTTGTAAAACGACTCTAAGATGATAGGCGTGCTCCTCTTCATTCTTGGAGTAGACCAGAATATCATCTATGAATACAATCACAAACATATCAAGATATGGTTTAAACACTCGGTTTATGAGATCCATGAAAGTTGCAGGGGCATTTGTCAACCCAAAGGACATGACCAAAAATTCAAAGTGGCCATAACAAGTCTGAAAAGCGGTCTTTGGAATATCACACTCCCTCACCTTCAACTGATGGTAGCCGGATCTCAGGTCTATCTTTGAAAAACAAGTGGCACCCTGAAGTTGGTCGAATAAGTCATCTATTCTAGGGAGAGGGTACTTGTTTTTTATGGTGACCTTGTTCAGTTGCCTGTAATCAATGCACATCCTAAGGGACCCATCTTTCTTTCGTACAAATAGGACCGAAGCACCCCACGATGAGACACTCGGCCTAATGAATCCCTTATCTAACAAGTCCTTCAACTGTTCTTTCAACTCTTTCAACTCGGCTGAAGCCATTCTATATAAAGGGATTGAGATAGGCTGGGTATCAGGAAGAATATCAATCCCGAAGTCGATATCGCAATCAGGAGGGACTCCAGGCAGGTCCTCGGGAAAGACTTCGGGAAACGCATTGACAATCGGGACCGACTCGAGCGATAGATACTTAACATTATCATATTTCACTCAGACAATGTGATAGATACACCCCTTTGAGATTAGTTTCCTGGCCCTAAGGTAAGAAATAAACTTACCCTAAGGCATAACAGGACTACCCTTCCACTCTATGAAAGCTTCGTTCGGGAATTTGAACTTGACAACCTGAGTTCTACAATCAATAGAGGCATAACAGACATAAAGAGAGTCCATGCCAAGGATCACATCAAAATTAACTATGTCCAACTCAACTAGGTCGGCCAAGGTATTCCTATGATGAATTGACACAGTGCAATCTCTATAGACTCTCTTAGCTAAGACAGAATCACCGACCGGAGTAGCTACACTAAAAGGCTCAAGAAGGCATTCAGGAATTTTATTGAATTTACTAGCCACGTAAGGAGTTACAAAAGATAGGGTGGCACCCGGATTCATCAACACATAACAATCAAGAGAAGAGACTCGAATCATACCTGTCACGACGTTTGGAGAGTTCTCCTGATCTTGATGACTACCCATGGCATATAAACGGTTTGTACCTCCGTTGGTGCCAGAAGTAGTGCCCGTCTGATTACCTCTAGCCGGTGGTGCAGTGGTAGAATGCTGGGCTCTGTTTCCCCCTATTGGATACTCCCTCTGAAAATGGTCCATTTGGATGCATTTATAACAACCAACCCTTCCCACTCTACACTCCCCACGTGGAGCCTACCGCGCTTGCTGCATGGTGGCTTCTCTCTCAAACCTTAACTCACACTAGTCTAGGATTGAGAACCCTGGGGTCTGAAACTCTGGCGACTCTGTCCCTGCCGATCATACCTGTTCTGCGGCATAGGTGTACTTGCTGTGGACGAGGCATAGTTGGAAGGCCTCTTCTGGAAGAAGGACTTGTTGCCCTTGATTTGCTTCTGTTCATTCTCATGGCCCATTGATTTTACCTTCTTGCTCAGATGCTCCTCTCTGTTTTTCCTCTTCTCATCCTCCACCTGTTGAGCATACACCATTAATCTGGGAATATCCATATCCGAGATTAACAATGTTGCTTTGCACTCCTTCTTCACATGCCTCCCTAACCCGGAGACGAACTTCCTCATCTTTGACCTCATATCTGGGATCATTTCTGGAGCATACCTGGACAGTTGGATGAACTTCAGGCCATACTTCTTAACAGTCATGCCTTCTTGTTTCAGATTTACAAACTCCTCCACCTTCGCTTCCCTCAATTCTCGCGGAAAGAAGTGGTCAAGAAAAGCTCCTTCAAATTCATCCCACATAGCAGGTTCAACATCCTCACCTCTACCTTATTCCCATTCGTTATACCAAATATATGCCACATCCTTGAGTTAATAAGACACCAACTCAACCCCCTCAATTTTCATAGCATGCATAGCTTTTAAAACTTTCCACATCTCATCGATAAAATTTTGTGGGTCTTCATCAACTTTAAAACCCATGAATGCCGGTGGATTTATTCTCAGAAAGTCTCTAATTCTAGTGGCAGCAGATGGCTCTTGGTAACTAGAGCTAAGAGTGGGCGAACTCAGATTGCCGTTTCGGGCAGCCACTAATTGAGTGAACATTGCAATTGCCCCTCGAAATTCTGCCTCTGATGTGGGCGCAGGCAGAGTAGCAGGCACTTGAGGTGCCTCCGCATACCTCGCAGGTCGGCCTCTAGCCCTTGCTGGGCGTACCTCTGACTGGGGCATCTCGGGGTTATCAACATTCCTCTGGCTAGCCGTACGTTTAGGAGGCATTATCTGTAACGTATAAACGCACGAATTAGAAAGAAGTTTTATAGAGTTTAACTCTATCGCACGAATTCAGAGTATGAAAGAAGTGAATCAATTCCTAATGTCTTATAGCCTCCTTCTTATAAGTGGGGTGCACAACATACCCATAAGCAAGACTCTACTAGACACGGATTCATAGACTCCCTAGGACACTTGAAATCTGGGCTCTGATACCATGTTTGTCACGCCCCGAGAGGGTACCCTAGACATGACCGGCACTCGAAATCCATATTTGACCTTCAAGTGAACCACCTGATTCAGTCACACTATCATCCATTCATATTCACTCAGAGGAAGACTCAATCATAGACACACTATTCATAATATAAGGGCCGAGGGCCAATTACTATCAAGTCATCAAAACAGTTATAATAAGACTTCTCAAAAATAGTAGTCCAACCTTCCCACGCTCTAGTCTATGAAGCCTCTATCAAATTTTAGAAGGTTTCAATGACAAGCTCATGGCTACCAACAATCAAAATAAAGGAAACAACAATAAAACTATACAAGAAAGCTCAACATCCTCCGGAAACTAGGAGGACTCACCAACTGGCTGGGAGTGTATGTGGATCTTCAACGGAGTGCCGATTGATGATCTCTAGTACCTGTCTCTGCATCATGAAACGATGCAGGCCAAATGGCGTCAGTACGTGAAATGTACGAGTATGTAAAATGGCCGGATGAAACAAACATCAAGAAAACATCAATATCAACTCAGGATCTCAACTCATATATATATACAAAACAACTCACTCAAGGATCCTAAGTCTAACAAGAAGTGTTTTAGACCGGACCAAATATCATTCCACTCAAATCAACTGACTCGGAATACTATTAAGACCTAAATGGGACTTTCTCTTATCCGACAACCATCACCTATGAGCCAGTGATAGTACAACAATCAGACGTTGTTGCCACATCCATCCATACCTTGCCAGGGCATGAACGCCTCCCTAATCATGGATACCATCGATTAGTCAAGTCCTATCATTTTAGGACCATAAGATGGGAAACATCCAACTTTAACGGTTCGATCCCACGGGAAGCATCCGACTTTAGCGGTTCCATCCCTACCTATGTTGGCGGCGTAGTTTCTGGGGTTCGAGTATGGACTATACTCTTACCCACTTCGGTGCTTGATACTCCTCCCATGACTCCATTCTCATAAGACTCCCTCCAATCATCTCAAACAAGCCCTCACGGCTAGTTTCATGTGGGACATTGCCAACTCATCAACTCTATTCTCATTTCAACTCAATTAAGTCATAATGGCAAATTCCATTTAGGACCTCGTCCATTCGTCAATTTTATCCTCCAATCAACTCAATCAAGCCTCATTTAGATAAGCAATTATAACTTCTCCTTAGGACTCATCACAACTCTAAGGCTTTAACTCAACAATTCAAGAGGGATATCACATTTAAGGAAATTGACACATTCAACATAAACACATGGTTAAGGAAATCAACAAAGCATATTAACAAGTCATTTCCATCAACTCATACTAACATAAAGGTTTTAGGAACTTCTTAGCTCAACGACATCAACACCAATAAAGTCAAATTAATAGGAGATAAAACTCATTCAAACATAAACCATACCAAGAAACTCCATTCTCATGGACCTCTAACCTCAAAGCAAGAGTAGGACACATGGGTGGACTCAATCCATGTTTTGGATAGACTTACATACCTTAGAATAGATTCTTGAATAAAACCTTGATGTTGGGTCTTCAATGGAGAAATCGAATCTTGAAGCTCTTGGAACTCTTCTTATTAGAAATGGAGAAGAAGAAGAAGAGAGAGAAGGAGAGAAAAACTCCTAGGGTTTTTTAGAAAGAGAGAGGGGCTACAAAATATGATCTCAAAATGGTCTAGGGTGATACATATATAATTTAGGTAAGTTCCCAAATTGCCCCTCCTCAAAAAGTTCTGAAAATAGGCTAAAATGCTCCTGGCGCGATAGTGGCGCGTCGCGCCATTGCAGCGCCAGGCTGATTACGCCTAAAACCTGCACAACTTTTAGTAGCGCGCCACGCCAAGGACCAAACTACTGAGGTATGTTCTTGGTGCGATAGTGGAGCGTCGCGCCCTTACAGCGCCAAGGCCAAGTTTTCTGGGTTCTGGAAAAATAGGCTTGAAAAACCCTGCTACCCAATAGTGGCGCATCGCGCCAAGAACCAAACTACTGAGGCATGTTTCTGGCGCGATAGTGGCGTGTCGCGCCCTTACAGCGTCAAGGCCATTTTCCCCAGCAGTTGCAACTCAGGCCTAAAATTCCTGTCGAGCTAGTTCGTCTTAGGATTGTCATATCTTTTGACTCCGAACTCCAAAATTTACATTCTTAGTGGCGTTAGAAAGAAGACTCGATGACCTTTAATTTGATGGGTCGTGGGCCATCCGGATTGTCGTCTTTCAAAAGATAGGGTCATTAGAAGTCGACCCCATACACGAACTCATCCTAACTTAGCCACGACGAACCTTTTTGGACTTAGCTTGGTCCTAGGGGTCCTCTGTGATCCCACATCTTCTCCAACACTCTTCAATTACTCAGGGACTCATCTTTACTCAAGCACATACTTCAAAATAATTGAGTTAGACCCTACACATGTACAAGGAAGGTCCGAATCTTAGGGAAATATTTTGAAGGGTGTTACATGATATTTTTATGAAAAGGTTTCATAATGATGGAAGGCCTACACCACATCACATGAATCACATGACAATGAGCTATTCTTATGAACAAAATTGATGAATTATAATTATGAAAGGCTTATGATTGATGCCAAGTATGGTTTATGATTATGATTTGATATGTATTTCATGGAATGTTGCCTTAGCACAGAGAGGACTTTGAGGTAGGGACTTGACCTAAGCCCTTGTAGCAATCTCTAGTCCCTTAAATGACATTACCACCGTAGTTTTGCCAATATAGCCTAGCTAGTGGATCCACATATAACGCTTAATGATGATAATGTTGGATGGAGTCTACCTTGGCAAATTTCCTCCCCCTTTCTCAATGTGGGGATAATTAGATTCAATGTTATAGCTCACATGATCTTATATGTCGATTAACGGTCCTATTCCACCCAAGTTAATGCAAAGTTATAAAGTTCTCATGATGATGGCATTTTGATGCATTGACCATTGATTATAATGCTTTAAGGTTTTTATGGTTTTACTCATGTTTTAAGATATTGGTCTTGCATCTTATGATTCATATTGATTATGTCCAATGTTTATTGCTCATGCATACTTCTCACATACTTAGTACATTCCATGTACTAACGCATATTTTTTGCTTATATTGTGTCATAATGTAGGATTCGAAGATCACGCTCATCCTTCCGTTCGTGGCTAGAGCTATTACGGTTGTATTATTGGTAAATCCTCACAGTTCAAGGACATGAAACTTATTTCATTTTGTCAATTGATTACTTCATTACTCCTATGTTGTCATGGGTGAGCTAGGAGCTTGTCTTATGCCCCTATCTAATTAGTAGAGGCATGTTGGATGTTGAAAGTCTATGTTGTCTTACGTTCTTCATTTTGAGACTAATGCCCTTTATTGAGACTTGATTCCATGTCTTTAATTTAGCTTATTTTCTTATTTACCTTATGTATGCTCATGAATGATATGCTAAGAGGCTTGGTTGGGGTACTTTGGGATTCTAATCATCGTGTTGCACTTAGGATCTAGTTTGGGTCGTGACAGTACCACTGAACTCCTTTTGATGAATTATTTCCATTCTTGATAGTTGGGGATCATTTTAGAGTTAGTATTTGAGGTTAAAGCTTCGATAGAGTGTTCGTGTGAAGTTTTCGGTCTTCGAGGTGGGTTTGGCTATTCTTCTTTGAGACTGAAATTGGGTAATTGATTGTTCTTATGTCATAGACTTTGGGATGGTATCGTAATAGGATTAAAGAATATAAATTATATCATGATGCACGTGTGGAGGTTTGATTACATTGTGTTGCCCATATGGGGCTTATTTGTGCGGTTTAGCCCGTGTGGGGACCTTATTTGTTATTCTATTTATTTTATGAGCATGTGATTCATGATTTGCCTGTGAGAGAGGCTTATAACACTATTTGACTTGTAATGTCCGAGTAAGGGGTTGAGTTGGGGTTTTGATCACACTATGATAAATGGAATGTTTTCCAAAAGGGTGAACACTTATTTCAAATGAACTCTTTCCCACTATTTTCCATATGAGGGTGTATATAATGATTTGGTTGAGTTGAACCTTTTAATACATATTGAGTTGATTGTTACCTCCATGTTATATGTATTGTGATGCATTCATCCTCATTCATCATATCATTGTTCTTGGAAGTTGAGAAATATAGAAATTCTTTTTGAGAAAGAAAATGAGATATATTTTTATATCACTGACCATGAGCTAGGTAGCAAGTTGATGAGACATTGAGATTTTGTGACTGGTATATGGACTGTGAGTCCCCAGTGGATTCTTATCTGGAAGACTTAGCTCGAAAGGGTGTATACGACAGATTGTGCGACAACCTTGATTCCACCATACCACCTCATCATTGCATCATCTCATCGCATTGCATTGATCTTTGAGCTATTTGATTTGTCTGATGATACGTTATATTGTTTTGATCTTACGATGTTTATTTTACTAGCACCATTATTTATAAATTGGCGGTATCAATGCTGGAGTGAGACTTTTATGTATGCAAATGGAAACGTTCATTAGTTTATTTCATAAGTTTGATTTATTCCTTATACTCAGTCGGTCAAAACTACTGAGTACATATGAATTGTACTCACCCCTACTTTTGTGTCATTTTTATGCAGATTCTAGTTAGGGTATCCTTCATGATAGTTGATCATATCTAACTTTCGAGATTCACATTAGGAGTGCTCGTGTTTCAAATCACCATCAATTGCATCTACTATTTCAGTCTTTATTTTTATTTGGAGACTTGTGATGTACTTAATGATGTGCTTCATACTCAAAAGTTGTATTAGATGCTCTTTATTCTTATTACAACAGGTTTTTAGAAAATTCTTTGTTATACTTCTTTTGTTTTCATTCGTGGCGGCCAGACTTCCTCTTTGGGAGTCTCGTATGTGATTTATTGTTCGACTAACACATTAGATTGGGTTTTGAGATGTGTGCCATAATGACCTTGATTTTTGGATCGTGACAAAAATAAACGTACAAGAGCTAGGAAACGAAGAAGATTAATGATTACAAGTTTATTTAAAGTAGAAGTTTCCTAAAATTAATTGTATTTAAATATGTTATTAAATTCTAAAAATTATGTGTAGGTAAAAGTTCAGAGTAAGATTCCTTTTGTCTCTAATGTGTCTTTTTTGGATTAAAAAAGTTATAATTAATTTGATTTTGTAATTTCCTTAGGTTTGGTTATTTAATTTAGATGAGAATTCATAATATTGAACACCTTAAATCAATTAGAATTTTATCTTATATAAAAAATATATAATATTATTTAAAGGCGGAACCCATCGGGACCTTACTTGGGTATTGTAAAAAAAGTTTCAAAATGACACATCGGGACCTTACTTGAGTGTCTAAAATAAACAAAGTTTAGTTGAGGTGTCTAAGTGAAAGTTGGTTAGGGGGCCACCGATGTGTTCCGCCTTATTTAAAAAATATTTTGGATCAAACTATACAAGAAACATTTCTTCCACTCCTACTTTTTTTTCTTATTTTGATTTTGATTCAAGTCGTCTTTTGCATTCATTATGATCATCTTTTCTGTCATTCTTTATTTTTTAGTTAATAGCTTTAAAGATTGTATATGAATTATATATCATTAATATTAACAATGAATTCTCCCTTATTTGATAATTTCTCGTGTTTCTCTTTCAATGAAAAATTTCTTATCGATAAATTAGATGAAACAAGCATGGTGTCGTTTAGGTTTATAATCGACTCTTTCAATTTGAGCTTACCAATTAAATTTGAAGGCGGATCAATTACGTTATTTGTTGTGAATCGAGTTTAATCTATACATTTTATTGTATATATTCTTTATTAATTACTCAGTATACACATGCAATGCACATCTATTTATCCTATATTAAAAGTATGAAGACCCTTAGAGAGGCAAGCTAGAGTGGAGAGAGAGGAGAGATGGAAGGGTGCGAGAGTGGAGGAAAAGTGGAGAGAAAATTTCCTATAAAACTCTAACTATAGTTACAAATTGTAATTCTTTTAAAATATAGTTGCATATAGTAAATACATATCACATGTTTGTCATCCTATGTAATTTTTTCTATAACTAAATCATACTCGTTCAAAATATATTGAATTCAATCATGATATTAATATAATAACATTCATTTTCATTATTTGACCATTATTGTATTTAGTATAAGGTTAATCATTTTTTAAAAGGTTCTTCTTCTTATCGTTTTATATTAATTGACGCGATGCACACGTACCAAGCATATACTCTAAACTAGTTATAGATAAAAAATGCATAATTTATTTCGAGAACATCTCAAGCGTTTTAAATTTTGAAAGCTAGGATTTTCAATAAAATTAATCCCATTACTTTATTTGTTATAGATAAAAATGCATAATTTATTTCGAGAACATCTCAAGCATTTTAAATTTTGAAAGCTAGGATTTTCAATAAAATTAATCCCATTACTTTATTTGTTATAGATAAAAATGCATAATTTATTTTGAGAATATCTCAAGCATTTTAAATTTTGAAAGCTAGGATTTTCAATAAAATTAATCCCACTACTTTATTTTTACATACTCTGTTCCATATAAATTGTTGAACATATTTGTGGAGCTAATTTGAAATTTTAAGTAGAGACTGTTATAACTCTAGGAATTGATTTTGACCTTGGAAACATGATTAAAGAAGGAGATGAATAGTAGGGAGTCTATATGGAAAATGACGTTAAGTGTTCTTAATTGAAGAGTAGACGTTATATATACCTCATGTTACAACTAATGAATTGGAATTAAAGCAAAAACATGAAATATAATCAACTTACTATGTGAAAATGTGAATCTTTCTTAAAATCATGAAAAATAGGTGTAAGTGTTGGCATTTAGTTGATTAAATTGGTATATATTTTTTTTGATTTCCCATCCGGTGTCTGATACTCACATTGGAGCTCGACTAAATCCGGATTTACACTGAAAAGTTCCATATTGGGGGGTAAAGCACTCCCTAATAAAGATAACTCCGTACCCAAAGGGACTCGAACTTAAGACCTCTTGGTCAAGGATGAAAAAGTATTTATCACTCCACCACAATCCTTGTTGGTGATTAAGTTGGTATTATTGTAATACATTATTGATCAATGTGAATTCACATATGTAGATTGAAGTCATGCCATATGTTTAGGACAAATTTAGTGAACTTTAAATATTTTAAAGCGGCATCGATGTATCCCAAATTTTAAGTTATTTTATGAGCTTTCATATTATATCATATTTCAAATTAATGTATTAAATGAGATTTCATGCACATGTATGATAAATTTGTATAATTTATTCCATAATTTGATTTAAAGAGACGAATTCTCTCAAAGGAAAAACTAGATCAACTATTCCACAACAATTATAAATTACACAAGGTGATTCATCATTTAAATACTTATATCTTTAATCGAAATTTAACTTCTTCTTTTTGTAATTCATTCAAAGATCAAAAAAAAAAATTGTAATATCCCTACCCCATACTTCCAAAAATCTAAGCTACATGCAATTGTTGTTACATGATTATATCAAGTCATTATGTTTTATCCAAATTTAATTAATTATAAGATTAAAAATATTATTTTAAATATAAAACACGTCATGAATTTCTTAATAAAAAAAGTCATGAGATACATTTAATATTATGATGCGGCACACTAATAATATAAAGATTATATTAGAGTCCGAGACACTTTGAATTTATTTTTAGCTATAAAACTATGTGAACCTATTAGCTAAGTAGAATCATTGAAACATATCATCTAAAATGATTTCTACGAAAAGATAAACCTTTATAGATGAGAATCAAAAGATGATATTCGACAATTTTGAACTAAACAAATATCGTCTCATCTTTAAGAATCACAACACTGTAACAATTTTCTTCGTCCCAAAATTGAGCATGTAAGCTTTCACAAATTATTATTTTTATTATATGAAAAACATCAAATTTTAAAAGACTACCCAATATTAAACAATGTTTTATATTTTATTAATAAGAGGAGACTCGCCGCTACGAGCTTTCACTCACAGGCTTAAGTATAAACAAATACATTATCAAAGCATAAAATTTTATCTAAGATGTTAATTTTCATTTCAAAAGTCCAACTTCGATGAAAGCCTAAAAGATTTCATTGAGCTTGCTGAGATCTTTGAGGTTTCTGATTTGACAATTATCACGATCCAAACTATTTCCTAAATGTGACATGAATAATAGGATTCCGAGAGATCATAAACAAGACAGTTGAAATAAGCATGACACTAAGAAAGCAATATAATTGAAACAAAGGTAAGCGGAAGAAAAATCTCAAGATAACAATCTCAACATATATAAGAAGAATTTGGTATAACAACTGAAAATGCGGAAAACATACAAGTCTGACAGCAAACCTCTACTATTATAGGTGTGACATAGAACAAACCCTAGCTCACGAAATAATCTAAAAACTGAAAAAAGTCTGAAAAAGACATAAAAGAACTCATAATATGACTACGCACTCGAACTATGAGAAATCACCAAAATAGTGTATGCTGATAGGATCCACTACTGACCGCAGGTTGGATGAGAAGCGTAGTGACCTATATTATACAACAATATAGGCAAAAGAAGTATGTGGTCAGTACTATGGAATGTACTACGTATGGAGAGCGTGCAATGCATGACATAAAATATGATAATGCAATGACCAAGTTAAAGCATGACATAATCCTTTAAAACATCGTTAGAAACATAAAACATGGTCAATGCAATATTCGCAAGAAAATCATAAGCTTAACATAACATTAGTGAGAATCATATGTTTTCGTGAGAAATATCATTAACCGACATAAATCATGTAAGCTATAATATGAAGTCCAGTGTCTTCCCCATACAGAAAAGAGGTTGTCTTGCTTGCCAGGTAAAAACCATATTATGAGTTATATATAGATCCACTAGCTTAAGTTATTTGTCTAATTGAAACATCCTACGAGGGCACATAGTTATGGTACTAGGGATTTTCTACTAAAGAACTCCGCCTCTACTAATGGGAGAGCCTCCATCCTAGAGTCCTCTCAATAATAAGTAAACTCTCAACGGAATATCATACATAACATATCATAAATTTTAAAAATGGTAAAAATCTAGTAATACCAAATTCATCATAACATACTTAAAATCATAGAATAGCTCATTTAAACATATCATGATTTTATACAATATTCATAAAATATACTTATCTAAAACATCTAGATCATGATAAGTTTTTTCATAAAAATCATGAAAATTTGTCATGATGAAAATACTTCACTTTTAAGCAACCTTGTTTTCATAAAATCATACTTGATACTTTATCTAAAAGTATCCTTAAAATCATAATTTCTTCAATCATGATGCATGCATAATTCTCAAACATAGTTCATAATCATAAAATAGGCATAACGCTTGAGTTCATGTAAAATTCTTTGAAAACATGTAATAGAGATCAAATCATGCACAATAAGATCAATAAGAGTAATAAAACCATAGTTAATTGAACTCAATGCATAATCATCAAAATCCTAAATTTTTGAAAGAAATCATAAATAAAATTTGAAGATTCTTTGGGACTCCATGAATAGAAAGAGATCTATGAATGAAATTCCCACATACCTCAATGAATTCTAGCCTTGGACTTTCATAAAGAGAAGACTTGAAGCTTGAAATCCTAGCTTGCTCAAAGAAAAAGACTTTGAGATAGAATTTCTTGAGAGCCATAGGGTTTTTAAGTGAATGAAAGGGAATGGAGAAATTTTAAGGGTAAAAGTAGTTATAGGTCTTAGGAATAGCTCAAAACGACATAACTTAGGGATTAAAAGGATAGAAAATAATTGAAATAACTCTAAGATTTAACTGTAACCCTACGAACCCTACCCACATATGTCCTCATACAGACCGTTCTATTAGTTCGTAGGTCAAGATTCTTATCACGATCCAAAATTCGAGGTCATGATGTCACATATCCCAAAACCCATCTCGATGTGTAAGTCAAAAAGTAAAACCATACGAGACTCCCAAAAAAGGAAGTTAGGCCACAAATAAATGAAATATAAAGGGCAACAAATGAATTATTCCAAAATCTAGTGTCATAAGTTTAAGAGCATCTAATACAAATCTAAGTCTGAATATACCATATAAGTCTCCGAATAAAGTAAAGACTGGAAATGAAAGATGGACTAGTGGCGATCCGGATCCCAAGATCTCACCACTGGTTTAATACTAGAATATCCGCTAGAACTCAACTGTCGCGCTGGATACCCTGGCAAGAATCTGCATCAAGAGGGACATAGAAGTAGGGGTGAGTACAATTCATATTTACTCAGTAGGTTTAACCAACTGAGTATAAGGAATTAATCAAACCTATGCAATAAACTAAGAAACGTATCTACCTATACTCAAAAAAGTTTCACTTCGGCTACGTTGCCGCCAATTTATGTAGAACGACGCAATTAAAGTAAACACATAAGTACAGTTCAATATCACATCAATCAGATAAGTCAAGTATCACAGATATCAATGCGATGCAATGCAATATGATGATGCGATGATATGATGATACAGTAGGATCAAGGTTGTCATACAACCTGTCGTAGACACCTACTGAGCTGTGCTACCAAGCAGGACCCATAGGGATCTCGCAGACCATATACCTCATCACAATCTCAATATATCAACTACCTCACCACCCAGTTTGCGGCCAAGGACTCATAATACTAATATCTCTTCCGCTTGCCACCTAACTCGTGGTCAAGGATATAGAAAAGGTGTCACATTTTCTTTCTCAAAAAGAGTTTTTCCACATTTCTCAACTTCCCAATGATCAATGATAATATGAATAAAGATGAAAGCATTCATAACATATAAGGCATGGAGATAATATACGACTCAACAGGTGATACAAGATTTAAAGTTCTCAAAACTTAACCTAAACGTGATATTCACCCTCAATAGACAGTAATGGAAAGGAAATGCCTCAAATTAAGTGTTCACCCATTTTTGATAATATTTCAATACTCATGTATGCTCAAAACCCCCAACTCAACCCCTCATGTGGGAATTTCAATTCAAATAGTCTCCTCACACGCAATTCATGAAACACATATGCTCAAAACAGATAAGTTAGCAAATAAGGCCCCAACACAGGCTACACAACACAAATAAGCCCGCACACGGGCATCACAATATAAATAAGCCCCCACACGGGCATCTCAAAGTAAATTATCAGTCTCAATTTACACTATGGCCCCATACCAAAGTCTACAACATAAAATTTGACTAATCACCTTAACTCTGCCTCAAGAAGGATAGCGAAACCTATCTCAATTGTCGAAACCGCACTTGAACACCTCTACTAGACAATCAACCCTCGAATGCAACACCTGAAATGACAACCTTCTATCAATAATAAAACATACGTGTCTTAAGGAGTCCAACGACACCCATATTGATAGGTTTCTGAGTCAGGGATAAAATAGTCCAAAAATTGATTAATTTCATAAAGTATCAAATCTGCAATTTTCTTTCAAAAATATGTTCTACTCATTGAGGGAAGTTTGTGGGTAAAAACCCATAAAATAGATCAATAAAAAAGATAGAAATCAATGGAACCCGAATTAAAATTTAAGAACAAACCCCCAACAATGCTCACTTAAAACTAGACTTTTTCAAGGATTTAAGAAAGGAATTTCATAGATAAAAGATGCGAGGTTGAGGGGAGAACTTACCCACACAATATTTCTCAAGAAATCTACCTTGAATCAGCTTCTCTAAGTTTCAAATCGATAACAATGGTGGTTTTTCAAAAATGAGACTATTTTCACGACTTAACATTGTTCAAGCACGAATTGTGTATCGCGATTGCGAGCCACTAACTTTTGCGATCATGAAGCACTGGACAATTACCCATCGCAATTGCATGACCTCCATCACAATTGCGAGGAACAAAGAACCCACACTTCGCGATCACGTGACCTTAAGTCGTGATCACGAAGAGCAATTTGAGTTGCACCAAAAACCAGAATCTGTAGATTTGTCAAGCCTAAAAACACTCTCGGTTGGACCCTCGTAAATCATTCGGTGTTCGATAAAAATAAATCGGATATGCTACTATAATGAATTCGATATTTCAAGCTTAATGAAATCGTCAGATTTCCAAAAAGAAGTCATTTTGACCAAAATACCCTCTTGGACTCCTTTTTGGCCTAAAACTCAACTATTGGCCTAAAAACTCAAAATGACAATTAAGGTCTCGGGGCTCTAAGTCAATGTTAAACTAAACCACACTCAATGTTCCGGATGCAACAAAATTGATAAAATTTTTATCCGACCCTCGGATCTCAAAATGTTGACCAAAGTCAAACCAGCTCATTTAAAACCATATTTTCCAACTTAAGACCTCAAATTCACGTATCAACCCCAAATTTAAAAATAAAGACACTCCTAAATCAATTTCCACATTCTAGAGCTGATGGAATTGACGAAATTCTATTTCGAGACCCGTAGCTTCGATTGGTACAGAAAACCACTTTTTCAACAACTTAACTCTATAAAACTCAAGAACTTGCCCAATTGACAAACTATTAAGACTTTAATACATAAAACCACACAAACTGATCAAATAACACTCTAGGGTACTAATGAGAGTGGTAAAATAATAATTTCTCGAGAATTTCTGAAAATGACCCTCAAGGTCATTACAGTTCTGAGACTCAATTTCCTGATCACTTTCCACGAACACTCCCTACGGTCTGTACGGACCATAGGTTCTTATTGTAGAACCTTTGCTCTCAAAATATTTCATCAAGTGAGCCCCATCTATGAACCACTTCCTACGGGCCGTAGGTCCTCTCGTCCTGCCAACTCTCTGAACCTCACCCTAAGACCACTCCTACGGGTCATAGGTCCCATCTACGAATCGTCCTTTTGGTATGTAGAAAACCATTCGAGACTCGTTATTTTTCAAGAGTCAACCTGTCTAAACTTCTCTACAAAAGTCTTTCCCTCGTTACCCGCTGCTTGAGGAAGTATGTGAGAGGTCCTACGATGTCCTTCTATGGACCGTACGACCTTGTAAGGTCGATAGGTTGGCTTATAAATCCACTTATAAAACTCAATATTTTTTCAAGTACCATGACTCACCTATGACTTCCTTCTTACCGGCCGTAGCACCTTGTACGGTACATAGTAGGCTTCATAGGAACTTGCACCAAAAAAAATTCTGCAACTTTTCTTTTCTTCTTGACTTTCCAACTTTCGAGATGTTACAAGAATACTTAATAATTAGTTGATAAAACTTTAGATGACTGATAGATCAAAAGGCGACGAAGAAGTATAAAGTAGTGGATCCATGATATTAATTTTGGAAAAAAGAAAAACATCATAATTTTAAAGGACTTTTTGCGTGCTCTAATTTGTATGAGAAATACACCTTTTATCATGTCAATATTAAAGGTTTCATGATATACTTTTAGCAGGAAAATATGTTTATTTACTTACTAGCATAATTAAGGTGTCAATCTGCTTGATATCGATAAATTTAAAGAATTATATCTATTTATTTCATAATTTCACTTGATAATATTTAAATTTATAGAGGTATCCAAATGTCTGGCACTCATAACCAAACCTTTCATCTATTTTGATATCACAAATATTTATTATTTTGCTACTTGATTGAAGGGAGGATTTATAAAAGAAGATAGAACGAAATATATTTTATCAAAAAATATTTACACACATGAGCTTCAAAAGAATAGTGATATCAATGTGCAACAAATAATATGACTGACTTATTCACCAAGTCTTTACTAACTGGAACTTTCGAGAAGATGGTGCACAAGATTGGAATGCGAAGATTCAAATTTTGAATTGATATTTTCATCAGAGTGAGTGAATTTTTCTAGTAGAAATTTAACAAGTTACATTATCTTTCAAATAGACATTCAAAATATTGTAATATAGTGATTATCTATTTTTGTATGTTTGTTTGGAAAAAATTTAAAAATCCTAATTTTGAGACCAATTTAATTTTTTCCTATAAATAAATGGGTTCTCCTTCATTATAATTAATCCCTCAAAAGAAATAAAAAATCTTCTTTATTCTCCTTACTATTATGCAAGTGATGGATGTCACCATTCAAATGGGATCCGCCCACTTGCCAATTTGTCAAAATTGACAATAAATTGCCTTCTTTTTTGCCTATATATGGGCGATGTTGCAGAACAGAAACATACATACAAAAAGAAAAATTATTTCTACTCTCTCTATATTGTCTTACTCTCTTTTTATTATTATTTTTCCAAGTTAAATTTATTTTCATAACACGTTATCAGCACGAAGCTTTAATTTTCTCTAGAAAATTAATTTATATATCAGGTATATCTACTAAAGAAATTTTATTTTAGTTGTCTTTTCTATTTCTAAAATTAATTTCTATCCCAGTTTTATCATGTCAAATTTATCAAAATTTGAATTTGTGGCACTTGACATTTCTGGAAAAAATTATTTATCATGAATCCTTGATGCTGAAATTCACCTTGACGCTAAAGGTCTTGATGATACTATTAAATAAAATAATAACGCATCAAGTCAAGATAAAGCAAAGGCCATGATTTTTTTCCATCATCATATTCATGAAGGATTAAAAACTGAATATTTAACTACGAAAGACCCTCTTGAATTATGGACTAATTTGAAGGATCGGTATCACCACCTAAAACTTACGGTGTTATCAAAAGCCCAATATGATAGGATTCACCTTCGCTTTCAAGATTTTAAAACTGTGACAGAGTATAATTCTGTCATCCACAAGGTAAGTTCCATGTTAAAATTATGTGGAGATTTTATCACTGATGATGACTTACTTGAGAAAACTCTTTTCATTTTTCATGCTTCAAATGTGTTGTTACAACAATAATATCGTGAAAAAGAATTTAAGAAGTATTCTGAATTAATTACATGCTTACTTGTGGCTGAGCAAAATAACACTTTGTTGATGAAAAATCATGAAGCTCGTCCCACTGGATCTGCTCCAATCCCTAAAGCGAATGTTGTAGCAGCGCATAATCAGTCTGAATCAAGATAAAATAATTATCACGGCCGCAGTCGTGGTCGTGGTCATGGACGTGGGTGAGGACGTGGTAGAGGATGAAACAATTATCATCATCATGATGGAAATAGACATGAGAACAATAAAGTTCTTCAAAATAATCCTTCCAGAGGTAAATCAAATATTTACCACCGGTATGGTATGAAGGGTCATTGGGCACGTGAATGTTGTACGCCCGATCATTTTGTGAAACTTTATCAAGCCTCTCTCAAAAGAAGAGATAATAATGTGGAGGCAAACTTGAATTTTCGAAATGATGATGATGAAGCAACCCCCTCAAATAAACATGAAAATATTGAGGCAAATATTGCTTATAAAGATGATGATTTCAGAAATCTACCAAATATTACTCATTTGGAAGCTGAAGACTTTATGAGTATTGATTGAGGAATTAATCATCTAACGGGGGATAAATCTTATAAAATAGTTATTGTTTTCTTATTATGTTTAATATTATGATGTACTTCGTTAAAATATTTCTTAAAGCAGTGCAATTTCTTAAAGTTTTTATGTTGTTAGTTTTTCACATTCTTATAATGTATATCTTTTTATTTATGAAGAATATGGAAATTCTTCAGTCATCTGTTGGATTCAAAATCAATTATGATGATATATATCTTATTGATAGTGCCATAACACACACTATTTTAAGGGATAAGAAATATTTCTCTTATTTGATTATGAAAGAAGCTAATATTAATACAATATCTGGTAGTACAAGATTAATTGAAGGATCCAGAAAAGCTAAAGTTGTACTTGTTGGGGGAACAAATTTAACAATTAATGAAGCATTATATTGTAGTAAGTCTAGAAGAAATTTATTAAGTTTCAAAGATATTCGTCAAAATGGTTATTATATTGAGACTACAAATGATGAAAAAAATAAATATATTTATATTACTACAATGATGTCGGGCAAAAAGTTTATACTTGAAAAGTTACCCGCTCTTTCATCCGGCTTATACTTCACAAGTATTAGCATGGTTGAAACACATGCCATAATAAACTAAAAGTTTACTAACTCAAATAATTTTATTATTTGGCATGACCGGTTGGGCCATCCCGATTCTAATATGATGCACAAAATAATTGAGAGTTCCCATGGACACTCTTTGAAGAGCCAAAAGATTCTTCAATTTAAAGAATTCTCTTATGCTGCATGTTCTCAAGGCAAATTGATTACTAGACCATCAGTAATCAAAGTGGCATTGAATCTCTAACATTTCTGGAATGTATACAGGGTGATATATGTGGGCTCATTCACCCGTCATGTGGACCATTTAAATATTATATGGTTTTAATAGATGCATCTACAAAATGGTCACATGTGTGCTTATTATTAACTCGTAATATGACATTTGCGAGATTACTTGCTCAAACAATCAAGTTAAGAGCACAATTTCCAGATTATGCAATAAAGATAATTCGTCTTGATAATGCTGGTGAGTTCACATCCCAGGCATTTAATGATTATTGTTTGTCCACAGAAATAACAATTGAGCATCCGGTTGCTCATGTTCATACTCAAAATGGTCTAGCGGAATCATTGATTAAACATCTCCAATTAATTGCTAGACCAATGCTTATGAGAATAAAACTTCCCATTTCATTATGGGGTCATGCTATTTTGCATGCAACAAGTCTTGTGCGGATCAGACCCACAAGTTATCATAAAGTCTCCCCATTGCAATTGGCTTTTGGTCAGGAGCCGAACATTTCCCATCTTAGAATATTTGAGTGTGCAGTATATGTTTCGATTCCTCCACCACAACGCACAAAGATGGGACCCCAAAGAAGATTGGGGATATATGTTGGATATGAATCTCCTTCTATCATAAAATATTTTGAATCTATGACTGAAGATTTATTCACCGCAAGGTTTGCTGATTGTCATTTTAATGAATCAGTATACCTATTATTAGGGGGAGAAAATAAACAGCTGAAAAAGAAAATAGATTGGAATGCATTATCGCTATCTCATTTATATCCTCGTACAAATAAATGTGAACATGAAGTTCAAAAGATAATTCATTTGCAAAATATTGCAAATCAACTGCCAGATGCATTCACTAACCTATCAAGAGTTACTAAATCCCATATCCCAGCTGCTAATGCTCCAATTCGAGTTGATGTCCCAGTAGTATAATTAAATAATACAAATGAGTCTAAACCATATTTAAGACGTGGTAGAACAATCGATTCCAAAGATAAAAATCCTCGAAAAAGAAAAGGAGAAAATAATCAAGATGGTCATGATATAAAAGAACCTGCTCAAGATGAGCGAGAAGACCTAACAATTGATAAAACCTTGGAAGAGGTTAAGGCGCCTGAAAATGATAAAGAAATTTCGATAAATTATGTCTCATCAGAAAAAATATGGAACCGAAATAATGTAATTGTCGACAATAATTTTGCTTATAATGTTGCTATGGAAATAATGCAACAAAATGAGGATCTTGAACCAAAATCTGTCGATGAATGTAGACAGAGGAATGATTGGACAAAATGGAAAGATGCAATTCAAGTTGAGTTAGCTTCGCTCAAAAAACGTGAAGTTTTCGGATCGATAGTCCGAACGCCTGAAGGTATAAAACCAGTGGGGTATAAATGGGTCTTTGTGCGAAAAAGAAATGAGAAAAATGAAGTCGTCAGATATAAAGCACGACTTGTGGCATAAGGATTTTCGCAAAGACCCGAAATTGATTATATGGAAACATATTCTCCTGTGGTGGATGCAATCACTTTCAGGTATCTTATAAATCTGGCAGTTCATGAAAAAATTGGCATGCATCTAATGGATGTTGTTACCACCTATTTATATGGTTCTCTAGATAACGATATCTTTATGAAAATTCCTAAAGGATTTAAAATGCCTGAAATATATAAAGATTCTCGGGAAAATTGTTCAATAAAACTTCAAAAATCTTTATATGGAATGAAACAATCAGGGCGAATGTGGTACAATCGTCTTAGCGAATACTTGCTAAAAGAAGGATATAAAAATGATCCAATTTGTCCTTGTGTCTTTATGAAAAGGTCTTGATCTGAATTTGTCATAATAGCAGTATATGTTGATAATTTGAATATTATTGGAACTCCGGAAGAACTTTCAAAGACAGTAAAATGTCTGAAAAAGAGTTCGAAATGAAAGACCTCGGAAAGACAAAATTTTGTCTTGGTCTACAAATTGAACATTTTGCAAATGGGATATTTGTCCATCAATCAACATATATAGAAAATATTTTAAGAAGATTTTACATAGATAAAGCACACCCACTGAGTACCTCAATGGTTGTGAGATCTCTTGATATTAATAAAGATCTATTTCGACCTCATAAAAATGATAAAGAACTTGTTGGTGCTGAAATACCATATCTTAGTGCAATTGGTGCATTAATGTATCTTGCCAATAATTCTAGACCAGATATAGCTTTCTCAGTAAACTTGTTAGAAAGATTTAGTTCTTCCCCAACGCGAAGACACTGGAATGGAATTAAGCATATATTCAGATACCTCCGAGGGACCATTGATATGAGATTATTTTACTCGAATGAATTCCCATCACAATTGATTGGTTATGCAGATGCGGGATATTTGTCTGATCCCCATAAGGGTCGATCGCAGACAAGCTATTTATTTACATGTGGTGGTACAGCTATATCATGGCATTCAACAAAGCAAACTATGGTTGCCACTTCTTCAAATCATGCAGAGATAATAGTCATTCATGAAGCAAGTCGAGAATGTGTTTGGTTAAGATCAATAACTCAACACATTCAAGAAACATGTGGTCTTTCTTTGAAAAGAGACGTTCCAACAATATTGTAGCAGGATAATGCTGCATGTATAGCTCAATTAAAGGGAGGATACATCAAAGGAGACATAACAAAACATATTTCACCAAAATTCTTCTTTACCCATGATCTTCAAAAGAAAGGTGAAATAGATGTTCAACAAGTTCGCTCAAGTGATAATTTAACAGATATATTTACTAAGTCATTGCCAACTTCAACCTTTGAGAAATTGAGATACAAGATTAGAATGCGTCATCTTCGAGATATTAAATGATGTCTTTATCAGGGGGAGTAAAATACGCGCTGCACTCTTTTTTCCTTAACCAAGGTTTTGTCCCACTAGATTTTCCTGGTAAGGTTTTTAATGAGGCAACACTCAAGGCGTATTACCAGATTTGCGTACTCTTTTTCCTTCACTGGGCTTTTTTCCACTGGGTTTTTTCTAGTAAGGTTTTTAACGAGGCACAACATCTATGGGAGTTGAGAATTACTATGTATATTATTTCTTATAAAATTTTATGTACACGTGGACATTCAAGGGGGAGTATTATGCAAGTGATGGATGTCACCATCCAAATGGACCCGCCCACTTGCCAATTTGTCAAAATTGGCAACAAATTGCCTTCTTCTTTGCCTATATATGGGCGAGGTTGCAGAACAGAAACATACGCACGAAAAGAAAAATTATTTCTACTCTCTCTCTTACTCTCTTTTCTTTATTATTTTGCCAAGTTAAATTTATTTTCATAACACTTACAATATTTTCCTTCTTATTATTTTATAGCTATATGCTACTAATTTATATTTTTTTTGTCAAACCAACTATCCCCACAAAATAGAAGGCAATATTTAGGATGAGAAGACGAGAAAGCCGAGCAGAGAGCAGCCAACGCTCGTGACGGTTATTTCCACACTTTTGGTTTCTCGTTTCCTCCGCCTCTTTCTTTCTTTCCTTTTTATGTCCTTCAATTCTATAATCACACATTCATCTTGTTAATCACATTTCTTGATTTCTTCTAATTCATCCATGGCGACGTCTGCAACAAAAGTTTTCCAACCTTTGCCCCTTAACTCCACTAGATCTGCTGAAAAGCCCCTTTCTTTGGCTCAATCTCGCTCATCTTTTCTTGGATCATCCTCCTTTCATAAGCTTTCCCTTAAGAAGACTTTCTATCCTCATCAATCCCAACGCCGATCCAATAATGCTGTTGTCGCCGTTTCTGATGTTGTTAAGGAAAAGAAATCCAAGTCCAAATCTTCTAGCTCCAATCTGGTATCTGCATTTTCTTGATTCCCCCCCCCCCCCCTTTCTTTGTTGATTTTGGGTTCGCAAGCTCGGTTTTTCATTTGGGTCATGCTCAATTTGTTATTTTAGTAACTCCTTATATTATTAATGTCTCTTTTTTTATGGCGATTTAGTGCTTGTTTGTTTAAATTTCTCGTATAGAAATTCTGTTGTTTGCTAAACATTCGTCCTTTTTTGGATCGTTAAGTTTTTAAAGTGTTCTTTGTGTTAATTTAGTGCTTTTCTTTGATATGATATTGTAGTTGTTTGCATGATTAGGCTTGTTTGTGATCCTATTAGTTAGTTGTCTGTTGTTCCATCACAATTTTGATAATTTTGGCATTTGCAAGCTCAGGTTTTATTTAGTGCATAATGTTCTTAGAATTTCTCTTATAGCATGTAGTTGTTTGAAAAGATTATTTTTACTCAATTATCTGTGCCTGCTGTTGCATGTAGTTGATTACTAAGGAGGAAGGATTGGTTCTGTACGAGGACATGGTGTTGGGAAGAGCTTTTGAGGACATGTGCGCCCAAATGTATTACAGGGGCAAAATGTTTGGTTTTGTGCATTTGTACAACGGCCAAGAAGCTGTCTCAACTGGTTTCATCAAGCTCTTGAAGAAGGAAGACTCTGTAGTTAGCACTTACCGTGATCATGTGCATGCATTGAGCAAAGGAGTTCCAGCTCGTCAAGTGATGAGTGAGCTATTTGGGAAGACCACGGGCTGTTGTAGAGGCCAGGGTGGATCGATGCACATGTTTTCCAAAGAGCACAACGTTCTTGGTGGATTCGCTTTTATTGGTGAAGGAATCCCAGTGGCCACAGGTGCTGCATTCACTAGCAAGTACAGAAGGGAGGTCTTGAAGGAGGCTGATTGTGATCATGTCACTCTGGCCTTCTTTGGTGATGGAACTTGCAACAATGGACAATTCTACGAGTGTTTGAACATGGCCGCATTGTGGAAACTGCCCATTATCTTTGTTGTTGAGAATAATCTCTGGGCAATTGGGATGTCCCACTTGAGATCTACTTCTGATCCTGAAATTTGGAAGAAAGGTCCTGCCTTTGGGATGCCTGGGGTTCATGTTGATGGAATGGATGTGTTGAAGGTGAGGGAGGTAGCAAAGGAGGCTGTTGGCAGAGCTAGGAGAGGAGAAGGTCCCACTTTGGTTGAATGTGAGACCTACCGGTTCAGAGGACACTCTTTGGCTGATCCAGATGAGCTCCGTGACCCTGGTGAGTGTTCCATTTCCATTCAGTTCCCTTGCTCAATTATCTTAAATTCTTCCAGTTTACTTGTGTTATTATCCTCAATCCACTTGTTGCTATTTCTTTGATTCTGCTGCTTTGGCATCTGTGGTACCCGACAATGATTGTAGCCCATGTTTTCTAAGGCTTTGAAGGGTAAACCTTTAGTACTTAATAGATAGCTATTAATCGATAAAATTAACTTTAGGCAGCTTGTCTGAGGACTTATTAAATTCTTTCGACTTACATCTGGCTTTTTTTGTAGTGAATGCAATGAGTAACCAAACAATTTCTTAGCACATTAGCCGGCCACTTCTTTTTAGTAATATGTATGTCCTATGAGATGGTGAAGAAGTGGATAACCATTAGAAGCCTCAAAAATTGGCAGATTGTGTGGAAACTTTTGAGATAGTGATTTATGTGTGAGCAACTGTGTAAATGCAACCGTGGTAAAATGTGTGGAATGAGGAGCACTTCGATTTGATATTATAGTTTCCATTTACACTTAAGAATATAACATGAAGTATCTCGGGGACACCACTAGATGTATCCGCTGAACAAAAACACCAAAAAGGAGCTCAAAGCTCCAAAACTCCTTTGTAGAAATACAACAACAACAGCATACCAGTGAAATCCCACTAAGTTGGGTTTGGGGAGGGTAGAGTGTACGCAAATCTTACCACTACTTCGTGAAATTAGAGAGGCTGTTTCCGTAAGACCCTCTGCTCCTTTGTAGAAATGTTGTAGGATATATCCAAGTACCATAAGAGAATAAGCCTCTTAAACTCTATTACTTATCTTATTTTGGTGCACATGTACCCTTATATGTGGTCCACATATTTGGAGGCAATTACATCATTTCCTTGACCTTAATTTGTTCATTTTGGTAGCTGAAAAAAATCACTATGCCACAAGAGATCCTATCTCTGCCTTGAAGAAGTATATGTTTGAGAACAACCTGGTCAATGAAGCAGAGTTAAAGGCCATCGATCAGAAGATTGATGAATTGGTTGAAGAGTCTGTTGAGTTTGCAGATGCAAGCCCTGTTCCAGCTCGTAACCAGCTGCTAGAGAATGTGTTTGCTGATCCTAGGGGCTTCGGAATTGGTCCTGATGGAAGCTACAGATGTGAGGATCCTAAGTTCACTGAAGGCACAGCTCAGGTCTAGTTCTCAAGTCTGTGCTGTGTGGACTTGCACAAGATGGCTTTCAGTAGTTGATGAGAAGCAGGTTTTCATTTAGTAATTATTGATATTGATAGCATTTCTACACAGGTATTGATGTCTTTCGTTACTTTACAGTTTCAAATTTTGGTTCAGGGTTGTGTTCTCTTTATCTTGAACATTGTTTGTTAGTTGTACTATTCATGAATGACAAAACCTGAAGGGCCTTGCCTTCCTCTTTTTGCACATTCAATGGTTGTGAGTGTGTAGTCTCGTGGCAAGTCTTGTATCGTTAGTTAAATTTCTTTCTGGTTCTTAGCTCTGTGCCGTCAAGCTTAACTCTACAGCTTCCTGTTAAAGCTGGGTAAGAATTGTCTTCAGGAGAAACCAATTAGGAGGGTGCTGTTGTTTATAATATTCATTAGTTGGTGTACATTGTTGACAACAGTATTTACGTGGTTTGGCCAATATATATATACTGAAAGAAGAAATCAACACATGCAACCAGATACCAAAGCAGGACTCAAAAAAACACACAAAATTTCGAATCATCTCCAATTAATTCGACTTGCAATGAGGTTTTAGTCCGTCCATCACTGATTATTTGAGCCCTTTTCAAAGTACTTCGTACACCAAATTCTAAGTTTGGGCTGTTATTTAGAGAAATCGCATTGCTCTTTTGCTATCTTAAATTCGTGTTCTTCCTCCATTTTAGGCGCAGATTCAACAGTTATGGAAATAATCTCTGGCAGATAAAAATGTTTGCATGCATAAATTTCACACTGTACTAAGCACCTTTTTTCTTAATAATAGATAGAATGAAATAATATCATAACGTTTCAACGACTAAAAAAAATGTTTTGGTGCACATGAATTCACAAAAAGAATTGATGTTTAAATGGAGAAGGGCATCCAAACTTTTCCAAAAAAAGAACAAAAAGAAAGATGTGTACACATTTTATAGGCATAATACATAAAAATACCTTTTAACTCGATTTTAATTAATATTTATACCCTCCAATTTTGGGTGTATAGTAGACACTTAAACTTATATATAATTGAACAAGTAGACACACAAGTCCTACATGACATCCTACATGATAATTTGTGGTGATACATTCTATGTGTACTATGGCACGTAAGACGTGTGTCTACTTGTTCAACTTTATACATGTTTAAGTATCTATTTGTGTACACATTCAAAGTTGAAGAACACAAAAGTCAGCTAAAACCAAGTTAAAAGACACATTTATGTATTATATCTATTTTATAATAATGGTATCATTTTCTCAAGGCATAATATATAAATATGATTCTTAACTTGGTTTCAGCTAGCAACTATGATCTTTTAACTTTATTAATGCATAAAAAGACACTTTAACTATTAAAAAATTAAACAAACATACAAATTCGTCCTATATAACATACAATTTTATATTTTTGTGAAATGGCAAAACTAATTTGGGAAAAGTAGAGCAAAGCTATTAAACCTAGAGTTTGGTCTTCACAAGTAACAGAAGCATCTGGAATGTTCCGTAAACGGGAAAAAGATTGATTTCACACAATTCGCCTTCGCAGTAGAATCTTCGCAAATTCCTCCAAGAATTAGGTATGGAGAGAGGAAGGGGAAATTGGGGATCAGTTTCTCGTGGTATGATTCCTCTGCTAGTGCTGCATACAGTGAGCGAGTATTCCAGAATAGACAGAAAACCCCCAATTATTGCTGCACTTCTTGCCTCTAATACCATTATTTACTTGAGGCCCAAATTTCTTCATCGTTTCCTCCCCACAATCGATCAAGTTTGGTTTAATCCTCACCTTATCCTGAAGGTAATCAACCCTTTTTGCCACTTTAATTTTCAGTGATGATTATGTTTCTTGCTGGACACCATATGCGACTCAAGTTTGATTTTTTTCTTTCTTGAAGTTAGTTAGGGTTTGGTATGAATAACTGACTGATACTAATATTATGGGTGTGTTTGGTACCAAGGAAAATGTTTTCCACATTTCATGGAAAATAAGTGTGTTTTTACTTATTTAGGAGGGTTTGGTACGTAAGCAAGAGAATATTATCCAAAAAAGCATTTATATGTTATCTAGGAAAACACTATAAAGGCGGGATAGGATGGGGAGTGGGCATTTGGGGGTGGGATGGTCAAGGGGTGGGAGTTGCGGGGATTGGGTGGGTGAGAGAAGACAATAAACTTGAAATGTCTAACTTGTTTTCCTTCCCTTAGAAAGTCATTTTGCTCATTTTTAAGGAATTTGTTTTTCTAGGGAAAATAGTTTTCAAACATTTTGACCAACTAAATATAGGAAATTTGGAAACCAAACACACCCTATATCTGAAAATTTTAACTTGATGATAACCATGATGGTTGTTTGAACACAGCAGAGAAGAACTGTTATTTCATATATAAAATAAATTCATTTTTTCTTGTAAAATAAGCTTAGCACGTGTAAAGGTTTTCTTAAATGTGGATGAACTTATATGGCTTCTATCATGGCCTAAAAAATCAATTCCCTCTTTGAAGATAAAAGAAAATGTAGGTTTCTTCCTTCTAGCAGTAAAACTCTCGATAGAGTTATGGAGGGTACAAATGATAATAGATCAAAGGTGTTGCCTCTATGTGAAGTTGTTGGTTATAGTATTCATCGGATGGATATCTGAGTTTTGTATCCAGAGTGGACGCATGAGTCAATCTATGTTGCTCGGACTCTTCAAAAATGTTGATGGGTGTGTGTTGGATACTCCAAAATTAGTGCATTTTTGGAGAATCCAACACGGGTGCAGCAACATTTTTGGAGAACACGAGCAACATAGGTTGCAACCAATTCAGAGAAATCAATTACTGTTACTCTCTTACTACCTGCTTAGTTGATTTATCACGTTTTCATATTGCTGGTGCCCTTTGAGTACAAATTGCTTCTATGATTTGACACTAGTAAGCAATATGTGCCATATTAATCTATTTTCTAGAGCTTTAACTGTCATCCATAGTTTTGGGAGGTCGAATTTCAAACTAATATGTTGGCTTTACTTTCGCTTTTGCTGGTGCAGTACAAGGACCTCACGCGATTCTTCCTGTCACCGTTCTTCCACATAAATGAATCTCACCTGGTGTACAATATGGTTTCACTTTTGTGGAAGGGTATTCAGTTAGAAACATCAATGGGTAGTGCAGAGTTCGTATCAATGGTTGCAACCTTAGTTGCCATGTCCCAAGGTGTCACACTGTTGCTTGCAAAATCACTTCTGTTCTTTGATTACGAGAGACCCTACTACAATGAATACTCTGTGGGTTTTTCTGGTGTCCTCTTTTCCATGAAAGTTATCGCCAATGCACAATCTGATGATTATACATCTGTATATGGACTTATGGTTCCTACTCGTTATGCTGCCTGGGCAGAACTTGTTCTCATACAAATGTTAGTCCCTGATGTGTCATTCCTTGGCCACCTTGGGGGAATACTAGCTGGCCTTCTTTATTTGCGATTAAAAGCATCATATTCAGGTCTGAATCCAGTTAGACAGTTAATGAGAGCTTTTAGCCATGCACTGAGCTGGCCTTTAAGATTAGTGAAGAGCTTATTTCGAATCCAACCAAGAATTACTGGGAGAGGAACTGTTGGTGGGAGGATTGCACGAGATACACTTCATACGTGGAGATGCGATGCATGTACATTTGATAATTCGGGTAGGCTGCACGTTTGCGAAATGTGTGGCACAGGTCGTACCGGTGGTGGACCATCATCCCCTGGTCCAACAAGTGAGATACATGATCTATCTTTGGAAGAATTAAGGCGTAGGAGGATTCAGAGATTTGGTAGATAATAAGGCATATTGTTATCAGGTGTAGATGGAAAAGCTATTCTAGCATGTTTTGATGTCATAATCGCATTCATCTCGATTGTAGATACTTGAAAATATACGAGAGAGAAAGGGTTTATTTTCCCTCATTTTTCTTAGTAGATTAGATGATTCTGCTAAGTTGATATTGTGTTTTTACCTTTTCATTTTGTGGTGTTTTAAAAGGTAGTGTTGGATAAACATAAACCTACTTTCTCCATTCACTTTTATGTGTTTGCTATGGCTTTGCACTCTCTTTAAGAAATAATAAATGTGTGTTTTTCAATAATGCTCATATAGTCTTAGGTATTGAAAATTAATTTGGAAAATGAGTAACTAATGTTAAGGGTAGATATTGGAAACTGGTTTGGAAAATGAGTAACTAATGTTAAGGGTAAAGCATAAAAATTAATAATACTCTCTTCGATTTTTTTAGTTGTCATGTTGCTTTCTTTTAGAGCCAATTTAATTAACTTTTAAAACTAATTCAGATTATATTAATTCGATATTTTAAAATAAAAACCTAGATATTTAGAGACTGCAAAGAATACTATAAATTGGAATTTTTTCATATCAAGATGATACATCTTATGAGAATCTTAGTAGTTTAGTTAATTGACTACCTGGACTTCCACTTTATTGGTGAGGGTTCGGTTCCCCATATTGTAATCCCCTCCCTCGTCCCCAATTTTAAAAAATAAAGTAAAATATTATACATCTTAAAATGTTAGTCAAAGTTTATATTGTATAACTCTCAAAAAGAAAACTGTAACAAATAAAAATATGCGACATGTATTTTTAATAGAATGTACAGGTAAAAGTGAATATAGGGGGCCATTGATCCCTAGTAAAAAGCTACAATTTTTTTCAAATATTTATCAAGGGTGAGTTAGTAAGATTCTTTCTAAGAATGAGTAGTTTATTAAGCTGTGTTCAAGCTAAAACACTACTAATTTTGAAATGGAATGAATAGTTGCAGAAGGGCAAGACATTGAGCTCGTGAGTCGTGGCCTATCATTATTCGATTAAGAACTTTGAAAGCACGAACTTCATTCCATTTGAGAAGTATATTTACCTTGAATGTGTACTTCACCTAGACCTAAAACCTGGTAAAATCTTCTAATCTTGTAACACACATTCTTTAACTATTGCATTGTGCATTGTCTCAACAACCCAACAGGCAGAACTGCTGCTGCTGTCTCAAATGCGTGAAAACAATATGCACGTTGAGGTTGATGAAGTATTAAAGCCATGCAGATTATCAAAAGTGAAATTCAAGAACGGCGAAAGAAAGCCAGGAGATGTAATTCAAAACAACAGAACAAACTCAGTATATTGACTTTGGGGGGAGACGTTCCTATGGAAACAGGAAAAAGAACCACTGAAATGGAAACTTAGAGCATTCATACATATTTTAGTGATTCCATAATGTGCTATTCGAATAATCTACCACAATCTTACTGGAACTTTGCCGTGCCTGTCAATTGTTGCAGAATTCGACTCAAGGCCAGCAGCTTTTCCTCAATGTTCTAGATCCACTTCACTCGCACCAGTCAAAATTTAATTGAACGAATGATAATCTCCATTGGTAATACCTTTCTTAGCCGATCATTAGAGCAAGGTTGCAATGTGTTCGTCATTTTTACAACAAAACATCAGCACATAGGAAATAGAACCTTAAATCACAAAGATCTTGTTTCCATGGATGCACAACCTAGTATGGAGCCAAATGCAGGCTCACACATTGGTCTGATCTCCCTCCACCTTAAAGGTAAACTCAGTGGGTTGCACACTCTAACTGTGCTCAACTTCACAATGTTAAACTTCCCGGTCCCAGATTCCTCCCATCGCAGCACTCTTCCTCCCAAAACATAAATTTCATTTCTCAGTGCAACAAATCCATAATCAAAAACCTCTAGAGGCCGCGGATGGTCAGGTAGAATCACAGGAGGTATCAAACCTCTATGATGCCACTCCCTGCTATCCACATCCCTGGTTTTAATGGAGCTCCCACCCCAATCTACAACTGTGCATATATGACCACCATCAAGCACCTGAATTCCCAAATGCATGGCCCTGGAAAACGGCCAAGTATCATCTACACTCAGCCATGTTCCATCGGACGGATCAAAAACAACAGATGTCTCCTGCTCTAGTAGCCCAACAAGGTCCGTTAGAACATAAAATTTACCATCGTATGGTAGGCCTATGCAATCCATCTGGGGACTTGGCAGCGGTGGTAGGTCTTCCCACCTGCAAAATTTTAAAATATTAAGAAAAACAGTACAGGATAAACTATAAACTTTCTGCTATCTTAGGATACTGTCAAATGAAATATCAGACCATCCTTTTGTTGCTTCAGAGAAAAACGGAATAGAAGTTGGAAGCAAAAAAGAATCTTTTTCAAGATAAATTAACAAGAGACATAGGTTTCTGAAAACTACGAGCCCAATGGCAAATGTAGTAAAAGCAAAAATAATTTATTTCCACTGGCCACTGATCTAGCATTAACGCGTTTTTGAGTGCCTGTTCCCATCACCTTTATACTTTCATTAACCTTTTCTCCTTATTTTTCTTTTAAATTGGGAAGTGTTTTTCATTTCATAAATATTGTATACGATGTATATGGCTCTTATAAGCTTATTTGGAAGTACTGTTTTCTCTTAAAAATAGTGTGCGCATTTCAATTTATATGACAGCGTTTGAAAGATTTAGAGACTGACTTTTGGAACTTGTGTTCTTCAACATGCCATGAGATTTCCATGGCTATTAAAAGATTTCATTAAAGAATAAAGATACATTGAGAAGTTTAAAGTTAAATTGTTTAACTATAGAAAGATGGTTTGCACCCTAAAGTTGTGTCACTTACACACTCATACCTTACGGGTGCCCCCCCCCCCCCCCCGGGGGAAAAGAAATCCTTATTTGAAGTGGTATTATTTTCACCCTGAAACATACAAAGCCAGTCATATGGTACAGGATGATTCACAAGCGCCTGCCACGTCATTGCAAGCCTGTACACCGTGTGACTTCTTTTTCACCATATGACTCTCATTTCTCTCTTCCTCTTTACCTGAAAGACTCCTTTGTTTCCCAAAAAAACCAGTCACACCAAATTCTTCTTCCTCCATTATTGATACAAAAATCAGCACTCACCTTCTCCAATAGAAGAAATTCACCATGTTACAGCAACTTCAGCCAATTTAATCTTTTTCACTATCCACAACCAAATCCGTCACACACACACATGGATTTCACCACCCCTCTAAACCCCCACACCACCAAAAATTACAACACCATCACTACCAGATTTCACCACCCTCCACCCAACCTTCCACCACCAAAAGTCACAACACCACCACCACGTATTCCGGAAACCATCACCAAATATCACAGCAGCAGCACCACCACCAAAAATGACAATACTACCATCATCAATTTCACCACCATCCACCAAACCCACCACCAAAGAATAATTTGGTTATCATTATTTGTTTAGGAAGTGTTCAATTGGACAATTGGTGCTTGGCTAAACCATCAATGGATTTGTGCAAAATCAAGAGGAAGTTTAGAGAGAGAGAGAGAGAGAGAGAGAGGATATGTCCATGAAAAGCAAAGATTGAATTTTGTGCAGAACTTGACGTTTTGTGTGGTGTCGACAATCAACAAGGAAGATACAAATTTGAACAATTGGTGCTCGGCTTGGCAGGTTTGACAATTGGGAGCAATAAAGATTAAAGAGTGATCAATTTCTGAAGTTCACCAGAAAATTTTTACATTGGCAAACTCCATGTGTTTTTCTAGCATCTTTGCCGGAAATTTTTGCGGCAGATTCAACCCCTTAACCTTGTTTTCTGTCTCTCTCCCTCGCTCTCACTATCTAGACTCATTCTCCATCTCTCGGACAAATTACTCATTCCATCATCAAACAAGATAGGGGTGGCTGTTATAGGACAAAAATGAAAGTGAAGAAGAGAGGGTGGTGTGAAGGAGAAGAAGGGTGGAGCATGAAGCTGTTGAATAGAAGGTAGTGGGGACACAGATCTGTTTTTTCTTTTTCTTACTCTAATTTCACTCAAACGCCTCTTGTTCTTTTGTATTTAATTTTTTGCCACATCAGCATTTTGGGTGATAATAATTACACTTTAAATAAGGATAGGGGTGATAGATCACCCGTAAAGTATGAGTCTGTAAGTGACTTTTCCTGACAAGTTCAACTGATGTCTTTTTCCTTCTTTTTTTAATAGACTAATAAGGAAATAGTGTCACATAAAATGGAACATATAAGGTACTTCCTACGAAATATGAAATTGGAATGCAGATAAAGAGGAAATATTCTACCATATATAAAGCTATGACCATTCAAAAATTGCAAAATTAAATTTCTATGAACAAAAATATAATTACATGGATACTCCCATAGAAAATAATTTGGCAAGGAAATGTAATGGAACGATGTAGATTCATTTGCCTTCAAATATAAATTTTCAAAACTGGTAACTAATCAGGAAATTGCAACCATCTATAAATCCTAATATGTGAAATTGTTTAGTGAATTACACAAAGGTGATGATTAATGAGCAATTGGTTCCGTCACATCATTTCCAAGGAGGGAGTATAAACAATGATTCCCACCCTAAACAGTTGGAGGTTGCCGATTAGGATAGAGCATAGTAGGTAGTTGAGCTTTGACTCGCTTTTTGGCGAGTTTAGGCTTGGTGGGAGCCTGGGAACTATGTGTAATCCTTTTCAATTGATGCATCATTTCGTTGTTGTTACTGTTTCTTTCTCTGAATGCTATGTACTGCTTTCCTTATTAAGTGACATATTTTCTTCACTATGGCATTCTTTTTCGTAAATACTTTGTTTGTTGCACTTGAACGAGGGTCTTTTGAAAACAACTTCTCTACCTCCACAAGTAAGGGGTAAGGTCTGCGTACACTCTACCCTCCCTAGACCCCATTTGTGGGATTACATTGGGTATATTGTAGTGTTGTCAAAGGTGCGCATAAGCCCTAGAGCAAGGCTCAAAACGTGTTAAGCACTTTGTCTCACTTAATGTGCACTTAGTGCCGTCATTAATGTTCTAAGACATACTTTTATTTGCCAATGAGCCTCTTCTGAAGGGGTGACATGAAGCAATTGATATTTGATTTTATCGTATTTTTTGTTCATATAGTTTTCATTCATTCCTATACTTATTAGTCTTGGACTAAACATATATATTTGTATTTGTTTCTCCCTTGCGCCTTTTTTCATTAAAGCTCACGCTTTATTTGCGCTTTAAAGCCTCAACGGACCTTAGAGCTTTTTTGCTTTTGATAACACTCCAAATGACCAATAAATCTTTATAGGAGGATAGTTGAACAGTGGTGGTTGATATAATGACGGTTTTGATCGAGTGCATAAGGGTTCCATTATTTGTTTTAAGGAATGAAGCAGGAAACACCCGTGTTTAGAAAAGTGGGTGCTTCACCTCTTTAAGCGCGGTGAAGCAAAGCGATGCGAAGGACATGTGCTTCAATGGCATGAAGCGAGAGAGTGAGGATACGTGGGCGCTTCAACCCCATAAGCGTGATGCGAGCAGAAGCATTCTCTGCTCACCTTAGTTTTAAGATGGTCGATTTTAAAGAAATGTGACATTCAAAACATCCACATTTCGCGTCATTCAGAACTGAGCTAGGGTTCCAGCACTGTGAAGGACATCAACTTCAGGTAATTCCTTTCTTCTTTCTTCTTCTTCTTTTTTCTTCTGCTTCTCCATCGATATTCAAAATCTCCATATGTGCTTCAATGGCCTGCTAGGGTTCTTTTTCCTCTATTATCTTCTTTCCTTTGTTTTCTTCATCCGTTCATCTCTGTTTTCTACTTCAACACTTCTTTCTTCTTCTATATGCTGCTGAACTTTTAAATTATATGTTGCTGATTTTTTTTCCTTAACTGTGATTAAAATATGTTGCTGATTAATTTTTTAAAAATCGTAACAATGAATAAAAATGTTTGACCAGCCTTGGAAATATCGGCAAAGAGCTAGTGAGCACAACTGGACTGCAATTAAATGTGTGTTTTGTAACAAGACATTTAAAGGGGGTATTTTTCGCCACAAACATCTTATTAGTGGCGATAGCAATGTCGCAACCATACAAAATGCCTAGAGATTGTGAGAAAAGAAATCTATCTATCTAGCCTAGAAACACAATTATTTTTTCTCTTTTTTTTGTTTTTTATCGTATCTTTTTATGTATTCTATTGTAACAACAATAAATGACTCAATAATTAAATAGGTATTATTGTTCCAACTTCTCAAATTCCTTATTTACGGAGGAAAAAGAATTTGAAAAGTCTAGCAATTAGAAGAAATTCATATATAAAGTAAAGTTAGACATTGAGTAGTAGCCTGTTTGGATTGACTTATTTTTAAGCAGCTTATAAGTTGAAAACTGCTTATAAGTTTTTTAAAAATAGTAGGTATAGCGGGAGCTTAAGTGCACCGGGCTGCCCTTTTTTAAGTTGTTTTCAACTTATAAACTGCGTAAAATAAGTTCATCCAAATAAACCCAACTATTTATTGGGCTTATTTTAAGCACAAAATGACTTTAAGTTGGCCAGCCAAACACTCAAAAAAGCTGAAAACAACTTATAAGCCAATCCAAACGGCCTCTAGGTGAAATGGCACCTCTCTTAGACCATCATTGATATTTCCCCCCCTTTTTGGCATTTTCTCTATTTTTTCCTCATTTATGTGTCATATGAAAAAAGCTCAAAATTCACCTCGTTTAACTCTCTTAATTTGACTTTTTTGGTTTCTTTTTTCTTCCAAACATGCGATATAGAAGAAACTACGCAGCCGTTCTTCCATTTTGTGAATCTAATTGCCATTTTATTGAGTATTTACCTTCCATTAAATTATTTGAGTATTTATTTCCCCATTACTCTCAACCTAAGTAGATCAGACTCGGGTGTGGGTATCCGATACGGGTGTGGATCTAGAGGTCGGATTCTCTATGATCAAAATTTTAAGATTCGAGGATACGAATCCATGTATGGATATGGGTGTGGGGATTCGGCTAAAGATAATTCAAATATCTAAAATTCGATTTATAAAACCTAAATTATGAGATATTATGTGGAAAACTTGAGGAGAAAATATTGATCAATAGGAGAATCCTGGAAGGAGATAAAAGGAAAGCGAGTGACAATAGAAATTTTTACAAGGTATTTCATTTTCTTCAATTTCACATTAGTTTTTGTTTTGAGTACAAACATCATTGAATTTGTCCAAAATTTCTCCCTCAAATTTGGTCAAAGTACCCAAAACTAATTGACCAGACCGGGTACGGATCCCACACCCACACCCACGTCGTGTTGACACGGGTCCGGCATCGAAAGTGAAGAGTCCGAGCAATATAGCTCTCACCAATCACTCCATTACTTATCACCTGGAAGTTGAATATATACCAAATAACTTATTTCGTACTTTTGATGGCCTAGCCTCCTAAGCGTCACAAATATATTTTTGAAGAGCAACCATTTGCATTTGAACTTGACCAGAGTCACCAGACTATACATTGTTCACTTTTGAAGAACTCAACGAAGAATTTACAATTTGAGTACCAACTATAGACGCTAGCATAAATGGAATTCGCCAAGGGGAAGTTCGTGATATGGATTTTCAAGAATCTCTAGGTAATAAATGGGTTCCAACTTCCAACTCATCCAAAAATGCTCGACGACACTTCAAGAATGCAAATTGAACTAAGTCACGCAGAAGAATATTATGTAGAGATGAATTCCACTTCCTTTGCAAGATATTTTTTAAATCTTTTTTCTAATTATACTTTTCCCAAAATCAGTTTCTACTATAAAAAGACAAATCATATGAAATATTCTCCTACCTTTTGTAAGTTTGTAATATTTCTCAAGTTTCCTAATTTGATTAATCCTTAAAGCTGACATAGAACACAAAAACGGGGAAAGGATGCAACAATCTCTTCAAGTTGTGGATCAACCGATAGGAAAGGTCCTTTAGATTGTTACTTCCCATAGAAGATAGGAGATGGGGCACGGAAAAGAAGTAAGAAAAGCTACCATGATGTTGCCAAGGATATTTCGAGGGATAGTTCAACTGTTGTTATTTCATGGTAGGTATACGATGCAGGGCTCCCCTTCATTTGTGTCACTTATACCGACACTTTTGGAGCCTTCATTGAGGCCATAGGCCAAATTGGAGACTCCTTGATATCTTAGAAGAGCAAGAAGCAAAACCGTGTTTCAGAACTTCAACAGAATCAGCAATGTTCACTGTTTTCTCTGAGATTGTTTGGCTTTGTGGTTTACTCGCTGAAATTGAATTTCCTCGATCTAATCCCACTCCTCTCCCTGTTGACCAAACACATTGATGTGGACTGTCATTCTATCAGAGAAGCTGTAAATAAAAGAGATATTACTCTTCCACATATATCCTATGATCTTCAAATAGCTTGTTGTTTAAAAAATCTATGACGCATCAACGTCATCAGGTTTTGGCAGGCAAATTGATGTTTTTTGATCCACCAGCATCAAATTGAGGGGGGGGGTTAGCATGTTGGACAAATTCTAACTGTTGTACATATCTACGTAATAGGTCTAAATATTTGGGTAATTATGGTGTCAATTGCTTTCCATATGTAGGAGATATCAGGGATTAATGTTACATATTTTTAGAGATATTACAGCTAGGAATAACATATATAGGAGTGTATATAGCATATTCTAAGCATGCAAATCAGAATTCTTTCTATTTAATAGAAGAACTCCATTTCACAGGTTTTTGCTGAGCTAGATCCATATATTTCTGTTTGGAGCAGCTTTCTTGCACATTGTGCTTTTGTAACTTTGCATCTTCTTGATGCTTTCTAATATCATTTAATTACTTTACCAAAAAGAAAAAGAATTCTCCATTTAAGAGCATTCATATAGCAAACTTGACAATTCTTAGGCAAGTTGAAAATGCATCATGTTATGTCTAATCACCTCCTCGTAATACTTCTTCGACCTACTTTTACCTCTCTTTGTACCCACCATATCCAATCTCTCACACTTCCTCATTGGGGCATCTACGCATCTCTTCTTCACATGCTCAATCATCTCAGCCTCGCTTCCCTAAATTAGTCCACCACAGAGGTCACTCCAACTTTGTCCTGGATATCCCTCCTAGCATGCCCATACATCTATCTCAACATCCTTATTTCCGCAACTTGCATTTTCTGAAAGTACGAGTTTTTGGCTAGCCAACACTCTGCCTCATACAACGAGGTCGGTTTTACCACCACTGTAAAACTTACCTTTAAGTTTTTGCAGTACCTTTTTATCACACAAGACTTAAAAAGCAAGCCTTCATATCATCCATCCCACACCAATACGATGTGTGATATCATCACCGATCTCCCCATTACCTTGGATTAAAAATCCAAGATACTTGAAACTTCCTATCTTAGGCATGGCCTATGTATCCAACCTCACTTGCACACCAGCCTCATGTGTTGCATCATTGAACTTGCACTCTAAGGAGTCATTTGGTAGAGCGTATACAAATAGTATTGAATAGAGTCTATTAGTAATGTTGGGTTATACTGGATTATTTCTTATCCACTGTTTCGTTTGATGTATTAAGTAGTTATATATTTACCCATGCTTATCCATGTATTGTTAGTGTTAAAGTGAATCAAAATCCCACATTGGTTGGGGAATGAATTGGTGGTCTGCTTATATGGACTTGGGCATGAGCTAGCTTTTGGGGTTTTATGTGTCATATCTTTACATGGTATCAGAGCTAGGTCAATCGCCGTTTGGGCCCTCGATCCACGCTCCAATTAGGCATGGGTGTGAAGAGGGGGTGTTAGAGTGGGTCAAAGTACCACATTGGTTGGAGAATGGACTAGTGGTCTACTTATATGGAATTGGAAAATTCTCCCTTCATAAGCTAGCTTTTAGGGTTGAGTTAGGCTTACATGCCATATCTTTATCATTAATACCATAGTTTGTTATGTATTAGTTATACACCTTATAATACTGAATATGGTGTAAACTAATACTACATACAATCAAAATCCTACCAAACAAAAGTTTAAATAATATACCATGGCTAATACATGTAATAGATTTTCTAATACATCCTACCAAACAACCCCTAAATATTTTGTTTTAGTCCTACTCAACCTTAACCCTTTAGACTCCAGGATTTGTCTCCAAACCTACAAGCTAGCGTTAACTTTGTCGCGAGTCAATTAGTACAATGTCATTTACAAATAACATAAACCATTGTACCTTACCTTGAATATTCAATGTCAATTCATCTAACACCAAGGCAAATGGAAACGAGCTAAGAGTTAATCCCTAGTGCAATCTCATCTCGATTAGGAAGAACTATGAGCCTCCTTCCCCTGTTCTTACCCAAGTCTTTGCTCCAACGTAAATGTCCTTCATCGCCCTAATGTATGACACCGATACACCTCTAGCCTCAAGGCATCTCCATAGGACCTCTCCTCTCCTGGGAGTATGTCATAAACCTTTTCTAGGTGAATGAATATCATATATAAGTTCCTCTTCCTCTCCATAGTCAATCGCCCGACATGAATCCGAAATGGTTCTCGAAAATGGACCCACTATTCCTCACCTTCATCTCTACCACCCTCTCCCAAACTTTTATAGTGTGGCTAAGCAACTTGATACCCCTATAATTATTGTAGTTTTGAATATCACTGTAGTTCTTGCACAACAGGATCATTGTACTCCACCCCCACTCTTTGGGCATTTTGTCGTCTTAAAAATGATATTGAACAGCCCAGTCAGCCATTCCAAACCTACCTTGCCTCTGTTCTTCAAAAACCCCAACAGAATCTCATCTCGCTTGGTCGTTCTTCCCATGTTCATCCTACGAATAGCTTAACCTCCTCAATTTTATACACCTACAGTACCCAAAATCACGACACCTCTCGAAGTGCTCCAAATCACCTGGCACAATGTCCCTGTCCTCTACATTCAACAGAATAGAGCTCCCATGAAAGTCAAATGTTTTACATGGTTAGTTGCTAGAAGGGCGTGTCTTACACATGAAAACCTTCAAAAAAGGGGGGTTAACATTTGTAGTAGGTGTGTGCTATGTCAGAAGCATTATGAAGATGTGAATCACCTATTTCTTCATTAACAACTCACTTCTAAGATCTGGAGCTTCTTATTTAGTATTTTGGGCGTCAAGGAAAAGTTAGAACTTATATGGTGGATTATATGGAAAGAAAGGAATGGACCGAATGGTAGAATTTTTTTAGAGCGAATAGGAATGTGTAATCAGTATTAAATACAAATGTATATCTTTTTACTTTATTTTTTGTGCAACATGGAAACACCGTTGTAATTACTCAGCACTAGCTTATTGCTGATTCCAATATATACTACCTTTAACAATCAAAATAATAATATATGGTGAAACGAAAAACTAAAAAATGCAGAAACAAGAGAAGAAGATATATAGTCTGGTTCATAAATCATTTTCAGTATACTTGCAATTCCATTTTGAGATCTAATACTCCTTGGTTGAAGACAAAGTATTCAGCTCAAGACTAAAAGGATAGACTTTAACAGCTCTACCAATACAAACAGGTATTCCACTCGAAAGAAGCAGGCATCAAGACAAATATTCACAAGGCATTCTTGTACTCCATGTATTCTGCTATATTTCATATACCTAGTCCCTAAAATAATCTTGCAATCTCGACAATAATTGGATAACTTGTGGTCCAAATAAGAGCATGATAAACTACTTAAATACCCTTATCTAAGGTTAGTTCTGTATTCAAAAAGCCATATTTCCTTTAATACTTAAAATGCACAAGGGAACGCTTGATCTAGATCATTAAATGTTGAAGCAGAAGTAAGACAAATACAGTATACCATAATTTTCTAAAACATACTTGTCTGTCAGTGGATTATAAACTTCAGCAAGAGCAATCCCTCCTCCCGATGATGTGTTGCGCCCTCCAGCTACATAAACCTTACCAGAGACAACACTGCAGGCGAAGTGAGAACGTGGTGTTCTCATACTTGCAACATTTCTCCACTCTTTTCTGAAAGGATCAAATTCGAAAACTTCATTTGTCGTCAGGGCTCTTTGATGGGGAAATACTAGATCACGTGCTCCATATGTGCCACCAATCAGAAAGAATTTATTCAAGACACAGGCACATGAGAAACCAAGGTGCTCTTGGTCAGGGTGGCTTGTGGGTATCCTGGGCAGAGGGTGCCACCTAACAGCTTCAGGATCATAAGCAACCCATTGATTCTCAGATCCTCCAGTGAGAACAAACAACCAGTTTCCAGACCATCCTTCTCTAGCTTTGTAATTGGAATACTCTGCACTACGGAATAGCTTTCTCCATCGTCTACTTACTGTTTCAAGAATACCATGATATCCATGTGATATCATTGCTAGACATCTCAATGCCAAATCATCTGGTAGTCCAGGTATTAGCGGTTGATCAATCGGCTGCCTACAGAAAAGTTACCTCATAGATGACTTAAGAGTATGAAATAGAGGTGGATGAAACAGAATGCGGATGCAAAGTTCAGGATTTGGAATGTGACATCAGAACAAGAGAATAGTGATGTATGGTGGTTTTTTAGTGTAGTTTGCAGTGTCGTTAGCACTGGGCCCCATGTAAGTACAAGAAATTCTATAAGGTGAAGGAATAACTTTTGGGCTTAGGAACCCGTCACGAGGGGCACAACAGAGGAAAAAACACCACGAAAAACATAAATTTCGATCAAACCCTAGTTCATATACCTCAATGTTATTAAGGGGATTAAAACAGATACTGCATTTTCCATACAACATAGAATCCAAAACTTAAAAATCAGATAATGAAGCACCCAGTTTTCATTATCATGCACCAAGACCATGGGTGAATTTATGCACTAAAATTGGGGCACATGAACCCGTGGTCTCTGCATAAAATTAGGTATTTTATGTATATATTTTCTAAATTTAGCATAATATTATAAACCCATCCTACAACAAGGCAAAACGGTGCACTTGGTTGAATGTTGAGTTATTTACCTAGACAGGTTTAGGGATCAATTCCCACAAATCATTTTTTCCTTCTTTCTTTAAGAGGCGCACCAATGTTCTACAAATAACAAATACTGGATTCGCCTCTGAGTCCAAGACAATACCACAGCACAAAAACCCACAACAATAAAATGGCAATCCATCAATCAAATGAATTTCAGATATCTCTTTCTTTGACCCAATTGATGTAAACCCATTTTAATAATCTTTGCAAGACTACCCTTTACTGTAATTGAAATAATCAAAGCTAAAAAAAACAAATACAAAGCGATGAAATGGAAACTTCCTTACATTAATGAGGTCACTCTCTAAGAGCTCGAAATTTCCAGATACTGGGAATCGGTCAAGAAATCCAGATGGTTCAAAGGGTTGTTGATGTGATGCCTGCATACAAGTAAAACTTCTGGCAACTCCAAGAAGAACAACGCCGATTTTCTGGTGGAAATTATAGAAGTGAAAGAGGGCTTTATAATTTGATTGGGTTTATCCAGGTTATTCTGACAGCTTTTTTTAATAACCAAATGAAAAGGAAAAGTTTATTGATACACGAAATAGTACCTCAACTTGTACCATTTTGCAAAGCCGGCTCTACAACTTCTAGTAATTCTCAAATGAATACATTCATTTTATCGGAAGTATATTTTAGACGCCTACATTTTGCGTGTTTTTTTCACCTTCGCTAACGTGAATATATAGTATTATGTAAAATATAATATTATAAGTTATTTGGTTCGCAAATTAAGTTATTATAGAATTATAATTTTTGAATTAATTAATTTTATTTCTCGATTGAAATAAAATAATATTAAGTTTGATAGAAGGTGGGATATTACAGAATTTTAAGTTCGGATAAGGGTTTAAAATACTTCTCAACTATTTGAATTGGTACAAAACTATCATTCATCTACGTTTCAGCCCCCAAATACCCCTGACGTCAACTTTTTGGCTCAAAAACACCCTTGATATTAATCATTTGGATCATATTTTTCTTATTTTTAATAGCTCTTCTAAAGTAAAATTATTAAATATTTATTTATTATATTACCTAATCTAATTGGTACAAATTTAAACCTTTATCAAATAAATAATAAAACCATATATGATTCATATTTTGACCCAATATGCTTGAAAATAATTTTCAAAAAAATTATTAATTTCATGATATCTTCCTATATACCTATTTTAAATCGAAAAAGGGCCAAAATTACCCTTGAACTTCGAAAAATAGTTCATTCATGCCCTTCATTATACTTCAGGGTCAATTATACCCTTACCGTTATAATTTGGGTCAAATATGCCCTTGAGTATAATAAAGTGTCACGTGTCGGTTTCTCAGTGGCCAACTTATTTCCCCTCTTATTTTTTCATCCGGATCAAATAAATATAGATCCGACCCAATCAATTTAGTATTCGACCCATCAATAACATATTATATCCAAATAAACCTAAACCTAATTCATCAATAACGCTGCTCTCTCTCTCTTCTCTCTCTAAAAAATGCATACCATCTCTCTCTATCGTCTTCAACCTCCATTTCAACCCAATTTTGGAATCTGGTTCATGTTTTTGTATACCTCTGAAGCGAAAATGGCCTCAGCACAGAGTCTTTCACATCAGCCCCGATTCTCGTGGCTGATGAAAACTCGTTGTTTTTAACCTTACTAGTCCAATCAAATGGTAAAACATTTTCTTTATCACAAAGATTGGATTTTTCAGGTGCAGCATTCTCTTTATTATCATAAATAACTAGTTGGTTCTAAAGCAAATGGACACTCAATGCTTCTCCATCATTGTTGCTGCTACAATTTTGTCCGAGCTCATTTAAGGGATTATCATAAAGGAAATTATATGAATTTGAAGAACGAAGTGGGTTTGTAGTTTTCTTGAAGCCGGACATTTTTGAACACCCAATTTGAGAAAAAGAGCAGAACAACAGGTTATGAAGTGTAGTAAATTGAGATGTGCAGAAACTGCAGACACTGTGTTAGCCGGTGATTGATGGACACAGAGTTGAGTTTTATGTGTTGAAGAAACCATTTATGGATGAATTCTTGAAATTTTTGAGCTACAAGTTTGATACATGATAATATGATACATAAACTTTAAGTAGTAAAGTTTGATACATGAGAATATGATACATAAACTTTCATTTTATATTCGAGTTTGATACATGAGAATAGCTGATACTAAGTTGTAGATGTATCAGAAGCAGTAAGTTGATACATAAGTTGACTTGATACATAAGTTGTAGCTGATACATAAGCTGTAGCTAATATATAGCTGATACATAAGTTGTAGATGTTTCTACAATTTATGTATCAGCTGCAACTTATGTATCATCTACAACTTATATATCAGCTACAATTTATGTATCAATTCAACTTATATATCAGTTACAACTTATGTATCAACTTACTGCTTCTGATACATCTACAACTTATGTATCAGCTGCAACTTATGTATCAGCTGCAACCTATGTATCAAGTCAACTTATGTATCAGCTACAACTTATATATTAAGTCAACTTATGTATCAGCTACAACTTATGTATCAAGTCAACTTATGTATCAGCTGCAACTTATGTATCAGCTACAACTTATGTATCAGTTGCAACTTATGTATCAAGTCAACTTATGTATCAGCTACAACTTATGTATCAGCTACAACTTATGTATCAACTTACTGCTTATGATACATCTACAACTTATGTATCAGCTGCAACTTATGTATCATCTGCAATTTATGTATCATCTACAACTTATGTATCAAGTCAACTTATGTATCAGGTACAACTTATGTATTAAGCCAACTTATATATTAGCTACAACTTATGTATCAAGTCAACTTATATATCAGCTACAACTTATGTATCAACTTACTGCTTCTAATATATCTACAACTTATGTATCAACTGCAATTTATATATCAGCTACAACTTATGTATCAGCTACAACTTATGTATTAAGTCAACTTATATATCAGTTACAACTTATGAATCAAGTCAACTTATGTATCATCTATAACTTATACATCAACTTATTGCTTCTGATACATCTATAACTTATGTATCAGCTATGTATCAGCTACAACTTATATATTAAGTCAACTTATGTATCAGTTATTCTCATGTATCAAACTCGAATATAAGATGAAAGTTTATGTATCATATTCTCATGTATCAAACTTTACTGCTTCTGATAGAAATAAATTTACTACACTCCATACACATTTCAACTGCACAACTGCAGTTTTTGCATATTACAACTGCATATTTCAACTGAACAACACAACTATACATTCATCAATATTTCAGTAAAACTAAACATAATTGAATTCGACAAAATAACTGGACATTTGAAACACCATAATAGTTGTATGGATGCCACACTATAACCCCAAAAACTAATACACCACAAGTCTTAAGCAGTAAATACATCACCATAATTCACAAAAAATAATAACATTTCATAAAGCTAAATCAATTGTTAGGTCTCCTTCTTGGATTCAATTTTCCAATCCTCTCTTGAGCTTTAGCCTCCAACTTGCTGGTAGTAATTGCATCATTCCCTTGCCAAGCTAATCTTGTTAATGAGACTGGAAGATTGGTTGCCTTACTAACACAATTGTCGTCACCTCTAAAGCTTATTGCCCTTCTACCTGTTGGTTCTTGTGCTTTCTACCTTATTTGAAGTCTTGTGAAAAATTCAGAAATTACTATAGGCCTTAGAAAAGGGTCTTCATCATCTTCCTCAACTGAGGGATATTAAAACTTAGGAAATGGGGTGCTGCTACTAGGCATGGGTTGACTGTCTTGGGTTGGTTGGGGGGCTGTTAAGTTGATCTCTTCTTCAACTTGGGAATATTCATCTTCATCAACTAAGCCCCGAGTCTGTCTCTTTTTGCCTCTAGCAGGATGTCTTTTTTTAGCTTGTTGCTTGCCTTTCTTTGGCTACAAAAAGATGAAAAAATCATTAGAAAATAGTTAATTATACTAATATTAGATACACAACAGTTAATAGATGTGTTGATTTACCTTGCCACAGCCCCTAACATTATGATTTGGCTCTCCACAATTGTTGCAAGTCATCACTTTACCTTTCCTTGAAAGGTTCCATTCACCTTGCCTCTTAAGGACCTCATCTTTCCCTCTATCCCTCTTAATCCTGGGTCTGCCGGCAAGTTTGACCAAAGTTGGTGGTTCCATGGCCTGAGAAGGGTCAACATTCCAAAACTGTATGCCCCTAACCAGTTGCAACTTATGTTTATATGCTAGCTTGAATGCCTCCTTGCTATGATACCAATGTATCTCAGAAATAGAGTCAATTTTCTTGTGAATCATGGCCTTGATTGCATGTGGGCATGGAATTCCAGTAAGGTCCCATGTCCTATAAGTACACCGCTTTTGCCTCAAATTCACCACATGTCTATCATGTCCTTCTGTTACCTCATGTCCACTGTCTTCATTGCCATTGACCTTGCACACTTGGGCTATTTTCAAATATTCATTATACAACTTCATTGTATTAGGACTGACCAAACCATACCACTTACTCACAAACTCATCATTTTCTCTTAACCTATTCATCACCTTAATCTTTATATCATCCAACATTCCAATGATGGGCTTATACCTTGCTTCAAGTATCCAAGAGTTGAATGACTTAGTAAAATTGTTGTCCACTTCTTGATTCTTACAGACTGTATCAAGATAAGCTCTACATCATATTTCTGGAGGATACCTACTAATTAAGTCTTTTGCAACAGGTTCATCCAACTGCTTCATCTGTTCAAGATGGTCTCCAAACTCCTTAGCATAGGAGGACTATGCACCCCACCATAAAAGCTTCTTCAACTCACCTTTTCTCCACCTTTTGCACCAATTTGCCTCAATGTTCTTTACACAAAATCTCTGATGTGCTTCAGGCAGTACATTCTTTACTGCATCAACTAGTCCCTACATATAAGAAACAAACAATGCTAAATATTTACACAGATTTAAAAAAATAGATTTAAAAGCAAATAAAAAAAGCAGATTTAAAAAATAGATAAAAATATTGTAGTTTACCTTCTACATGTCTGATATAAAGGTTATTCCTTTGCCATTATGGAGTTCAAGTGAGTTTTGCAACTGTTGTAAGAACCAAATCCAAGTCCTCTTAGTCTCTTTATCAACCACTACCCATGCTAGAGGGTAAAATTGATTCATATTGTCTTGACCAACAACAACCAATACTTGACCCTTGGTTTTTCCTTTAAGGAATGTACCATCTAACCCAATAAATGGTCTTAAACCTTTCTTAAAACCTATTTTCAATGCATTGAAACAAATATACATTCTTAGAAATTTTCTTTTACCTTGAGCTAGTGCCTCCTTGGACAAATTAATGACAACATCACTTCCTGGATTTGATTCTCTCAATTCATTTGCATAGGCCTCCAGTTTTTTATAATTATATGTAAAACTACCTTCCAGAGTTTCCAAGACCTCTCTTTTGGCTCTTTTACATTTTCCTTCACTTATATTTAAATCAAAAACTCTATGTAAGTCAGCCCTCATATGTTTTATCTTGTATTTTGGGTGATCTTGTAACTTTCCCTTAAAATATTGAGCTATGATACTAGAGTTGATCAGTGGGTTATCATACACTACACCACAATCACTATGAGGAATTAAAGTCTTAACAGTCACCCCAACAGTAGTGTCATTATCGGATATGTGGCATATAAATGGGCATCCTACAGCATCACATGAATATCTCACCCTATGTGTATCACTTTTTTCAACAACTAACTTTTTTTTTGCCAATGCATAAAGTCTACAAAAATTCCTTGCTTCTGGTATGTCCTTGAAGGTCATACCCTTAACTAACTCCCTAAAATCATTCAAATTTTCAGTGATATCCCTTCTCTTGTGGGTAGCAAGTCTCTCTAATTCCTCACTATCATATTCTGGACATTCAAATGCCATACCATTATCATCCTCAGTGTCACTACAATCTGTCTCAACTTCAGTAACAAAATTAGGTACTAAAGAAAGTGATTCATCATTTTGTAGAACATGCACATTTGTCCCAACTTCATTAACAAAATTAGGTACTAAGAAAAATGATTCATCACTTTGTAGAATATTGGGAACATGCACAACTATTTCACATTCATCAGTAGCAAAGAAATGAATGACATGGTATTCTTCGGAGACAAATGATAATAATTTTCTAATATCTTCATCACCTTCTAATTCAAAGTACTTTCCAGATGGTCCAGAAATAATTAATTGTTGGACATCTACAAATCCTAAATGGAAAGTGTATTCATTTACAATGTCAATATAAGATAAGAGATCAGGATCATACTCTCTCCAACAGTGAACCCATTTCTTTTCATACAATACATGTGGTTCTCGAATTCAATCACCACCATGATGGAAGAATAAGTTGACTTTTATCATCTTAACAAGCTGCAATTAATTAGTAAGTAAAAGTTAATATAAACGAGTAGACAAAATAAGACTCTGGACAAAACTTATTTTCTAACTCCCAAAATGATCTAAGCCTAAACAGCAAATGAAGTTCTCATTATTGTCTATCACCAAAAAATAAAAAGGAATTATTTTTTAAAATTGATTAAGTCAAGCATAAGGTAACAACAAATAAAATTTGCGTTGTTGTCTATCCCCTTCGGAACCATATCATAACCACAAAGAAAAAGAGGAAAAACAAGCAACTGATAATAAACTAGGAATATAAAACTGTTGGGAAAAAACCCAAATTTCAAAAAACAATCACCAGATTTTAAAAAAAAAATTATCAGATTTCAAAAAAAATAAAAATCAACCTCCATTAATGTTCAAACTTAACAATCCGCAACAAGCCTTTAAAAAACTGAAAACACAACAATAGCAATAGCAGATAAACGAAGATTATGGAGTTTGTGAAGAACCTTCTTCCAATAAGAACCTTATGAATAACAACAACAGTAGATAAATGCCTACATGTATAATATTTGATGATGAAATGGAGGTTGAAGACGATAGAGAGAGGTGATATGCATTTTTTTAGAGAGAGAAGAGAGAGAGCAGCGTTATTGATGGGTTAGGTTTAGGTTTAGGTTTATTTGGGTATGATATGTTATTGATGGGTCGGGTACTAAATTAATTGGGTCGGATATATATTTATTTGATCCGGATAAAAAAATAAGAGGGAAAATAAATTGGCCACTAAGAAACCAACATGTGGCACTCTATTATACTCAAGGGTATATTTGGCCCAAATATAACGGTAAGGGTATAATTGGCCCTAAAGTATAACGAAGGGCATGGATGAACTATTTTTCGAAGTTTAGGGGTAATTTTGGCCTTTTTCCGATTTTAAATCAATCCCCAATTTATTAGAACACAACTCATAATTGGAAATCAAACTAAAATCCATACTCACCCCGTCTAATTGTCTATTCTAAAAAAGATTATTATTTTTTACTAATATAAAATTTTCTATCAAATATACAATTGTTTTGTTCATTTTCTTTTTTTTAATCTTTTATTTTTAATTAGGACATCAAGGACTCAAATTTGAAATGAACTTAAATGTTCATATTCTTTTAATTTGTATTATTATCATATGGGGTTGGTGTGGGGATAGGAGAAAATGTTATTTTCATTTTCCTATTTTAAATTTCGATACACACAAAGAAAAATACAATATAAGTACATAATTGCTTAATTAAATCATCTTCTATTAAATTTGTTGTTTCTATACAAATGTCGCCATTATTTTCTTCCTTTTTTCTCCCTTGTTTTGCCATAAGTTGGGAAAAAAATTAAAAATTAAAATGGTAGACAAGATCCAAGAAGAAAAAAAGGTGGAAGAGAGAGGATGTAATGACCTGTTAGGTCATTTTGAGAACTAATCCTCTCTTTTTCATAAAAGACCATTTCCATAAATTTTAAATGAAATTTTGGACTATTTCGTAACTATGGTTAATTAGTTGATGAATAATTTTAGATAATTAATTTAATCGGTGGACTAAAATTATTAAGTTATTTAAGACCGTGTATCACTTGACCCATATTAAATAAGTTAGTGGGCTTTAATATTGTTAAATCATAATTTGAGAAAGCGAAAAGGAAAAAAAAAGGAAGGAACGCCGCACGAAGGCAACAATTGTAGGTTTGGCAAACCTTTTCATAGCTTTTTCCCATTTCATTTCTTCTCTCTTCTTATCCACAATGTAAATAGCAAATCATTGATTGATTAATGCTTGATAAAGATTGCAAATGTAATTTCTAGAGAAAATTTTTAATGTTTTTTTTTCTTAGCCATATGTTGGAGTTTTATAGTGGAATTATCAATGAGACATTAGTGGTCATTATAGGGAAAATCGTTGGGAAATTATTATAGGTTAATCATTGGGGTTGAGGTGATAAGAATGAATTATTTATAAGTCAATCTTCTGTGTATTGTTGTGGCTTAGTTCATGATTTACGTAGGTAAGTCTTAGTTTACGTGACTCGGCTTCAATTTTAATTATTATTAATTTGTCATTATATTATAAAGTAAGTTTGGATATATTGAGATAGATAATTAAATGTTATATGTATTGTGTCATATAATTTCATTAAATTTATGATGTTTGTAGGAATTGAGACCTAATCCTAGACTTGATATTTAGGACTTGAGTATAGATTTGTGTGAGTTTTTGGGTCTAGGCTAGATATATAATAATAAGTGTTGTTAGTTTCAAAATCTTATTGTGATTATTTATTTGACTAGATTACATTGATTTAGAAGCCCAACAAGAGGGGAAGACTCAAGTCTTAGAGTGATTGCTTTGATTATTTGAGGCAAGTGAACTTCTAAACCTCAGTTTAAACTTGTAGATGCTAGTATTTCCTTGTTATGTACGTTGGGGAGTAATGAGATTTGGACTTGGTTATTGACTGTATGATTGACCTTAAAAATGGAGATTAGAGATATAAAATGACATCTAATGACGTGTATAGGTGTGATCGATGTGATGAGATTATTAACTTATTTTAAACATGTGAAATGATTATATCGATATGAGATGTGAAAATTATTATTGATATTATGCTATTATCGTAAATTATATGAATATGAATTGAATGCATTGGTTCTAATATACTGTGCTGAGACTGGAAATGATATGAAACAAAGGGTTTGGGCCACATGCTCTATGACAGGTATTATGAAATAAAGGGGTCGGGTCATACGCTTTGTGGCAGGATATGTATATTGAGGAGATGGGACTTATGTTCCGTGGCAGGTTACATGGACATAAATGTCTCTCATAGGTTTCAGACTGTGATTCAGCGGATGTGTATCGATAGGACAGACGTGCATCGTTTCATTGCATTGCATCACACCTTTTTGATATTTGTGAATTCGTGTTTACCCCTTATTATTTTGTATATATTGAACTTGACTTGATGTGATCAATTTGATGAGACTATTGATGAGTATTCATTGACTGTATTATTATTATTGTATAAAGTATAGGGTTGAGCTGATTTTATGCAACTTGTATTTAAGGAGGTTCGGTTGGAATGACAGGAGTACTTGTAATCTATTGAGCTTTGCTTAGTTTTAGTTGTCCACTTGTTGAGTACCGTGTTGTATGATACTCACCCTTGCTTCTACATTTGTGTAGGTTGTGAGCCCGGAACTGCTTGATCTCCTAGTATTTCCTACTACATCCAAGGCTATCATTTCGAGTGTTGAGGTAGTTGTTATATCCATCTAGCAGACACCTCTTACTCTTTTATTATGCTTTAGTCATATTCTAGAGACAAAGATATTGTGACTGTATTTTCTTTCGTACTTCAGTAATGTATTAGTGACTTGTACACATGACAACCAATCTTGAGGGATTTTGGGTTCATGTTACATGTTTTTACTAAGTTAAAGTTTGATTCATTTTATTTTCTTCCGCATTTATTTTTCATTGGGTATTAGGCTGACTGGTGTAGGTGGTTGAGATGAGTGTCATCACCCAGATTCAGATCGTGACAAAGGAAGTGAAGGGGGGAGGTGAGTACAGAAACTCAAAACTATGTCAAACACGTGAGCCCATATATTAAGTAATTTTAAATTATTTTAACGTAGAAGGGCCTCAAATGCCCTTAAACTATGAGATTTAATATACTATTACCCTCTAAATAAGGGTATTTTTGAGTCAAAAGATTGCCGTCAGAGGTATTTGAGGGTTGAAAGATAGACGGAAGGTAGTTTTGTACCAATTCAAATAGTTGACGGACATTTAAGGGCCCTTTTCCGTTTTAAGTTTGATATTAAATTTATATTTTATTTGATTAAATGTATAAATTTAACCTGAAATTAGTTAAATCTTCATAGACATATAAATTTTATTGGATTAAATTCATATAAATTTTGGATTAGATTCATATTTATTTGAATTGAACGATTGATTTGGACTACACAAGTAAATAAGTTAATTTTTATTAAGACAAAGATTCATTTTATTTTGAGGCCCAAACTCATGTCATGCGTCAAGTGATGTGGCATCCTACATGGATTCAAAACCAACAAGATAATGCTACATGTTCAAATGATGTGTCAATTCCAATCAAAAACCATCAAATATCCGAAATGACATGTTTTTGATCAATCACAAGCAACCTTATCACATAACATTTGTGTTAAGCTTGATGACTTACATGAATCAATCAGTAAAAAAGTTAATTTACACTTGGACTATTTTACTCCTACAATTATTAGGATTATATAATTATCTAAAGACATTCAACAAGCACGGGAGAGAGTATTGACATCAAATTGATTTTATTGACAAGAAAAAAGATAAAAGGAATAAAAACACATCACATAATTAACTAGGAAAACAATAACATCCCTTTTTAAGTAGTTATAATTCTTTCATTAACCCATCATCAACTTCAAGAAAAACCTTATAACATAATTAATAACAATCAACAACAACAAAATAACAGTATAGGCAAGAACAATATATTAATTGAATTAAAAATAAATTATTCTTTTTTTTCCAATTTTGTCACTCAAATTATTCTTTTTCGGAAGAGATCGTAGCCAACTATTCTTTTATTAATAGATAGAGATGTTATTTAATGGTGTTGGTTGGTCACATTAATGAAATAAGTTGATAGATAAATATTAATTGAAATTAATAAATGATGGGTGTTTTATATAATATAAAAGTTTGGGATAATTTTTAAAACATCTCAAGTTCTATTTTTTTTAAGAACTTGAAAACTTGAGATGCTTGTTAAATATATTTGCCAAGTAATAACAAATTATATGAACAAATACTAATTTCTAAAAATTTTTCAATTTTTTCACAAAAACTATTAGGGCCAAAGGGCACTTAAAGAACCAAATAGTTTTTATTGTACATGTCCCAGAGTTGTAGTAAACAGAAAGTATAAGGGTGCAAAGTTTCAAATATGTAGAAAGAGTTGGGGGTGAAAGGCTCAGTTTGCTGCATCAATGGTAGAACACTTATAAAGTAGAGAAGCTGAGCAACCACTGCTCCGCCGACTAGCAAGACGTTGATGGCATTCTATCACCGCACGCGTCGTGCTCTTCCCATTTGCCTGTGGCGGCGTCACCTTTCTTCTTCTTCTTCTTCATCTAAAGTTCCTCTTCTTTGGGAATCTAAATCCACCGACTCACAACAATCAGTCACTGTTCAACTATATTCTTGGGGACGTGGTGCATCCGGTCAATTGGGTGGCGGTATTGAAGAAATTCGAATATACCCATCTCCTGTTGCTTCTTTTTCTTTATCTCCCACTTTCACCTTATCTTCCCCCATTCCTGGTCGTCTTCCTTCTGCTCCTGTGCTACTGCCATCTTCATTTATTGAGGGAAATGTGGGCGTTGAAATAGGAATTTCTTGTGGGCTTTTCCATTCAGCTTTATTGGTTGATGGGAATCTATGGATTTGGGGAAAAGGTGATGGGGGTCGTCTTGGGTTTGGCCACGAGAACCCAGTTTTTGTTCCTACATTGAATACTCATTTGGACTCGGTTCGAAGTGTTGCTCTTGGTGGACTTCATTCAGTCGCTCTTAACTCTCTTGGGCAGGTCTTCACTTGGTCAGTACCAATTCCAACCTTGTACTGTGCATTGTTTGCCTTTCCTTATGATAGAAATGAAGAAAGTGAAAAATTAACGTATTACTCTCTTTTGCTCATTGTTGTTTTTACATGGATAATGGCTCGGCAATAGGATGAAATGTGGACTTACCAAAGGTTGAAATAATTTGGATCCTGACCAAAAGAATATCTGTCTAGTTTTATATAGTGCCTTCACTTGGTTTTGCTTGGTAACTAGAAAGAATTGAAGAGAAAGGTTGAAGTAATTTTGATGCTGAACTGAAAAATTCATTTTTAGTCTCTTATTTTGGCAAGAGTCCTTGTTGCTTGTTATAGAACTGTGATTTAAGATGAATGGGACACATACAATGCCACGGAAGAGAATGTGAACTTTCTTTATCACTGTTCCTTTGTGTATACAGCTGTTGTAAGCAGAAAAGAGTATAATATTTTCATTGCATAGCTGTATAGTTTGTCTAGATAGTGTGTCCTTTACCTAGTTTTATCAGGTAAATATAATATTTATGTAGAAAGTATTAAAGTTTGAATAAACTTTATGCTGAATCTACATATATCTATCTAGTCTACAATCTCTTATTTTTTTAACCCCTCACTAGGATCTCCCACCTTTTGCTCCCTTGGTGACTCGAACCCACAACTTTAGGGTTGGAGGTGGAAGGTACTTATCATCTGAGCAACCCCTATTGTCAGTTTACAATGTTTTGTCATGACAATTGTTGCTTATTATTGTTATTGTGAACTTAAGATGAATGAATACACAGAATGGTTGCACATGATAAAAATGTAATTTTTTAATGTAAATTTGTGTATTTAAGTACTTTTGATAATTTGTTTCGACCTGTAGTCTGAAGACATACCTTTATATATGTGTAATTTTGTGAACTTAAGAAAAAGAAGAAAGATTTATGAACGCATATCGGTTTCCGATTATTTATTGTTGTTTTGACCTGGAGCATGGAAAAATGCCTACTGCGATAATGCCTATGGTCAACAAGGTTTTCTTGTGTAGTAATCTCTTTCTAGCATGACCTGCATTTAGTTTTGCTTAAAAAGTCTGGAGGTACTAAAGTTTGAAGTAGTATGGGGGCTGAATAAAAAATCCTAATGGTATGACCTTCACTTAGTTTTACTTTGTAACTAGAAAGGAATGTATAGAAAAGATTGAGGCAATTATGATGCTGAACCAAAAAATACATGCTTAGTCTCTATTTTTGGCAACAATTGCTTATTATCATAGTTGTGAATCTAAGATGCTTGAACGCATATAATGGCTGCACAAGCGGAACTGTAAACTTTCTTTATCACTGTTTCATTGTGTATAAAGACATCATCACCCCTTTTTGATAGGCTCTGTAAGCATCATCACCCCTTTTCGGTATGGAAATGTACACATTATCGCCCTTTCTGCTAGCAAATAAGGCTATAGGACGAATTTACAGCGGAGTCATGCATTTTCCATTGAAGAGTTTGACGTAGAAGTATTCTAATTCCTTTAGTGAAAGAGGGATGAAATTTAATTGTTGATGGTGAATAGTTTGAATGACTTGGTGAAATCAGAATCAGCAGTTTTGTTCATTGTAACTTGATTCTTTTATGGAAAAAATGAAGTTTTCAGGGGTTACGGTGGTTTATTCTAATTCCTTTAGTGAAAGAGAGATGAAATTTAATTGTTGATGGTGAATAGTTTGAATGACTTGGTGAAATCAGAATCAGCAGTTTTGTTCATTGTAACTTGATTCTTTTATGGAAAAAATGAAGTTTTCAGGGGTTACGGTGGTTTTGGCGCTCTTGGTCATAAAGTTTATCATAGAGAGCTGGTCCCTAGATTAGTTGAGGGCTCTTGGGATGCAGAAATATGCCACGTTGCAACCAGTGGGACACATACAGCTGCTATAACAAAATCAGGTAGGATATTCAAACACTTTCAGGTTTCACACCACCAGGTAGAGAAAATGTGGGTATCTGCTTTTCTTTATGATCGATAGCTATAATTTTTGGATTGATTAATTTAAGTATTTAACTTCTATTTAGCTGATTCATCATTAGTAGTTATAATTGGATTACTGATTTGACAATAAAGTCACTTTTTCATTTTGAACTCTATCTTACTCTATAAATCTCCACATGTTAGAATAATAGGATTATGGTCTGACCCTATTCTTGGTAACAATGTTTGTTTGACCTGTAAGAAAGAGTCCTCCCAGTCAGCTGAGTATAGGAATCTGTCAATCCTGGAAGCACTAATATGATTTTCACCCCTCGATCCTCCAAATAAATGGATCTATCAATTCCAGATCATTGATGTTCTCAGAACATTCAGCCATTGCACCTGGTATTCTGTTGACAATTTGCTCTCTCTGCCACAAACCTAGTGACATTAAAGTCACCACACACCACCCAAGGTCCCTCCCAATTGTTTCTGCTAGTTGCCAATTCACTTCACAACCCTCTTCTGATCACCCTATTACAATCTGCATAGACAACACTCATGAACCAGGTAAGATCCTGACTTATATATGTGAACTTACAGGTGATCATGCCCAACAACCTCCACAAGTTCTCCTATCCACTCTCTTTTATCCCACATTATCAAAATCCCTCTACTACCCCTAGCCTCCAAATGTTCTTCTCCCACCCATCTATTAGCCCACAATTCCTTTAACAGATTGCTTACCTCTCCTTCAATCTTTGCTTCTAAAAGACCATAGATGTTTAGCACCCTACTGGTGAATTAATTGTTTTACCAATCCTCTCTTATCCACACCATTTAACCCCCTCACATTCCATGATACAGTTTTGATTTTCATTGATCACCAATTGGTAGCCTTCTCCTCTTTCTCAATTCACTCTTCAGTTCGCCATCCGTATATTTTACCTCAAAAATTAAATTTCTGACCTCTTTTGGCCTTTTGGGACCAGTTGGTTGTTGCAGCTGCTTGTCTTTGACACCCGCCTCCTTTGGTCAAGCTTCTCACATAGTACCTCTGCATCGTTTTCTAATCTATCAAAAATAGCTCCAAATTCCTTGCTTAATTTGATGATATTTTTCTGCACCCTTGATGTTGCACCATTTTCCACCTTGCTATCACACTCACTGGAGTTAAATTGGATAGGCGTGGGCTCCTCAATTGGAATTAGTTGGCTTGGCATACCTTCCCCTGCTTTCCCCCCTTTTCCTCCTGCATCGACTAGCCCAATTTCTGAGTTCGCAACCATAGGAATTATGGTCACATCGCCCGCACAAGTTCATTCCGTCCCTCTACATGTGATCATCGATCCTTTTTCGGATGACCATCTCCCTTGCTTCATCTTCATGACTAAAGCTTGTCACAGTTCACGGCTCTTCTAACAAACCCAGGCGTGAGTTAATATTGTCAGTAAATGGCTCAGCTACCAGAGGAGCACTTTTACTGATATAATCTTGGTCCTAAAACCATTCAGCCCACCTTCATTTAAATGAAGAGATTAACCAACAGAAGGAGAAAAATAAAAGTGGCCAACTGGCCCTACTCCTTTTGAACTGCTACAACCAGCCACGTGTCCTTTCCCTTTATCCATTTTGTAAAAACCCAGACCCTTCTCATTATCCAAAGGATCTCCCGTTGCTATTCCTTTCCCAGACCTCTGTGCTTTCTGTTTCTCTACAACCAATTGATCCTGGCTGTCTTCTCCCCTTCCGTGAAACGGCCTGTCACCTCTGGGTTGTTCAACAATCCTAGTTTTTTCAAATCTTGCCGGCGCCGCAATCCAGACTGGTAAAGTGATCTCCATTCTCCATCATCTACTTCGATGGATGTCCGAATATTTCTGGCGGTCCCTTGACTTTGAATCGAGCCCTTCTCAGATGGTTCTCGAGCTCCGTTTTCTCTTTTGCCCTGAACCAGCCACCACATTTATCTGCGATCTCTTTCATTACCCCTGTGGACCAGAGCTGGAGTGAAAGACCTAGTGTCCTAATCCAGTACCAGTTGAAATTGGTACGGATTGAGTATGCTCCAGGTGTTGGTGACCACCAATCAAGCTTGATTCTTTTTCCTTGCTTTCTCCAAGTTGCCCCCGGACACCACGGTCATCAAAAAAAAAAAAGAAAAAGGATCCAGTTCATATCAAGAACTTGGATTATAGATCCCTAGCCAAGTCTGATGAGTCCATTTCCAGACATCATTTAGAGTAGGAATTTCATCACACTCAGGGAAAACTTCCAACTAAGCTCCTTCGTAGAAAGAAAATTCTCGATTTGAGGTGAACTTGTTCCCGTGGGAACCTTCATTTTAAAGCTTCTTCAAAGCTTCTTTCTTCTCTAACCAGTCTATTCTCCCTTGTCCTTTCGGCATTTAATGCCTCCTGCCTTGAGTTATCCCTATTAATAGCAATCAGACTTGGGTATCAGACTATGAGACCAAAGTCAATCTGCCATCATTAAATTTATTCTCTGGCACAATAATAACTGATCTAGAGTCCCCTCTGACAGCAATGATCGAAATAAAACGACCAAAATTATTGAACTTCAGCATATAGAGGCTCGTAACCTTATCTCTGCAAAATTATTGAACTCCCCCCTGAGGCCTGAGGCTACTCTGAGCCTTTGTGACACCCAAGACAATGCATCTATGCTTAGTATCCTCCTCCTGATGTAAAACCTGGAACTCTGCACCCATTCATACCACCTCTCACTCATAGACCTTGTCTCAGTCATGTCAAATGACCTCCCCCCCCCAATAAAAACAAATAAAAAAAATCTGATGTAAATATGATTATCCATGATAGATAAAAGGCTTAAACAAAGATAAAGAGTAAATGAGTCTCTGGTGGCCAAATACCTACAGAGAAGGTATCCAGAAGTCCAAAAGGGACCTTAGACGACTCACTCGTAAAATGTGCCTGAAAGCATTTCAAAAATTAATGTGGCAATTTTATATTTTTCCTTTCTTTCTTTCTGCTCACTTTTGTTCAAAGTAGGAGCAACTGTATTACTATATCTGCCACCAGCCTCCCAAGAAGAGAACAAAAGGGAGGATTTAATTACCATTTTTTGATGCATTTACTAAATCATTATGCTATACCTGTACGTATCCCTTTTGTCCAATAGAAATAGAAATCGATACAAAAGGGGATAAAAGTATGTTTCATGGATATTATCCCCATAAGGTTTTTGTAGAAGAGAGCTGAAAGAGAAGTACAGTTATTATGCTTTACATTGCCAATACATGACATATTTTGTTTGCTTCCTGGTTTTCCCTTCCCAAGAATCAAAACCCACACCCCCTCCCAAATATTAAAGAAAGGGAGATGTGGGAGTAATAATTTGGAAAAGGAAAAGGTCTTCCTTGAATAGAAGGAGAAGACCATAGTTGTATAGAAGGCTTTACATCTTAAGCTAGGGGTAGCAAACAGTTGGATCGGGTCGGGTCGAAAATGGATAAAATATCCGACCCACTCAGATATGGATAAAAGATGTGTTGACTAATGGATAATATGGATATCCATATTCTTCATCAAAAAAATGGTTGTTCATATCGTCTATTGCTTCTTAAATAATACGTGAGCTATTTTTTTCTTCTCTTTCTTATCTTCTTATTTTTTTTCCTTTATGGTTTTTAGATTGGGATAATCACGCCACATGGTCATTTGGCAAAAGTAATTACCCAAAAAATGGCCATTCACTGTATATGCATGTATAGTCAGTGTATATTTCATATGTAGTCAAGCTATATTTAGTTTTTGAGTGTATCATAATGTATATTCAGTGTATAGCTCATGTATAAGTAATCTATATTGTATAGTCAATGTATATTTTCTATAACTTTTGACAAGCTATATAGTATAATTATTGTATATTTCCTATAATTTTGACTATTTTTTATGTTAATAAAACATGACTATATTTGTTGTAAACTAATTAGTTTATTGTATATATTTGAAATTGCCCCTTTTAGATTTTGTTTCTATTTAATTTCAGGTACTTTTCATTGAGATTCTGCATGGAGAATAATTGTTTTCAGTACATATGAAAAAGTATGTTTTCAAATATATCAAAATCTCATATGTTGGTACTTCTTTTAACCAGATTTGACTAGGAGAATGAAATTAATATATTTACTCAAAATATAAAAAAATATAGCAAACTAAATCTTAGTTTTATCCATCAAAAAAAAGGAAAACATTGGTGTAGAAGAAATAAGTACTCTCAAATTATAATAAATTCACAACAAACAAATATAATTGAAAACATAAAAAGGAGGGCTTACTCGTATCACTTTCAGGGGTTGTTTGGTAGTTGGTTAGAGTTACGCAAGTATTTAATACAAAGATTCAGTTACCTGTTCCTCAAAAATAAAAAGATTAGTTATGAGAGAATCTATTTATTATTTTATGTGGAGATTAGAATTGCGTAGGTATTAGGAATACAAAGATTAGTTATGAGAAAATCTATGTATTATTTTATACGGGGAACAGTTATTTCATCTTCTATCCTGCATAAAATAATGTGTAGATTTCCTCATAACTTATACATATATTAGTTATGCAGGTTTCCAAAGTGCAAACTAAACATTGAATTAGGTTTGTGAATTTTCTACTACATAGCAAAAGAGTGCTACCAAACATGGTACTCCCTCCATCCCAAGTTTTCGTGGCACCGTTTGACACAAAGTTTAAGAAAGCAAGATAGGCTTTTGAAATGTGTGGTCTAAAACAAATTTTAAACATTTGTGTGGCTATAAAATCATTTCATTAAGGGTGAAAGGGACTTCTCAAGTTAAATTCTTTCCAATTATAGAAAGGTGAGATTCTTTCTAGGACGGACTAAAAATGAAAGTATGCCACATAAACTGGGACAAGAAGAGTATTAGAGCCTGTCTAGATTGGCTTAAAAGTTGGTCAAACTAGCTTTTAAGTTATTTTTAACTTTTGGAAATGTTTGGCAAATCAAAAAAGTGCTTAAAATAAGTTAAAATTTATGAAGTCAAAAGTTAAAAGTTGGTCCCCCCTACTTTTTTCTTTTTGACTTAAAGTCATTTTTGGTTTAAAAGTCACTTTTTAAGCCAATCCTCCTACTTTTGTAAGATTTAATGCATGAATAACTTTGCTCCTAACCAACTGCCAAACGACTCTTAAGAGTATATAATGTTAGTGTAAATGGTTTTTTGTATACTATCAAGTTATTCAAAGAATATTTACAGGTAAGCCTTTACATTAGAATGAGTAATTTGGATCTTACAAGTAAAATATACTACTTGGCCAGTTTTGAATGATGTGATTATCTCATTAAAAAAATACAAAATAATACCCTTAGTTTACTTTTCTTTTTCCCGTTGTGTGTAAATTACTAGGAAATAGGGTGTAAAGATGCAAGTTGTGAGTTGAGTCATGAGTGGCAGATTACCCTTGGGTTATCCATAATTTATGATGGATAGTATGGGTTGATCCTATTTGACCCACTTTTGAAATGATCGGATATCCAACCCATTTAAAATGGGTTGGGTTGGGCAGAGCGGATAGCCGTAAATTTTAACCATTTTGCCACCCATACATCTTATACTTTTGGATGCAAAGTAGCCAATGGTATTTTGAGTTTGATACTTCGTGCCTTTGGGTGTCCCATCTGATGCATGCCTAGGTTGTTGAAACCATTGTTTTAGTGGTAGAAATAAAGCTTTTTTTTTAAGGAGTTTGTCATGACATGAATTTACAGGATGGATGGTTCTTCATTATACTTTGTTCCATTTGTATGATACTATGACTATTTGGAAAATAATTCTTTTTCCTTTGATTATAATTTTTAAGCTTTTCTTATTAATGCGTAAAATTGAAATTAATTCTTTTTATGTAGTTTACTAAATGAAATATATAAGTTTTACTTTAAAATTTGAAGCTTTTAATTTGTACGTTGATTCTCGTCCTTCGATAACCCATTTTGGAAAGGAGATCAGAGGGTTTGTGCTTGAAGCATTTCCCTCCCTCTTTTGTGTGGTAGTGTGTATATGGGAGGTGCACTAGAAACTGGATTGAAGCTCTCACCTTACCAACAAACCGATAGTTGATAGCTGTTGGTCACATCTACCATCAAAACGCTCCAATGAAGATTGAATGTGTGTGTCTACGGCTTATTGAGGGAGTATGTTGTGAATTACTTACTGTTCTAATTATATCCTTTTATTTTACTCGAAATGTTGTGGATGTTAAGTAGAAATTAGTGCCAATTCTTTTCCTTTAACTTGGAGTTTAAATTTTTACTTTATGTCAATAGATGAGCTTTATACTTGGGGCCGAGATGAAGGGGATGGTAGATTGGGTCTTGGTCCAGGTCGAGGCCCAAATGAAGCAGGTGGTCTTAGCATCCCTTTAAAAGTAAAATCACTTCCTGTAAGCGTATCTGCTGTTTCATGTGGTGGGTTTTTCACAATGGCACTTTCATCAGAAGGAGAGCTTTGGAATTGGGGAGGTAAGATACTATTGCCTTTTTGAGGCTTTTCCCTCATAATGATTTTAAGGGAATTTGATTTATTGAAAGGAAGGGTAGTTTGTTCCAGTTGATACCATTATTTGTGTTTGGTCCTTATCAAAAAAATTATACGGAAGGTCGCATCCTGTCTTTCTTTTATCATACTCGAGTGCTGAAGCGTGATGATGACTTCAAGTGGAGGCAAAATATGGCTTGGATGTTGTCTTGATTTCTTTATTGCAAATTAAGTGGTCTAGTTAGTCTTAATCCAAATGCCTTGTTGTGGAGCATAATCCTAGTATTATACTCACCTGTTCCTTCTGGATTAGTCAATTATCTTGATGTCTCACACATCAAGCTAACCTAGAAATTTCACTTCCCTAGCTGATGCAATTCTGTTCATGAACTGCAGTCATCTGATAACAAATTGCATGGATCTGCTCCTTTCTTTTCCCTAAATGGTAGGTTGCAAAAGGGTCAACTTATGTTGCATGGACAGTGTAAGTCTTTTGTGAGACACTTAATATTTGTTAGTGAGTTGTTTCTAAACTGGACATATTCATTGAACATGTACACATTTTTTAAATCGTGTTTGTTCTTGTCGATGAATGTGTACGACTTCCAATTTGCAAATGAAGAACCCAACTTCAATTACATATTTGTATGTGTGTACACACACAAATACTAAATTACTAATTTGTGGGCACATACATTACACATGTATCCGGTGTCAATCTGTCCCAAACTTTTTAAAACAACATAAATGTTATTATCATAATATGTGTGATATATTAAACGAAATTTGAAGGGGAAAAAATATAGGCTCAAAATGAATGAACAATGATCCTATTCAACCAACTTGGTAGTTGAGCTCAAAATGAATAGATATCGTTCGAACCTGCAAAGATGAAGTTATGTTTAATTAGACCAGTACAATTTTATTATATTAATGTTGATTTTGTAAGATACAAACATGTGAATGATCGTAGGTACACGAGCGAAGCTCTGGGTCTATTATCTTTTGGACTGATTCATGTACTTAATTATATGTGTGCGTCTTGTTATCTTGTTAATTATGAGTTACCAAAGAATATAGACCCATAATCAAACATGTGGGGAAGTGGTAGAGATAGATACTTAAATTAGAATGAGAACTTATCAAGGAATATGCCTCAAATTCATTCATTATCTGTTGTTATTCAATAGATATATGTTTAGATTTCTTTAGGGCAGAGGGGTGAACACAATAGTGCACCAAACTTGATAGATTTCTATACTCAAAGTGGGATGAATCCTTCAGACTCATCAAGCAGAAAATCCTGCCCAGGGTTAATTCTGATCACACAACAAAAGACCTATTTCAAGTTCGAAAACTGGTGGCTTTGGTTAGAAGGTTTTACCGAGTTAATCCATCAACGATCAAGGTTTGTGATATATGGCTTCCCTGACCATGTTTTAGGCACCAAACTCAAACTTTTGAAGGGTCATCTTAAAAAATGAAGTAAAACAAAGTTCAGTGAGCTGCTCAACAGGAAGAACATTCTTCTAAATGAATTGGCTGAGTTGGATCAAACACTGGATAACAGTGAGCTGAATGAAGAGAAATGATGATTAGAGCAATTGTTTTAGTTGAGTTGGAATAACTGGCCAGTAGTGAAAAAGCCAGTTGGAGACAAAAATAAAGGGTTCAATGGCTACAACAGGGTGACAAAAATGCCAGATTTTTCCAAAGAATGACAACACACAAAAGGTAAAACACTATTGACAGGTTAGTTGTTAAGAGGTGAAGAGGTACCTGAAAATACCAAGAGAGCAATGTTGGATTGCTACAAACACTTATTATCTGAAACCGAAACATGGAGGCCAAGGTTGACTATGCAAAATGCCCTAAGATCACTCAAGATGAACAAACCTGGCTGCAAAGACCTTTCTCTGAGGCTGAAGTGCTACAAATAATCAAGCAAAGTGCTTAGACAAAGCGCCCCACGTCCAGATGGTTTCACAATGAGGTTCTTCAAAACGTGTTGGGATACAATCAAAGATGCCATAATGCAGACAATACATAACTTCCATCAGAATGAGTACTTTGAGAAATCACTACATGCTACTTTCATTACTTGGACCCTAAGAAGTATGGAGCAGAAGAGCTGAGGGATTATAGACCTATAAGCTTAATAGGTGGAGTCTATATGATCATATCCAAACTCATTACTAAGAGACTGAAGATTGTCTTGGGCAAAACTTGTCAATGACCACCAGATGAACTTTATCAAAGGGAGGCAAATCATGGATGCAACCCTACTAGCAAATGAACTGATACACTCCGGGAACAAACAAAAAACACCTGGAATCTTGTGCAAGCTGGATGTTGAAATGGCTTTTGATCATGTCAATTGGTCTTCTCTATTGAAGGTTGGGTTTGGAGAAAAATGGAGAGATTGGATATTCTTCTGCGGTTTCAACTGTGAAGTCTTCCGTAAGTGAGGTTCCATCCATGTTTAGACCATACCTAATGAAGAGTAGACCCTTGCTGTTGGTTCATGTGGTGAATATCTGGGAACAGAAGTTTGAGACTTCCATTTCCTAACCAGTTATCTTCCCAAAATCTGATCTTCCTCCCATTGTTCACATTAAATTCTGTTTTTGCAAAGAAACCATGCCATAAGCTTCTAATGATCTCCACAAACTGGTTCCATATGTGGATGTCACTTCCTTAGTCTTCCGAGTTCCTTCCTTCCCATATTTGGCCTGTATCACCTTCCCCCACAGAGAATGTTCTTCTAATGAGAGTCTCCACAACCACTTCATGAGAAGACATTTGTTCTGTTTTCTAAGATTTTTGATGGCCAGTCCTCCCTGCTTTTTGGAAAGTAGCAGGATCTTCCATTTGACTAGGTGGAAAGTATTCCTTCTCACCATGCCACAAAAAATTTCTTCTCAGAGCATCATCTCTTTTCTCCACCTTTACTGGAAGATGAAACACGGACATTAACTAAGTTGGTAATGCATCCAAAACGGAGTTGATCAGCACTAATTTACAAACTCTTGATAAATATTCAGATCATTTGTTGCTCTTAAAAATCCAGCAAGTTCAGTGCCCCAGCATAATTATAAACCAAACCCATAATAATGAACCAGACCTAGAAACAAACTTGATGAAGCATCAGGTCTTGTGCCCCCATGGTTTTGATCTGGTAATAGCGGACATGTGATATGTGGGCTTGGCGCACGTCACGACCCTACCATAGCTAAAAGCCTGGTATTTAAATGGAGAAGGGTAGAGGGGGTGGACCTATTATCTGCCGAGTTTCGAACCTTGTGCCCTTGGCTCTTGGGGATTTCTCCATTATAAATAAATAAGTATTGAGTCTTGTACTTCTATTTTGAAACAGGTAAGGATAATAGCAAGTCTTGTGCTAAGTTGTAGAATAGACAGAGTTGGACTTTATCTGGTATAGGACTGGACATTCCAGTTTTGTTCTTTTTTCTCTACTTCCTTGGGTGTACTTAGAACATCTTATTGCCTATTCTGTGGCCTTTCTTTCGTGAGTAACATAACATCTTATTGCCTATTCTGTGGCCTTTCTTTCGTGAGTAACATCAATAACATTTCTGGTCTCTTCTTTTCTCAGCCAACTCAAACTATGAGCTCGGAAGAGGTGACAAATTAGGGGGTTGGAAACCACAACCAGTTCCAAGCCTTAAAGGTGTTCGTGTTATTCAGATAGCTAGTGGGGGATATCATTCTCTAGCTTTGACTGGTAGCTTACAGTGAAACTGCTTTATGTTACATGCATCTCTCATCTATGTATCTGAGCTACTTATGTTAAAAGTATCCTTCACTCTCAGATAAAGGAGAAGTGCTTTCATGGGGTCATGGAGGTCATGGTCAACTGGGTAATTCTTCTCTTCAAAACCAGAAAGTTCCTATCCCAGTTGAGGCTTTGGCCAACGAGAAAGTCATCTATATATCTTGTGGAGGTTCATCGTCGGCAGCTATAACAGGTAAACATGTCACAATCTGTTTGGTTAGATTGCATAACACAAGGATTAGTGCAGAAATTATCATCCATTAGTCGAAGCTCTGAAGAAAGGACTAGAAACAAATTGTTCTTGTCCAATTGTTCCCACTTCCCATCACTGCTTTAGAGACCTGTTGGTTAATAAGCCATGACCCATATTGTATGATCTTTAACTTGTTGTACAAAGGATGTAATGCACTAATGATTAATTTTGCTGGTGACAGATGGTGGGAAACTGTACATGTGGGGCTATGCAAAAGATTGTCAGCTGGGTGTTCCGGGATTGCCGGAGAAACAGTCATCTCCTATTGAAGTCAAGTTTCTTATGGAGGATGATGGACTTGGGAACCATAACGTGCTTTCAGTAGCCATCGGTGCTTCTCATGCCATGTGCTTGGTTTCCAGATCAGGTCACTGAAAGGTTGTATAATGACTCAATAGCGATAAAGCAGTTTTCTGCAGCCTTTTATCTGGTAAAGTACCAGGAAAATTTTAGAGTTCCTACCCTTGGGGAAGATTATTGTTCCAGGAACTTTATTTTCACCTAACTGGAGATTTCCACAGTTTTGAGTATTTTCTTTCCTTTGTACTTTGAAATAAATAAATGTTGAGATGCTTGTTAAATCACCAAAGTAGCGGCTAGGATTAGGGCACAGTTCGCGTGCCTTTCACAGGCTTATCATTGCAGCAGCTTTTGAGCTCTGAATGTTGTAAAGAATAACCACAGACTCTTCCTAGGAAATGTTTTGCATTCTCTTTGCTGGTTCTCTTGATAATCAGTTTTCCTTGACATGTTGATGCTAGGTTTGTAAGCGGTGAACCTGAGAGACAGAAGAGAATACCTATTAAGGCTTCAGCATTTTTGTTTGTATAAATGCTATTTGAGTTGATATCTGCAAAGGCTCATTTTTATGATTCACTTTTACTTGGTTCCTATTATCATTGATTTAAACTCTGAGCAGTTTGCTCAGAGGAATACTTCCAAAATTTGATGATGGAACATTGGTGATCCATATACTTCTGTGGGGTATTTATATTTCAGAACTTGGCCCTTCGATAGATCATCTAACCATTTTTCAGAGTGAAAATTCATTCTTTTTGGTGAGTTGTTCCAGAGTTGTGGTCTGCAGCAACCAAAGTTTATTCTATAGTTGTGGTAGGGGTGGCAAAATGAGTAAACTTTATGGTTATCCACTCGAACTAACCAATGGATAATGTGGATTTATTGGGTTTACCCATTTTTATCCATATCAAATATGAATCGGGTTAGATATTTTATCAATTTTCACCTAACTCATTTTTGACCGGCGCATATCTGACTCAATCCCCTGGTTTGCCAGCCCTAGGATAAAAGGCTGAACTCCTCACTTCCTTAAATATCCCCCCCCCCCCCCCCCCCCAGAAAAAAAAAAAACAAACAAACAAAAAAAAAAACAACCCACACTCACTTCACAATTAGGTTCAGGACTAAACTGGGGAACTCCTTTCACCAAAGAGTATATCACTAAACCATCAAAATGCCTTCATGACACCTCATATGAACTTGTGATGTGTTCTGTCCGTTTTCTTTTGTAGCAGAATGATATTTTCCTGACTATAAAATTAGGGATTTTTTTCACTATATACAATAGCCAAACAAAGCCCCCAACAATAAAGGGCAAATTTCATTAATATACAATAAACAAGTTTGTTTATCAAAAATATAGCCAAGTTTTCATTTATCAAAAAAGTAGCCAAAAATTAGAGATACTATAAAGCCCAAAAATAGCCCAATTCCCTTATTCAAAAGGCAATGGCATAATCTGATTCTCTCTAGCGAGCAAACAATGGCTTCTCTCAGATTTCGCCGAGGATATCTCAAATTTGTCGGAAAAGCATCAATTTCACCGGTGATTCATTGTCAATTCTTCAATTTTGTCGGTGATTTAGTAATTTCTGTTTTGATTTTATCAATTTCTCTATTAATTCTTCAATTTTGATGGACTGTTTCACCATTCTGATTCAACACAACGAGGAGTGGGACAACAACAACAACAAGCCTAGTATAGTCCACCATGTGAGGAGTGGGAGATTAACAATAAATACGTCAATTATGTTGTTGATGCTGTTATCAATTCTGATTGAAATTTTGAAGATCTAACTACTGTTGTTTCTACACAAATTGGTGTAGATTCCGCTGTATACTTGATGGAGATCAAATATGTCCTCACTGATCAGATTCCAGCTATATTGATACACAATAACATGAGTGTTAGGGTTTATATGGAATTGAAACGAAAAAATTCAAATCTATCTTCATATCCACTTTGTGTCATGCTAAAAGGAATTTTTATGGAGCACTTCAACAGTTTGATTGCAGTTGCTAGTATACAAAAAATATACAATGCTGATACAATTCAAATGCTTGAGGCTAGAATGATAGATTGTGGTGAAGTAGTGGGAGAGAAGGAAAATCATATTATTGATAATTGCTTTCACATGGAAGTTGAGAAACGACAGATCTATAAGGATAAGAAGACGATTGTCAAAGTTTTGAAGAACTATGCTATTCGAAATTAGTTTCGATTTAGGGTCAAAAGATCAAGTTCAACAAGGTGATGTAAATTGTTTGTATACTTCTGTATATTGATTATACATTCTTATGTGATTGTTTATGTTTTTATTAGGTATGACCTTCGCTGTATTGATGAAAATTGCAATTGGTCGTTCAAATCTTCAAGCATAAACAAGTTTGATCTATTCAAAGTTCGATGTTTCAATAAACTTCACTCTTGCAATGTGCTCGAATTATATATGACACAAGTCAAGCTAATTCAATCATTATTGCAAGTTTGGTGATGGAGAAACTTGATGATCCTAAGACTGTCTATACACCTAATGATATCATAAACGACATTCAAAAGGATTATTTTGTTGAGCTGACTTATATGCAAGCATAGAGGGCAAGACAACAAGCAATGGAACTGATAAGAGGGAACCCTGCTGGATCGTATTGTAAGTTGTCGATATACTTATATATGATTGCGCATACAAATTTAGGATCAGTAACAAGGCTGCATAAATCAGAGGATGGACGCTTTCTATATTGCACTTGATGCATCGATCAAAGGATGAGATTATTGCAGACCTATAATGGTTGTAGATGGAAGCTTTTTGAAGGCAACATATAGAGGGACCATACTTATTGCTTCAACACAGGATGTTGATGGTAATGTTGTATAAGGGTGTATAAGAATTGTATAATGTTTGTATAGTCTAGTATATGCTGAATTTTCAGATTCAAGTTTTTATATTAACTGCATACTTGTTGTATAAGGGTGTATAGGAATTGTATAATGTATGTATAGTCGAGTATATGTGTGTATATGCTAAATTTTCAGATTCAAATTTTTATATTAACTATATACTTTCTGTATAAGGGTGTATATGAGTTGTATAATTCTGTATAGTTGAGTATATGTGTGTATATGCTGGTTTGAAGATTTTAGTTGGTATATAAGAGTGTATATGAATTGTTTGGTGTCTGTATAATCTAGTATATGTGTGTATAGACTAAAATATCTATTTCTTAGATTTTGCTACTTGCAAGTCATATTTTGCCTTTTGCATATGTCATAGTTGATTCAGAAAATAATGGATCGTGGGAGTGGTTTGTCACACCCCGAGAGGGTACCCTAGGCCTGACTGGCACTTAGAGACCATTGCTGGCCCTAAGCGAACCACTTGATCTGATCACTCATTCAATCACTCAGTGGAAGACTCAACTCAATAGATAATTAATTCAAGTGGGCATTTAGAAACATCATCATTAATAAGTAGATAATAGATTGAAAATACTCAAAGTATAATGTAACTTAATGTTATAAATTCAATAATGAAATTATGATTTAAAAACAAATTCTGAAGAAATCCTTCTACTCAACTCTACTCTGTCTATGAAGCCTCTAACTGACTCAAAAGATGGTGCCGAGACAAGTCCACGACTACCTCAAACTGGTAAATAAAGACTGAAAGATAAAGACTCAAGAGCTCCTCTAAATGCTAAGAGGTCTCACCAAAATTGAGTAGAAAGTTGATCTTCAACGGTGTGTATGTTGATGATCTATAATTCATGTGTCTGCATCATAAAGTGATATGGCCAAATGACGTTAGTACATGGAATGTACAAGTATGTAATATAGTTGAAAGGAAACTTACTCAATGACACTCAACTCAACTCAATTCATGGGACTCACTATGAAATGACTTAACTCAATAAAGGATGAAGTAAAATAATACAAATGCTTTAAATAATATGCAGTAAGAGATGCAGCTCAATATATAAAAAATATAATATTTTACTTTTAGAGAGTTTCTCTAATCGACAACCATTACTTATGAGCTAGTGATGATACAATGTGTAAAACTATCGTTGCCACTGCCGTCCAATACCTTTCCAGGGCAAAGGACACTTAAACTCATGGATCCAATATAAAAGTCCTCTTTTGGGACAAGAGAGGCTTGACCTCTATCCTACGTTGGCTACATAGTTTATGAGCTCACCCCATATCGGTGCTCAATACTACTCCCAAAATAGTTTATTATGCTCATATACATCAAGTGAGTAAAATATTCAAAATATTCATTTAGTCTCTTTTGGACTTAGCCCCATATCGGTGCTCAATACTACTCCCAAAATAGTTTATTATGCTCATATAATGTGACTTCTCAACTCAATTTCAAAATAGAAGTTTAATGAAATATTGCTCAACTCGTTTATACTCAAAATACTAATGCTCAAAATGTAACTCAAGAGATTTCTCAACTCATGCTCAAACTCTTTCTCAAATCAAAGATGACACTTGTTATTCTTTCACTCAAAATAAATGCATAAAATATTTAATGCAAGACGTTCACAACTCGTTCTTTAAAACTCCGTCAATGCATAATGTATAATAAAATCTCAATTAGGGTTCATATGGATACAAACACGCACCCACACTCTCAAAAAGACTCAATTCAAGAAATTCATCAAAGATTATCATAATACATGTAGAATAACACAAGGAAATTTATATACGAACTCAGTAGGAATGATAGATAATTCAAGAACTTGATTCATGGAACTTTGAAACTCATCTCGACTAAGAAAACTGAAGATGTAGGGCACGTGGATGGACTCAATCCAAGTTATGGGTAGCTTTACATACCTTAAAAGCTCCATAAATCTTGATGAAAAATCTTAACTTGAAGAAGAACAATCAAGAGACCCTTTCTTGAAATTCTTGGATTTATTTTCTTGGAAACTCTATGGTTAGGATTTAAGATTTCTCTTAGCGATTCATGAATAGATAAAGAAGTTTGGTTTGAAAAGCTTGAAATCTATGAAGAAGGACTTATCTTGTTGATGAGTCTTGAAAAAGAATCCTAACTTGAAAATTCTTGAGCATTAATGTTTAGGAGTGAATGAAAGAGTTTTTAATGAAGAAAAACTGATTTTTACACGTTTAGGGACATTAAAATAACTCCCCAAAGGGTTATAGGATAAAAATACCTTTTAAAAAAATAAAAGAGGCGTCATTTGGCTTAAGCAATGGAGTCCGCGTCCTCTCTGCATCGCGGATCCATCGCGGACTTCTACCAGGATGAAACATCTTTAGTAAAACGGTCATAACTTTTTAATCCAAACTCTAAATGAGGCCAATTTGGTGGCTTTGGAAAGAGGACACATAGATATTTAATTTGATAGGTCATGGAACATAGAACACTTAATATTATGAGAGATATGGTTGTTTAAATTTGACCCATATAAGATCTTATACGAAAACTTAATCGATAAAGGATCTTTGAACTCGACTTAGTACTAGAGGTTTCTCATGACCCCAATTCACCTCAAATACACTTTAAATACTTATGAATTGATCCTAAACATATATACAATTAAGAGTCATTGGGTTTGGACCTATACGCACAAGAAGAATGATTCAGGTCTTAGCTTAAAAGTTTTTGGGGTATAACAATATCTCCCCCTTGGGATCATTCGTCCTCGAATGATGAGAATGCTAGAAAATTTCTCAAGTCACGAGCGCAAATCAAGAACTCAGATACTCAAACACTCATACAATCAATCCATCATTACTCGGACTCAAGAATACTCATCATATACTTAAACTCAGAATGAACATAAACTCTAAGATAGGAAAAAGGAATATTACCATCAATATCATCATTGGAAGGCATGAATGCAATGCAATAACTCAAAGACTCAAGCTCGTGAATGACTTACTTAATTACTCACACTTAAAAAGGTACTTTCACAGAGATAGGAATAGGAACATTAACTTCAACATCGACACTAAAACAAAAATGAGAGGAGGGCTATAATCTCTAATGTTTTTATCAAACTTTCTTATAACTTAAGGAAAGAGGCTTATGAGCCTGGTATAAGAGTATGACCACTATGAATTAAGTGACACAATTGATAGGTTTCAAGCTTAAATACTCTTCTTTCCACATACAACTCTTTCTTGGTTGCAATGCATAGCTCCCACAATGATACATATGACTACCTTCACAAGTCCTAGGACTCCAAATCTAACTGCATGCTCTTACTATGTTCAAGTCTAAGTTTCAACAGCCAACGTTTCTACTTTTTCTTCCTCTTTTTGGTTTTGCCATCATCTTATTCTTTGTTACCATTTCGACCATAAATTCTGCCAGTTATCTCCGACTCACTAATTGCACCACCTAACTCTTTTCTGGCCATTGCATACTCCCATAATAAAATTGCATCTCTTGAATGAATTATTTGTACATCAAAACCTTTTTTTGGAGTTGAAAAAGGTTTTTCCATTATGAAATACTCAACAAAGTCTTCTACGAATGTAGCACTGTCCCTACAATAATAAAAAAAATAAAATAAGAAAATAAATCAAAAGCTAGCAGAGAAAAACACACATAAAAATAAACTAAACTTACACAATTTTTTGTTGTGGAAGTTCATCAACAAGCTTGATATCTGAAGGTGCAGCTAAGTCCTTTCCAAAATATGCATTGCTAAGACAATCAATACCTTCTTTTTTTTGTAAAATTTTGTTGTCTCTAGGTAAATAGGCATAAACTCAGCATATGATGCTACAACATCACGAACAAATTTATCATTCACAGCTGCACACTTCAAATCATACACATAAATGCACCTATTTTTAATAGTGAAGATACCCAACACCCAATGCCAACGACTCTTTATGTGAATTGGTATTAGCACATGATCGACTGTATGCCAAGAGACATTGGCATCCATAACAAAGCCAAGAATATACTCAGATGCAATATGATCCACCGGAAGCACACTTTTATCTTTTTTATTTTGAACAAACTTTGTATGTAGATCAAACAACTCATTGTGAAATAGAAAATCAGTTGTTGTGAACTTCACGTTAACATTCAGACCATACTTTCCCTTCTTCCTCAGGTAATAAAAGATCACATCAAGATGCTGAAAATAACAAAATACAGAGCAAATAAGCATATACTAGAAAGTATAAGCAATCTTCACAGTACTATACACAGGCTATTCAGTATTATACATGGCTATACATGAAATATACCCCAAAGCAAATGCTCATAACTTAACTATACATAAACTATACACTGCGTATACAGTTTGATACACTAAAAAGTGACTACCTCATGTTAGTAACATCACCTATATATGAATGAAACTAGAAGAAGTATCTCACTAAATCAAAGAGTGAAAAAGTTTTAAAAATTTTATAGGAAAAAAAGTAAATCATGTTGTGTTGCTCAATCCATTATCAACAGTGTATAACTTTATGAACCATCCCTTTGCATTCAAAATATAAGCTCCAAGATCAAGTGAAATCTGCCTGAAAAATCAGTAGAAACAAAATAAGCAAAATATAGTAACTTAAAAAAATGTAGACAACTTTATGAAGACAACTTACTCTTTGTTGCTCTTTCACTGTTTAATCCACTTTAAAAATGACTCCAACAATTCAGAAGGAGCATGCATATCAACATCACTCTCAAAAGGATGCTTTCTATTAAAGATGTCATTTTGCGTTCCTGTTGGCAAGGTATTCGTGCCTGAATCAAACTCAGTTACAAATGGAGACTTGTAATGAGTCCCTGGAAGCTTTACTCTACGAGATTGTTCAGACATAATATTCTCGGCCACTCCTGAATCTTTATCGACAACCAATTTTGGATCCACAACTTTATTTAAAAATAAACATCAGGAAAAAAAAATGTAAAACTCAAGAAGTACTATTAAACAAATAAAAATCAAATTACTAAACCCTGTATCAACAAATGAGGAGACTTAATTTTAGGAGTTACTTGAGCAACAACTTTTTCAATTGTGTCTGCTTTTGCATTTACAGCTACACAAAGCATAAGACAATTTATAAAAAGTGTTGATAAAATAAAAATAGATACAATAGAATAAAAATGAAATATACAAAATAACTTGAAATCTTAAAAACTAACAAGTAGAAGCATCTACCCCCTTTGTGGCAACACCACCATAATCAGTTGTGTCATCATGGGGGATTTCATGATATGCATCTTATCAACTCGATAATGCTCATCGCCATCAGACTCTTTTATTTTCTTGTCCTTCATAAGTTTGAACAGTTCTTCGAATGAAGATGCCACAAAGTCATTCAATTTTTTCACTTTTTCATTAAGCTACAGTTAAATTTTTTAACAAAAGTTAAAAGAAAGAAGAAACTAGTACACTACAGAAAGGCAAACAGATGTTACAACTCCAAGTTTGTTCCTGAGTTCTATGATCTCAGACTTCAAATCATCAAGCTTCAAAGGCGGAGCTTGCATCAGAGAAGGCTCTTCTTTGGTTTTTTTTCTGTACACAACAGCTAACAGGTTTGGGAGGTAGAGGTGTAAAAATCATCAAAATCATCATATACTTCATGAGATTTGCACATTTCACCATAGAAGGCCGAAGATAAGTGATGCACCATAGATTTACGGTACTTTTAATCCATTAAACTGAAGAATAAACATGTCTGTTTAGTATTTGTTAGCATATTTGATGCTAGCTCTGAGAATTGGTTGAGGAATCACAGCACTGAAGAAAGAATTTTTTGGAGTTTATGAGCTCATCCTACGACTTGTCTTTCTTTATACGGGTACTAGGTATCAATCATCAAGAACAAAAGAGAAAAATAAAAGTTGAACTAAAGATTACGAGTGAAGTAAATGACTTGTTTTCAGCCTTACGGGTTGTCAAGTGAAGTCGTCAAGAAGAAGTGAAAGACGAGGGAAAAGTGAAGAAGACAAGTCAGTTCTACGACTCGTTCATATTCAAACAAGTCGTACAACACACTCGTAGCTTGAAGTTACTGATTATGAAGTCTACGACTCCAGTTGACAAGTCATCCTCAGAGTTACGAGCCATAGAAAGTGTTCGTGAAGAAGAAGAGTTCCTTAGTGCAAGGTGAAGAATTACGAGCTGGGTCTATGACTCATCATAGTTGGTACGATCCGTAGAAATGAGCCATAGACCCGAACCGACTTAAAGTTTCCTATGTTCTCCAATTTCATATTTACTTAGGATTTTTTTCTATAAATACACTTCTTAGATCTAGTTTATTTTATGCACGTTTTTGGGTTTGAGAATAGAGTTTTAACTACTTTTGGGCTTTTATTCTTGAATTCCAATTTTTGTTATTGATATTTTACATTCGAATTTTATTGAAGATTTTGGATTCTTAAAGTTACTTTGTAAGTTCATGATTGCTTTTAACATAAATATTATTGATTATGATCATGTAGTTATGAGTAGCTAATTCCACAACTAGGTTTGTGGAACCATGAAGAATTAACGATGTAGAACTTAATAAAAAATATTTCTTGAATAGTGTGCATGTATTATTTTTCCCTTCATTTTGATTACTCTTTAATGGTGGCCAACGTTAGAACTCACCTTATCCTTACTTGCCGACTCAAGGAGGTAACAAATAGGAAAAGGGATTAAACAATGAGATTTGGGGCTAATCATCCTTATCTAATTAACTTTAACGGATCAAGAAATAGCTAAATCTGGGATCATTGGTAAATGTTAGCAAAGCATACACTCGTAGACGGATCAAGTTGCGTAGTAAAATTCACTTATTTGTCGGATCAAGGACTTAGGTGAAATTAACTTACCAATTCTACATGTAACACACTAAAAAATGATTACTAATAAAAAAGGTCTACCTAGTTAAGGATTCATGGGGAACACATAAAACCCTAGTTTCTATTCATATTGATTTAAACCACATTAAGCCGTACTTTTGTTCGTTGATGCTTGTTATTTGTTGTTCATTAGTTTATAGAAATCCCCCCTTTCTTTACGGAAATAAATTGATTACTAAAATAGATAATAAACGATTGATCTAAAGTCTAAATCATATTCCTCATGGGGTTGACCCTAACCTTCGTTAGGTTCTATATTTGATCAATGATCGCTATATACCTTTTTATGGAGGTGTAATTTGAGCATCTCAAATGTTGGCGCCGTTGCCAAGTTTATGAAGGATCTTGTCAAAAGGAAGAGAATGGTAAGCTTTGAATCGGCCGATAACTTGCATCATTGTAGCATAATCGTCACTCGCTCTCTTGTGTAAAAGAAAGAAGAACCAGACACATTCACCATACCATGTACCATTGGGGTATTCAACTTTGCAAAAGCATTATACAACTTGGGTTCTAGCATTAGCTAGATGTCGCTAGCAGTGTTCCGATAATTGGGCTTAGGAGCTCCCAAATCAAGGTCAATGAGGATCTTGATGACAGATCGTACTGTGAAGAAGCCCATGGGAATTATTTATGGTGTTTTAGTGAAGGTCGAATTATGCATATTCCTTGCTGACTTCGTCATTCTTGAATGCGAGGTAGACTTTGATGTTCCTATCATTTAGGGTAGATCAGACGTGCTTTGGTAGACATAGAAACTGGCCAACTAAAGTTTCGACTAAATAATAAAGAGGTGATGTTTGATGTATGTCGAGCAATGAATCATCAAAATGATCCACGAGTTGTTTTCGTGATTGATTTGTCAATGATTTGCAACCAGAAATACCTATTGAAGAAAGGTTGGGTATTGAAGCTCTAGCTGCTGTCATCATGAACTTTGATAAAGATCATATTGGAGAGATGAGATAGTGTGTGCATTAAATGGCCTGGGTACTTTCAATCACGCACCAAAGAGACCCGACTTAGACTTGAAGAATAGAGCAACTACATCTGCGAAACTAGCCATCGAGGGACCTCCAACTTTGGAACTCAAAGCGCGGCCATCTCACTTGCAATATGCATTATTGGGACCTAACAACAAGTTATCGGTCTTAATAGTTGCTGATCTTCACCAAAAACAAGTGGAAACTCTTACATAGGTCTTGAGGCATTTCAAAAGAACAATAGAATGGTCCATAGCCAATATCATAGGCATACCACCGGGCATATGTACTCACAAAATCCAACCTATGTCAGATTTCAAACTAAGCATTGAACACCAATAGAGTCTCAACCAACCTATGCAAGAGGTAGTCAAAATAGAGATCATCAAGTGGTTTGATGCTGGAGTTGTGTATCTAATTGCAGATAGTAATTAGGTAATTCCTGTCCAATGTGTGACAAAGAAGGGAGGTATTATGGTGTTGACAAATGAGAATAACAAGCTTATTCTAATAAGGCCTGCCATTGGCTGGAGGGTATACATGGATTATCGCAAGCTAAACTCATGGATAGAAAAAGATCACTTTCTAATGCCTTTCATGGATCAAATGCTATACCGTCTCCAGTGGCGGAACTAGGAATTTTACGAAGGGGGTTCAAAAAAAATTAAATACGCTAATCGCCTATTCATATTCATAAATAAACTGATCGGGTCAAATATACCTGTTTTGCAAGAAGCGGGGTCTTTCTCCATTTTTTTCAATTTCTTTTGAATTATCTTTAGCTCCTGAAAGTGCAAATGGAGAGCAAACATAAACTTTTACATTTAAAAAGACTTAAAATAAACACCATCTCAAAATAAAAGCACTCTTTCTCCACAAAAAAATGACGTAAAATGGCTTCAAAATAATACAAAAATACCCTGAACAATATAAATTATTATATCTTGATATGTATTACAAAACATAGTGATAATTACACCACCTTGAAGGGGGATTAAGAAACCAAACATACGAATAAGCCTATCAAAATATTGTGTTGCAATTAAAATCCAACCACATACACTATTACAATTGTATTCTACGAGATTTCATATCTTGGAATGTCTTAATAATAGCATCATTAGAAATACTATCAAATACATCTTTTTCTAAATAAGGCACCAAACAACCACTAAAAAAATCATCACTCATTTGGCTCCGCAATTCATTCTTAATAAACTTCATTGCCGAAAAAGCTCTTTCAACGGAGGTAGTGGCAACTGGTAGAAGTAGAGAAAGTTTCACTAAATGGAATACCAAAGGATAAGTAAAATGTTTCTTTGTCTGAACTAATCTTTTGGAAAGATTACAATGCCCATTTATATCAGAGAACCTTTCATCAACATCACGAACATCAACAATATAACTTGCAAGTTGATTCCTAAGAGCATTCATATTAGATTCATCAAAGTCATCTGGATATAATTCCGCCATTCTCATTACTTTTTTTTTGGACCGTTTTCGTCATCTACTTATTTACTCTAATATTCTTGTCTGACCTTTTTCTATGCTTTTATTGAGCCAAGGGTCTGTCGGAAACAGCTGTCCTACATTGGTAGGAGTCAGGTCTGCGTACACCCTCCCCTCCCCAGACCCCACGATGTGGGATTTCACTAGGTTGTTGTTGTTGTTGTATTATCATTACTTTTTTGATGTCAAAACTTGAAAATGAGTTAATTGGATTCAGGCAAGCAATTCCATGGAGCAAACTGGTAGTCACCTCATCAAAATGATTATTAAGTTCTTGAAGTTGCCAATCAATAATATTTCAAAACACTTCAACACGATAATGATGTGATATTATATAGTTAGAAAGCTTTCGTCGTGATCTTAAAGATCTAATATATGGCTCATCAAAGTTAGGTATCAAAACATCATGTTGGATACAAAATGTAGATACCTTAGCAATAAGAGAGTCCCATTCATCATCCCTTAAAACTTGCAACCTTCTCTTTGCTACTTCAACAAGTAGCATGGCATTTGCAATATCTTGCTCCTTTTTTTGTAAGAATTTATTAAGCTAATTTGTAATTCCTAAAACATCTCTCATCAAATGCAACATGAAAGCAACCTCATATGTTCGACAAGCTTCGAGATGTCCCATTGCCTTAGCTCTTTCATCCAAATTTCGTGCATCAAGAGCAAGTGATTCAAGAACATCAAGAATAGAGCCAAACATAATAATAAAATTATTAAAGGATTTATAATGAGATCCCCAGCGAGTGTCACAAGCTCTTGAAAGACCAAGTTGTTGATTCAAGCCCCTACCGGTTGTAAGTTCACCCATATCTAATGCCTCTTTAATTATTTCTTTTTGAGAATTTCGTAATTCATCCATACGTTTACAAGATGATCCCAATACATTTAAAATATTTGAGACCAATACTACAAGTTTTCCCACTTCAGCACACTTTTTAGGGACCCTAACAAGAGTTAGTTGAAGTTGATGAGCAAAACAATGGATGGAATGAGCCGATCTACTTTCTTGCCTAATCAACATTTTAAGTCCATTGATCTCACCTTGCATATTGCTTGCCCCATCATAACATTGTCCATGCACACTTGATGGACTCAAAGAATGTTAAGCAAGTAAATTAACAATTGCCTCCTTTAGAGATGGAGCACTAGTATCTTGAACATGAACAATGTCAATAAGTCGCTCCATCACAAATCCCTTTCTATCAATATATCGAAATACAATAGCCATTTGCTCCTTGCGTGACACATCAAAGGATTCATAAACGAGCAAGGCAAAGTAATCACCATTTAATTCATCAAGAATAACTTTAACGGTCTTTATTTTACATGCACTCACAATTTCTTTTTGAATCTTTGGAGAAGTCATTTGATCATTTTAAGGAGCATGTTCTAGTACATTATCACAAATTTTATCATATTTGTTTGCATACCATGAGAGAATTTCAAGAAAATTACCCCTACTAAGTGATGATTTAGATTCATCATGACCTCGAAATGCAAATCCCTGAGTTATGAGAAGTCTTACTACATCAACCGAAGCACTTAAGCGAATCCAATATCCATACTTGAGTTGATTAGATTGCCTCTCAAATGAAAATTGCATAGACTGCCGTTGTCGTAATAAATCTTGATTTTCTTTTTTGATTGATTATGTATGCTATTTGGTTGACCAATATGTTTGTCAAGACTACTCTTTTTATTCCAACTCTTAAACCCAACACTTGAAAATACTTCACCTCCTCCTTGATGAATGTTATGGTCTTTAAATAGATAACAATACAAATAATAGAATGCATCTTTACTAACACTATACTCCAACCAATCATGATATACATCATCAAACCATTGATGATTAAAACGACGTACTGATCCATAAATATTTGTTTGAAGATACTTATGCACTGCTAAACGAGGTTGGGAAGGACCATTTAAAAGGTATGCTCTTCTAATAATATCACGATGATTTGGATGATGGTTCAATATTGAGATTCTTTCACCGGGATCAAACTTTAAAGAACCCAAATCAAATTCTTGTGAAGAATGTAATGATACTTCCGAATGATTAGCATTTTCTTCTTGGTTAGATTGACTATGACTTTGAGAGGCTAAACTTAATTTTGAAATTTTGGTGAAATACTTCTTCATTGATTCTTGAAACTGAATCGCAAACACTAAGAGCACATAAATAAGACAATAAATATCATTATACCAAAGCAAAATCCATATAGATTTCTGAAAAAATTTTCTAAAATTTTTAAGAACAAATAAAATGAAGAAGAATTAAGAACTTACTCTTAAAGGCAGTGGACGGCGGACTGTAATGACCCTCAAGGTCATTTTTTTAGAATTTTTGTAAAGTGACCATTTTACCCATCCCTTTAGATGTCCTGAGTCATTTTTAATTGTTACCGGATGTTGATTTTTAGAAAATCCTATGAAAAGTTAAGTCTTTGGAAATTTTGAGTTTCATAACCTTTAAATGTTAAAAAGTGGTTTTTGGGGTCAATTGGAGCTACGGGTCTCAAAATGGAATTCTGTCGATTCCAGCAGCTCCGAAATGTCGAAATAGGCTTAGGAGACTTTACGGAATCAGTTTTGGAGCTGTAACGAAGATTTGAGAATTTGAGGAACTTTAAGTCAAGATTTGACTTTGGTCAACTTTTGGAGTTCCGATGCTCGGAATAGAATTCCGACAACTCCGTTGGATTCAGGAGATGGTTTTTGGTCTAGAAGAAGTGTTGTTTGATTTTTTAGAGGTCTCGAGTCCATTTTGGTATTTTAAAGGCCTAAGTTAGTTTAGTTGCGACTTTTCGAGTTTTGGGTCAACGAGATCTCGAATTCAAATTTTGATGGTTCCATCAGCTCCGGAATGACCAAATTAGGCTAGTAGCACTGTTGGAATGACTATCGAGGCAATCGATACGAGTTTGAGGCCATTTGACGCTTTTGACTTTTAAACTTAGCTTATGGTTGACTTTGGTCAACATTCTTGGAAAACGCGCTCAAATGAAAATTCTGGCAGCGCGGTTAGTTCTGAAATATTGATTTTGGTCTAGAACGACCCTTCGTTCATTTTTTGAGGCTTCCGAACTAATATCGAGGCCCGTTGTGGAATGAGACTTAAAATGACTTTTGGATGTGGGACCCACTTTTTATTATAATAACCTCGTATGAGAATTCTGAATGAGCCATTGAGTCCGAAATATCAAATTTAGTAAGGTAGCATATTTGGTTTATTTTTATCGGATTCCGAACGAATTCCGAGGGTCCATTCGAAGACTTTAAATAATGGAAAACCAGAAAAATCTGGTGCAATAGTGCAGATTTTGCACCAGATTTTCAGATTTTTCTCCTCAACTTTGAACCCTCATTTCTTGAGTTCTAGAGCTCCAAATTGGGTGATTCAAAAGGCAAAATTGTGAGGTTTTTCGTGGAGAACGCATTGGAGAGATTGAAAACTGATTTGGAGCAGTCGATTCAGGTAAAAATCGTGATTTTATTTGCAGCAGTATCCATTTTCGGAATGGATTTTTGAAGAACTTTGACAAGTTATATCTTGACCAATATAAATCCGATTTTGGTGATTCAAGGGTCTAAATTCAATAGAATTTCGTGATGAATCTCGTGGTAATCTCAGAAACGCTAGGAGAAGCTTCGTTTGAGCTAAAAATGCGTTTTTAGTTACTGATTTAGTCATTTTCAGAATGAAATTTTGTGGAATTTTGAAAAAGTGTATCTTGGTCAATATAACTCCGTTTTGAGTGATTCTTGAGGCTAGATTATGGGGTTTTTCGCAAGGATCATCATAGTGTAATTTGTTTGGGTTGAAAGAGTCTCGTATTTCCAAAATCTACTGATTTCGATGCTGCCATTTTTGGTTCTTTAGTCCGAATTTATGAGTTTTAGTTGTTTGATCGTCTTGCATAATTTCCCACCCCGAATTGTATTATAAATCAAATTTTTGAGCTTGGGGTGACGTTTATAACCTGTTTTGGGGGTCAAATCCGGAATTTCGTATGTGGGCCCCACAATTCCCGTTTTCGACCCAAAAATTGGTCCATCTCCAAAAATTATGAAATTAGTGTCTAAACGACTGTATCGATATTGTGGTTCTATTTTTGATAGCTTGGCAGCGTTCCGAGGCCGTTCGAAAGGGAAAAGCTCCAGCATAGTGATTTGGAGCCCGCGTGTTTGGCCTACAGGTAGGCTACGGTTTACCTTTCTTTAGATTGAGCCGAAATGTGTGAAAGCATGTTGAAATAGTTGGAATTTGGGTTGGGTAGTTTGATTGTATATCTTAGGTGTTAGAAATCATGCTTTAGGCTTATTATCGGGTTTTCAGATATTTAGAAGCATGTGTATCTTGTCGTTATTTGTTAAGTATTATAAGTAGAGTATAATGAGCATGTTGTTGATACGGTGGGGTATGTTGGCCTTAGTATAGGATGTAAACTTGCTTTAGATGTCCCGGCGTCGCCTCGGTAGACTTAGATCCTTGTAGAATGGTGTAGCGGGCTAGTGCCTGGTAGTTTGGCCTTAGCTAGGCGTTACTCTTGATCTTAAAAATACCATCATCCATAACTCGATATAATCGTGACTTTTGTGAGGCATCGGCAACACTAGATTTCGTGATCGTTGACTTTGGCTCAGGTTTTAGTTTTGGCGGCATATTGGTTGACTCATTGGAAAGGAGATTCTCGGTACTATTATTGTTTAGTTGGAAAGGAGAATATTCGGCACCATAGGATAAAATATCTGTGAGTATCCGGGTACCCAGTCCCGGCCTCCATTCTAAATTATCGAGGAGCATCCGGGTACCCAGCCCCGGCCTCCACCGACTTGCTAGTATGACGAGCATCCGGGTATCCAGTCTTGGCCTCGATCATATCGATGTGTTACAGCGAGCATCCTGGTACCAGTCCAGGCCTCGACTGCACAAATGTATTACGGCATGCATCCGGGTACCCAGTCCCGGCCTCGACCGTAATGATGTATTATGGCAAGTATCCGGGTACCCAGTCCCGGCCTTGGCCAGTATGAACATTCGGATGAGCATCTAGGTTCCAGTCCCAGCCTCAATCCCTAAGGCACCCCTTATTCGTTGACTTTTTGAGATTTTGGGTTTGGAAATGATATAATACTTCGGCTCCTAACATCGCAGATTCTTGGTTCCTAGCCTTGGTAGTTGTAGCTATTCTGTGTACTCGGCGGGCTTATAGGGGTTCGTCCGAGTTTTTATTTAACTTGCGCACGAGTGTCCCGATTGTGCTTATGGGGGCCCGGTTGGGTATAGTTAGATGTAGTTTTCATAAGTAGTACTCTTTTCCCATTTGATGCTTATGTTGACTCCTATTTAGGCTATTCTTCTTTTTCATATTGTTTTTACCTTTTCTGCTCAGTCGGCCTATGATGCCTACTGGGTACCTGCTGTCTTGATATTCATACTACACTCTGCATCTACTTTCGCGATGCAGGACCGAGCACCAGCTATCGTCGTGGATAAATCAAGCCTGTTGCAGTCAACTTCGGAGACTAGGGTGAGTACTTGACGTTTTTAGATCATTCTTGTCTCCTTCAGCATGGATGGCTCGTCTTTTGCCTTATGAGACTAGCCAGTTGTTTTATATCTTTTTGGTCCACTTTCGGGACTTATACTCATATTTTATTTTGTAGCAGCTCTGTACTTGTGACTTCCAGGTTCTGAGAGGGATCTTTAGTTATTTAAAACATGTTTTGGTTTACTTCCGCTTATTCATTCTGTTTACTTTTATAATTCAATGCTCTTATATAGTTTTAGCCTTCAAACACATTACTTGAAGTTCCGGGTTGACGGGTTGGCTTACCTACTAGAGGGTTATAGTAGGTGCCATCATGACTTACGAAATTAGGTCATGACAAGTTGGTATCAGAGCGCCAAGTTCATTGGTCTCACTTGTACAGAGCTAACGTCTAGTAGAGTCTCGCGGATAGGTGCGGAGACGTCCGTAACTTATCTTCGGGAGGCTACAGGATGTCATTAGGAACATTCTCTATGTTGTATCATTTCGTGCAGTGTTGTGTCTTATTGATTCCGTGAAATCTCATTTGTTCCACTCACTCTTTCGCAGGAATAGTTCGTACACGCGGTACCACTGGTCATGATAACACACCAAGGCCTGGCATGCCTAGAGGTCGTCCTCGTGGGACAGGTAGGGGAGCAACACCAGCTTCCAACCCGGAGATAGAGCCAGAGCTGGTAGAGGATCATCAAGACGCTCCTATTCCTACTCAGCCAGAGGGACCACCACCACCACCACAGCCTTCAGCTGCACCAGTTATGACCCCTGCACTACAAGAAGCGATTGTGCAGCTCCTCACGGCTATTGGAGTTGTACCACAGGCTCCGACCCCAGTATCGAGTATACTAGCACCGCGGGATCCGCTTGTTCAGCCGGCACCTGAGGTTCAACTGCCTTCACCAGTTGTTGCACCCCCGCCAGCAGTTCCAGAGGGTATGATTTCATTACAGGATCAGAAGATGTTAGGGGTATTTCAGAGGCTATCGCCCCTGATATTTTCTGGAGCCACTGGCGAGGATGCCATGGAGTTCTTGACTACTTGTCAAGAGCAGCTCCATTCCTTGGGTCTTGTAGAGTCCAGAGGCGCCGACTTCACTGCTCACCAGTTTAGAGGGGCAACCAGACAGTGGTGGCGCTCTTATTTGCAGTCCAGACTAGCTAGGTCACCATCATTGACTTGGGCCTAGTTCTCAAAGGCTTACTTGGCTCGATACATCCCTAGGAGTGTTCGGGACCGACTTCGAGATCAGTTTACTCGGTTAGAGCAGGGCCACATGACGATTACAGAGTATGAGGCTAGATTTCATCAGCTTTCCTGACATGCCACTATGATTCTACCCACTGAGGAAGAGCGGGTACGATGTTTTGTGCATGGATTAAGACCTTACCTGAGTTTGGGGACCGAGCACCTTATTTCTGCGGGCTGCTCTTTTCTGGATGTGGTGGATCATGCCCGCACGATTGAAATTATTCATCGCCAGGCCCAAGGGGGTAGCGATAAGAGACCCAGGCATCATGGTAGCTTCAGTGGGTCCCATTCTAGAGGCCATGATAGTTATGACAGGCCCCGCCAGCGGTTTCAGCAGGATAGGTACCAGCAGGATAGGTACCAGTAGGGTCAGTCCAGCCGGCCGATTCAGGCCGCCCTACCAGCAGTTGAGAGTAGTCAGCCCTGTTCGGGGGGTTCCATCGCAGGACAGAGCTCGAGGGGATTGGGTCCACTTTCTTCCTACCGTGGACGAGTTATCATGGGTCGCTCAACTTCAGGATGTTTCAATTGTGGCTCACTAGAGCACTAGGCTAGGGAGTGTCCCAACCGGGCTAGACCGTTGGTAGTAGTACCACCTCCACCAAGAGGTATAGATCGGGGTCACGGCTGCGGTGATGGGCAACAGGGTATTCAGGGAGGTTCCCGAGGAGGCAAGTCAGGTGGTAGGGTGAATGTTCGTGGGGGAGGCCGACAGGGCCACTTCTATGCTGCTCCGGCGAGGGCAGAGGCTGAGGCATCAGATGATGTTATCACATGTACTATCCTTATTTGTCAGCAGATTGCTTCAGCTTTATTTGATCCAGGTTCCACGTATTCCTATGTGTCTATATATTTTTCTCCACGTTGGGGTATTCCTTATGAGTCACTTGAGGTCCCGTTACATGTTTCGACCCTGGTAGGGGATTCTTTAGTAGTGGATCAGGTTTGTAGATCCTGTGTGGTAATTATTCAGGGGCATGAGACTCGGGCAAATCTTATTTTACTTGATATGCTGGACTTCGATGTTATTTTGGGCATAGATTGGCTATCCCCTCATCATGCGGTTTTGGACTGTTATGCCAAGACCGTTACATTAGCCATGCCTGGTATTCCCTTGGTCTTGTGGCAGGGTGTTTATAGTCGCTCACTGACTGGGATTATATCCTTTATGCGGGCCCGACGGCTAGTTGCATTTGGGTGCTTAGCATACTTAGCTTATGTCCGTGATATGTCCAGCAAGGCCCCTACTATTGATTCAGTTCCTGTGGTTAGGGAGTATACTGATGTCTTCCCTACTGACCTACCTGGTCTACCCCCAAAGAGAGATATTGACTTTGCCATACATTTGGAGCCGGGAACTAAGCCTATTTCTATACCACCTTATCGTATGGCCCCTGCAGAGCTCAAAGAGCTTAGCGTGCAGCTTGAGGATCTTCTAGGTAAGGGATTTATTTGCCCGAGTGTGTCGCCGTGGGGTGCGCCTGTCTTATTTGTTAAGAAGAAGGATGAGACTATGCGGATGTGTGTTGATTACAGGCAGTTGAATAAGGTGACAGTGAAAAACCGTTACCCCATGCCATGTATCGATGATCTATTTGATCAGCTTCAGGGTGCGATCATGTTTTCTAAGATTGACTTGAGGTCTGGCTACCATCAGTTGCGGATTAGAGCAGCTGACATTCCTAAGACTGCTTTTCGGACTCGCTATGGCCACTATGAGTTTCTTGTGATGTCTTTTGGGCTTACTAATGCCCCCGCAGCTTTTATGGACCTTATTACTCGAGTATTCAGACCTTATATTGACTCCTTCATGATTGTATTCATCGATGACATACTGGTATACTCAAGGAGTAGGAAGGAGCATGAGCAACACTTGAGGGTTATGCTCTAGACTTTGAAAGATCAGCAGCTTTATGCTAAATTCTCAAAATGCGAGTTTTAGTTGGAGTCTGTGGCATTTCTGGGACATGTGGTGTCCAGAGAGGGTATCAGAGTGGATCCAGCGAAGATTGAGGCTATTCGTGGTTGGGTTAGGCCTACATCTATTACGGAGATTCGGAGTTTTGTTGGATTGGCTGGGTATTATAGACGGTTCATTGAGGGTTTCTCTACCATTGCAGCCCCATTGACCCGTTTGACCCGCCAGGATGTTCCCTTTGTGTGGTCTGAGGAGTGTGAGTCGAGCTTTCGAAAGCTTAAGGATTTGCTTACCACCACTCCTGTTCTGACTCTACCAGTTAAGGGAGAGATCTTTTCGGTATATTGTGATGCTTCTAGTGTAGGTCTTGGGTGTGTACTAATGCAGCATGGCCGGGTTATTGCTTATGCTTCCAGACAGTTGAAAGTGCACGAGCACAACTACCCCACCCATGACTTGGAACTAGCGGCGGTAGTTTTCGCGCTCAAGATATAGAGGCACTACTTATATGGAGTCCATTGCGAGATATATACAGATCACCGTAGCTTACAGTACATTATGAGTCAAAAAGATCTTAATTCTAGACAACGGCGTTGGATTGAGCTACTAGCCGATTATGACATCTCTATTCTTTATCACCCGGGCAAGGCAAATGTAGTAGCGGATGCCTTGAGCCGGAAGACGGAGAGTATGGGTAGTTTAGCTTACTTGTCTGCTGCGAAGCGACCCTTAGCCTTAGATATCCAGTATTTGGCTAATCGGATGGTCAGGTTGGAAATCTTAGATTCCGGACCAATTTTGGCTTTTGTGGGAGCACGATCGTCTTTATTGGACCAGATTCGTGGCCAACAGTTTGAGAATGGAGAATTGGTAAAGCTTTGAGAGTTAGTATTACGAGGCGAGGGTGGCCAGGCTTCTATAGATTCGGATGACATACTATGGTTCGATGGTCGCCTTTGTGTTCCCAGAGTTGGAGACTTCATTCAGTTGATCCTTCACGAGGCCCACGATTCTAAATATTCTATCCATCCAGGCACCGCGAAGATGTATCGAGATTTGAGACAACATTACTGGTGGAGCGGTATGAAGAGAGATATAGCTGAGTATGTATCCCATTGTTTAAGTTGCCAGCAGGTTAAGGCAGAGCATCAAAGGACTGGTGGAGTCTTTCAGAGATTACCCATTCCCGAGTGGAAATGGGAACGAATTACCATGGACTTCATGATGGGATTGCCTCGATCATCCAGGGGTAATGATGGTATTTAGGTCATCGTTGATCGATTGACCAAGTCACCGCATTTCTTACCAGTACGGTCCACTTTTACTGCAGATCGTCTAGCTCGAATCTATATTTAGGAGGTGGTCCATCTGTACGGGGTATCGATATCCATTATATCAGATAGGGGATCTCAATTTACTTCTAATTTCTGGAGGGCCTTTCAGAGAGAGTTGGGCACCCGGGTTGATCTTAGTATGACATTTCATCCACAAACCGACGGTCAGTCAGAGCGTACTATTCAGGTTCTGGAGGATATGTTGCGAGCTTGTGTATTAGAGTTCAAGGGTCATTGGGAGCAATACTTAGCTTTGGCAGAGTTTGTGTACAATAACAGCTACCACTCTAGCATTCAGATGGCCCCGTTTGAAGCCTTATATGGTAGGCGTTGTCGTACTCCGGTTGGTTGGTTTGAGTCTTCAGAGCCTAGGCCGCACAGTACCGATTTACTTCAGGATGCCATAGCCAAAGTTCAGGTTATTCAGGATAGGTTAAGGACAGCTCAGAGTAGGCACTAGAGTTATGCTAATCGCAGGCGTCGGCCCTTGCGCTTCGAGGTAGGAGATCAGGTGTTCTTGCGGGTGTCGCCCTTGAAGGGCGTGATGAGATTCGGCAGGCGGGGTAAGCTTAGCCCTAGGTATATCGGGCCGTTTGAGATTCTGAGGAGAGTTGGAGAGGTTGCTTATTTGTTGGCTTTGCCACCAGCATTTTCAGCTATACACCCTGTTTTTCACGTTTCTATGTTGCGCCGGTACATTCCAGATGAGTCTCATGTGCTTCAGTATGACTCTATTGAGCTGGATGACCGCCTGACTTTTGTTGAGGAGCAGTTGCTATTCTAGCCAGAGATGTTCGCCAGCTTCGTTCTAAGTCCATCCCTGTGATTAAGGTCCAGTGGCGCCATCGTCCAATCGAGGAGGCTACATGGGAGACCGAACAGGAGATGCGGGAGCAATTCCCCAGATTATTTAACCCTCCAGGTATACTCTTGTCCTTACTTTCGCAGACGAAAGTTCTTTTAGTAGTGGATATTGTAATGACCCTCAAGGTCATTTTTTTAGAATTTTTGTAAATTGACCATTTTACCCATCTCTTTAGATGCCCTGAGTCATTTCTAATTGTTACTGGATGTTGATTTTTAGAAAATCCTATGAAAAGTTAAGTCTTTGGAAATTTTGAGTTTCATAAGCTTTAAGTGTTAAAAAGTGGTTTTTGGGGTCAATTGGAGCTACGGGTCTCAAAATGGAATTCTGTCGATTCCAGCAGCTCCGAAATGTCGAAATATCCTTAGGAGACTTTACGGAATTAGTTTTGGAGCTGTAACGAAGATTTGAGGCCTTGAGTTGAGAATTTGAGGAACTTTAAGTCAAGGTTTGACTTTGGTCAACTTTTGGAGTTCCGATGCTCGGAATAGAATTCCGACAACTCCGTTGGATTCAGGAGATGGTTTTTGGTCTAGAAGAAGTGTTGTTTGATTTTTTAGTGGTCTCGAGTCCATTTTGGTATTTTAAAGGCCTAAGTTAGTTTAGTTGCGACTTTTCGAGTTTTGGGTCAACGAGATCTCGAATTCAAATTTTGATGGTTCCATCAGCTCCGGAATGACCAAATTAGGCTAGTAGCACTGTTGGAATGACTATCGAGGCAATCGATACGAGTTTGAGGCCATTTGACGCTTTTGACTTTTAAACTTAGCTTATGGTTGACTTTGGTCAACATTCTTGGAAAACGCGCTCAAATGAAAATTCTGGCAGCGCGGTTAGTTCTGAAATGTTGATTTTGGTCTAGAACGACCCTTCGTTCATTTTTCGAGGCTTCCGAACTAATATCGAGGCCCGTTGTGGAATGAGACTTAAAATGACTTTTGGATATGGGACCCACTTTTTATTATAATAACCTCGTATGAGAATTCTGAATGAGCCATTGAGTCCGAAATATCAAATTTAGTAAGGTAGCATATCTGGTTTATTTTTATTAGATTCCGAACGAATTCCGAGGGTCCATTCGAAGACTTTAAATAATGGAAAACCAGAAAAATCTGGTGCAATAGTGCAGATTTTGCACCAGATTTTCAGATTTTTCTCCTCAACTTTGAACCCTCATTTCTTGAGTTCTAGAGCTCCAAATTGGGTGATTCAAAAGGCAAAATTGTGAGGTTTTTCATGGAGAACGCATTGGAGAGATTGAAAACTGATTTGGAGCAGTCGATTCAGGTAAAAATCGTGATTTTATTTGCAGCAGTATCCATTTTCGGAATGGATTTTTGAAGAACTTTGACAAGTTATATCTTGACCAATATAAATCCGATTTTGGTGATTCAAGGGTCTAAATTCAATAGAATTTCGTGATGAATCTCGTGGTAATCTCAGAAACGCTAGGAGAAGCTTCGTTTGAGCTAAAAATGCGTTTTTAGTTACTGATCTAGTCATTTTCGGAATGAAATTTTGTGGAATTTTGAAAAAGTGTATCTTGGTCAATATAACTCCGTTTTGAGTGATTCTTGAGGCTAGATTATGGGGTTTTTCGCAAGGATCATCATAGTGTAATTTGTTTGGGTTGAAAGAGTCTCGTATTTCCAAAATCTACTGATTTCGATGCTGCCATTTTTGGTCCTTTAGTCCGAATTTATGAGTTTTGGTTGTTTGATCGTCTTGCATAATTTCCCACCCCGAATTGTATTATAAATCTAATTTTTGAGCTTGGGGTGACGTTTATAACCTATTTTGGGGGTCAAATCCGGAATTTCGTATGTGGGCCCCACAATTCCCGCTTTCGACCCAAAAATTGGTCCATCTCCAAAAATTATGAAATTAGTGTCTAAACGACTGTATCGATGTTGTGGTTCTATTTTTGATTGCTTGGCAGCGTTCCGAGGCCGTTCGAAAGGGAAAAGCTCCAGCATAGTGATTTGGAGTCCGCGTGTTTGGCCTACAGGTAGGCTACGATTTACCTTTCTTTAGATTGAGCCGAAATGTATGAAAGCATGTTGAAATAGTTGGAATTTGGGTTGGGTAGTTTGATTGTATATCTTAGGTGTTAGAAATCATGCTTTAGGCTTATTATCGGGTTTTCGGATATTTAGAAGCATGTGTATCTTGTCGTTATTTGTTAGGTATTATAAGTAGAGTATAATGAGCATGTTGTTAATACGGTGGGGTATGTTGGCCTTAGTATAGGATGTAAACTTGCTTTAGATGTCCCGGCGTCGCCTCGGTAGACTTAGATCCTTGTAGAATGGTGTAGCGGGCTAGTGCCTGGTAGTTTGGCCTTAGCTAGGCGTTACTCTTGATCTTAAAAATACCATCATCCATAACTCGATATAATCGTGACTTTTGTGAGGCGTCGGCAGAACTAGATTTCGTGATCGTTGACTTTGGCTCAAGTTTTAGTTTTGGCGGCATATTGGTTGACTCATTGGAAAAGAGATTCTCGGTACTATTATTGTTTAGTTGGAAAGGAGAATATTCGGCACCATAGGATAAAATATCTGTGAGTATCCGGGTACCCAGTCCCGGCCTCCATTCTAAATTATCGAGGAGCATCCGGGTACCCAGCCCCGGCCTCCACCGACTTGCTAGTATGACGAGCATCCGGGTATCCAATCCTGGCCTCGATCATATCGATGTGTTACAGCGAGCATCCTGGTACCAGTCCAGGCCTCGACTGCACCGATATATTACGGCGAGCATCCGGGTACCCAGTCCCGGCCTCGACCGTAATGATGTATTATGGCAAGCATCCGGGTACCCAGTCCCGGCCTTGGCCAGTATGAACATTCGGGTGAGCATTTAGGTTCCAGTCCCAGCCTCAATCCCTAAGGCACCCCTTATTCGTTGACTTTTTGAGATTTTGGGTTTGGAAATGATATAATACTTCGGCTCCTAACATCGCAGATTCTTGGTTCCTAGCCTTGGTAGTTGTAGCTATTCTGTGTACTCGGCGGGCTTATAGGGGTTCGTCCGAGTTTTTATTTAACTTGCGCACGAGTGTCCCGATTGTGCTTATGGGGGCCCAGTTGGGTATAGTTAGATGTAGTTTTCATAGGTAGTACTCTTTTCCCATTTGATGCTTATGTTGACTCCTATTTAGGCTATTCTTCTTTTTCATATTGTTTTTACCTTTTCTGCTCAGTCGGCCTATGATGCCTACTGGGTACCTGCTGTCTTGGTACTCATACTATACTATGCATCTACTTTCGCGATGCAGGACCGAGCACCAGCTATCGTCGTGGATAAATCAAGCCTGTTGCAGTCAACTTCGGAGACTAGGATGAGTACTTGACATTTTTAGATCATTCTTGTCTCCTTCAGCATGGATGGCCCGTCTTTTGCCTTCTGAGACTAGCTAGTTGTTTTATATCTTTTTGGTCCACTTTCGGGACTTGTACTCATATTTTATTTTGTAGCAGCTCTGTACTTGTGACTTCCAGGTTCTGGGAGGGATCTTTAGTTATTTAAAACATGTTTTGGTTTTCTTCCGCTTATTCATTCTGTTTACTTTTATAATTCAATGCTCTTATATAGTTTTAGCCTTCAAACACATTACTTGAAGTTCCGGGTTGACAGATTGGCTTACCTAATAGAGGGTTATAGTAGGTGTCATCATGACTTTCGAAATTGGGTCGTGACACGGACTAGCGGAGAATGGACAGCAGGGCAGCTGGCAGCACACAGTAGCACACAACACACAGCAGCAGCACACAACAGTAGCAGGCACTGAATTTGAAAGAGAAGAGAAGAGTTGGGAGAGAAAGTGAAAAAATGAAATCCCTAGAAAATAAAAAATAGGAGGTTTTTATGTCTTGACTTTTCAATTAAAGAGTGATTTTTTTTAAAAAATAATATGTTAAAAAGTCATTTTTTAATTTAAAAAAGGATAAAAACTAAGCCTAAAACGTAACTAAAATCAGAAAAAAATGTGTTTGTCTGGATTCGAACACGCGATTTATGACATCTAAGGAGAAATATTGAACCTCCTTTGCCACTGAGCTAGTCGTTTGGCTTATGCTCAGGGGGTTCAATGTTAAATATATATACATATAAATTAAAAAAATTATCTTATATACACAGTGTAATTTTTTAACGAAGGGAGTTCGGATGAACCCACTGAACACCACGTGGGTCCACCCCTGACCGTCTCGCTTGGAAAGGATGGTACTATTTTCTTGATGGATATTTGGGTTACAATCAGATTTCCATAGTACCTGAAGACCAAGAAAAGTCCACGTTCACATGCCCATATAGGACCTCCATAGTACCTGAAGACCAAGAAAAGACCACGTTCACATGCCCATATAGGACCTTCGCCTTTAAAAGGATACCTTTCGGATTATGTAATGCAACGACGATCTTTCAACATTGTATGATGTCTATATTTTTAGATATGGTGGAGGATATAATCAAAGTTTTCATGGATGATTTTTCAGTGGTTGGTGACTCATTCGATAATTGTTTGGCTCATCTTTAAGATGTACTAAAAAGGTGTGAAGGATGCAACCTTTTGCTTAATTGGGAGAAGTGTCACTTTATGGTAAAAGAGGGCATAGTGTTGGGTCATAAGATTTCAAAAAAGGCATTGAGGTAGATTGAGCAAAGATTGAGGTTATCGCAAAGTTACCCCTTCCTATCTCTATCAAAGGCATTCAATGCTTCTTGGGACACGCCAAATTTTATCATCGCTTTATCAAAGACTTCTCCAATATAGCTCATCCTTTATGCAAATTACTATAGAAGGAGATGCAGTTTTTTTTGATGAGGCCTGTCTAAAAGCGTTTGAGGAGTTGAAGAAAAGGTTAGTATCAGCTCCAATCATCATTGCACCGAATTGGGAGCTGCCATTTGAAATCATGTGTGATGCAAGTGGAGTAGCACTTGGATTAGTATTAAGACAAAGGTGCGAGAAGATTCTACATCTAATATACTATGCTAGCAAAGCTCTTAATGTTTCTCAAAGATACTATACCATGACTGAACAAGAGTAGCTTGTCGTTGTGTTCGCTTTTAAGAAGTTTAGATCCTACTTGTTGGGCACCCAAGTCATTGCACAAACAGACCATGTAACATTGAGATATCTCATGGAAAATAAGGATGCTAAACCGAGACTTATTTATTGGGTATTATTGTTACAAGAGTTTGACTTCGAAGTGAAAGACCGAAAAAGAACTGAAAATCAAGTTGCTGACTATCTTTCTTGGCTTGAAGAAGAGAAAATGTTAATGTTGGAAGATAGAGTTGAGAGAGATGACACTTTCCTGGGTGAACAAGTATTGGCAGCATCACATGACTTAATTCCATGGTTTGTCGATGTTGCTATCTATTTGGTAAGTTATATAGTGCCATCTGAATTGAATGTTCACCAATGCTGCAAATTCATGTCCGATGTGAAGATGTTCTTTTGGGAAGAACCATACTTGTTTTATGTTTTTACCGATAGGATTATTCATCTCTGTGTACCCATAGTCGTGATGATGATATCTTGGAAGCATGCCATTCGTCGTCTGTTGGAGGTCATCATAGTGGTATTTGGCCAACTTATAAAATTCTGCAATGTAGGTACTACTTGCGAACAATTCATCAAGATGCTCATGATTTTGCCAAATCTTGTGATTGTTGTCAATGGGAAGATGGAATATCAAGGAAACATGAACTCCCACTCACTCATGTCCTTGTCATTCAGTTATTTGATGTATGGGGAATTGACTTTATGGGTCCTTTTGTGAGTTCAAGTGGAATGAAGTACATCCTTATTGCGGTTGACTATGTATCTAAATTGGTAGAAGCCATCACACTTCCCAACAATGAAGCAAGGGTTGTCACTGCCTTCCTCAAGCAAAACATCTTCTTAAGATTTGGTACACCAAGGGCTATAATTAGCGATGGAGGTTTCCACTTTTGCAATTGATTGTTCAAAGCGTTACTTGAAAAGCATAGGGTTTGACATAGTGTAACAACTCCTTATCATCCACAAACTAGTAGAAACGTTGAAGTCTCCAATCGTAAAATCAAGCAAATTCTTTCTATAATGGTGAGCGCAAATATAAAGGATTGGTCAAGAAAGTTTGATGATGCTCTATGAGCTTATCGCACTGCATTCAAGACTCCCATAGGTATGTCGCTGTTATCAACTTGTCTTTGGGAAATCTTTTCATCTACCCATAAAGTTGGAACACAAGGCAATGTGGGAATTGAAGAAATTGAATATGGATTGGGATGCCTCATCAAAGCAAAGGATGAATCAAATAAACAAGCTTAATGAGTTTCGTCTAAACGCATATGAGAGTGTAGCCTTATACAAAGAGAGAATGAAGAAGTATCACAACCAAAAGATTAAAAAGAAAAAATTTCACTCGGATACTTAGTCCTTCTTTTCAACTCAAGGCTGCATTTAGTTCCTGGCAAACTCAAGTCAAAATGGTTAGAAACACTCCGAGTGAGTCAAGTTTTTCCACCTGGCACAATCGAGCTAGAAAAGAAAGATGGTGAGAAGTTCAAAGTTAATGGTCAAAGAATCAAAGAATACATGAGCACAAAAGATGAAATCAAAACTGTGGAAGCATGGAATCTTAGTGAAGTCTAAGTAACTAAGCATATCTGCGTCGTTCCACAACGTTAAATCAAGCGCTACTTGGGAGGCAACCCAATTTACTTTTTTTTATTAATTTAGTCTATTTTATTTTTGTCTATTTCTATTCTTGTTAGTTTTTAGGATAGCATAGACTTTGTTTGGGTTCGTGTCAAATTAGAGTCACAAAAAGCATAAAAAAATAGGCCAAAGGTTGAGTACGTGCCCATGTCGAATTGAAAATACTGGAAACTAAAAAGGACTTAGAGAGACACATGAGTCTTTTTTATGGGTCGTAGAAACTTCTATGGCTCGTAAACTTGAATTGTCACACTCCAGATTCAAAACATGATGTAGATTTAAGTCTACGAGTGTACTCTACAACACGTAGAACATTCTACGACCTATAGCCTACACTTTTGGAATCCAGGTATGTCTTTTTTCATTAAGTCTAAATGTTAAGGCAATTTATGAAGCTAGTTTATGACTCGTAATATGTATTACGACTCGAAACTAGCTATTTTCGTGGACTTAGTAATCTAAACACCTGAACCAACCCATGCTGAATTAAATAAAAGAGATGAAGTTTAAAAATCACCTCCATTCTTTTCAAAACATAAACAGACCACTGTTCACCTTCTCCTTCACAAAAAAACCTCTCAAATTCCCACCCTTGCCAAAACCACTCATAGCCCATTCCTTCCATTAAAGCTTTAATACAGTCAAGAGGCCCAGTTTCCTAAGCCCTTCACTGTGTCAAAAGTCCCAGTCCAAAACTCCAAGGATTAAATATTCAATTAGGGTAAGTGAGCTCCCCATATTCTTACACTTAATCCATGTTTTACTTAATTCCATAGTGTAGTGATGACTATAGGATCAGTTGGTACAAAGTTATGGTTTTGCGATTTTAAAATCAAATTGTTGAACTGATGTGTAAGTTGGGGGTACTGGGTTTATGATGAAATTATTGTTTAATAAATGAGGGATGTTGAAATTGTGGTTGCGCTGCCTTTGTAAGTTAACCCTATGAACTTGAAATCTTCTTCAGATGGGGTTTTTCTAAGAGTTGTAGGCAATTTTACGTGTCATAGTTACCCCTCGTCAAGGAGATCTCAAGTTTAGCAGTTGAACCCTCACATGAAATGAAATTTACGAGTCTACTTATAAATCGTGGATTCTTCTACTGCTCGTCAATTAGACTAGTCAATAGAATAGGGAGGCTTCCAAAATTTGGGGGTTTTGAGATTTTGATTTTTACTCGTTGAAATAATATGATGATCACTGACCTTGAAGTCTTCTTCAATCGAGGGTTTTCTATAGGTCGTAGAAAAGTCTACGTGTCATAGTTACCCCTCATAAATGAAGACCTCAAGATCAGTATTTCAATATTCCCATCACTAAGAGTTACGAGTCTAATTACGGGTCGTAGAATCTTCTATGGCTCGTACATTGGAATCATCAAAATAGAATGATAAATTCCAGTTCCTATGTTTTGGACACTCAACTTGCACGAATACATCCTACAAGTCGTAGACATGTCTATAACCCATAAGGTTGATTCGTGCAAGTCAAGTACCCAAAAACCTAGTGGCATAGCACAGAGTCTACGACTGAACCTTATTATCCATGATTCGTAAGGTCCACTCGTAGACAAACTTAAGACATTAAAAACCTGTAGGTCTAATTCTACAAGTTGATTCTACGGTCAGTAGACTCTTCTACGTCCCGTAGATTCTCCCTCGTATAACCAAAAATAGTTATTTCCTAGTTGTTTTTTTTCTTTCTTTCTTTCCTTACTTTTTTTTCTTGTTATGTTTGTGTCCTAAACTTTTTTTTCTTGTTATGTTTGTGTCCTAACTCTCCCTCCACAGGTACAATGCCTCCTAAACAAACATTGAAGAAGGGTGGTGGTAAGAAAAAGCCTTGAAAGAAGAAATCTATGGAAAACTTTAAACGATGCCTTAAGGATGTGCTAATAGATGCCAAACTTAGTGCATTCGAGGTGGAATCCTCTCATAATTGAGAGGCACCCCTGGTGAGGAAGTCTAAAAACAATCTCCTAGTGCCAGAACCAAGCAAAGGCTTTTCCCCACCTCATTCATCTGCAGTACCCACACCCTCCCATTTTGAAGAGGGGGATTTAGCAAAGGCAGAGGAAAGCGATGACGATTTAGTAACCCCATCCACCTCAAGATTCGTGTCCACTGATGGCAATTCAATGCTTGAGCATCTCTCCATACCAATCCACATAGGAGGAAAACCAAAGTTGTGGTGCATTCTAGGTCTACTTGACTTTTACAGAATGGGGAAAGAGAGAAATGATTATCAGAATCTATGGAGACTTATTACCGAGGAGCCACGTATGATCATAACCGAGTTAGAAATAGTCTCGAACATTCATAATTTGTTTCATCGCCACAGACTAGAGTGGATGGTAGAGCACCCCGGGAGTTACAACAATAATATGGTGCGTGAGTTCTATGCTTTATATGCCCCAATAATAAAGCAGGTGATGCCTTACAAGGTGAAAGAGATGGAAACACCGGTACTTTTGACCACGTTGGTTTGGGAGATCCCAATTAGTTTATCAGAGGAGACAGTCCGACGTGTCCTTTGTTGCCCAAACTTTCCACCAGCAGCCTCGATGACCTAGTTTGATCAGAAAATGAAAATAGTGAGAGATAAAAATATTATGAGAGACCCGACGCAACATAAAGATCTACTTTAATGGGTGGCGGGTTATATAGTTGAGCCTGACATTGTAATGGATTAGGTATCACACCCAATGCCAATCAAGAAAGCATCGCTGAACTTCACGGCTATATTTTGGTGGGCCATTATCCGACACCGACTCTGCCCGACAAATGCAAATAACTATTTAACTTTGAATCAAGCTGTGATTGTAGCTAGCTTGATGGCTGGATATAAAGTAGACATTGTGAAAATCATCATTTCAGAGATTTATGAGAGAGCGATTCGATGGAACACCATGATCCCTTTTCCTTGTCTTGTGTTTACACTGTGTATGGATTCTATAGTTCCATTGATTGCAGGGGTCGACCCACTGATTAGAGTGCATAGGACTACAAACCCGAGGATCATTAAAGATGAAGCAAACCCGGTCAGACAACATCATGCTGCCCTTCAAAAAGTACAGGTACCTGAGTTTGAGCATGTTCAACCACCTATGCAAGCTTATTTGGAAGCTTCTCCGGACCTCGAGACACCTCCCATGGAGCCATTTGAGGCTTCCCTAATTGCCTTAGCATTTCTATCTACTAGTATGCCGTGTCCACAAGATGCAGGCTTGGTCACCATGTCGGTCGAAGCCTTACATACTTTGATGCAGCGATAGACACAGACTAAGTACCAATTGGGTAAGTTGACTCATCAACTAAAGCCTTGGGTCAAAAAAGCCATTACTGAATCAGAAGAGCGCATGACAAAAAAGTTTGAATGTGCCTTGGTTTCTCAAGAGCGATAGATTCAAGCGTGTATTTATGCTTTTGAACTGAGGGTGAATTCGAGGTTGTAGTCCTCGTCCAGTTCTGACATCTCTACCATTCAGAAAGATCTTGAAATGCTACATGCGTGTCACGCCCCGAGAGGGTACCTAGGCATGGCCAGCACTCAGAAACCATTTCTGGCCTCCGAGAGAACCACTTGGTCTCATCACTCATTCGTTCATCAGTGCAAGACTTAAGTAAAAATAAGAATACTTATGTGGGCTCACCATCATCAACATCAAATAAAAGAAATAATCCTTAGAAGAAGTAGTTTCAAAGGAGAACTACTCTAATTACATCATCAAACTCTATTTATGAGGCCTCTAACACTATCAGACGGTGCCAATGACATATCTATGGCTACCTCAAAAGAAACATAATACATAACAATAATAAAAGGATAAAGAGTCCTACGAATACAAGAAGGACTCACCAAATAGCTGGAAAGTAATGATCTTTAATGATGTGCCTGTTGAGGATATCTAACACTTGTATCTGCATCATAAAATGATGCCAGTCGAATGACGTTAGTACATGGAATGTACGAGTATATAAAATGGCAGGAAGGTACGGACAGATATCAAAAAACTCCCTTCAGGAAGACTTGGCTCAGAACTCAAATTATCTGAACATCAATATGTAATGCAAGTTTAAAATATTAATAATAAGCAATGCTTACTCAGTTGGGAGTTTCTCTAACCAACAATCATTCATTATGAGCTAGTGATGATACAACAAAGCGATGTCGTTTCTACATCTATCTAATACCTTGCCAAGGTAAAGGACATCACCATCATGAGGTTGATGTTTTTCCAATAATCAAAGTCCTCTAGATGGTGATGTTCTTTACTTTGGCAAGGTATTAGATGGATGTGGAAACAACATCGCTTTGTTGTATCATCACTAGCTCAAAATGTTATTTACATCACATCAAAACATCTTGCTCAAAACATCATTTACTCAAATTCATTTAAACTCAATTCTTTTGCTCTTTCAAAACTCAATTAAATACATATATAGTATTAATTCAAATCACTCTTTTTGTCAATAAATATTAAAGGCCAACATCTTTACTCAAAATACGTGTAAAAATATTCATGAACATCAAATCAATTAGGGTTCATGGGAAAGTATCCATGAACAATAATTCTAATAATATGAGAGATAATAATAATAATAATCTCAATGCATAAATATATCTAACTCAATAGAAGAAGAATTAATTCATTTAGAATTCAAGATTTGGATAAAACTCAACTATAACTCAATTATGATGAATTTAAATATTGGACGCATGGACGAACTCAATCCAATGTTATGAATAGCCTTACATACATGGAATTCGAAGCTTTACTCCGAATTGAAGAGCTCAATGACCACTCTTGAACCCCTAGCCTTTTCTTCTCGCCGGAGCATTTTGTGTACTACCCAGAGTATAAGAAATCACTGGAATAGTATTTATATACTACTAAAAACTAAAACTATATTTGAGAATTAGTAAAGAAGTGTATAGAGAGAAGAGTTGCTTGAGAAAACTTGATGAATAAAATGAAGAAATAAGATGGGTATTTATAGGTGTGGAGGAGGGACCTAACAATAAATAAAAATAATTACAAAGAATGATCTTGAAAATTCAATGGAGGATTATGATCTCATGGATGATATCAAATGGAGGACTATTGATGTAATAGGTGATGTCAAATGGATATAGATCTTTCCATTGTTGGTGAGGTGAACCTTCTTTTAATGGAATATCCTTTTTTGGAGATGCATTTCAACAAGATAACTTCCTAATTAGGATTTGGTGTCTTCATATGAATTGTATATCTAGAAGTATACTTTTGTGTTGCTCAAGAATCAACCGATTTGGAGAATCCTACCATGAAATATGATTTTTCTCTACAAACACTCTATTTTATCACATCACCATGTCTTAAAAAAATTAATTTATTTGACCTATGTATCATCTGAATCTTAAGATATGGTCTTCATGAAAGTTGTAGGTAATGTCGTTAGGGTTATTCAAAAATTTGAATCACCTAAATTTTGGACTATTCTATGAAAAGTTATGCCTAAAATACAGAAGCAATATCATTTTCATCGAGAATTAAAACTCCACATACAAACTTTTAGAGGGTGTTACAGTGCGGAGGTCACATCATTGGCTACACCAACACCTATATCATTCGCCGTTCCAGTTGTTCAGCCACCATACTTGTTTGATTTTTTTGCGAATGATGGGTCCGAGGTGGTCCGAGACAAACTGCCCCGTAGTGAGGATGACACTTTGGATAAACAAACCTTTATACTGTCTAAGATCTACAAGAGACCAAATAAGCCTCTATATTGTCCGAGGAGATACGATGAGAGGAGGAACGACTGCATGTTATTGGAGTTTTGAGATCCCGAGTTGACGCTCATGATAATACACAAACTACCATAGTGCCACATGCTACTACACCAGGATCCACACCTATGGATCCGAATGCCACCATATAGACTTCAACGCTTATGCGCCACAAGTTCTTTTTATTATCCCCCATACTTTTTACTTTTTGTTGTATTGCATTGAGTACAATGAAAGTCCTTTCAAGTAGGGGTGAGGTGGTTATGAATGAATGCACGAGTATCTAGGCGAAGTCTGAGTATCTTAGATACTCGATTAAATCCTTGGTGTTTTTTTGCCTGTGTTCTTTTTCCCCATAAGATCCTTTTAATTTATGTTGAACCGACATGTTTAGGATATAAATGTGAAATAAGAGTAAGGATCTATGGCATGTTGGCTAGAAGGTTTAAACGAAAACAAATAGGCCCCTCCAAAATTTAGTTTAAATGTTGTGACTACTTCTTTGATATATTGACTATGTGGGATCTTTGTGTGACATGATGTAAACCGGTATGATAACACATGAGTTAGGCTGAAACATGAACCAAAGATTGATTATTGACAATGAAACTTGATGCCAAGTGTGTATGAGTTATTTGTGTGTTTGGACTATTTGTGTTAATATAGAACTTGCCCCATTGGTCGTACTGTGATAATTGAACTGTTGATTATGAAAGGATCATAATCCATTTTTGAATCAGTTCAATTATCCTTAAAATAACCAACCAAACATTGTTTTACCCTTTGTACCAAAGATATGAACTTTTAAAAGACCTTTTTGATCAAATAAATGTGTGTTTCAAAATGTCCCTAATCCTAATTGTAATCTCTTGTTTTGGCTCTGTCCGTCCTAGGATAATGTGCACCTCAACTCAGGCCAAAATCCTAAGTTGAGGGTGGCTACTATAAGAGAAAAGCAAGAAGAGAAGGGGTATGAGAAAAGAAAAGCAAAGAAAGAAAAGGCTTGAAAAGAGATGTGTTAAAAGGAAGAAAAAGGTATTTTGGCTAAGAAGAATAAATATTTAGCAAGATTTAGAATTAAAAGTACAAAGCATAAGAAAAATATTGTTAAACGAACAACCAAAAGCCACACCTAAGGCAAAAGCAAAAAGCGAAAAAAAGAGTGAAACGAATTGTGGGTTCTAAGATGTGGACTCAAGGTTAATGTAGTATTTGAGGAGGACCGAAAGTCACTAAAGAGATAAGATAAAGTTGAACCTCAAATAAAGAAACTAAGTACTGCGAAATCCTGACCGAAGCTCGACTAGGACACCCACAAAATCTTTATTGGTTGTATGTACTGGTATATGAAAGTGATGAGAAATGAAGAAAAGATATGAAGGTATTTTTCTTTTTCTCTCTACTTTCTTTTCTCTTTTTTGGTATGTTGTGCTCTCTTTTTTTCTCCTCTTTGCTGATTTTTTGTGAACCCTTCCTTTCTAGTATTGTGAAAAAGTGTTGTAGTATATAGGTGTAAATGTGTGAGAGGTATGGAAGATGAGTGGACTGTTGTGGGGATAATGGGGGTAGTGTAGATAAGTTGAGGGAAAGAAAATATGAAGGAATTAGTTTATTTATTTATTTTGAAAGATAAAAATATTAATTAATTCTTTCCATACTAATAAACTATAGAAAATTTAAATAGATAGAACTAAAAATTTAATTAAGAAAACAATAATTTAATAATAAAAATCAAAATTAAAAGAAAATAAATATTTTTTGTAAATTTTCTTTTCTTTAAAACAAAACTTACACTAAAATGTAGCTCTATTTTTTTATAACTTTCAAATCTTTTAAAATAAACTTACTAAAAATATGATAAAATCAAAATATTAAGTTTATATATAAACGACATATTTAAGTACTAAATATGGTGTAAAATCTTAGATTCGGTCAAAAATTACGTGTCTACAGTTTGCCCATCTTTGACTAAAAACATGAAGAGTTTGCAGACAAAGAAGTAGACAACGTGACAAGTTTTGATCGAACTTTTATATAAAAGGAAAAGATGCGACCGAGTCCTAGTTTTGGACAGCCTACATATCCTGTGTCATGTATAGTTCATAGAGATGAAATGATGGATTGGAAGTCAAGGGAGGTCCCATCGAGGCTCTAATTTGTGGCTCCTATTTTTAAATGAAAAATGAAAGACAAAAGGTTAAAATAAAATACAAGGACACGATCCTATCTATGTAGCTTCTCTTGAATCTTGACTTGAGTCTTCAAGCCTTCTCAAGTGATGAGATATTCATTTTCATCTTAACGAACTTGAATGTTAACTTTTCTCCAGAAAGACTTCTGCTACTCCAGTTTGGAAATTGACTATTTTCTGAAGGTGAGCTCCTGGTACTAAAATTGAAATGAACTTGAAAGTAGACAATGGCTTCCAGATAAGATCCTGAGTTTCAAATGTGGATTGAACTCACGACAAGAAGTTTCATGAAATCAAAACAAACAAAAGAAATAACACAAAATTTTGTTGCCCTAGTTTGCTGTAAAGAAAATTTTGTGAGTATGAATAAAAAATAGTGCTTAGCTTTGAATCGAGATTTTGTATGACTTTAGCTTTGTTGAAATATCTTCTTCAGATGGCTTCTGAATGTTTCAGTCGAACTCCATTCTTCATGATGATCAAGTTAAATTAAATTCTGCTAGTCTAAGTCTCATTATCTAAGAGGGTCCTACTATGCTAAATTTTATTATCCATGAGGGTCCTGCTATACTAAATTTCATTATTTAGGAGGGTCCTGCTACGCTAAGTCCCATTATCTAGGAGGGCCCTGCTATACTAAGTCCCATTATCCAGGAGGGTCTTACTATACTAAGTCCCATTATCTAGGGGGGGTCCTGCTATACTAAGTCCCATTATCCAGGAGGGTCCTGCTATGGTAAATCCCATTTTCAGGAGGGTCCTGCTATACTAACTCCCATTATCTAGGAGAGTCCTGGTACGCTAAATTCCATTATCCAGGAGGGTCCTGCCGCACTAAATCCCATTATCCAGGAGGCTCTCGTTATGCTAAATCCCATTTTCCAGGAGGATCCTACTACGCTAAATCTCAATTGTCCAGGAGGTCCTACTACACTAAATCCCCTTGTCTAAGACGGTCCTTCTATGCTGAATTCCATTATCCAGGAGGGTCCTGCTATACTAAATCCAATTATTTAAGAGGGTCCTGCTATACTAAATTCCATTATCTAGGAGGGTCTTGCTATGCTAAATTCCATTATCCAGGAGGGTCCTACTACGCTAAATCCCATTATCTAGGAGGGTCCTGCTATAGTAAATTCCTTTATCTAGGAGGGTCATGCTATGCTAAATCCCATTATCTAGGAGGGTCCTTGTCACAACCTAAAAGTTGGGGTCATGATGGCACACATCCCAACCCCATCCCTAAGTGTAAGTGGAAGAGTAAAAATATACGAGACTCCCAAAAGGGAAGTCAAGCCACAGTAACTACAATAAAAGGCAACAACAATGAAATTTTTACCAAATCTAGTGTCATAAGTGTAAAGAGTATGTAGTACAGTAATCTGGTCTGATATACATCATAAGTGTTCGAATAATAGTAAATACTGTAAATAGAAGCTAGAAATAATGGCGGTTCGAATCTCAAGACCTCACCACTAATCTGAATGATAAAATATCAGCGAAAGAATAAGATCAACTACCACGCGAGATACCCTGACTATGATCTGCATCAAAAGGGACAGAAAGGTATGATTGAGTATAATCCACATGTACTCAGTAAGTTTAACCGACTGAGTATAAAGTATGAAATAAACTAAGAAACGCTTCCACCTGCATGCAGAAAAGTCCCACTCCGACTACGCTGCCGCTAATTTATATAGAATGGTGTGAATAAAGTAAACACATAAATACATTTTAATAGCATAATTAACAGATAGAACAAATATCACAGATATTAATTCAATACAATGTATTATGATGATGCAATAATATAATGGTATGGTGGACTCAAGGTTCTCGCTACACCTGTTGTATACACCTACCGAGCCGTGCTACCAGGCAGGACTCATGGGGGTCTCGCAGATTATATACCTCATCACAATCTCATTGTATCAACTACCTCTCCACCCAACTTGTGGTCAAGGACTCATGATACTAATATATCTTTCACTCGCCACCTATTCGTGGTCAAGGATCACTATGTATCCACTACCTTGCCGTAAAATTGCCTCAGTCAAGTAGTCATGATACAAGGGTTTAAAGGTGTCACAATTTTTTTCTCAAAAAGAATATCCACACATCTAAACTACCCAATGATCAATGATAATATGAATGAGGATGAATGCATTCAAATCATATAAGGCATGGAGGTAATTTATAACTCAACATGTAATACAAGGTTTAAAGTCCTCAAAACTTAACCTAAACATGATATTCACCCTCAATAGACAGTAATTGGAAGGAAATGCCTCAAATTAAGTGTTCACCCCTTTCTCAACAATATTTCAATACTCAAGCATTCTCAAAAACCCCCAACTCAACCCCTCAGACGAGTATTACAATTCAAATAACCTCTTCACATCTCTAACTCAGTTAAGTCATAGATTACACAGTCTCAATCACAAATAAAATATCACATAAGGCCTCCATACGGTCTACACAGCATATATAAACCCCACATGGGCATCACAATATAAGTTATCAGTCCTAAACTACAGTACTACCCCATCCCAAAGTCTACAACATAGAATTTGACTAATCACCCCAACTCAGCCCCAAGAAGGATAGCCAAATCTACCTCCATTGCCGAAACTGCACTGAAATACTCTATCGAATGAACAACCTTTGAATTCAATGCCCAAAATTATAACCCACTATCAAGAATAAAACATACGTGTCATAAAGAGTCCAATGACACTCATATTGATAGGTTTCAGAACAGGGGGTAAAACAATCCCAAAATTGATAAATTTCTAAAAGGGTCATCTAAAATTTGATTGCAAAAGTATGTTCTACTAGTAATAAGGAATTCATGGTTGAAAAACCCATAAAAATAGAGTTCAAAATGAGTTAGAAACCACTAATTTCCTTAAATTTGGATTAGGGAAGAAACAAGAAGTTTTTGTAGTTTGAATCTAATATTTAGGAGTTGAAATCATGATATAGATAATAGAATATGAAAGATTTTAGTGAAATTATACATACCCCAAGAATTTACTTGAAAGATTCTCTCCAAAATCGCCCCAAGAAGCTTAAGAAAATAAAAAATGGTGGAAATAGGGGTTTTCCCGATTAAACACTGTTCAGGTCAAAAATGACCTTCGTGATCATGATCTATTAAAGCTCGTGATCGCAGAAGGCACGAAAAGAAATAGCCCATCGCGACCGTGAAATCCCTTTCTCGCGATCACAAAGACAAAGGCCCTGACACATCGCGATCGTGTAGCCTAGGGTCGTGATCGCGATGAATAATAGAGAGCTGCTCCATAACCAGAAACAACAACTGAAACACCATCCAAAATGCTCTCGGTTGGACCCTCTGAAATCATCAGGGTATAATAAAAATAAACCGGATTTGCTAATCCATTGAATTCGATAATCCGATTCAATGGAATCGTCAGATTCTTGAAAAGAAGTTGTTTTGACCAAAATATCCTCCCAGACCCCTTATTAGCCTAAAACTAAACTTTTGGCCTAAAAACTCAAAACGACGATGAAGGTCCCGGGGCTCTAAGTCAATGTTCAACTAGACCAAACTCGACGTTCTTGATGTAATAAAACCGATAAAATTATCATCCAATGCTCGGATCTCAAAATGTTGACCAAAGTTTAACCAAATCATTTAAAACCTATCTTTTCAACTTGAGGCCTCAAATTCACATATTAACCTCAAATATGATTTTGACGACTCCGCTACACAAAAGTTTACATTTTAGAGTTGATGGAAATGACAGAATCCCGTCCCTAGACCTGTAGCTTAGATTGGTACCGAAAATTACTTTTTCACCTCTTAACTCTATTAAACTCAAGAATTGGCCCAATTTACTAACTATTAAGAGTTTAAAACATTCAACCACACAAACTGAACAAATAAAACTTGGGAGCACTAATGATAGGGGTAAAATTATAATTTCATGCAATTTTTTGAAAATGACCTCAAGGTCATTGCAACACCCACCACTTAAAATAATGTTCGCCCTCAAACATAAGATAAGGGAAAGTACCTGTAGTCTCAAAATGCTGAGGGTACCGGGCTCGTATATCAGACTCTAACTCCCAAGTCGCCTTCTTAATAGGTCGATGCCGCCACTGCACCTTAACCAAAGCGATCTCCTTGGTCCTAAGCCTACGAAGTTGCCTGTCTAGGATAGTTACTGGCTTTTCCTCATAAGTCAAATCCGAACCTAACTCCACTGCATTATAAGAAATCACATGTGACTCCTCCGGTATATACTTGCGAAGCATAGAGACATGAAACACTGGATGCACAACTGACAAGCTAGGGGGTAATGCCAACTCATCAGCCAGCCCACCCACTCTCCTCAAAATCTCAAATGAGCCAACAAATCTCAGACTAAGATTTTCCTTCTTTCCGAACCTCATCACACCCTTTATGGGCGATATTTAAGCCACACACAATCACCCACCATGAACTCTAAAGGGTGAACCCTTTTGTCAATGTAGCTCTTCAAATGACTCTAAGATGTCAATAGTCGACCCTAAATCAAATGTACCCGCTCTATAGCATCCCTGAGTAAGTTAGTATCCAATGCTTCCACCACAATCGAATCAAATCACTATGGGTGATCGACACCTATGACCATGCAATGTCTTAAATGGTGCCATTTGAATGCTGGAGTGATAACTGTTATTATAGGCAAACTTCGCTAATTCCAAGTGTTTGTCCCATTGGGCACCAAAATAAATCACATAAGCCCTAGGCATATCCTCCAACACCTGAATAGTCAGTTCAGACTGGCCATCGACCTAGGGATGAAATGCTGAACTTATTTGTAGTCGCATACCCAAACCACGCTGTAATGCCTCCTAAAAGTGAGAGGTGAATAATGAACCCCGATCCGAAACAATAGAGATAGGTACTCTATGCAACTTAACAATCTCACAAAGATAGATCCTACCTAACGGCTCTGCATTGTAGCTAGTCTTCACCTAAAGAAAATAGGATAATTTGGTCAATCGGTCCACAATTACCCAAACAGAGTCATACTTACCTAATGCCATGGGTAGTACAGACACAAAGTCCATAGTAATACGCTTCTACTTCTACTCGAGAATGGGCATCATTTGCATAGGACCACCCAGTATCTGATCCTCATACTTTACCTGTTGGCAATTCAGACACTTAGCCACAAAATCAATAATGTCTCTCGTCATGCCACACCACCAATAATGTTATTTCAAGTCATAAACCATCTTTGCCACTCCTAGGTGAATCAAATACTTATAACAATGAGTCTCTTCCAATATCATACGTACCCAATCACCAACTTTAGGCACACAAATGCAACCATTAATCCTCAAACTCCTTCCGAATCAATAGAGATTGATTTTGCTTCACCACTTAATACTTTGTCTCGAATGTCCCTAAACTTGTTATCCTCAAACTGGTATGCACGAATCTGGTCCATTAAGGTAGACCTAGCCTCCACAAAGGCCAAAATCCTAGGATATATAGAAATATCAAGTCGGACCAACTGCCTAGCCAATGACTGAACCTCTAAAGACAAAGGCCTCTCATCCGCTTTAAGGAAGGCCAAACTACCCATACTAAGTGCTTTGTGACTCAAGGCATCCTCTACCACATTATCTTTGCTCGAATGATAAAGAATAGTGATGTCATAGTCTTTGAATAACTCCAACCACCTACGTTGCCTCATATTCAAATTTGAATGAGAAAAGATGTACTTAAATCTATGGTGGTTAGTAAAGACTTCAGAATGCATATCATAGAGATATTGTCTCCACAACTTCAGAACGAACACCACCACTGCCAACTCTAGGTCATGGGTAGGATAACCCTTCTTATGTACCTTCAACTTTCGAGAAGCATAGGTTATAAATCTACCCTTTGCATCAATACACTACCCAAGCCTACTCTCGAAGCATCACAAAACACAATGAAGACCACACCCTCCTTGGGCAGGGATAGAATAGGTGCTGAAGTCAATAACTTCTTAGATTTTGAAAGCTTACCTCACACTCATCAGTCCACTAAAATGCCATGGTATTTTGACATAGCCTAGCCAATGGGGCTATAATAGAAGAGAAGCCCTGAACAAACCAATAATAGCCTGCCAACCCAATAAAACTCTGAATCTCGATAATCGAAGTAGGCCTAACCCAATCATGAACCACTGCAACCTTGGTCATATCAACCATAATACCATCCTTGATCACTATATGACCCAAGAATACCACGAACTCAAGCCAAAACTCACATTTGAAGAATTTTGCATACAACTTCTCCTCTTTCAATCTCTGAAGGACTATTTCAAGTGACTAACATGATCCGCCTCATTCTTGGAATAAACCAAAATGTTATCAATAAACACAATCACTAATGTGTCCAAATAAGGCCGGAATACCCGGTTCATCAACTCCATAAAAGCAGTTGAGGTGTTAGTCAACTCGAAGGACATAACCACAAACTCCTAATGCCTATAATGATTCCTCAATGCAGTCTTCAGGATATAAGATTCCTGAACTCTTAACTGATGATAACCCGATATTAAATTAATTTTAGAGAACACTGATGCACCCTAAAGCTGGTCAAATAAATTATTGATGCGAGGAAGAGGGTACTTATTCTTGATGGTGACTTTGTTCAACTATCAATAGCCAATACACATCTTCATAGCACCATCCTTATTCTTCACAAATAAGACCGATGCACCCTACGATGATACACTAGGCCGAATAAACCCCTTCTTCAACAAATCTTCTAATGCTTCTTTTATCTCTTTCAACTCTGCCGGAGCTATCCAATAAGGAGAAATAGACATGGGCTTGGTTCTTGTCTCCAAATCAATCATAAAATTGATATCACGGTTAATAGGAACACTCGATAAGTCTGTAAGAAATACATCCATAAACTCTCTCACCACCTTCGTAGTCTATAAAAGAGGTGATTTTATAGTGAGATCACGTACATAAGCCAAATAAGACAAACAAACTTTATCTATAAGACAACGAGGATGAATATATGTTATCACCCTTTTCGGATGCAAACTCGAATTACCCTTCCATACTAAGCTAGGCAAACCAGAATAAGCTAAGGTCTTGGTGTTTACATAACAATCTAATATAGCATGAAAAAGAGATAACCAGTTCATACCTAATATCACATCAAAATCAAGAATGTCTAATGAAATCATGTATGCACAGGTCTCTTTACATGAAAATATCACCAAACACCCCCGATATAGCCGATCCACCACTAAAGATTCACCTACCGGGGTAGAAATATTATTAGGAACAGTAGGAGACTCACTCACATAATCCATATCCACATCAAAATGAGTCGACACATAAGAATAGGTACACCCGAGTCGAATAGTAGAAGAATCACACGTAAGGCAATTATCCGCCTCAAGCTCAAACTCATCATAACAAACAATCTCGAGGATCGAAACCTCGCTGAGGATAAACAGAAGATCCACCAATATTATATGTACCCCAAATTATTGCATGTACAAGTCTACCTTGATATACCTAGGTGCCCTAACCCAAATAATCTCTACCTCTGGATGAATGACCACTAAACTGACCTTGGTAATGAAATCTCTTGGCGTCACCCTATTTGGTAAGTCAAAATCTCTCAATGATCCTAACGTGGTTGATAACACTCTGAAATGTATCACTTAATAACATAAGAGAGGCTATAACCTCCTGAAGATAATCGGCGAATCCCATTACCAACTTGCGGATCCACTCAAACTCTGTAGGTATACTCATTATAGCACATAAGACAACTCATGAAAGCAAGCCTCAGACCGAGACACTAGTAGGGTGTCTTGCTCTAATTTGTTGAGCTCATCACTACATTGATCACGTAGGCTATAAGGCACAAACTTATTGAGGACACTTCAGTAAGAGGTGAAACACACTCCATGTGCCCCCAACATACCCAAATTGAACAACTTATCTTGACACTTGATCAAGAGTCAAAAGCCTCCTCACTAGTTATACCATCAAACTTGGCAATAGTAGCACAAAAATAGGTGAAGCCACAGATCTTGGAGGAATGAAAAGAGGGGTTGAATGGATACCAAAATTTTGAAATTCAAACACTCAAGGTCTAACCAATCACTTCTTTGCTTCTTCACCCTGATGCTCCACATTCTTATACTTATAAATGGGCTCGGGTAGGGCCTCACCAGATCATCTTCAAGCAGGAGTCATCCTCTTAAGATCGGCCATTACCTTTAATGTAGAAAGAATAGAATAGAGGTATACAACATTTGATATGAGTGAATCGCAAGAAAGGAATCAAAAGAAGGAATATATCCTAACAAGTATCTTGTAGCCTCTCAAAGATAAGTATAGACATCTAGATACTGATCTGCAAGACTCTACTAGACACCCTTCTCTTTAACACATGAGACCGGTGAACCTAGCACTCTGATACCAATTTGTCATGACCCAAAAGTTGGGGTCATGATGGCACACATTCCAACCCCATCCCGATGCGTAAGCCGAATAGTAAAAACATACGAGACTCTCAAAAAGGAAGTCAGGCCATAGTAACTATAATAAAAGGTAACAATAATGAAATTATTTCAAAACCTGGTGTCATAAATGTAAAGAGCATCTAGTATAGTAATCGAGTATGATATACATCAGAAGTCTTTGAATAATAGTAAAAACTATGAATAGAAGATAGAAATAATGGCGGCCCGAATCCCAAGACCTCACCACTAATCTAAATGATAAAATATCTGCAAAAAAAGAAGATCAACTGTCACGCGGGATACCCTGACTATGCTCTGCATCAAAAGAAACACAAAAGTAGGAGTGAGTACAATCTACATGTACTCAGTAGGTTTAACAAATTGAAAAGTTATAAAACAAACTAAGGAATGCTTCTACCTGTTCGCAGAAAAGTTCCACTCTCGCTACACTGCCGCCAATTTATATAGAACCATGCAAATAAAGTAAACACATAATAAAATATGAAATATTTTTGTGAAATTACACTTACCCCACGAATTTGCTCGAAGAATTCTCTCCAAAATCTCCCCAAGAAGCTCAAAAATGGTGGAAATATGGGTTTTCCCGATTAAACACTGTTCAGGTCAAAAAATGACCTTCGCGATCGCGATCTATTAAAGCTCAAGATTATGAAAGGCACAGAAAGAAACAACCCATCGCAACCGCGAACCCCCCTCTCATGATTTAAAAGACAAAGGCCCTGACACTTGCGATCGCGTGGCCTGGGGCTGTGATCACGATGAACAATAGAGAGCTACACCAGAACCAGAAACAACAGCTGAAACACCATCCAAAATGCTCTCGGTTGGACCTTCAAAAATTATTTGGGGTCCGATAAAAATAAATTGGATATGCTAATCCATTGAATTCGATATTTCAGACTCAATGGAATCGTCAAATTCTTGTAAAGAAGTTGTTTTGACCAAAATACCCCCAGACCCCTTATTAGCCTATAACTCAACTTTTGGCCTAAAAACTCAAAACCACGATTAAGGTCCCAGGGCTCTAAGTCAATGTTCAACTAGAACAAATTCGACGTTCTTGATGCAATGAAACTGACAGAATTCTCATCCGACACTCTGATCTCAAAACTTTGACCATAGTCAAACCAACTCATTTAAAACCTCACTTTTCCACTTAAGACCTCAAATTTACATATTAACCCCAAATATGATTCTGAGGACTCCCTAGACAAATTTCCACATTTTGGAGTTGATGAAACTGATGGAATTTCATTTCGAGATTTGTAGCTAAGATTGGTACTGAAAATTATTTTTTTACCTCTTAACTCTATAAAACTCAAGAATTGGCTCAATTCACTAGCTATTAAGACTTTAACTCATTCAACCACACAAACTGGACACATAAAACTTGGGAGCACTAATGATAAGAGTAAAATGGTAATTTAATATAGATTTCTGAAAATGACCCTCAAGGTCATTACAATCCTGCTACACTAAATCTCATTATCCATGAGGGTCCTGTTATGCTAAATTCCATTGTCCATGAAGGTCCTGCTACGCTAAATCTTATTATCTATGAGGGTCCTGCTATACTAAATCTTATTATTCAGGAGGATCCTGCTATACTAAATCTCATTATCTAGGAGGGTCATGCTACGCTAAATCTCATTATCCAGGAGGGTCCTGCTACCCTAAATTTCATTGACCAGGAGGGTCCTACTATACAAAAATCTTATAGACCAACAACACGAACAAAAATTTTGCCCAGTTTGAACTAGAAATTTTTTGTGAGTTTATAACATGAATAAGAAATAATTTTACCAAAAGAAAAATGCAAGACATATATGCAACTAGGGTATTTGTTCCCTAAAATGCCACTAGAATGTTCGTTCCCTAAGGTCAAAAATACAACTAGAGTGTTTGTTCTCTAGAAATGAAATATGATAGGGTGTTTGTTTCCTGAAATGTCACTAAGGTGTTTAATCCCTATAAATGAAAGATAATATGGTGTTTGTTCCCTAAAATACCAATAGGGTGTTTGTTCCCTAAGGTCAAAATACAACTAGGGTGTTTGTTCCCTAGAAATAAAAGTTAAAGGGTGTTTGTTCCCTGAAATACCACTGAGGTGTTTGTTCCCTAAGGTCAAAATGCAACTAGGGTATTTGTTCTCTATGAATACAAGAGATTAAATTTTTATATATGTAAAAATAAATAAAAATATGCCCTAGTTTTTGAAATTGAGGAATTTTGAAACTCTTTTTTCTTTTTCTTTTTTTTATGGAATTTTCAGAAATGACCTAGTTTTGATCTTTCAGGAATATGAAAATATTTATTTGGTGAGATCGAATTCTATTGTAGGACTGCCTACGTATCTTAACATAGCAAGAATTAGATCAAACGTAGTTCATATATATCAAGTATTTTTTTCACTTTTTAAAAATTTTAAAATATCTTGTCTTGACTTTAGTCGGTACCAACAATTAATATTTTACATATGAATCACATTCAACTACTTTCAAGCATATCTAAAGTCAACACGGAAGTAATCTCTATAGTTTCAAATGGTACCTCAGACATACTTAAGTATTGACAAGATCTGTTCATCTTGCACCAAAAAAGGGGTTAAAATTATTCATATCCTCATTATTCAAGTGCCCTTGCCGAAATAAAGTCCTAATTCACACAAAATAGAAGAATTTGGATAATAGAACATTTTGAAAGTCACTCACACTAAGAAAGATGTTCAATGCGTGAAATTGAGATACCATATGCTTGGCCTTCATATAAGTATCCACTAATGTGAGTACACCAAAAATAGGATCAATTAGGACTTGTTATCAACTTATAATGTAGTCTTGAAATGGGTAAGATAATATTTTTGAATAAAGTGACTCTTTCCTCTCTAAGCACTGCACTATGCTCTCAATTTTTTATTCATTCTTGCACTTGATCTTTGTTTGCTTGATTGCTTATTTTTTCTTTTTTCTTTGACTTTCTCCTTCATTTTTCGTAGTTTCCTCCATTTGTTGGAGTTTTTCTTTTCAATTTTTTTCATTTTGAGTTTTTCAAAATTTTTCATCTTTCCACTTGGTCATCCAACTCAAATCTTTGTCAGTGTGGTCAGAGAGGTGGGATCAAGGGGTGGTGCATTTATATGCTGATAATGATATAGAGTAAGATGTGGTTATTCAAATAAAAAGTAAGGCTCAAATAGGGAGTTCTATAGATCACATGACATTGAGTATGCTTCAAAGGCATAATCGAATTAGAGAAAGCCTACAATCCTTTCCCTAGTCCAGTTTTGCTTAAAATTTTGCCTCAACAAACATTTGGGCCAAGCTCTTGATCAACAAGTCATGCCATTGAATTTTATATCTAAAGCTCAGCACACAATGCACATGAAATAATGAGGTCGAATTTGTTTTATCCTTAACTTTGGGAAAGAGAATTTATCAAGTGTCACTACTAAAAAACTGTCCAAAAGCGATGGTCTGCGTCACTTTTTAAATCAAAATAGAAGGAAAAGCGACATAGTCACTTTCATCGCTTTTTGTCTCGACGCTTTTGTATATTTGTTTTTAAAAAATTAATTTTGAATATTGCGACGGACTACGTCTCTTTGTTCTTTAGCATAATGAACATAGCGACGTAGTCCGTCGCAATTTTGAAAATCAAATTTTTCAGAAAAGAGACGGACAGAGTTGCTTTGTCCACGCTATGTTCTTCATTGTTCTTAATTATGAAGAAAAAAGCGACGGACTAGGCGACCCCGTCCGTCGCATTTTTTAGAATTTTTTTAAAAACAATACAGCAAAAGCGAAAGACAAAAGGGCCCTGTCCGTCGCTTTTTCTACATTTTTTTGACAGCAGAAACCTGTATTTTTTGCTGTCCAACCTGCTCAATCAATTTAACTCCATTACAGCCCAAACAACACAATTAACAACAAGCTCAAACAATGTATCAATTCAATATTTTCACAACTTAAAAAATATTCAAAGATGTAAAATTAATAGACTAAACACTTGTAAAAGTCTTCCAATGTTAGTCAAATTTCCCAAACTTAACAAAAATATTCAAAAACGAAGGGAGTAATGTAGCTAAGGAGAGGGGCTATGTATTCTTTATCCTCTGATGAGTCGTCGCCAGAAGTTGACGCTTTTGAAGAACGGAACAAACTACGAGCGAGGTTGAACACTTTTTCTTTGATTTGCTCGACAGTTTGATCCATTCTTTTTTGTTCAGCAAGTCTTCTTTCCTCAGACACTGCCAATGCAAGTGTAAGGTCTAAGATTTTTCTCGACATCTCAGCTATCTGAACACCGTCAAGTGCCTCAGCTTGGCGTGATAACCCAATACCTTGTAGACCTAATTAGAGTCGTCGAACGTCATTTTGAGAGCCCATCCCATAGATCCCGCCCTTATGCATCCCTCCTACCACTTCTTTAGTCCAAATTCTAGCGGACGCTTCTGGCGTGAGCTACACCGAATCTCACATCTCATCAATGCACCGCTGGTATATATCTTGCATTTAAAAATAAAAGTTATCATATAAATAAAAGCTATCATCATAAAATTTTAATTCATATATATGCACTATTTATCTTAAATAACTCACATAACCTTGTGCGACCCTTTCCTCCACCCACTCATCCGAATCTGGCTCATTAATCTTCTTCTTGACATGAGTTTTCTTGAATACCTCGCAACAAAAGGGAGGGCGCCCCAATTCTTTTTCCTATAAATAAGAATACAATTTTGGATGATATTAATCAAATAATATTTAAGGAACTAACTTTTAAATATATTGAAATTTCAAATTTAGAAAAGTTATCATCTCCCTTGTAATCGTCCCAAAACTCTTTGTACCTTCTGTGTGCAACGAGCCACCTTTTAAGCTGCCTCTAGCTTTTTTGGCTTGCTCGGACATCGAGACTACAAGTGTCATTAATTCAAGTTATAATTAATTAATTCATATAATAATTAAGTTCAAGTTCTAATTAATTCAAGTTATAATTAAGTTTAAGTTATAATTAATTAATTCATATAATAATTAATTCAAGTTACAATTAAGTTCAAGTTCTAATTAATTCAAGTTATAATTAAGTTCAAGTTCTAATTAATTCAAGTTATAATTAAGTTCAAGATCTAATTAATTCAAGTTATAATTAAGTTCATGTTCTACTTAATTCAAGTTATAATTAATTCAAGTAATAATTAAGTTCGAAGCTAATGACATTCAAGTTGAAGTTCTAAATTCAAATATCCTTAAATTCAAATATCTAAGTTATTCAAATCAGTTCTAAAGTCTAAAGAGTTCAAAATTTATACAAACCTAAAATATTTCTAAATTTAACTTCAAAAGTCCTAAAGTTCAACTTCATGACTTTGGATATCTAACTCTAATTAACTTAATTCGTTCTAAAGTCTAAAGATTTCAAAAATTGTACAAACCTAAAGTTTAAAATTAGTGTCTAAGTCATTCTAATTATAAGTTCTAAATTAAAGTCCTATAATTCAAGTATCCAATTTTCAATATTTTTCTAAGTTTTAAACTTCAAAACTTCCTATATTCAAGTATCTAAGTTATTCTAATTAGTTCTAAAGTCTAAAGAGTTCAAAAATTATACAAATCTAAATTAAAGTTCAAAATTAGTATATAAGTTTTACTTCAAAAGTCTTAGAGTTTAACTTCATGATTTTGAATATCTAACTCTAATTAGCTTATTAATTAGTTCAAAAGGAATACAATTCAACAACATTTCTAAACTTAACAAAAAATTCAAGTTCAAAGTTTTAAGTTTAAGTTCGAAATTCAAGTTCTAAATTTAAGTATCGTAAAATTCATGTATCTAAATTATTCTAATTATAAGTTCTTAAGTCCTAAAATTCAAGCCTCTAAGTTTTAAACTTCAAAACTTGCTAAGTTACAATCCAATATACAAACAAACTACAACAAACTAAATGGAATAAACTAATTAACTAACTAACAAATCACAAATTACTACCCAATTTACAATCTAATTCAAAAATCCCAAATCTAACTTAAAGCCTAAAATCAAATCTATAACTACATTCACTAATTTTACAATCCAATATATAAATAAACTACAACAAACTAAATGGAATAAACTAACTAACAAATCACAAATTACTGTCCAATTTACAATCTAATTCAACAACCCCAAATCTAACTGTAACACCCCCTAAAATATTATATGTGGTGTTTCAATTCTCGACGAAAATAATACTACTTTAGGCAACTACGGAACCCCACCTCAGCTTATCAAATGTAAAAAAGTAAACCCCAGAATTCAATTTGCGGGCCGCCGGAGCTTATCAACATATGCCTTATAAAGAGAAAATGATACATTTCTCTCAAAAACTATGTTTCTGTCAGTAATATCAATCGACATGCCGAAATCCTACTCCCTTGGAGCTCAAAATCCAATGGAAGATGTAGTATAGCCAACAGTAGTTCAAAAACCTCTTCACTTTCAAATATTAGATGCAATATGCGATGAACATGCTTTTAACACCAATGCAATCCAGTCAAGATCACAAATAATCTCACTCATACATATAACTAGGTAAAACACCCATTACAACTCAAAGGTACTAACCTAGAACTCCACTCCAAGCTCACGACCTTAGGCCCAACAGTTTAATTAAAATAGGGAAGTAAACTTTAAAAGTAGTGAAAAAGTGGCATACAATTCACCTAAGCAAACAAAATGCATACAAGCTAGGTTTCACACAACCTAGAAGTAGTCTAAAGATCTAGGGACAACCAAGCCAAGAAATCACCCTAAACTAAAGCTCATCGACTAAAATACTAAGCTAGAAAACTCGAAATGGCCAATAAACCTCACTAGGATCAAGTACACCTATAACCTAGTCCTAAAAAAATTCTAATTATCAGCTACTCATTTATATAGATAATCAAACTAAGCCAAGTCTAGAACGGAAAACCATAACCTACATCAAGGCTAAAACTGCACACAAACACTACTCAAGAGCTTTTCCTTTCTAGAGAGCCTCGGATTAGTGCCAAGCTATCAAGAATAGAAAGATCAAGTCAATACAGATCCATTGATACCCTTATTACAAATATGAAATTCAGATCAAAATTGGGTCAAAAATTGACCCTCGAATCCATGTTATAGAAGTACGAAAGAAAAATTGTCATTATATTCTTCTTGAAGTAAGGATCACATGCCCAAAAGTTGGGCAAATATAGAGTTCAATTCAGACCTCAAATGGTCCAAATACGATACTTTAAAGACTTAGAAATCAAGGGAATTAAGTTCAAAAATGGAATTGAATCAAGGAGATAAAGTTAGAATCAAGTTTAGAAAATTGAAAGGAAGAAAATTACCTTTGAAGCATCGGAAACGATCAAGAAATGAGCAAACACACCCTTGCCCGAGCTTATTTGCCAGTGGGTTTCTTTTTTGAAGAAAGAGGAAGAAAAGGTAATTTAAACCCATCAATCTTCGCAAAAGCCAAAAAATGTTCGCAAAAGCAAACATCGCTTAAGTCAAGAAATATTCACAAAATCATATATCACTTAAGCCATCCGGGCTTTGCAAAAGTGGACCCTACCTCTTGATTCCCTTTGCAAAAGCAGCCTCTTGTTCACTAAAGCGTACATCGCAAAAGTGACCAAGGGTCGGCAAAGCGACATGGCACCAGAAGCCTTATACCAGCTTTTTAAGCTAAGAGTTCTAAACTTCAAATGGACCCTCAGAATTCATTCAGGGTCTAAACGACGCAAGCCAATAGTGCAAACTACTTGTAAATGACATTCTAGACTCAATGGAATTGATGAAACAACCAACGAAGGTCTTCTCATCCAAATGTTGACCAAAGTCAATACTTATCAAAGAAAACCAACAAAATGCCAAAAACCCATAAACTCACCTTGACTGCCTCGTGAACTCAACCAAAGGTTGTCCTAGACCAAACTTGGTGTTTCGAAGCTGATCGCTCTGTTAGAATTAAAATTCAAGAACGTTTACCAAGAATATTGACTGAATCAAACTTTAGCCAAAACTTTAAAACTAAAACGCTTAACTGCACAAGCTCAAAATAATAGCCTCAAATCTCACATCGATCATCAAACTAGACCAAAATGAACCTTCCAAAGCTAATGGACTGACGAGATCCTCATTCGATATTAGAATCTTTAAATGTTGACTAAAGTCAACTCTTTCAAGCCTTAGGCCTAAAAAAATAACCAAACTCACTCAGAACTCACCCGACCTCTGTGAGAAGCATTCCACCTATCCCAACACCTCACAAATGAAATTAGGGAGCTAGGGGAGTGGTAAAATAGTAAATGCACACAAAAATATAAAAATTACCACGAGGGTCATTACATGATGATTCTTATGAATTGAGTTCCTAAATTCTCATTCATGTCTACATTCACATGAATCCTAGTTAAGTAATTGCATTATTGAATGCATGCATTGTTTTGAGTTTAAAGCATGATATCTTTCATTTTTAATTTGAGAAAGAGTTCAAGCATGAGTTTTTTTAATAGTTGATAACTCCTCAGCATGAGTTGAATTTTAGAAGTCTCTTAATTATTATTTTGAGCATGAGCATTATTGAGTCTAAATGAGTTGAGTATTAATGCATTTCAATATCTATTTTGAGATTGAGATGAGAAGTCAAATTATACTTTTAAATGCATTCATTGAGTTGACATTATATATATTTCTTTTAAGAGAGGAGATGAGTTAAGAAGAGTTGAGTTTTGAAAAAATTCTAAAAGAGATAAATGAATTAATCGAGTATATACACTTACTTGGGATATGAATATTTTTTGGAGTATTATTGAGCACCGATGTCATGACCCGATTTATCAGGTCATAATGGTACCTACTATAACCCATCAGTAGGTAAGCCAACCCATCAATCTAGAACTCAAGTAATGGGTTTGAGGGAAAAAACTAAATAAGAGTGGTAAATTATAAAGATAAGCAAAAAGAATAAGCGGAAGTAAACGAAAATATGATATAAATAATTAAAGATCCCTTCCAGAACTTGGAAGTCACAAGTGCAGAGCTGCTATAAAATAAAAAATAAGTATAAGTCCCGAAAGTGGACCGAAAATATATATACAACTACTAGCAAGTCTCAAAAGGCAACTGACGGGACATCCATACTGAAGGAGATAAAATGATCCAAAAATGCCAAGTGCTCACCCTAGTCTCCGAAGCTGACTGCAACAGGCTCGATCTATCCATGGCAGTACATGGTGCTAGGTCCTACATCACAAAATTAGATGTAAAGTGTAGTATGAGTACCAAGACAATAGGTACCCAATAGGCATTATAGGTCGACTGAGCAGAAAAGATGAAAACAATATGAAAAAGAGGAATAAGCCTAAATGGGAATCAATATAAGCATCTAAAGTAAAAAGAGTACTATCTATGAGAACTATAGCTAACTATACACAACTGGGCCCCCATAAGCCTAGCAGGAACACTCGTGTGCAAGTTAATTAAAAACCCAAACGAACCCCCATAAGCCCGTCAAGTACATAGAATAGCTACAACTACCAAGGCTAGGAATCAAGAATATGCAATGTCAGGAACCGAAGATCTACATCATTTCCAAACCTAGAATCTCCAAGAGTCAATGAACTAGGGGTGCCGTAAGGGTCGAGGCCAGGACTAGGACCCAAATGCTCGCTTGAATGTCCAACGTGGATAAGGCCAAGACTGGGTACCCGGATGCTTGACATAATACATCGATACATTCGAGGTCAGGACAGGGTACCTAGATGCTCATCATAACACATCGATATGATCGAGGCCAGGACTGGGTACCCGGATGCTCGTCATATAAGCAAGTCGACAGAGGTCAGGGCTGGGAACCCGGATGCTCCCCTATAATTCAAAACGGAGGCAGGGACTAGGTACCGAGATAGTCACAGATAATTTATCCCATGGTGCCGAATATGCTTCTTTCCAGCTAGACAGCAACAGTACTGAGAATCTCTTTCCCAATATTCTAATTGATATGCCGCCAAAACTTAAACTGGAGCCGAAGCCAAATAATCACCTAATCTAGTATTGTTGCCACATATCAAAGTCATGATCATACTGAGTTATAGATGAGGGTGTTATTAAGAGCAAGGGTGTCGCCTAGCTAAGGCCAACTACAAGGCACTAGCCCGCTACTCCACTCTACAAGGATCAAAGTCCGCTGAAGCGGCGTCGGGGCAACTAAAGAAGGTCTAGAACCTATACTAAGGCCAACATATTCTACAATATCAACAATATGCTCATTAAAATCTCCTTAAAATATTAACAAATAACGACAAGATACACATACTTCTAAATATCCGAGAAACCCAACGAAAAGCCCTAAGCATGATTTCTAACATCTAAGATATACAAATAAGCTACCCAACACAAATTCCATAAATCTCAACATAATTTCACACATTCCTACTTAATCTAAAGAAATAAAAGTCGTAGCCTACCTATAGGTTTAACACACGAGCTTCAAATCACAGTGTCGGAACCTTTTCCTTCCGAGCGGTCTCAAAACATTGCCACACTTTTAAAAATAGAGTCAACCCATCAAAAGAAATCCATGTGAATCTGAACTACCACAAGGTACACTACCAGCTAACCACAATGATACATGTGAACCTTGCACCCTTAACAAAAAACCAAGAGATGATCCCATGAATTACTTCGACTCTATCTTAAGGCTAAGCTTTCTAAGAGAAATTCCATTCACCCATGGAAGCCGAAGTCTGAATTAAGCAAAGCTCACTACAATAGAAGACCCAAATCAATAATCTGACTCTCTGATACCACTCTGTCATAACCCAATTTCTTGAGTCATAATGACACATATTATCACCCTACTAGTAGGTAAGTCTAACGCCATAGTCTGGAACCATAGGCTACGATCTCCATTCTTTTTATTGAGTTTCATAAGGTATTGTTTTGTATAAATTTCTTGTTGTTTGGATTGTATGTGATGGGTTAGTCTTGACTCTTAAATTATGGTCTCGTGGTCCTGGTATGAGCCTTAGGCTAGTTTACCTTTATGAGATTTCCCGTCTAGTTGGTAAGATTATGGACTGTACCTTAGTTTGGCTTTAGTTAACCTATTTTAGGTGATTTGTGACTTAGACTTGAGTTGTGGTTTGAGCCTTAGTTGTAGCCGCTGTTGGTGGGAGTTTATGATACTTAATGTTCTTCATTATTAAAGTACTTATGTTGGAGCCTTGGTGTAGTGATTTCCACCCGATTAGGCTTGTGAATTACTATTGGGTTCCATTTTCTAGATTTAGAGCTAGAATCCCTTATGCTTTTCTTGTTGTTGTTTGGCGGGGCTATCGGTGGTTATGAATCTCAAGGTGATATTTACCATATGGATCTGGAGGTATTGATTGACTAGTTGAGCATATGTTTCCTCATTTTTCCTTCTTTTTGTTATCCAGTTAGGGTTGGGTTCCCTTTTGGACCTTATGGTTGAGTTAGAGGAGTAGATTTGAGCTTTAGGGCTTGATTAAAGGTCGGTGGTATATGTGAGCCTTGTTTGTATGATCTAGAAGGAAGGTGCTTATAGAGTCATTATTGTATGTGATTTGTGTGTGTTGTTTGGGTGCTAGTGATGGCATACATTGCATTAAATCATTATTTTCTCATGGATGTAGTTGACCCCGATGTATGCATTGGCTCTATCATTGATTTGAGAAAGCTGGGTTGTAACCTAAACTATTTTATACTTATTTTGAATGGGGGTCATACTACCTTTATTACTACTATTTTCAGTAGATCAGAGGCATCGATGATGCGCTCATTTTATTATATTGATTCGAGGCATCGAGGATGTAATCATTTTATTATACTGATTTGAGGCATCGATGATGCGCTCATTTTATGACATTGATTCGAGGCATCAAGGATGCCTCATGTTACAGATTAATATAAGACCTATATCGAGACCAGACAATATATAAGGGCATTCTCGAGCCTCCCATGGCGATCCCATAAAGGCACATAGGTACTACTTTCTGGCCGGGACTAGAAGTAGGTGTATATATCTTGGTATGAGGTGCTTGGCACAAATGGTACTACTGGATTTACTGTATTACTTTCATGCATATATGTATTGTCTATCACCAACATAGTTGTTTATACCGATCTGTAGTATGAGATGTCATACGGGTTTACCTATTTGTGAGTGAACTTCCTAGGTACATAGGGGTTCGGGAGGTATTGACTTACTATTTGCGAACTTGTTGGGGTATAAAGGGTGGTCTCTTGTTTGAAGGTAGTTTCTACCCTTGTTCTTATTTATCTACATTATTGTGCAGGGATTTAGTGATACGGTCCTTCGGGACTTTATGTGATATCTGTGTTTAGTTCTATTAGTAGTTTGTCGCTTAGCTGCCCTCCTTTTTAGTGTGTTGTAGTGTTTAGGTCCTGGGTTGGCGCCACCAGGTACATCCTCGATTTCCTTGGTTTTTTTTTATCTTCTCTCTTTCTAATATTAGATGTTTCTTATTGAAGGATTCCATATTATTCTTGTTAGTTACTTGTGATATATAGTCATTCCTTACATGCTCTTTATACTTGCTTTATCTTGCAACTTAGTCGGTTGATGCCTATTGAATGCCACTTGTTGGTACTCATACTATACTTATGTACCCTGCAGATCATAGTTCAGGTTTTCACTATTGATTTGGATATCATGCAGAGCAGCCCATGGATTTTGGAGAATTGGGTGAGCTCTTGGTGTTCAAAGTTGCCTATCTCCCTTTATTTTGGCTTGGACTAGTCTTTATTTTGTATTCGGAAACAGTCGGTTTTACCTTTATTATTACTATATCTGTATAAGCCTTGTGTTTCTTTATATTAGTTTAGTAGCTCGACTACCAGCTGATACCAGGTCTTGGGGGTTATCTTGTTATATTGTTATTCTTCTTCTTTTCTTATCATTATTATTACTATTATTCAATTCTTTTCTTCCGCTTGTGATAGTCCGTTGCTTATGGTTCCAGACTATGGAGTTAGGCTTACCTACTTGTGTGGTGATAGTAGGTGCCATCATAACCCGAGAAATTGGGTCGTGACAATCCATGTAAGACCCCAGAATTTAGAAAAATAAAAAATGAGGTTCAAAAGAGGATTTACATATATCTCAGCTTTTGGCACCAGGTGATGACCACGAAGGCCATCACAAGCCATGTTCCCCACCATGGTTTGTGGTGTGCTGCCGTGGTAGAAGTCCTGAAACTCAGTCTCTATAGGAAAGGGTCCATGACAGGGACCACGGGCTGTGGTGCCCTTCGTGGTGGACCCTCCCTCGAGACCCTTAGATTACTTTCCAAGTCAGGGACCATGACCACCCCACCACCGGTCGTGGTGACCTTTACGGACCATGGTAGTCTCAGTGGAGGGAACCCTGTAAAATCCCCAAGTTTCCAAGTTGAAATCCATTACCAAGATAGGGACCACAACCCGTATTGTCCTTCACAGGTCGTTGTGACGTCCCGTCAAGGTGCCCAGTCCTAGTTTTAAATGAAAGGTGTTTTGGTCTTTTCCTATATTTCATTAATGAATGTGGACAATTTTTGGGACTAGATTCTCATATATTAATTAACCTCTCCCATTCTCACCATAACTCCCAAAATCACAAAATCATCTCTCTTAAATTCCCTCTCAAGAGTCTTCTTCTTCATCAAGCAAATTCAAGGGTTTTCTACAAGATCAAGCTTCAATTCACTTCAATCTAGGGCTCCTAAATGTCAAGGTATGTGGAACTTCATCTATGGGTATATTTCACCCATGGAATCCCAGGTTTTCTCTTCAAAATTCCTTATGATTTTCATTCAAATAGCCTTAATTTCATGATTTGCATTGAGTCTTCTTACTTATGATATATATTAATGTTATTAGCCTAATTATATATAATTCACATCATATTGCATGATTTTAAGATAAATTTCAATGACCCATGCTATATGCTAGTTTTAATTATTATTTATGAGCTTTGATCATGATTCAAGTTACATTCAATGTAAGCTTTATGAATGAGTTTAAAAGATGCTTTATGCAAAGAAGTTATGAATGATGTTCAATGATGTTTCAAAAAAGCTAATGATAGTGTGACTTAAGTCCCTAAAGAAGTTTTTATGAACAAGGATTTGTAATGATGAAAGGTCTACACCCACATTAGATGAATCACATGATAGATAAGTTATTCCTATGATTTTACTATGATGATGATAGATGATCTATTACTATGATATTACTATGATGATGATAGATGAGTTATTCTTATGATATCTTTATAGAGATGGATCGATCTTTATTATTATCTTTCCTAATAATGTTAATGACTATATTTTCATGACAGTTCCGTTGGAATAATGACTAAGCTCCGAGAGGAATTTCAAGTGGGGTTTGGTCCGGTATGCCATTTTAGCTACCCAAGGAAATCCTAGTAGCAACCTTTAGTCCCACATTACATTACCTACGTAGTTCAAAGATGACAATATAGAGAAGCTAGTGGATCCACATAGCAAAGTTAAAAGAGTTCATTAATGAAGTATGCCCTAGCAAGGTGGCATCCCCCGTCTCGATATAGGAGTCATCGAATTCCATGTATTATCTCGCATGGTCTTATTTTTAGTTAAAGGTCCTATCCCATACCAGTTAAAGTAAAGTTATGAGTTCTTATGATGATTATGAGACTTTTGAGGCATTGATCAATGAGATAGATGTTTTAACAATTTTCATTATTTATTCATGTTTTAAAGATATTGGTCTTGTATCCCATGATTCATATTGATTATATCCTATGTTTATTGCTCATGAACCTTTTATTATACTTAGTACATTCCATGTACTAACACATATTTTTTGCCTATATTGTATCATAATATGGATCTGACGATCACGTCTATCCTCCTCCCGCTTGTGGCTAGTGCGTACTATTATGTTGTTAGTGAGTCCTCATGTTTAAGGACAAGAAAATTTACTTTTTATGATCTTATAACTTGCTTTTATCCTTTATATTAGGTGAGCTAGGAGATTGTCTTACGCCCCCATCCAGTAGTAGAGGCATGTTAAATAGTAAGAGTCTATGTTGTTGCTTTCTTTTTTTTCTTTTTTTTTATGGGAACAAACCCTACACGAGGCTCCCACCTCTCGTGCATAGTCAGGGGTTGAGCAACACCCCCAAGCCTTAACATAAATAATCAAAATAAAATACAAGGAGGGGTACATAAACCTTACCTCCGATCCTATGGTGGTTCATAAGTCGGCTAACCTATTAAGGTCGGCTAACTCATCCCCGATACAAAAAAGAGACTAACTATAACTAGAAAGCAGTAAACCTGTGAGAGGACTCCTCCCGGTACAATTCAACTATGAAAGCATAAATGAGAGAGACTATCCCCTTCCATGAGAAAAAAGGAAAGTAACCTACACTAGTCCTATTCAACTATGCTACATACCAGACATAGCTACATTGAAGAATAACAAGTATACGAAACTTCTATTTCGCATGGGATGGGAAAATTCTTTTCATCTTTGCTCTTTTTAGTCTTGTCGTACCAAGTAAATCCAGGTGAAGTATGCCATCGGGATTCTAATCGTCGTATAATGGCTAAGCCCTAGTTTGGGTCGTGACAACTAATTTGGGTAAGAGTATAGAACAACTTAAACCTTATAAACTATGTTTCCAACATAGAATAGGATCATGTCGTTCATTTGGACGACTCCTCATAGTCCTAAAAGAGGACTTTTATTGGATCCATGAGATGATTTGTGTCACTTACCCTGAAAGGATATTGGACAGTTATGGCAATGACAACAGCTCGTTGTATCATCACGTAGCTCATAAGTGATGGTTCTCGATTAGAGAAACTCACCAAAAGTAAAATATACTTTCAAATATTGAGTTGCATATGCTTATTCATATCTTTTAAACCATTGTTCTATACATACTGCATGCTTTATTGAGTTGAGCTATTTTTAGAGTCGGGTTCTTTAAATTGAGTTGAGTACCTTTGAGTAAGTTTATTTTTAGTTATTTTATATACCGTACATTCCATATACTAACGCCAATTGGCGCTGCATCATTTTGTGATGCAGACACAAGTGATAGAGATCCTCAACACTCACATCGTTGAAGATCGAATTTCCATAGAGCTTTTGATGAGACCTCATTGCATTTAGAGGTGCTCTTGAGTTTTATTTTAGTTTTTACATTATTAGTATTTTGAGGTAGCTATGGGCCTATCCCAATAGCTATTTAAAGTCATTATTTAGAGGCATCATAGAACAGTCATAGACAAAGTATGAGTTTATTAAGGTTCATTCATTTGAGTTCATATTTTAAAAACATTGAGTTGTATTATCTACAGACTTATATTTTGAGATTAAATTATGAGAATGTGCACATTTATAAATTGCATGTCCATCATGAGTTCTATTTTATTGAGTTAAGTCTTCCGCTTAATAAGTTAGTCAGGCCAAGGGTGCACTTGGGAACCAATAATGATTTTTCAATGTCGGCTATGCCTAGGGTTGTCACGACCCAACTCCGTAGGCCATGACTAGTGCCCGAGTTGGGCACCCATACGTACCCTTAGCCCCACTTAGTACATTAATCGAATAAACATAGGTAATGATCAGAAGGGATCTCTAAACAGATATAATGCACGAGGGCCGATAGGCCATCACGAAATACAAAAAAACCCAAATCATATATACAAAACCCACATCTCATGTCTACAGACCTCTACAAAATGATATCCTAGTCATATGATGGGACAGGGCCCCGCCGTACCCCTGAATAATGTATATATATATACAACAGAAAGTGTCAGTACCAAAATAAGGCTCCGGACAAAGGAGCAATGTCGACCAACATGGTGGATATCCTAAGCGAGCGGATCAGCAAACCAATCGTCTGTACCTGCGGGCATGTAACACAGCCCCCGAAGAAAGAGGGTCAGTACGGAAAATGTACCGAGTATGTAGAGCATGAACTGTAATAAGTAAAGTTATTTCCAAAGCAGAAAGTGCAAAAATGAGAAAAATATCGAGAAATATCAAATGCTGATCAAAACCTCAGATAATGTATGCAGAAAAACATATGCCATATCCGGCCCCATTATGGGACTCGGTGAACAAATGTGGTCGCCTTCCTGTCATTGGCGCCACAACACAGCATAACACCAAAATAGGGAATATCTCCATAACAAATCATATCATATCATATCAGATGGCCATATCAAATCATATCATATCACATCATATCATATCATAAGCATATGTGTACATGACACAGCATAACTCCATGCCATAACATACACCACCCCATGTATATGTCATACCTGCCCCCTCACGTCGGGACACAGCGAACAATGCAGAGAAGTATGCACGATAACATATCCTGGCCCAGGCTCAGTGAAGGAAGCATTGAGGCATCCACGAGTGGAGTAGTGAGAAACTATATGCAATTTAAATCATATTTAAGACTCAATGGAATAATCAGAATGAGCTATCATTTAAAAATCGAGATGAGACTCATGTCAAGTACCTTTCGAAAGTTACCCTAGATTATATCAGAATAAATCTTCTGGAATCATATAGACGTATCGAAGCATAATAAAATACCTTTTGGAAATCAAGGAATTGGCCATCCTAATGGCTCTAGGAATAGGAACCTCTTTGAAATTATATAAAAGTCATATTTTTGTTTCATAAATACCATACCAAAACAAAGATTAGCTTTACATACTTATGTCAAAACATGAAAATCGAAAGAATATGCTTTACATACTTATGTCAAAAACATAACAAAAGAAAGAAAGGTTTTACATACTTATAACAAATACATGCCAAAAGAAGAGAAAGTATAAGCTTTACGTACTTATGACAAAGACATGCCAAAAGAAAGAAAGGTTCGCTTTATGTACCTCTTACGGATTACTCTTAACTATGCTCGCCGCGCCGTCTCTTGAACCTATTTAACATGAAATTAATACTAAGGTTAATAAACTTTCACTTTCCAATTTCCAAATCTACACCCAAGTAACCATAGGAATCATTTCCTTATCTATGTCTCTCGACTAGTTTATTACTAGCTCTGAATCTACCGAAAATCGGGCAACATCTCCCCTGTAACTTGAACATCCCCGAGTTTTCAAATCGACCACCATGTCAACAAACATACCAACAACAACATCCAGCAGAATATATACAAGTAAATCACTTCAACTTTACACAATACAAGCTCTATACAACTCATTCCAAACTACGGTACCAAAATAGAGTTTTTAACCTTTATTTCGTAAAATATGTAGTCATACCAAACGGAGGGTTGTGTGGCTGAAACCAGCAGCACCCACATCCATTTTTGAGTACTTTACATCCCTGCAACACGCAATTAAACCACCACCAAACTGCAGCACCACCAAACAACACACTACGCGACTTTGATTTAACTACTACGACTTCCATTTAGTTTGTTTCTAACGTCAAGCATCCTTATACATTTTTTATACTTCCATCATATTTTAAGACATGTAATATACTTCATAACATCCTCATAAAGTTCAATTGAAATATAAAACCTTACCTTTCCCGAAATTCACCAAAACTCGCCAAAACTCGCCTCAGTATTTCCTTTAGCGCAGCTGAAACTTATTGGCTGTTTGGTAACATTTTGGGATGCATCAAACCATAACATTTCATTACTAATATCTTCATAAAATCATGGTATAACTCATATAATTAATTCTTGGAATGGAATTGGAGAACTTACCTTTTTCTCCTCCCAAAACCGTAGCTCTTTCCTTCTTTCTACCTTAATTTCTCTTCTCTTCTCTTCTTTTTTTTTTCTTGTAATTTCGTTTTCCTTGCTCTTGAACACTCTAGATGAGTGTGGAAATTAATGAGTCATAAGACTCATATATATATATATATATATATACTACTTTGGGGGTGACACATGTCATCCCCCAAGTGGTGACACGTGTCAAGCCCTAAGTGGCGACACATGTCAAGACCTAAGTGGTGACACATGTCAAGATATCATTGGTCCAACACACCCCTTTCCTCCAATCATGGGCTGCCATGTGGCATGTGGGGCCCACATGAGTCTTCTTGAAGACTTTGTGAAATTCCCATTTTACCCCTAGCCTTCCACAATATTACCATAGGCCACTTTGCGAATATTCCTTTTTGTCCTTTGCCTTTTCCAATATTTCCACACTATTACTGATCATAAATAATATTCATATCCAACTTGTATATTAAATAAATTTTGGAAGATGTTCATTCCCTTAACTTTACCACGGCTACCTTAAAACATCCAACCATATAAAATACGGGATATAACATTCTCCATGAGAAATTCCAATTTTTGCCCCTTACTTTTTCTAATATTTCCAAGTTGAAATTCCAATTTAGTCATAAGAATTTTGTATCCAACAAGATCAACCATAGCCTTGCCCTTGACTTATTATCGTTATCCCGAAATGCCCTAATGTGCAAAATACGGGTTATAACAAGGGTATAGACTCGAGGAGTGATACTTATCACTCTTGGAATGAGATTCCATATAGGACACAACAAGCGATATTTAATAAGTTTAAGGCATATGTAATTAGTTATATATTTTTAGTTAAGTTTGATATTTTTAGTGTACTATAATTTATTAATTATCTAACGCTATTCACTTAATTTTTAGTCTATGTTTACTTGGAAGCCGAAGTACAATATGGTCCTTGTAATCACTATTGAGAGGAGGGACATGTCGATACTGTCTAGCTGTTTGAAGAAAGTTCCAGATACAAAGACACCTGGAACTTGCTTTTTTCAAAGATCTTTGAGGAGTTGTGTTGGTATTGGAACAAATATGAATTCAAGGCTATGCCTGAACAAGCCAAGAAAGCTAGAAGCAGTCTTACATCGGAGGTGCAAAGAGCATTGAAACAATAATGAGAGAGATAGTAAGTTTTCTAAATTTAAACTTCTAATTCATAGTTTTAAATAAATTTAATTAAAAATTATTTGATTAATATTATCTAAAATTATATTTTTATTTATAGAAAAAATCATTGGGGCGCACTCCCCTTCATAATGAGGTTTTCAAGAGGACTCATGTGGAAAAGAAGATTAATGAGTCAGATCAGGATGAATGGGTGAGGGAAAGGGCCGAACAAACTTATGTAAGTTTAATTTAAAATTTTAAGATAAATAGTGCATATATTATGTATATATTTTGATGCTAACTTATATTTTTAATATGCAGAGAGAGTTTGAAGAACACATGCTTGAGATGGGCTAAACTCAAGAATCCTTGGGCGATCTGATCCATCTCACGCCTGAACAAGCCACTCAAATTTGGAAAGAATAAGTGGTAGGAGGGACACATAAAGACAGAATCTATGGGATTGGCTCTCGAAACAATGTACAACGACTCTAATCAGGTCTAGAAGATATTGAATCATCACATCAAGCCGAGGCACTTGACGATGTTCAGATAGTTGTTATATAGAAGTAAATGGCACAACTTGCACATGCATTGGCAGCGTCAAAGGTAAAACGACTTGCTGAACAAGAAGGCATGAACAAAACCGTCAATAAAAATCAAAGAACAAGTGTTCACCCTCTCTCGTCGGCCTAGTGCATCATGTTCTTCGAGCGGATCCTCTCCTAGCAAGGACACCGAGACTGATGAAGAAGCTAAATGTATAAACTCCACCCCTTAGCATCCCTTTACACTCTGTTTGGATGGTGGTTTCCCATGGTTTTATAATGTACAATAATGTATGGTATGGTATGACACTGTATAATACAGTGCAATACTATGTTTGGATAGACTGCATGGTTTGCTATTGTTTAGTGATAATTTTATTGTTTGGTTTGACTGTATGGTATTGTATCATAACTGATAAATATATGAAAATGCCCTTAATTATTATAAATATTAAATTTATCATTTTTCATCTTTAATCTTACATCCTAAAGGCAACTAGTTACTAGACATTTTCAAACCATTTTAGAATTCTATATTTCTCACCTTATGCTATTATGGGTTCTAATCAATTAAATCTACCATTAAGGGATTTCCAGAATTTCTTAAAAAACATGCCATTTTAATTGAGTACTCAAATAATTAGAAAGAAGAACCCAAACAAAAATAGGAACCCATTAACATGTATGTGTTATAACACCCATTGTTTCCTCATCAAACTATGTTGGCAATTGGAGTTCCCCATTCCATCCAAAAACCCGATTGAGAAAAAGTCATTCACACAAATTGAAAATACAACCAAAGGGATCAACAAATATTTAATTCAAAATGACTGAACTAGTTAATAAACATGCTAGCATGTAAGTTTGAAGCCTTAAACATTGCTCATCAGACCTTGATGGGTAATTTTACAGTAACATATAGAAAAAAGATGTTGATGAATGATTGAATGATGACTAAGAAGTGTGTCAGTCGTCAGACTCGAAACCACTATAGAACTTACCATAATACTAGAACGAATTCTGTAGAATCCACCCTCAAAGCATACTCAACGTGACTGACGAACATCGGGTACTATCTCCATAACAAGAGAAAGACAGATAAAGCCACGTGTTTTTGAATCTAACTCATCAACCTCCGAAAGATAAATTATTGTCCTTTACAACCCAAACAAATATATATGCTCTCGCATCCTCCCAAAGGTCAAATTACACCCCATTAGACTTTATAAGCTGAAATCCTTTCGATTCTACTTGAGTATTTTTCAACATATTATACACTCTCCATACACTATGCTACCGGTCAAGTAGTACCAAACCGCTACCTTACATACCCACAAGTCATCTTTGCCACACTGTGTCTTGTTATCCAAAAGCCTTTATCACGTAGATGCATTTTAATCATAGAATGCCCCAAACTCTTATTACTATGCTCATTAACCATTGCCATATCTTGAAGTCACCCTATCATCAACATGATACTTTAAACCTAGTAATACTAACCAATCTAAAGGACCAACCCAATTTTAATCTTACTTCCTACTAAAAATCCTGAATTGCCTTCACATAAGTATACTCGTTAGGACTCTCCTTACCCATAGCTCATTAGTTCAATATCAACCTATTCCTTTTGGCTCATCATGAAGTCATCAGCCCCCAAATATAATAATGCCAACCCTAGTCTCATACCTTGCCAAAGAGAAGAGATAGGACCGATACACTTGATCCATCACTATAACTTTCCTTATAAATAATGCTTAACTTAAGCATTCATAGTAACAACCACTTGATTTCTTAATCGAGAATGCACCATCAAACCTCATTACTTGAGTAGGTGAAATAACTGACTACTTCTTAGATGTCTCCACTTCTATATATCACTACTACCACACCATGAACATCCGCTAGATCTACCACTTTATCACATCATATCCATTGACAAGATCGTAACCAAATGGATCGTATATTTATACCCATTACAAAAACATCACCAAAGTTTTTCAATTTCCAGCCGAAAGTGATATGCACCATTCCATAAGCTAGGTCAATAGCAGAAGTAACACAACCCATAACCCTAACCAAGAGAATACACGTACCTTCATAGAAGTCATATTATGATCCTTTCTGATATACACCAACACTATAAAACCATCGTAGAAATTCCTATCTTGATTAGCATAATGTCATCATAGTAATACACCACACAACCCATTCCTTTTTGATGAACTTCACAGACTGTAGTCTCTAAGGTCACAATGCTCATAGCATAGTTATTCCCTTAATTATACCATTTGTAATTGTTGAACCACTTCAGATATCGTATAAACCACACAAGCGATACTCCCACTATAGCATAATTGATTGGGAGGGTAAGACATTCATGAAGTCTCTCAATCATCATTCATCTTTCAATACCATATCCTCAGAATATATGACTGACCCATAACCTTACTCACCCTTTTTTGAATCGCAAAGAATTCTAAGTCTACCACAAATCCTTTCCATCAATATATCATTTCTACCTTAATAGTAGATCCAGGGCTAAAATTAAGCGATGACATCTCAACTATACGCATGCAGGACCAAGCATGAGCCATCACTGTAAGTGAGAGGACGGAGTGAAGTGATAGAAATTAAATCGAACCAAGGATGTACGATAGAGAATTAAGAAGTGAAGATCTTTCCTAACATCTTCATAGCCTCTAGAAGATAAGTACAAATATCTTTGTACCGATCCTCGAGACTCTACTTAGACTTGGCTTGTACACATGAGACCTATGAACCTAAGGCTCTGATACCATTTTTTCACAACCCAAATTCGGGTGTGATGGCACCTATACTTTCCCACCAAAAAAGTCAGCCTAAAACCCAACATTCACAGAAAATAAAGAAGAAACAGATTAAATAGGAAAGTAATAAGCAAAAATGGAAGTCTATCAACTTAAATAACCCCCAAGAATTGGTTGTCACATATACAAGCCACTAAAACAGGACTGAAATGAAATAAATGCAAGTATCAATATGTCTTCGACTCTGAAATAGAGTAAAGCATAAAGGTACAGGAATCAGAGAGTCTGCCTGATGACAATAGCTACCTCTCTCAAACTCTTAGAAGCCTCAGATGATCAGGAAGATGGGTAATCAAAATTTAGGCTCAGAACCTACTAGTGTAAAAGCAAGGGGTGAATACCAAACAACACGGAACCCAGCAAGCTGACTAATAAAACTAGGTATATCTAGTAGGATACACGAACTTCTTTCCAACCCAACCGAACCTCCATAACTACAACCTGCACAGAAAATCAGCCCAACCTAACAATTCATGCAAAATAGTTTAAATAATGCTCAAATCACAACTCAGTATCACAAGTCACAGCGTACAAATATTCACAAATCAAATACAAGTATCAAGTCTATCACACAAAAATACAGGAATATATATGTACACTCAATTATCATGCATGTGTGCAATCGCTGGCAAAAACCTCGGCATTATAATCTCATAAGAAATGACCTCGGTATCACGGCCTCTCATCGAAAATGACCTCGACATCACAATCTTATTGGAAATGACCTCGGCATCATAATGTCTCACTGGAAATGACCTCGACATCATAATATATCGGCAAAATTGACCTCAGCATCATAATCTATCACTGAAAATAACCTCGACCGTATAATCTCTAACCAAAAATGACCTCGCTAATATAATCTCACCAAAAATGACCTCGACAACATAATCTCATAAGAAATAACCTCGGTAACATAATTTTATCGAAAATAATCTCAACCTCATAGTCTCTCATCGAAAATGACCTCAGTATCATAATATCTCTCACCGGAAATGACCTCGGCCTCATCATCATATGTATCTCATCACCGTGTTTCAGAATAAATGCAATCAGCATACTTACATAAGTAATGAAGAATATATCAAGTCAAACAATCCATAATCATAATCAGAATATTAAAGTATTTCATCAAATACACATAGATATCTAGATCACGTATACTCAAATCTTTACAATAACATAAATTATCATTTATTAACTCCGTCAATCAATTTAGATTAGTTCATAACATAACTCAATCTGTAACCTCATCCCCACTACTCCCCAATACACACAACAAGGAAATTTTGGGATTCTAAAAAATTCACGAAGTTTTAAGAGTTCACTTGCCTTAGACAAATCGCAATCAATCAATCAACCTGAGTCCTCCCCTTCTGGATATACTCTAAATCGACAAAATCTATCCAAGAATGCAAAATTCGAGAAAAAGAGGTCAAAAGACTCAAATTTTGATTCCAAAAATGGGGATATAAATCAGGTAATTTTTACATGGAAACTTTCCTCTAAGCATTAGGAACTCATTGGTGAAAATCATTTCGAAAAAAAAGTTTGAATCAGATCACAATCCTCATTTAAAGCATTTTTCCAAAATTCTTGAAAAACCCCAATTTCACCAATTAAAATCATCAATTTCCATGTTTAAATTAGAAATTAATCAATGGGTAATGAAGGTTTGAAGTTAAAAGAACTTACCCAATAGTTTTCATGCAAAAATATCCCTCTTTCAAATCGCCTACCTCGTGCTCAAGAACTCCAAAAATAGAGTAAAAATCTTAAACCCCCGTCTAAACATTCTCAGATATCGCTTAAGCAACTAGGGTTTCTCTTTTGTGAACCCCGCTTAAATGACCCAGCTCGCTAAAGCGATGTGTTCATTGCTAAAGCGGACATTGCTAAAGAAATGGGAAACTCACTTAAGCGACCATCGCTAAAGCGAGAGCACTAGAACACTACAAAATTCCAAAGTTCACAAGTCTCAACGTCTTCGAAATATTGACCAAAGTCAACCCTATGGCCAAAACCTCAAAGATTTCCAACTCAACCTCAAATCCATGGTATAACCCCGAATTTAATTCCGTCTCCTAGACCAATTTCAACATTCCAGAGATGATGGAATCGATGGAATAATTTCGAGACTTGAAACTCCAAATGATCTCAAATACCACTTTTGAGCCATTTAAACCTCTAAAATACAAAGTTTACCAAAAATCTCAAGCTTTCAAAGAAATCCACGAAACTGACATTGAATGTCAATCAAAAATGAATCAGGAAAATTATCGAGCAGGGAAAAATGATTATTTTGCGAAAATTACAAAAAATGACCTTCAGGGTCATTACATTATGTGTATTATGCTTATTATTTGATTTGTTATGAATGAATTGAATGTATATAAAATTATAATTTATTTACAACTGGGCAGTACAAAATAATTATAGAAAAGCAATGAACAGGGTCCTTTTATCCGTTGCTTTTATTAAAAATAGTTATATATATAAAAAATCAACTTTGTCTGTCGATTATTCAAAAAATTTAAAAATAACAATTGCATTGTTCCAAAGTGACGTCGTCCGTCGCTTTTTGAAAAGTATCGAGGACACAAACTATGAAAGTGACTAGATCGCTTTCCATTGATTTTGACCATAAAATGACGCAGCCCACCGCTTTTGGCCATCATTTTCCAGTCTTTTTTTAGTAGTGGTATACAGAAATGATATGTACACTCCAAACTTTCACCTGAAAATATTGGGATAATTTTTTTATCCTTTTATAGTGAAGGACCTTAATTACAAGTAAACTACAAACACATATGTATACATATCAAGAGAAAGTTTGTCAATATTAATAGATAAATATGAAAGAAAAAAAGGAAAAAGACATAAATTCACCCCTAAATTTATTTCAAAAAATCAGTTACACACTTAAACAATAATGACGACCTATTACACACATGTACTACTAAAAAATGGATTTGTTTACCGCCTAAAACTGACGTGGCAAAAAAATTAAAAAATAAAAAGAAAGTCGCATTAGGTAAAAAGAATAGTTAAAATCTTCTTTCCGCCACCACCCTACCTTACCCCACACCCCATGCCTCTCTTTCTTCACACCCCACCCACGTTTTTTCTTCTTTATTTTATTTTTTTATTTTTCATCACCTTCCATGCTCGATTACCACCCACCCCACCCCACCAGAATCCTCTTCCCCACCACCCTCCCCTCCCCTCCCCTTCCTCATATCTTATTTTAATTCTTATCGGATTTCACCATCTTCATTATATCAAAAACATTTCTTCGACTTTATTGATGGTTGATAAAATTGATGATTGGGTTTAAAAAATAAAATATAGTGGTGGGTTTATTGGTGATGGTGGCAAAGAAGAGGAAATTGAAGGTGGTGAAGAAAAAGAAATCGATATTGATAATGGTGGTGGTGATATTTGGTGGAGGATCTGTACCTTTTGATGGTGATGATATGATTTTAGTAATGAGCTTGGTTAGGTGTGTTGAATTTTATGGGTTTGATTGTAGGTGGTTTTGATTTTTGATGATAAAATATATAAATTTTGGTTGTGATATGGCGGCAGAACTAGTGATTCCTTGGTGGTGTTCATTAAAGAAGAAGTAATTGATGACATAGAAAAAAATTCAAAATCTGACATGACATTTGATTTGACAGTGAGATGACAGTGATGTGGCACAAATGCAGTACACCTCACATTGTGAGAGTGGTATTATATGTCTCAGGAGTAAAAAATTCATCTTTGAGTAGTATGGATGTGTAATAGGAAGAGTGAATTTATGCTTTTACCCAAGTAAAAAAGTAATGACATTGAATGGATGAAACGGACGTGGGAACGTGGATATAGAAATCGATAGGAATTAATTCAGTAGTACTAACTTTAAGAGTTACCTTGGTATAGTAATGGCCTCATAATTCATTTTATTGGCATTAAGTTCAAGTACTTGGAGTGGGATTTATTGAAAAAATTTATGACTTAATGAGTGATACATGAGTTTTAGATCAACATTTACTTTTTTATGGTTTTTTCAGCCATTTAGATGCCCTAAACGCCTAAAGAATCTCTAATTTACCCGTATACATAAGCCAACAAGGGTGGGACTACACAACACTAAACAATTATACAAAATGTTATTCAAACTGTACTTTACCTTTTTATACAAGCCAAAATAAGGATTGGGACAATCATAGCATTAAGTGTTTGTACAAAAGGCAACATAAAATAGATAGCTGATTCTTTTTACTCTCTATTTCATATTAATTAAATTTCTAGAGCTTTTTTCCTTGTTCAAAATAGTTGAATTGTTCAAAATACAAGAGAAATATTTAAAACTTTTTCCATATTTACCCTTTCCATTAATGAAATTTTGTAATTTCCTACGAGTAAACTACACTACTTACAAAATTATACTCCAATAAAAAGCTACTTGTATTTATGATTTCAGATTTAATCATATTTATGATGCTGATTAAACAAAAGGGTAATAGAGAAAAATAAGGTTCAAATTTTATCCTTGAATGTTTTTCTTAATATGTGTGTATTACCTTAAAAATTCAACTAATATGGAATAGAGGAAGTAATTTATAATTCTTTCTGGCCCTATTTAATTGGTTGTTTGGCACATGGAAGAAGATTTTTATATCCACATGTTAGCAACTATTACCTCTGCATATACTCAAAAGTGGAATTATCAACTCTTCTATCAACTCTCACTACTTTGTATTGATTTAAAAATTTTGCAGCTCTATCTCTTCAAGGTTGAAATTGGTGGATTTTCTGTCTTTGTTATCATATATCTCTTCTTCTTACCTCTATGTTGTTGGTTCTTCTTTGTTGTTCTCATAATTATTTCATATTTTTCTGTCCTTTCCTTTGTTTGTTCCACTAATTTGGACAAATATTTTTTTCTCACATCTTTGTTGGTTCTACGTTTGATAGCTTTGCACAAGTCCACCACTGTGTCAAAGGACCTGGCCCTTTGACAGAATTATCAACAGTAAGACAAACTAGAAAATATACGAATTGCACATTATTTTACGTGGAAAACCTCCTTCCTTAAGAGAGGAAAAATCACGACCTGACCCTTAGGATTTAGTTGTCAATCTTCACTAAGTCATAGAGCAAAGTAAACTATTACAAGCTATTGTACCTAGTTACTAACCCTCTTCACCCCTTTGCTTGCAACACCTTTATTACAAGACTTGAGCCTAAGCAATATCACTATTGTCCACTACACAACTGCTTCTAGTAATGTAGACTTTTCAGACACACTTCAAAACTAACTCTAGCAATGAAGTTACACTAAAATAGTATAACTGAAATAATAAAGATTTCTTTATACAACAGGAACTGATTTTACAACACTACACGTAAGACTCAAAACTACAACAAGGATACAAAGAAGAATATCTTGAGCAGCTCTATCAGTTCCCGTGCAGCTTTCTGTTGAAGTTTGTCTTTTCTTGAGAGAGCACAAAAATATTTTTGATTGTCAATTCTTGAGAAGAAAAGCCAAAGAACTTTGTTGTCTAAGGTTTGAGTATTAACGTTGGAGAAACACGTCCTAGGATTCATTTGATTGGCTTTTAGACTGCTGCCTCTGCTGGTTCTACCAACCATAGCAGAGGATGGTAGTTTTACAACTGGCTAGTCTGCAACTGGACTTACTCGTAGGACTAGGTCCGTGTATCAGGTCCCATAGTTTGTTGATCACCAAAACTAAATAACATTTCTCCCCTTTTTGATGATGAAAAACTATGCAAGTTAAAAAATGGTCCCCCTATCAACAAGTTCCCCCTATCAACAATATCCTTGTGCCTCTATTCGAACCAGGTCGGCCTAGCAACAAAAACAAGTCGGCCTAGCAACAAAAACAACTAACTTTCCATCCTAAGATGAATCACACACCTTCCCTCTTTTGGCATCATAAAAGGAACATTGTAAACCAAACTAGTACAGTATACAATCAGGCAAATTCATGGCCACTAGGGCAACACTAAACATGAGAAGAATCATCAGAAAGGTAAGAAACAGGAAGTACAACAAACCATCAACATATTCATATTAAAATAGAGTAGCATTACATCATACTGAAAAAGAACTACATAAGATTAATGCATAACTGCCAATAGAAGAGAGAGTAACAAGGAGATAAACTGAGGAATTAGGAGGAGGAGGATTTGGGAGCAAGGGACTAAATAAGTAGGGTCATGCGAGTATTGTTGTCGGCATAAGCCTGAAGTAACTGTTGAGTTTACACATCGTCCTCTTGTTGTACACTCTATAGGCTTTGCTAGAAGAGGAGTACCCAACAAATATCCTTTCATCGCTCATGCGATCAAATTTACCCAGATCATTCTTTCCATTATTCAACATAAAGCACTTGCACCCAAAGGCTCTAAGATAACTCAACTTAGGCCTTTGGTTATTCAAAAATTCATATGGAGTTTTGTTGAGTATGAACTTGATCATGCAATGATTAGTTACATAACAAGTCGTGTTTACTGCCTCAGCCCAAAAATTCTTTGGCAACTTAGAGTCTATCAGCATAGTTTTTGCAATGTCAACCAGAGTTCTGCTTTTTCTTTCAACTGCACTAATTTGTTGTGGAGTTCTGGGAGCTGAGAAATTGTGATCTATTCCCTGTTCTGCACAAAAGCTTTTGACTCTAGCATTTTCAAACTCTATTCTATGGTCTGACCCCATCCCAGCTAACTTGCAGTTCAGCTTGGTTTGAATCATTTTTGCAAAGGTTATCAACACATCAGCCATCTCATTCTTGCTTTTTAAGAACATTGTCCAGGTGAACCTTGAGAAGTCATCAACAATAACAAAAATGTACTTCTTCCCTCCTTGACTTTGTATTTTGATAGGTCTGCATAGATCCATGTGAATGAGTCCAAGGAGTTTGGTGGTACTTACCTCTTTCTTTATTTTGAAAGAAGTTCTGGTTTTCTTTCCCTTTACACGTGCATCACAAACTCTGTTGTTAGTAAAATTCACCTTTGGATGTCCTCGAACCAGGTCCCTAGTTACAATATTTTTCAGCAAGGATGAACTAACATGCCCTAGCCTCCTATGCCACAAGTCTGTACTTTCATCATAGACTCTAAGACATGCTAAATTGTCTCCTTGAGTGGAGTTTAAATCAGCTACGTATATTTTCTTACATCGCTTTGCAGTCAAGATTACTTCCTTCAATGACAAATTTGTGATAATGCATTTATCAGACAATATTATAACTTTATTTCCTTTATCACAAATCTACGATACATTGAGTAAGTTGTACTTCAACCCATTTACATAGTACACATGTTCAATTGAATGCTCCAGTGACTTCCCAATTTTTCCAATGCCAAGAATATAGCCCTCTTTTCAATTTCCAAAAGAAACACTTCCACTTTGAATATCCTTGAGAGAGGAGAAATTTCCAGTCCTTACAGTCATGTGCTTCGAGAAACCACTATCCATAAACCATTACTGACTGCTTCCTCCAGACCTTTCTTGCACAAAGGTTAATGATTAGATTTGGGAACCCACCTAAGTTTGAGCTCCCAGTATGCAGGAAATGGTGTGATCAAGGCTTTCCTAGTCCAGTAAGGCAGCATCGCTTTCCTCATCGGCTTGTTTGGACTGGGTGCTTTCTTCTGACTATTTTTATGTATGAAATAATCTGAAACACCCTTTTTAGATTTTTTCATGCATCACAGTCCCCTTTAAGATGACTATTTCTATCACAATGAATGCATAGAAAGTTATCAGATATGGACACATACTTGCTATGTGGATTAAAAGAAGGCTCTATCTTTTTTCATCCTAGACCTTTTCCACCATTATATCCTTGATTTGTCAGATTTTCAAGTATTTTGGATGATGTAGTCCACTTGAGAGATTTACTTAGCTCTTCCTTGACCCAGACCAAGTCCTTCTCTAGTTGGAGATTTCTTTCTAGGGCCATGACTAATTTTAATTTAGAGTTTTTAAGACTTTCTTCAAGTTCTAGCTCAACTCTATTAGCCTTACCCTTCAGCTTTACATCTACTTCAGAAATGCCTCCCAGCATTTCATTGACACTACTATTCTCAGCTTCCAATAACATAATTTTTTTCTTCTAAATCAGACATTTGAATGACCGAGGAAGTTTTTTCATCTTGAAAAATGTCAATGCTATTATTTAGAAAATCCTTTTCAGAGTTAATTCACATAATAAATCAATCAAGACACAAGCCAGTTTTTTGAGTTTCCTAAAAGAGTAGGCATTGATGTTTTCCTTAAGGTCAAGCAAGGTTACCGCATCGTCTGTATTATCCTCCTTCATAGCCAGCATAGAGACATATTCAGGGTGATTTGATTCCTCTAAGTCGCTTGAAGAATTTCCCCAAACAGCAAGAGCCCTCTTCACTACATAGTCATCTGTAGCTCTTCTTTTAATTTGTCAAGAACCTGGTCCCTTCGTTTGTCTCTATCACCTCCAGTCTTGCCATAGTTTTTGTACTCTCTCTTTTGCATGGGACAATCTCTGATTAAATGTCTTGGCTTTCTACATCTATGACACAGGTCAGTACCATTGGTAGCTCTACTTGTGTTACCCTTTTTCATGAACCCTCCATACTTTCTCGATATTTTGTGAAACCTCTTTGTATCTTTCCATAAGTAGTCTTGCTACCTATTTAGCTCATGGGTATGAAGATTTCCAATTAACTCATCCATAGTAAAAACCTTCAGATCCTTAGCTTCTGTAATGGCATCTACTTTTGCTTTCCCAAGACTTAGGAAGAATCTTGAGAATTTTTCTGACTTGCTTACTGGGATGGATGGGTTCACCTAGACACTGAAGATCATTGGTGATGGAGGTGAACCTGGTATGCATCTCCTGAATAGTCTCCCTTTCTTTCATATTGAAGTTCTCATATTGAGTAGTTAGATGTCAACTTTTGACTCCTTCACTTGAGTATTTCCTTCGTGAGAAATCCTTAGGCAATCTCATATTTTCTTGGCAGATTTACATGCCAAAATTCAGTTGTATTCATCAGGTCCTATTCCACAAACCAACAACTTTTTTCCTTTGTAGTTCTTTTCTATCTTTTTCTATCAGCTTCATCATATTCTTTTCGAGTTTTGGACATAACTCAAGTAATTTATCCTTCTTTAACCTCTTTTACAAAAATGTAGGGACTATCCAGAACAACGTCCCATAGTTCACTATCCTCTATCGTGAGAAAATCGTGCAGACGAGTCTTCCACCACCCATAGAACTGACCATGAAATCTAGGGGGGCTTGTAGTAGATTTTCCCTCTTCAAGATTAGGTGGAGCAGACGTCTTTCAGTTCACAGGATCTTCTCTCGATATTAACCTTATAGAGAACACAAGTCTGATACCAATTGATAGATTTGCAGAAGTCCACCTCTGTGTCAAAGGACCTGGTCCTTTCACAGAATTATCAACAGTAAGACAAACTAGAAAATATACAAATTGCACACTATTTTACGTGGAAAACCTCTTTGCTCAAGAGAGGAAAAACCCACGACCTGACCCTTAGGATTTAGCTATCAATCCTCATTACATTGCAAGAGCAAACTATACTATTACAACCTATTGTACCTAATTACTAATCCTCTTCACCCCTTTGCTTGTAACACCTCTATTACAAGACTTGAGCCTAAGAAATATCACTATTGCCCACTACACAACTGCTTCCATTAATGAAGACTTTTTAGACATACTTCAAAACTAACTCTAGCAATAAAGTTACACTAAAACAGTACAACTGAAATAATCAAGATTCTTTTATACAACAAGAATTGATTTTACAATATTACACATAAGACTCAAAACTACAATAAGGATACAAAGAAGAATATCTTGAATAGCTCTATCAGGTCCCATGCAGCTTTCTGTTGAAGTTTGTCTTTTCTTAAGAGAGCACAAAAATGTTTTTGATTGTCAATTCTTGAGAAGAAAAGCCAAAGAACTTTGTTGTCCAAGGTTTGAGAATTAACGTTGAAGACACACGTCCTAGGATTCATCTGATTGGCTTTTGGATTGCTGCCTCTGCTGGTTCTACCAACCACAGCAGAGGATGGCAACTTTACAACTGGCTAGTCTGCAACTAGACTTACTCATGGGACTAGGTCCGTGTATTAGGTCTCATAGTTTGTTGATCATCAAAACTAAATAACAACTTCTATGAAGGAATGTAGTAATATTTTTCTTTTTTTTTCTTTCTTGTTTCAATGATTTATAGGGTAAAATACATGCAATCGTGTCTTCAAAATTTTGAGAGTGTTTTGCTTTCGGCTGACTTCATCATTGTTCGCACTCATTGTTAGTTCATGTTGCATGTAAGAAATTTGTTTTTTCTCTACACTGTACAAAAGGTGTTTGATAGTATGCCTCAATCAACTTTTTTTCTTTCTTTAAATCGTGTGTTGAAATTTTTAGTACTCTTACCACTAACATTAAAAATCGGCATAAGATTTATCTCTAATTATGTAAATTTAAAGTGTGGACCAGATTCTAGAATTCAAAAATCTATGATATTTAACTTTGCATGTTAAAATCACCATTAGTAAGAGCTTGCAAATTAAAGAGAATTCTAACTTTTGTTGCTCTCTGACTTTTCTTGCCCATATTATTGTGAGGATATTTTTGGTGGACATATATCACTAAGATTCAACATCGAATGAATTAAAACTGACACACCCGATTGGACTTGCAAAGTCCAAATCGTGGACATGAGTCGAGAGCGATAAAGCTCGACGAAAAAAATCAGATTCAAAATCTGATTTATGAAGATGGAGAGGTACTCTCGCCTATAGTAGTAACATCTCATTTTCTTTGCATAATTGTATTATTTACTTGCATCGTTGAAAATTCTTTCACTTTACAGGATCAACAAATTAGGATAATTGTGTATGGTGATGATATCAGACATTATGCATAGAACTTATATTCTTGAACACATGTCTGATGTTCACTGCAAGATTAATATTGATGTTGTGTTACCTGTTTATTGCATAATTTTAATTATAATATAACAATTGCATAATTTGAATTGCACAGGCTCTAGCCGGGGGAAAAGGGACAATACTTCGCCTTGCAAGGTAATTTCTTTATTTTTGATAATAAAATTTCTCATTTAACCTTTTTGCTTTGTGCAACCAGTTGGAGTATGATGTGTAAGGGAGTGAAAAAAGTACGAAATAATATTTCTTTAAACTATCGATACAGAGAGTATGCATGATAATAATTTGAATAACGAACGGCGAATGTTTATAGCCAAATACACTTGTATCGGATTGTAAAATTTATTTGAGCTAGAAGTACATTACAGAAAGCATTTGTATATTTTATTTTCATTGAGAATGAGGTTATGTAAACATTCTTTTTAAGTTTTCGATGATTATATGAAAATAATGATTTTTGAGTTCGTGGAGTTGTCATTAATTGCTTGAGAGGCGCACTTATACTTCATCAAGGGAAATCTCATGGACCCTGTCAGCTTTGTCATGATAAGAAGAATTATAAAAAGGAATGATTATGTAAGTTACATCTTTTTTTCTTTGATTAAAGAGATATGTTTTGTGTTCGTCCTGTCTTCTCATAATGTAATAATACATTGATGTATGTGTTATTAGTTTGTGTTTTCATTTTTCTAATTTAGTCAATATTTTTTTCACAATAAATTAGAGCACTTTTGGGATTAATTTGGATGTTAGGATGGTCCTTGCAACTTGGCATGCTAGATTGAAGATAACATATGAAGATTAAAGATAAAACTTGTTTTCTAGGTAATGTTGATTTTTTTCTATTTGAAGCAGCCGTATGAATTTTCCGTACAATTGGATACTACAAAGCTCTGTTTTAAGTTGGATCATCAAATATGTACATATTTGGGTCTACCATCTTGAATTTTATCGTTATTTAAGAATGTATACATCACTTATAAGTCACTTTGAAAGTTTAATTGAATTGAGGAAAATAATAATTTTTCGAGGAACACGGTCAGTCTTTCGTTATGGTAGGAAGATGCAAATCAGTTTTCCTGTTATGCTAGAAAATTATTGCATTCAGAAAATCATTTTATCTGTTGAGGTAAGCCTCACCCTTTCTTATTTTTCATGAATTAATATTGTTCTACTCTGTTTGCCTCTTAAAAATATAAAGTAATTCAAGTAAATTATTCGCCCGTATAGTAGGTAACTCGCACTAAGAAAACACATGTATTGTTAAATGCATACTTTGATTTTATCTTTGCAATTGTCATTTGTTGACTGGTATGTTAACTTGGTTTCACTGCAAAAATGTTCCAACTATTAGGAGAAGTTTTATTTTAAAAGAGCATTTGGACAAAGCATATTTTCTTCTATAATAGGTTATGGAACAAAAAGTTGAACACCTAACCAGAATTTTTAAACTACTAAATAAATCCATCCTTCTTTTTAAATACAATCTATCAGTTAAGTATTTTCTTTGCTTTAGATGCCAAAGTCTCATATTAGTAGCTAAAAAAATTAGGTAAAAGATGTTGTGACATCTTTGACATTATAGTATTTTCATATGACTTTTTTATCCTTTAAATATTTTTCTTGACCCGAGCGTCTATTGAAAACTTCCTACCTTCCAATGTCGGAGAAAGATTTACGTACATTCTAACCTACACACACCCCACTTGTGGAACTACAGTGAATATACTATTGTACTCTTGATAACAGAAGTTATACGTTAGCCTCAGTTGAATTGAAAACGACTGTTTTTTGCTACCAAAATAACTGGGACAAGAGTTATTCTACTAGAATAACCTCTATTTCTTTCGAAATTGTGATAATTTTCTAATTCCTTAGATTATGTCTAAGCTTTAGTTGAAAAGAACCTACTAATTAAAAGAAATTCTACATTCTTTTTCATGTAAAATCTGGTCATGCATGGATACATCTTGAGCTAGGTAAAATTGTAGACATTCTTTTTCAGGTTGTTAACCTAGCAAGCTACCTTGATTAAAGAGAGATTAGAGTATTGTTATAAGTTGTTAAAAGTAGTTAGTAGGTTGTTATGGTCAGTTAAAATGTAGTTAAATGCCAACTGGTATGAGTGTATAAATACTGTACATATACAAGGTAGAAATATAAGTGTATATACTGATGAAGTAAATAATAGAGCTTTTCATTTTGTCAAGATATTTTTCTCTATATATACTTTTCTGCTCTTCCTTCTCTCTACAACTCTCTTCTCCATTCCTCTGTATATTCTTCTTCACTTTTCTTTCTTTTCTTCCTCCGATAGTTTGCCTCTTCTTTCTTTCAGGTCTAACTCCATTGATGGAGTTATCATGATATCAGAGCCTACAAGGATCGTAGGGTAGAAGAAGAAGATCACAATCGGCAATCTAGACTCAAGTAGAAGAAGTCAAACTGCGAGCTAGGGCTTAAGCTGTCAATAGAGATGTACACAGCTGAGGCTACATCGGGATCTATGGAAACTGGTGATGCAAACCTAAATGGAGCACATACAACTATTGGTCCAACTAGCTATGAATCTCCGACTGTAGGTCATAATCATCCTCTGTATCTCCATCTGAATGACACTCCAGGTAGCTCTCTAATCTCCCTTCAGCTCACAGGCTCAGAAAACTATGTCGTTTGGAGTATATCTATGCGTATTAGACTGTTAGGGAAAGGCAAATTAGGCTTTGTTGATGGACGATTCCCTAAGTCTCAGTTTGCACCTGAGCTGTTTGACATTTGGGAAAAGTGTAATGTTGTAGTTTTGTCCTGGATAATGAATGTTGTTACACCTGGATTGTTGAGTAGTATAGTTTATGCTGGTGATGCACACAAGGTATGGAGTGATCTGAAAGAGAGATTTGACAAAATTAATGGTGCACATGTATTTCAACTGCACAAGGAAATTCATAGTTTCACTCAAGGAACTATGATTATTACAGAATACTACACACATCTGAGAGGGCTGTGGAATGAGTTTGATTCTATCATGCCATGTCCAGGGTGTTCTTGCGCTGAATCAAGAAAAATCCAAGAACATTTTGAATACCAGAGATTGGTTGAGTTTCTTATGGGACTGAATGAATCCTATTCAGCTGGTAGAGGTCAGATATTGATGCAGAATCCAATTCCCAACCTAAACAAAGCTTACTCTCTGATAGTAGATCATGAAAGCCAAAGAAACCTAGGAAGTTCATATCATGAAAGTGTTACCTCTAAAATGGTTGAATGCACTGCTCTATTTAGTAAAAAGAAGGGAAATGGTCCTAATCAGGGTGGCAACTTTGGCCAACAACCAGGAGGTGATGACAACCTAGGAAGAGGGCACTATGACAACCAATACAAGCCACAAAAATTCCAGAAGTCAACTCTTGTGTGTGAGGTTTATGGCTACAGGGGACACTCTAAGGAACAATGTTTTAAAGTGAAAGGCTATCCAGCTGGATGGAAGTCAAAGAAGAAGAGGGAACAGTTCAATTCTAATTCATATGCTAATCAAGATGAGGTTACCCAATGTGGAGGTCCACATTCCACAAGTGACACACATTCACCTACAACCTTCTTCACACAGGATCAGTACCATCAGATCCTGCAGATGCTGGCCAGAGGAGGTAAAAATGGAGGTGAATACTCAGCTACAGTAGGTAGTGCTCTATCTGTTTTAGTCTCTAAATATGTAGATAAAAGCTGGATAGTTGATACTGGAGCAACAAACCATATGACTTCTAAGACTGAACTTCTAAATAACTTTCACACTGTATCACCATCTAAAAGGAGACAAGTAATGTTGCCCACTGGAAATGTTGTGTTAGTCTCACATGTTGGCAGTACAAACATTCTTGGGAATCAATCCATTGGAAATGTTTTGTTTGTACCTGACTTCAAGTGTAATCTTCTTTCTGTATCACAACTCACCAAAGAACTCAAATGTATGGCAGCCTTCTTCCCTGACTTCTGTGTTTTCCAAGATCTCTTCAGTGGTCAGGTCAAGGGGATTGGTAAAGAGGATCAAGGGCTCTACATTCTGAAAGAATGTGCTCCAAATACAGAAGTCAATGGTTGTTCAACTCAGTTCCAAGGTGTAGCTCCTGCAAACTCCACAAGTAGCAGTGCCATCCCAGTTGTCCTTATGGGTTACTCCTCATCCAAAAAGGGGTACTTCCTGTATGATCTCCACTCAAATCTTTTTTTGTGAATAGACATGCAGTGTTCAAAGAAGATATTTTCCCTTTCAAGGATGTCCAAGTCTCCTCTAATCCCCTATTTCCAGTTCTCACACTTTTAGACTCCTCTTATCCCTTCCCACAGCCACACTTAGAGTCCATCCAACCACCTTTACCTCCTGCAGCACCTCTTGAGTTCCACTCTCAGTCTCTTCCCCTTCCTATCCCACCCAGAAAATCCTCCAGACCTAGTAAGCCACCATCTTGGCTTCAAGACTTTATCACCACCTCTACAAGAAACTCTTGCTCCTATCCTATTGCAGCACATATATCCTATTCTCATATATCTCCTTCTTACAGCACTTGCCTAGCTGCTTACTCAGCCATCACTGAACCCGCATCCTATAAAACTGCCTCTCTTGATCCTCAGTGGGTTCAAGCAATGCAGGTGTAAATTGATGCTTTGGAGGCTAATCAAACCTGGTCCTTGGTTGATTTACCTCCTGGCAAAAGACCTATTGGCTGTAAGTGGGTGTACAAAGTCAAGTATAAATCCATAGGTGAAGTTGAGAGGCTGAAAGCAAGACTGGTGGCCAAAGGGTTCAACCAACAAGAAGGCCTAAACTACAGTGAAACCTTTAGTCCAGTTGTCAAAATGGTCACTGTCAGAGCTATTGTGGCCCTTGCTGCATCTAGGGAGTGGTTTATTCACTAAATGGATGTCCATAATGCCTTTTTCAATGGGGACCTGCTGGAGGAGGTGTACATGACTGTCCCTGATGGGTTTGCTAGATAGGGGAAGTCTAATACCAAGGTCTGCAAACTCCATAAGTCCTTGTATGAACTCAAACAAGCCCCAGACAGTGGAACTTGAAGCTGACTAAGGCCTTACTGAAGCTGGGATTCCATCAAAGCCACTATGACTACTCCCTATTCACCAGGAAAGTTGATAGTGATATACTTATTATACTAGTCTATGTGGATGACTTACTGGTTACAAGTAGCAACAATGGTCTAGTAGAGGACACAAAAAGAGTCCTACAAAAGCAATTCAAAATGAAAGACTTAGGTGAGGTGAAGTTCTTTCTAGGCATTGAATGTGTTAGATCTAGTCAAGAAATTCACATGTCTCAGAGAAAATATGCACTGGAACTGATTGTTGAATGTGGGCTAGGAGGAGCTAAACCTGCAGGAACACCATTAGAACAGAATAAGAAGCTTACATCAGTGAAATATGATGAACACATTTCACATGAAGGCAGAGTTGATGACCAACAACTGCAGCACCCTGAAAGGTACCAAAGACTTGTGGGGAGACTCTTGTATCTCACCATGACCAGACCTGATATAGCCTTTTCAGTCCAGGTGTTGAGCCAATATATGCACAATCCTAAGGAGTCACATATGGAATCTGCACTGAGAGTTGTCAGATACCTCAAGGAAGCTCCAGGCCTTGGACTATTAATGCTATCTCAAAGTACAAATACTTTGACTGCCTACTGTGATTCTGACTGGGGTGCTTGTCTGGAAACAAGAAGATCTATCATTGGATACTTAGTAAAGTTTGGTGGATCACTAATCTCCTGGAAATCAAAAAAATAAAAGACAGTATCCAGAAGCTCAGCAGAGGCTGAGTTTAGAAGTATGGCCAACTTTGCAACTGAGGTCACCTGGCTGGCAAGTCTGTTCAGAGAGCTAGGAGTTCAGATTGAATTGCCTGTTAACATGGTCTGTGATAGCAAGGCTGCTATTCAAATTGCTGCAAATCCCATCTTTCATGAGAGAACCAAACATATTGATATAGATTGTCATTTTGTAAGGGAAAAAATCTGTCAAGGAATGCTGAAAACCAAATTCATACATACAAAAGATCAGCTAGCAGATATACTTACCAAAAGTCTAGGAAAATTTCAAAATCAACAATTGCTAAACCAGCTTGGAGTTATGAACCTCTTCAAACCATGAGCTTGAGGAGGAGTGTTAACCTAGCAAGCTACCTTGGTTAAAGAGAGGTTAGAGTATTGTTATAAGTTGTTAAAAGTAGTTAGTAGGTTGTTATGGTCAATTAAAATGTAGTTAAATGCCAACTGGTATGAGTGTATAAATATTGTACATATACAAGGTAGAAATATAAGTGTATGTACTGATGAAGTAAATAATAGAGCTTTTCCTTTTGTCAAGATATTTTTCTCTATATATACTTTTCTGCTCTTCCTTCTCTCTACAACTCTCTTCTCCATTCCTCTGTATATTCTTCTTCACTTTTCTATATTTTACGGGACAACAACGTTATTTGGGAATTTCATTTATCCATCATGTTTGGCAAACACCATTAGATTCCTCATAAATCACTCAAAATAGTGCACAACAAAAAGGGCAAAAACATCTCCAAATTCCTGTGAATTGCACAGAATGTATAATCGATAGTACGTAGATAACCTTCTACTTATGTAATGTATTTTCCATAAGCCACATATGCCAAATACAAACTTCTGCAGTTGGTTTTATATTGACGAATGTCTAAAGCACTGAGGTCTACAAATGCGGGGGAGTCATTCAGCAACCATCTTGCCAAATGAACAGGTATTGTATCTGTCAATTTCTCTTTTTACTTGACTGAGATATAGTTTGTAGTTCTCTGAGGATTTTGTTATTTAGTGAGTCCTTGACAAAATAATTGATGAAAAATTACTCCTATCTATTCATCAAAGTGCAATATTGTGTAGAGGTAGAAAGATATTATAGAAATAGTTTTTTTAAATATTAGTAACTGTCTGAAAAGCTAACATTGCTTGATTGCCTCCTGCAAAAAAGAAACACTCTTTTAGTTATAACAATTCTAATTGCAAAGATCATGAATAGTAGAGGCACATATTATACTTGTGCGTGTTGCACTTGATAGATCTACTAATGATACAATTATAGTAAAACAATACAAACATGCGATATGCAAAGCTTGGTACTTAATTCCTTCTCCATTGTAGAATAGTGTGAACTATCTAATAGTAAATTGATGTCCATATGACAAAAATAAATTGTGACAAATGATTAATTAATCATGATTTCGGAGATGCACGAATAAAGTATATAGGTTGGATTGTTTATAATGTGGTTTCTTGCTCGTTAAAGGTACAAGAGAATAAAGATTTTAGGACAAGCTAATATTGTATTTACATAGTTCTTCTATTTTTGTAAATAATTGTGCTTAGTAGTACTTTATTTATTCTTATTAGTAAAACGTGGTTGAAGTTAATGACCATCTTTCACTCTTAACAAAGAACAACCAACTGACTATTTTTTTGTGTTCAAAATATATAGGTGAATGAAAACAACAGAATTCTTATTAGTAAAATGTGGTTAACGTTAATAACCATCTTTCACTCCTAACAAAGAACAACCAACTGACTATTTCTTTGTGTTCAAAATATATAGGTGAATGAAAACAATAGGGGAGATAATTTCTTTCATGCTTTTGTGAGTTGATTTTTTCTGAAATTAAATAGCTCATCTCCAAAGTGATGTGCTATTTTCTGTGCAATTTAAGGTTTTAGGTGCATTGTCACTTCTCTTTGCTATTTGTTGAATTATTTCTTTTCAGGTCATAAAAAAAATACAACCTGAAAGAACCTACTTTTGTTGAGAGATTTCAAAATTTAGAAGCTCCCAGATTCAACTTCCACGCCAATGCAAAATATATGAAATTACCTATAATGTCTTTGTTTTTGCCTTCCCTATAAAGCTTCCTGTATAAGATTCCGCAAAATGGATGCAACATACTATGAAATGTGTTATGTTGATATTTATTTTAATCATGTTGCATATTTGCAGGTGTTCAAGATTCTCATCTACAATGTGAATTATATGAAGACAAGATTGTCTTACGTATTTGCAGACCAACTTTTTAAAATGTTATCTATAACTATAACTATTCCATATATAAAAGTTTTACTTGCTTTGTCAAGAGTCTCATCTTCATGGAGAAGTACTAGCGTACCAACTATTTTTTCCTCCATCGTCATTTTCTTTGGATTAAAATTAATGTTATTTCCCTGGATCAATGTTGGGCCCGTTCTAAGCACGGGCCTTGCCCTTCTAGTTTATTTTAAAAACAAATTAGTTGTGGAAAGGGAAAGTTTGTTACTTTAATATTTTTTTTTTTTTTACTCCCCTATTTTGGAGGATTTATAGTATTTCCACACTTCCTCTCCAGTGTGACTCGAACTCAGGACCTACCGGTCGTGGGTGAAGGTGCTTAACCAACTGAGCAACCCTCACTTGTCGTTACTTTAATATTGAAATTCAAAAATGAGGATTTTTTTTATTAAAGAAAAGGACAACCGTGTGCTGCTGACTCGAAACGTGTGGACTATTTAAGCTCTTCGTCAACTGTGAAGATCACAAACATGACATAATAACAATAAGAAGAAACATATTACGCGTTTCATGGCTTGGAAAAGGTCAAATGGTCACGACTTAAATGGGTGTTCCTAAAATTAATAAGAGTCTAGGAATCAGGTGGTCGTCAGCCTGCGATAAGAGTCTTGGAAGCAGGTGATCGTCAACATGTCTGCTTCCTAGATAGGGGCTATTTAGTCATTTTATATTTTTTTTGTTGTAATTTATTTGTCTTGTTTTTTTTTCTTAGTATGTTATATATTTAAAAATTATATTAAAAAATATATTTTTATAAATTACAATAATTAATAACATCAAATATTTTAAAGATATATGAAAAGCTCTATTAACTTTCAAAATTCTATTGATGCTACATAAATTGAGACAAAAGAAGCAACACATATAATTTGAAAGGACTAAATAGTACTATAAATCATAATAATTAACAACCTAAAAATTTTAACGACATAAAATATTCGGTTGACTCCCGAAATTTATTAGTGTCATATAAATTAAGATAGAGAAAGTAACATATTTTATTTGCAAATGACAAAAAAAATATTATAAATCACAATAATTGATAACTTAAATTATTTAAAAGACATAAAATTTAGTTGACTCTCGAAATTCTATCAGTGTCACATATATTGAGACAAAAAGAGTAACATATATTATCTAAAATTATATAAAAATTACTATAAATCACAATAATTAATAACATAAAATACTTACAAATCATAAAAAAGATTTAATACTCTCCAAATTTAATTTGTGTCACATAAATTAAAATAAAGTGAATAACATATATCGGGTCCGTGCTGGCACGGGCTCCGATGTCCAGTATAGACATAAGGATTGTGAAATTTCCTAAATTTTATTTATTTATTTTCTAGTTAAATTGGTATTTAAAAATTAGAGTAATATTTGGACAGGAATACAATAATAACAACATATTTAGTGAGCTTTTACAAATGGGGTGTCAAAAGGGTAAAGTGTGCGCAGACATTATTACTATCTCGTAGATGTAAAGAGGTTGTTTTCGAAATGTGTTTGGAGAAGAATACTAATTGAAATTGTTTTAAATTTTTGTAAGTTATTTACAATATAAATTGTAACAATAAAAAAAAGTTCTGAATTTTACCATCATTGGCCAACGGGAACCTTAAAATTGAACAATTTTGTCCCTTTTTTTCCGTCTAATATCTTACCCCTGTTTAAAAAAAATCATATCTACTCTTAATCCATAGCAGAGCTTCAAGTTGAGGTAAATTGAAATTAAAAAAAATATTGATGGATAAATTTTTAAAAAAAATTCCGAGGGATGTGGACATATTGAGTTCACTCATTTTATATTGAAGCTCTGCTAATAGCAACAAAAAAAACTCAAATAATTTGGTAAATATAAGAATATGAATAGACCAAACATATAACCTAGGACACAACGGAGCATTTCTTATAATATAAGCATTTCACGATCAAAACTTCGAGTGTGATGGAACTTATTCATTTCCATCGGATAAATCAGTCTAAACCTAACAAATACTAAAATAAATGCGAAAACAGTTTAAAAATAGGTAATTTAAAATAAAGAAGCGGAAATCTTAGTCAACTACAAAAATTTTCGCGGACTGCTTGTCACATGTACAAGCCTCTAAATATAATGTAACACCCCTCAAAAAAAATTCCTAAGATTCAGACCCTTCTTGTATTCGGGTAGGGTCGAACTCGAGTATTGTGGAGCATTTGCATGAGTTAAGACGAGTCCTTGAGAAATTGAGAAGTGTTAGAGGTGATGTGGGGTCACAAAGGACCCCTAGGACCAAGCTAAGTCCAAAAGATTCGTCGTGGCTAAGTTTTAGGATGAGTTCATATAAGGGGTCGACTTCAAACGATCCTATCTTTTGAAAGACGATAATCTGGGTGGACCACGACCTATTAAATTAAAAGTCGTCGAGTCTTCTTTCCAACGCCACCAAGAATGTACATTTTGGAGTTTGGAGTCAAAAGATATGACGATCCTAAGACGAACTAGCACGGCAGGAATTTTATTTTAGGCCTAGGTTGCAATTGCTGGGCAAATGGCCTTGGCGCTGTAAGGGCGCGACGCGCCACTATCGCACCAGAAACATGCCTCAGTAGTTTGGTCCTTGGCGCGATGCGCTACTAAAAGTTGTGCAGGGTTTTTCAAACCTAATTTTCAGAACCCAAAAAATATGGCCTTGGCGCTATAAGGGCGCGAAGCGCCACTATTGCGCCAGAAACATGCCTCAGTAGTTTGGTCTCTGGCGCGGCGCGCCACTATGAGGTGTGCAGGTTTTAGGCGTAATCGGCCTGGCGCTGCAATGGCACGATGCGCCATTATCGCGCCGGGGAGCATTTTTGCCTATTTTTCAGAACTTTGAGAAGGGGCAATTTGGGAATTGTCCCAAATTATATATGTATCACCCTAGACCATTTTGAGATCATATTTTCAGCCCCCACTCTCTCTCTCTACAAAAGCCCTAGAAAACTCTCTCTTCTTCATCTTCTTCTTCTTCTTCTTCTCCATTTTCAACAAAGATTTATCCCAAGAGCTTTAAGACTCCAAGTTCCCATTGAAGACCCAACAACAAGGTTTCTTCAAGAATCTATTCTAAGGTATGTAAGGCTATCCAAAACATGGGTTGAGTCCACCCATGTGCTCTACTCTTGCTTTGAGGTTAGAGGTCCATGAGAATGGAGTTTCTTGATATGGTTTATGTTTGAATGAGTTTTGTCTCCTATTAATTTGACTTTGTTTATGTTGATGTTGTTGAGCTAAGAAGTTCCTAAAACCTTCATGTTAGTGTGAGTTGATGGAGAGGACTTGTTAATATGTTTTGTTGATCTTTTTAACCATGTGATTATGTTGCACAAGTCAATTTCCTTAAATGTGTTATTCTACTTGAATTGTTGAGCTAAATTCATAGAGTTGTGATGAGTCTTGAGGAGATGTCATAAATGCTTATCTAAATGAGGCTTGATTGAATTGATTGGAGGATAGAATTGACGAGTGGACAAGGTCCTAAATGAAACTTGCCATTATGACTTAATTGAGTTGAAATGAGAATAAAGTTGATGAGTTGGCAATGTCCCACATGAAACTAGCCGTGATGGCTTGTTTGAGATAATTGGAGGGAGTCTTATGAGCATGGATTCATGGGAAGAGTATCGAGCACCGAAGCGGGTAAGAGTATAGTCCATACTCGAACCTCAGAAACTACGCCGCCAATGTAGGTAGGGATGGAACCGTTAAAGTTGGATGCTTCCCATGGGATCGAACCATTAAAGTCGGATGTTTTCCATTTTATTATTCTGAAATGATAGGACTTGACTAATCAATGGTATCCATGATTAGGGAGGCGTTCATGCCCTGGCAAGGTATGGACGGATGTGGCAACAACGTCTGATTGTTGTACTATCACTGGCTCATAAGTGATGGTTGTCGGATAAGAGAAACTCTCATTTAGGTCTTGATAGTACTCCGAGTCAGTTGAGTTGAGTGGCTTATGATTTAGTCCCATCTAAACTATTCTTGTTAGACTTAGGACACTTGAGTGAGTTGTTATGTATATGTATATGAGTTGAGATCCTGAGTTGATATTGATGTCTTCTTGATGTTTGTTTCATCCGGTCATTTTACATACTCGTACATTCCATGTACTGACACCATTTGGCCTGCATTATTACATAATGCAGAGACAGGTACTAGAGATCATCAACCGGCGCCCCGTTGAAGATCCACATACACTCCCAGCTAGTTGGTGAGTCCTCCTAGTTTCCGGAGGATGTTGAGCTTTCTTGTATAGTTTTGTTGTCATTTTCTTTATTTTGATTTTTGGTAGTCATGGGCTTGTCATCGGCACCTTCTAGACTTTGATAGAGGCTTCATAGACTAGAGTGTGGAAAGGTTGGACTGCTACTTTTGAGAAGTCTTATTATATTTGTTTTGATGAGTTGTTAGTGATTGGCCCTCGGCCCTTATATTATGAATAGTATGTTATGATTGAACCCTCCTTTAAGTGAATGTGATTGAATGATAGTGTGACTGAATCAGGTGGTTCGCTTGAAGGTCAGAAATGGCTTACGAGTGTCGGTCACGTCTAGGGTACCCTCCCGGGGTATGACATATAAGATACTGAAATAAATGCAAGTCTCAATCTTTGTCTCTCTAATAGAACAAAATAAAAGTAAAGAGGATTAGGAAAGATGGTCGGCATCAACAGCTAGCTCTCGAAACGCTTCTGAAGCCTCAGATGAAAGAAAAGAGAATTGGGTCACTGTCTGAGCTCGAAACCTACACAAGTGTAGATAGCAAGGAGTGAGTATCACTGACAACGTACCTAGCAAGCGAACAACTAAGACTAAGCTAAGCTACCAGAATACACGTACTCTTGTCATACCAACCAACCCCTCGGACTACAACCTACATAGAAATCAGCCCAGTCTAACAATTCTAATAGCACAATTACATATATCTCAACAACAGCGCAACTCAAGTCTAAGTCAAATCACAATAGTCAATAATATAGATCAGGGGAATGTCAGGGGTAAAACCATCCACAATGACAAAAAATGTATGATGCAATGAAGTGCAATGCAATGTCACATATAGTGATTCATGTCCGTCCTAATAATATACATCCGCTGACTAGCAGATCAGAACTCATAGGGGCCACATATGAACCATGTATCTGCTGGAACCATTTCCTTTTGGTACACATATCAATCGCTGGAACCATTTCCCTTTGATTTATTCATCTCTCGTCGGAACCATTTTCCTTTGGCATGATCCTTGAATAAATTTCCATCTCAAAATATTGGAACATATGCAAATAGGCAATGTTCATGTAATTCACAATAATGAAATGATATCAATAATGTCATAACTCATGTCATAACACTTTATTCACGTATCCACATTTAGTTAAAGGCTTAATCATATTGAACACATCATTATAACTCATCAAATTTGTCATTTATTGCCACATTTCTTCGTTTTCAAGATCAATCAGACAATCAAATAGTCCCATACCACTTCTCATCACTTCCCAACACATAAGATACGAATACATGATCCTACTAGCTTAAGAAAGATTTAGAAATTCACTTGCTTCGAATTAACCACGAACTACTCTAAAATTTGAGCTTTTTCCTTACGTCGACATTCTGAATCAATAAATCTATTCAAATATACAATTTCAATGAGAACACGAGTCTAATGACACCCAAATCATAATTTTTGATAACCGGACCAAAATCGACCCGAAAAATCCTATTCCGAAAATGACCAGAAAATTTGAAATTTTTTACATGAAAACGATCCTTGAATTATTTAGAAACTAATGTTGAAAACCAATTTGAATTTAGAGTTGAAATCCTCCCTCAAACACCAATTTGAGAAAGTTACAAGTTCTTTGTGAAAACACCCGAATCGAAGTTCTAAAATCATGAATTTGAAGTAAAAATCACATTATAATTATTGGTATTGAAAGATTTAAGTCACAATCACTTACCCACACGAAGATTCTCGATCAACCCTTTTAAAATTGCCTCTACCAAGCTTCTAATATTCAAAAATGGTGGAAAAGAGATAAATCCCGACTTTTGGAAAATTTTAGGCCTGCCCAGGCATTACCTTTCACGATTGTGATACCCCTCCTCGGGATCGCGAAGAGGAAAAATAGTCAACTCATTAATTGACCATCGCGATCACAACAAAGAAAATGAAATCACAATGACTGACGAATCCAACAGTTTGCGATAGTGACTAGGCCTATGCGATCGCAAAGAACAAAGGTCTCAGGCACCGAACAAGAGCTAAAACACAGCAACTCATTAAGATCAAGTCCCAAAATAGACCCATGAGATTCGTTCGGAATTTTGAGCATAAAAACTTTATATGCTACCATACTAATTTCAACGTTCTAGACTCAACGGAACCATTAAAATTAAAATTCGAGGTCTCCTTGACCGAAACTCGAAAAGTCGCAACTAAACTAACTAAGACTTTCAAAATATCAAAACGAGCTTGGGACCTCCAAAAATTCAATCAATGCTACTCCTAGACCTAAAACCATCCCCCAAATCCAACATAGTCGTCGGAATTTGATTCTGAGTATCGGAAGTTCAAAAGTTGAACAAAAGTCAAACCTTTGTTTAAAATTTCTCAAATTCCCTACTCAAGATCTCAAATCTTCGTTATAATTCTAAATCTGATTCTGTAAACTTTCCTAGACCAAATTCCACATTCTGAAGCTGTTGGAATCAAAGGAATTCCATTCTGAGACTCTTAGCTTCGGTTAATGTAACATCCCCTAAAAACATTGTATACGATATTTTAATTTTCGCCTAAACATGATACAACCTCTGTATTTTGGGCATAACTTTTCATACGAATATCCAAATTGAGTGATTCAAATTTCTGCGTAACCACAAGATCATTATCTACAACTTTTATGAAGACCCTATTTTAAGATTCGGAAGTTAAGTAGGTTAAATAAATTAATTTTTGTAAGGTAGAATGTTGTGATGGAAATGAGTATTTATAGAACAAAAATCATATCTCACTGTAGGTTTATCCAAATTGGTTGATTCTTGAACGATATGAAATTAGACTTCCATATCTACAATTCTTATGAAGACACCAAATCCTAATAAGGAATTTATCTTAATCAAACGCAGCTCCCAAAAACAGTATTCTGTCAAGAATAACTCATTTCACCTACCATAGAAAGATCTAGATACATTTGACATTACTCATGACATAAATTGTCCTTCATTTAACATCATCCATGACATCAATATATTTCACTAAATTTTCAGATTTTTTTATAATTATTTTATTTATTGTTAGGTCCCTCTTTCCCACCTATAAATACTCACCTTATTTCCTCATTTTATTCATCAAGCTTTCTCAAGCAAATCTTCTCTCTATACACTTCTTTACACATTCTCAAATATAGTTTTAGTTCTTAGTAGTGAAGAAATACTATTCCGGTGATTCATATACTCCGGGTAGTACACAAAACGTTCCGGCAAGGAGAGAAGCTAGGGCTCAAGAGTGTTCATTAAGTCTTTTGGTACTAACTAAAGTTTCGGTTTCCAGGTATGTAAGGCTTCAATTAGAGTATTCCTTCCACTCTCATGTCTAAATTATTTTGATTGTATGATAAATTATATTTATTTTCTTTAACCTTTACTCTAAGTTATGTGGTGTTTATCCATGAATTCTTCCATCCATATAGTCCAAAAACTCTTTCAATTAAGTCTCTTGATTTCAAGTAATATTTTTATTATGGTAATTTTTATTTTTTACTTAATAGTATGAATCATGGTTAAACTAATGATTATTGGTCTATTTTGATACAACATAATTTTATATGTATGAATTGATGGATTGCAAGTAATTTCTTTATTTATATTTTTAAAGGTTCTTGAAATTCATGGTGGATTGTCTAAAGCATGACTTTTAATTAATGGATTTCAAAGTATTTATGTATATTTATTTACATACATATTTGCAAGTTGAAGTGATTTGAACCCACCTAATTTTACTATGTTTTTAATAAAGTTTGACTTGAAAGCTTTGACTCCAAATGAATGTTTATGAAAGCAATATTTATGATCAAAAGAGAGTCTTATGAAATGAAAGAATGATGAAATGATATGAATGATGGATTCTTTATGCAATAAGGACAACTCTTGCATACTTGAATTACCAAATATTTTAATGAACTATTCTACCGAATATGATGTTTTGAATTCTCAAGCTATATGTTATGACTATTTTGAAGTATTAAACTATTCCGTGGGATTGACTTAGCACCGAATGGGTCATTGAGGTGGGATTCGGTAAGGGAATCCTAGTAGCAACCCCTTGTCTCATTAACTATGTGCCAACATAGGAGCCCTTGTAGACTTAGGCTAATGGATCCATAAATAGCCCTTAAAGTTAAAGTTAAAGAAATGAATGAAATTGACGGAGTTCTACCTGGCAAGTAGTCTCCCCGGCAACGTAGGGGGTTATGTTGGATTCCATGTAATAGCTCGCATGGTCTTAAATGTCGGTTATGGTTAATTTCCCACAAAATGAATGTTTTAAAGGATATCTATATGATTTATTATGTATACATTAAATTATGTTTTTAATGTTTCCTCAATGTTCATGCATTCTTACATATTTAGTACATTCAAAGTACTAACGCATACTCTTTTGCCTACATGATATCACCATGTAGGGATCGGTGCTCTTCCTCGTTCTCCTCCACGTGGCTAGTTGATATTCCATTGAAGACTACTTTTGGTGAGTTCCCATGTTCCGGGAACAATACTCCTTTATCTTTCTAGTTTATGATATGTTAAGATATTTTACTATGAAATTTCTTCTATTATGATTGAGGGTGAGTTAGGGACTTGTCTTAGCCCCATTATATCTAATAGTTAGAGGTATTGTTGGACATATGTAAGTTAAAGATTTACTATTATGATTTCCGCTTGTTTATCATCATTACCTATGAAAGGCTAAAGGAATGCTAAGAGGCTTGATTGAGGTACTTTCAGGTACCTCATTCGCCATGTCACGTCTAGGCCCTTGGCTTGGGTCGTGACAGTTGGTCTCAAATACCACTTTTAACCAATTAAGCTTTTAAAAACTTCAAAACCTCTCAAGACTCAACCTTTTCATAGAATTTCCCAAAATCAACACTCGATATCAATCAGAAACGACTCGAGCAACTATATGGCCGTAAAACGGTCATTTTGCAAAAAAATTCAAAAATGATCTTTAGAATCATTATAAAGCATGTTTGAATTGACGAAGTTTAAGTAGTTTTTAAGCTTTAAGTGATGAAAAACATTTTGAAGTGTTGGAACTTACACCTTGTTTGGATAGTTGTTAGCCGTTGTATTGTATTGTTAGTTTAAATACAATATTTATTTTGATTGTTACTTAAATTATATTGTATCGTATCGTTTAAATCTATCGTTAGGTAACGACGAAAAGACCCATTTTATGTAACAATCGATTTGGTGTGATTGCGCCGTTACCTTAATATTTTCTTCTCATTTTATCTTTATTTTTTATTTAATAATTATATTCATCTTTTACCCTACCTTTTTCATAGAAACTCTACCTGTACTTTTTTTTGTAAGTTTATCATTCAAATCATGAATGTGTGACATTATTTAATGACAGAGAACAATACAATCTATCCAAACACTGTATTCATTAAAATAATACAGTACGATACAATGTAACATAATACAATACAATACGATATATTACGAAACAATACGTACCAACCATCCAAACAAAGTGTAAGTTTATATCAGATAAAAATAAATATTTATGTTTAAAAAAATTCCTACAGTTCAAATATTTTGTGAAAACCAATATATTTTTATATGTTTATTCATTATTTCAACTTTAAATGAAAATTAGTTCAGTTTTCTCTTTAAATTTTTGAGAGATACGTCTTTAATCTGTACTACTCACTTGAGGCTGTAGTATATTTATGCGTATGTCGATAATACATTGAATCCAACTTTATTTTCCTTCAGCTATGGATCAAAGTTTGTTTCAACCTTAATTTGTAAGGGGAAAAAGTAATTATTAAGTAGATTAAAGTCTTGTGGCATTAGATCCTATGCTCAGATCAGATCCGATTCTTGTTATACCTGAATTAAAATGATACAGTTAAATTTTGTTAGTGTGACATTTTAATATTTTATTAAATTACAATTTTATATTGTCACATTTTCTTTTGTTTCTGGCCATTGACAGTGAAAGTAATTGCCTTAGCAATTGTCCATTGATGACAGCTAATGTCATCTTTATTCTATTTTGTATTAGTGCATATATTACTCAATCTATTATGTTTTTTAAAACATAATTATTTCTAGTAAGTGGTGCACTAAATAATAATTTATTTTAACATAACTATCACTAGTAAGTGGTGCACTAAATGATAATTTCTTTTAACATAGTTATCACTAGTAAGTGGTGCACTAAATGATAATTTCTGTTAGAATATATGATAATATATTCTGACAGATTTATAACAAATTATATATATTTAGCTTTATTTCATTAACATAATAAGTATATATACGCCTAATACAAGCGTCTAATACAAGTAAAATAAATATTTATATATGGAAACTAAATATATACAATTTGTTATAAATCTGTCAGAATATATTACCATATATTCTAACAATTTCTTTTAACATAATTATCACTAGTAAGTGGTGCACTAAATATTAATGATGACATTTCATTATTTTTTCATCTTTTGAATGCTTTCCTCTCCTATAAATAGAGAGCTCTTCTTTGTTTTGAAATGCAAGAAAACATTGAGTGCATTAAGTTTATCAAAAAAAAAGAGTTCTTATTAGTTGAAGGGATGTGTTATTTTTTGTAGAGCTTTAAACTCAACTCTTGTCCAGAGTTTGTTGAGTTACACCTTCTGATAAGGCTGTTGTATCCTGAAGGGGACAAGTCAAGAGGATTACTGCTGGATCGGTGAAAAAGATTTGCTGCAGTGGGCTTGAATCTCCTTAAAGAGAGCGAGATATTCGCGCCTCAGCCAAGAAGTGAATTTATTTTTTTTATTTTATTTTTCAATTGTAATTTGTAATCTTGTAATTTCACCAATAATTTTAAGGATATTCAATATGGCTACAATTGAAAAATTCGCAGATATCAAGAGGGGAGATCTTAACAAGCCATTTCGGTTCAATGGTAATCATTTCAAGAGATGGAAGGGTAAAATATTTTTTTACTTAAGTCCTCTCAATGTTTCATATGTGATAACTGAGAAGAATCCCAATAAATTTGACATCCTCTCCATGGATAACGATGAACTTATTTCTCATCAAGAGAAAATGAAAAAGTACAATAATAATTCTTACAAGTTTCGATATTATATTCTTAATTGTCTATCTGATAATTTTTATAATTATTATGATAGAACTTACTATAGTGCAAAAACAATTTGGAAATCATTGTAGAGTGAGTATGATACTGAAGAAGCTAGAGCAAAAAAATATGATGCTAGCCGATTTTTTTGTTTTCAAATGGTGGATGACAAATCAGTGATAGACCAAGCTCAAAATTTTATAATGATCGTTGAAGAGCTCAGGTTCAATGAAGTCAAAATTGGAGATAAACTTATTATTTGTGGCATAGTAGATAAACTTTCACCTTCTTGGAAGGAGTTTCAAAAAACTATGAGCCACAAATAAAAGAAAATCTCTCTTGACATATTGATAATGAAAATCTGCATGGAAGAGGAGGCAAGGGGCCAAGATGCACTTTTACAAAAAGAAAAGAGCAATATCACGACAAAGGTAAATTTAGTTATTTCAAATAATGTTACTCCTGAATCTAACAAAAATACATCTTTGAAGCCTAAGAAGAAAAAGTTCAAGAAAAATAATGGTAGACCTCCTAAGAAAAATAATGGTCAAAATAACCAAGCACAAAATCAACAAGTTTATGATAAGGGACCATGCTTTGTTTGTGGCAAGAGTGGACATATTGCTCGATTTTGCAGTTATCGGAAATATGGTTCTACACCACAGGCAAACATTACGGAAGAGCCTTTTGTGGCAATGATTAACGACATAAACATGGTTGAGAATGTTGATGGATGATGGGCTGATTCTGGTGCAAACTGTCATGTCTGTTATGACAAAGATTGATTTAAAAATATACTCCTTTTGGAGAGCCCAAAACCATCATATTTGGTGATTCTCATACTACACAAGTACTTGGAACGGGAGATGTCGAATTGTGTTTTGCCTCTGGAAGAGTATTAACTTTGAAAGATGTACTTTATACTCCTTCCATGAGAAAAAATTTGATGTTTAGTTTTCTTCTTAATAAAGCAGGCCTCAAACATGTTATTGAATCTGATCAATATGTAATTGTGAATTTTTTGTGGAAAAGGGTTACGCTTGTGATGGGATGTTTAAACTGAATGTTGAAATGAATAAAGTTTCTACTTCTGTTTACATGCTTTCTTCTACTAATTTTTGGCATGATCATTTGTGTCATATCAATAATCTTTATGTTGGAATCATGAGTAGTTTAGAATTAATCCCAGTAATTAAGAAAAATTGAAAAGTGTGAGGCTTGTAGTAAGGCCAAAATTACTAAAAGGCCTTATTTTCAAGTTGAAAGATAAACTAATTTATTAGAATTAGTTCACACTGATATTTGTGAACTTGGAAGAATTTTAACCCGTGGAGGAAATAGATATTTTATCACCTTCATTGATGATTTTTCTAAGTTTACATATGTTTACTTGATGAAAAACAAAAGTGATGCTTTTCAAATTTTTTTAAAAATTCCATGAGGTTGAAAGTCAGTTTGAAAAAAAATAAAAAGAATTAGAAGTGATAGAGGTCGTGAATATGAGTCAAATGAGTTTAATTCTTTTGATAGATCATTGGGAATAATTCATGAAACTAGTCATCCTTACTCTTTTTCATCTGATGGTGAGCAGAAAGGAAAAATAGAACTTTGGTTGAATTGACTAATGTCATATTTATTGAGTCAAATGCACCTTTAAATTTTTGGGGTAAAGCTATTTTGACTGCCTGTTATGTGTTAAATTGAATGCCTCATAAAAAGACTAAACTAATACCTTTTGAGTTGTGGAAAGGTCACAAGTCAAGTTTGGGATATCTAAGTGTTTGGAGTTGTCTAGCCTTTGTGAGGCTAATGGATCCCAAGGTTACAAAATTTGGTAAGAAAGTTACTACTTGTGTTTTTCTTAGTTATGCTTCAAATAGTACAGCCTGTAGATTTTTTAATCTTGAAGATAATATTATAATAGAATCAGGTGATGCTATTTTTCATGAAAATAAATTTCCTTTTGATTAAAATAGTGGGGATCAAAAGACTAAACAAAATATTTTATTACTACCTAGTTCTTCTTCTTCCACTTTTAAAATAAAGAAATTAATGATTTTGAGTTAAGAAGAAGTAAAAGAGCTAGAGTAAAAAATATTTTGGTCCTGATTTTTATATTTTTAATGTTGGAGATGACCCTTTCACTTTACAAGAAGTTTTATCTTCACATGGTTCTATTTTTTGAAAAGAGGCTATAAATGATGAAATGGAATCACTTATTTTTAATAAAACTTGAAAGTTAGTTGATTTACCACCAGATTGTAAAACAATTTGTTACAAATGAGTCTTACAAAAAAGTTTAAACCGGATGGATTTATTGATAAATATAAGGCAAGACTAGTTGCTAAAGGATTTAAGCAACTAGAAGGCCTAAAGTTTTTTGATATTTTTTCTCCAGCTACTAGAATTACATCCATTAGACTTTTAATTGCTATGGATGTAATTGTTGATTTGCATATTCATCAAATTGATGTAAAAACTATTTTTTAAAATGGAGACCTTAATGAAGAAATTTATATGGAACAATATGAGGATTTTGTTGAAGCAGGACAAGAAAGCAAAGTATGTAAACTTACTAAATCCCCATATGGCTTGAAACAGGCACCAAAACAATGGCATGATAAGTTTGATTCCTACATGATTGAAAATAATTTTAAAGTAAATGAGTGTAATAAGTGCATATATCATAAGTCTTGGAATAATACACATGTTATTATTTGCCTATATGTTGATGATTTGTTGATTTTTGGCTCTACTATGAATGTTATTGATGATACAAAGAATATTCTTAGAAGCCATTTTAACATGAAAGATCTTGCTGAGGCAAATTTTATTCTTGGAATAAAAATTACTAGAACATATGATGGAATTTTCCTTGACCAGATACATTATGTTGAGAAAATTTTGAAAAAATATAACTTTCTTGATTGCAAGCATGTTTTAACTCCTTTTGATTCAAGTGTACACTTATTTTTCTGTTCAAAGTGAAAATGATGTGATAAATAAAAAAGAGTATGCTGGCTTAATTGGAAGTTTGAGATATGTGACTGATTGCACTAGGCCTGATATTACATATGCAGTAGGAGTACTTAGCAGGTTTACAAGCAAGCTAGGTAATGAACATTGGCATGCTATAACAAGATTTATAAGATATTTAATTGGAACAAAAATTTATGGCTTGTTCTATAAAAATATCCTAATGTATTTGAAGACTTTTCTTATGCAGATTGAAATACTCTAGCAGGTGATTCATGTTCTACAACCGGTTATATTTTTACATTGGATGGTGGTGTTGTTTGTTGGAAATCAAAAAAAGCAAACTATAATTGCTAACTCTACGATGGAGGCTGAACTAATTGTTTTAGCTTCAGCTAGTGAGGAAGCGAATTGGTTAAGAGATTAATTATTTCAAATACATTATTTTGAAAAACTAATTCCTCCAATTTTAATTCATTGTGATAGCACCGCAGTGATTGGTAGAGTTCAAAATTGTTATTACAACGGTAAATTTAGACCCAAAAGAAGGAAATACAGTAATGTAAGATCGTATTTGACAAGTGATACCATTAATGTTGATTATGTCAAATCTTGTGATAATCTTGCAGATCCTCTTACTAAGACCTTAACAAAAGAAAAGCTCTCGAGCACATCGAGGGGGATAAGATTGGAGCCTATAACTCTATGAGGAAACCCCAACCTAGGGACTAGAGATCCTATAACCAAGTCAATGGGAAAAAGAAATCATATGATGATTTATTGTGAAAAAAATGCACTATTTTTTAAATTCCTCCCTATGATGTGAGTTTTGTGTTTCCTGTAGTGATTTGTGGAGGTTGAGTTTACAAAATTCTTAATGAAAATTTGTAGCCTGTATAGGTGGAGTGTTAAACTTACAGGAGCACACTCGACAGATTTCACCTATGTGAGTATGGAAGTAGATCGCTACCTATGAAAATTAGACTTATTTTCAAAAGCACTCACAAAATTGGGATAGCACAAGGTCATAATGTGCTGGCTGTTAAAGCTCATATCAACACCTTGATTATTATGTGTGAGCAATAATATTTTATGTCCTTTAAGCAGTCATAGTTCAAGTTTGAGACTACTACGACTCTTGAGTAAAAGTTATTGTTTCACTAAGTGAAGGTTCAATGTAGAGCACACATTTATTATGCATAGTAGTCTTCCTTTAGCTGATAGACTCTCTTATATAATACTAAAATGAGTGGGGGATTATTAGTGTGGAATTTTAATATTTTATTAAATTACCTTAGCAATTGTCCATTGATGGCAGCTAATGTCATCTTTATTCTATTTTGCATTAGTGCATATATTACTCAATCCATTATATATTTTTTAAAATATAATTATTTTTAGTAAGTGGTGCACTAAATGATAATTTTTTTAATATAATTATCACTAGTAAGTGGTGCACTAAATGATAATTTCTTTTAACATAATTATCACTCGTAAGTGATGCACTAAATGTTAATGATGACATTTCATTATTTTTTTCATCTTTTGAATGTTTTCTTCTCCTATAAATAGAGAGGTCTTCTTTGTTTTGAAATGCAAAAAAACATTAAGTGCATTAAGTTTGTCAAAAAAATAGAGTTTTTATTAGTTGAAGGGAGGTGTTCTTTTTTTGTGGAGCTTTAAACTCAACTCTTGTCTAGAGTTTGTTGAAATATACTTGGTGATAAGGATGTTGTTTCTTGGAAGGGACAAATCAAGAGGACTACTGTTGAACCGATGAAAAGATTTGCTGCGGTGGGCTTGAATCTCCTTAAAGAGAGCGAGATATTCGCACCTCAGCCAAGAAGTGAATTTATTTTCTTCATTTTATTTTTTAATTGTAATTTATAATCTAGTTACTTGTTCCAAAAGTGGTTGTATAGCTTGTTCCTACAATCATCCATTCTGTCTTCACTTGAATCTACCAAAATATTATCAATATCATATTCAAATTGGGCAGGTAGTGGGGGACGCCCAAAATTCCTATGCTCTGCATTAATACAATCCCTAAATAATACTAATATCTCTAAGTTGTCAGATCCAAACGAATGTCTATGCTCTCCTATTTGAAATCTAGTTGCGCTAAAAGCTCCCTCCGAAGCTACTGAAGATGCCTCAATAGCAAACAAATCTTGAACAACCCATTGAAGCTTTGGAAATGTCTTGCCGCGGGTCCTCCACCAATTCAAAAGGTCAGGTTTGCCTTCTGCATCCTTAATGCTTTCCGTTCCCTGATTAAAAAATTCATCAAAATCATTTTTTTGGTTAGAAGTAAGTCCTAGATAACTTTCTAACATATCATCAATATTATCATCAGAATATTTACACTTAGATGTTTGGAGTTCTTCTTGATGAACTACTTCATTCAAAATAATAGAATTATACAAATCATATAATTTTCTAGCTTCATTTTTAATACTATATTTAACCGTGGATAAACTAGGTTCTTCATCATCTTTAATACCTAAATTAAAATAATTATTTTCAATCATTAGTGATGCACCAACTTCTTTGTATGTTGGATTTAATAAACAACAACAACAAACCCTGTATAATCCCACAATGTGGGTCTAGGGAGGATAGAGTGTACGCAGACCTAACCCCCACCTTGAAAGGTAGAGCGGTTATTTTTGAAAGACCATCGGCTTTAAGAGAGGAAAATAAGATAAAAAGTCAGATAAGGACAAGCATATCGAAAATAAGATGAAAATAAAGAATAACAAAAAAATGAGAAAGTCATGATAGAATGGTACGGGGAGAAAGAGGCAGTAACTACTATAAATAAATAAGATAAGATAAATAAGATAGTCAATGTACAACGGCGCCACAAATATAAACAGCAATACAATGCAAAAATCAAATGGCAATAAACAATGAGCAGAACTACAACTATTATGGTGCAAAAGATGAATCACCTAGTCTTTTATCCTAATCAGAGTCCTCTACAAAGGAAATTATAGTTCGCTAATGTGCCTACGAATAGGGTAGGATAACAAGACTATGTACTAGCCTTTTACCCAAATGTGGGTCCTCCACACACTCCTATCTAAGGTCATGTCTTTGGTAAGCTGTAACTGCGCCATGTCTTGTCTAATTACCTCTCCCCAATATTTTTTCGGTCTACCCCTACCTCTTTTGAAACCATCCATGTCCAGCCTCTCATACCTCCTTATTGGGGCATCTGTGTCTCTCCTCTTCACATGCACAAACCATCTAAGTTGCATTTCCCACATCTTGTCTTCCATCGAGGCCACTCCTAACTTGTCCCGAATAGCCTCATTTCTAATCATGTCGCTCCTGGTATGCCCACACATCCATCTCAAGATTCTCATCACGACTACCTTTGTCTTTTGAACGTGAGAGATCTTAATTGGCTAACACTCCATCCCATATAACATAGCCGGTCTAATAACCACTTTGTAGAATTTGCCCTTAAGTTGTGGTGGCATCTTCTTGTCACAGAGCACCCCAGAAGCGAGCCTCCATTTCATCCACCCTTCCCTAATACGATGTGTGACATCATTGTCAATCTCCCCACTGCCTTGGATGATAGACCCAAGGTATTTTAAACTACCTTTCTTTTGGATGGCCTGGTCACCAAGCCTAACTTCCGCGTCAACCTCTTGAGGTGTCTCATTGAACTTGCACTCTAAGTACTCTGTCTTGGTCCTACTCAGCTTAAAACCTTTAGACTCCAAGGTGTGCCTCCAATCCTCCAGCTTAGCATTAACTCCGCTACGAGTCTCATCGATCAGGACTATATCGTCCGCAAAAATCATACACCATGGCACCTCACCTTGAATTTGCCGTGTCAATCCATCCATCACCAAGGCAAATAAAAATGGTCTAAGGGCTGATCCTTGATGTAACCCCATCACAACTGAGAATTGCTCTGAGTCCCTCCTACTGTCCTTACTCTAGTTTTGACACCCTCATATATATTCTTGATCACTCTAATGTACACCACTGGTACACCTTTAGCCTCCAAACATCTCCATAGTATTTATCGTGGAACTTTATCATAAGCCTTTTCTAGATCAATGAATATCATATGCAAGTCCCTCTTTCTCTCCCTATACTGCTCCACCAGTCTCCTCATAAGATGGATGGCTTCAGTAGTTGAGCATCCCGGCATAAATCTAAACTGATTCTCTGAAATAGACATGTCTCTCCTAACCCTCATCTCCACCACTCTTTCCCACACCTTTATAGTATGGCTTAGAATCTTGATACCTCAATAGTTATTGCAACTCTAGATATCCCCCTTGTTTTTGTATAGAGGGATCAGTACGCTCGACCTCCATTCTTCGACCATCGTTGTTGTCCTAAAGATGACATTAAATAACCTAGTCAGTTAGTCCAAACCTACTGGCTCATGCTCTTCCAAAACTCACCAGGAATCTTGTCAGGTCCGGTTGCTCTTTTCCAGTGCATCCTACGCACAGCACTCTTAACTTCTTCGACCGAAATACTCTTGCAACACTCACCATCGTGAAGCCTCTCTATATGTTCCAAATCTTCCAACACAATCTCTCTATTTCCTTCTTCGTCAAAAGTTTATGGAAGTACGACTGCTATTTCTGTTTAATGAGGGTCTCTTCTACTAATACTTTTCCATGCTCGTCCTTAATGCACTTCACTTGATCCGCATCACGTACCCTTCGCTCCCGCATCCTGTCTAGGTTGAACAATTTTCTATCCCCACCTTTCTCTTTTAGTTCAGCATAAAGGCGTTCAAAAGCTACCATTTTTATCGTCGAAATCGCCGACTTCGCCTCTTTCCTCGCTATCTTATAAAGTTTCCTATTCATCCACTTCTCTACCTCATCCTTGCTTTCTATCAGCTTTGCATATGCTATCTTCTTTGCTTCCACCTTCCCTTGCACTTCTCCATTTTATCACCAGTCCCCTCGATGCCAGCCACGGCTACCCGTCGAGACTCCCAATACTTCTCTTGCTATAACCCTAATACAACTAGCCGTCCTATCCCACATAGTGTTCACATCCCCACTACTATCCTAGGACCCCATATCCTTCAATTTCTTTTCCATCTCCAGGGCGCTAGTTATGGTCAAACTCCCCTATCTGATCCTAGGTTGGTCATCCCCGACCCTCTTCTTCCTCGACATCTTGATCCCTAAATCCATCACCAAGAGCTTATGTCAGGTCGTAAAATTATCGATCGGAATGACCTTACAGTCTTTGCACATACCTTTATCATCCTTCCTAAGAAGTAAAAAATCTATCTGAGTCTTAGCCACCGCACTCCGAAAGGTTACCAGGTGGTCCTCCTTTTTTGGAAAACTCGAATTAGCTATCACCAACCTAAAAGCTCTTGTAAAATCTAATAGTGAGACTCATCCTCCATTTCTGACCCCGTAGCTGAAGCCTCCATGCACATCATCATACCCTCCTAAAATAGACCTGATATGCCCATTGAAAGCCCCTCCCACAAAAAGCTTCTCAGTAGATGGTATGCCTCCCACTAACTCATCCAAATCCTCCCAAAAACGCCTCTTATCCTCCTCGTTTAAGCCTGTTTGCGGCGCATAAGCACTAATAATGTTCAATGTGGTTCCTTCAACGACCACCTTAATCGACATCATCCTATCATTGACTCTCCTAACCTCCACCACCTGATCCCTTAAGTTACTGTCTACTAAAATGCCTACTTCATTCCTATTCTTCGATCTACCAAAGAACCAAAGCTTATACTCGTCTACCTCCTTAGTTTTAGAACCTACCCATTTGGTCTCTTGTACACAAGCTATATTAATCTTTCTCTTCTTTAGAATCTTAACTAGCTCTATGGATTTTCCCGTCAATGTCCCAATGTTCCAAGAACCTACTCTCATTCTAGACGCTCCTTTAAACCACTTACCCCTCATAACCCTCGTCCCCGTCCCCGTCCCTGAGCGAGAACATGACCCTAGTCTACCATCACTATCCAAAGCCACAAAAATGTGTATGAACTAATAAATTATTCAAAGGTTTAAAGTTAGCAAAATATAAATAAAATTGTATGAGTAAGGAATAAATAGGGGGAGATATAGGAACCGGAGGAACCAACTCCAGTTGAAATGAACCTGGTTTCCAAGGTGACGTTCACAACGACCTTTGAGTTGTGTGGGTAGAAGATCTTGGGCTGAACAAATCCTTGGGCCAAGAACCCAAAAATGCTTGCATTTAATGAAGCAGTATTTCATTGAGGAATTTCGCCGAACACCTTGAAGGCACCAACAAGAAAACCCTGCAAAGAAGGAAAGAAAACAAGAGAAAAGAGAAATACCTACAAAATGTTTCTCTAATGAAACAATAGATATGTAGCCTATCACTACTCGTTATTTACAGACCCAAAATACAACAGTAGAAAAAGGACAGAAACAGAGATGTGCAAGGAGATAAAAAATTTTAAACAAATACAATCTTTCTGTATACTATTATTAATTATGTCAATAAATTGCTAAATAACACAAGTATTTCATGTATTATTTGTCCCAACTGTTTAAATTTCATCTTTGACATTTTTTCTTTTTCTCTTATCCTCCGTTCAATTTCTTTCATTAAAAAAGGAGAATTTTTTTTTGAGGAATAGAAAAAAGATATTTTTAAAATTTTTCAATCATCTTAGCAATAGAATCTTTAAATTTTTGTTTATTTTGATAATGATAAAATTTAGTCAAAATTGCACAAATATTTAGTAAAACGGAACAAATAGTAGAGTAATAAAGTCAAGAAATTTATTTTGTAGCTAAGTAAAATACTTTTAAAAACTCCACAAGTTCTTTTACGTCATCCAAGTCTGTTTCTGAAAGTCTATAATTCATATCTTCGTTATGAGCATTCCAAATCATTTGCAAAGGTTTTCTATATTCATAAGCTATCTTAAGCATTTCATATAAAGAATTTCACCTAGTAGCAACAATTTTTGAAATTTTTCTATAAGGGAGATTAAATTCATGGCACCTATTTTCAATTTTTTTATGGCTAGATTTTTATTGCATCCGCTATCGCATTAGATTTCAAAAATTCTCTTTTACAACAACCCATCAAGTGATTTCGTAAATGCCCTGTACCACTAGCATTTTTTGCAGTTTTATGGTTCATGACATGTTTACATTTATTACAAATTGCTTTAGTTTTATCTTCACTTTGAGTCATAAATTGTCAAACAACAGATTTTTTTTTACATTCAGACTTAGGCTTAGCTCTACTAGGATATATAGGGGGAGTGGGAGAGGGAGCGGGAGCGGGAATACGAAAAGGACTAGTAGTCGTAGGTGGCTCAGTTTCATCATCATCAAAAGTATCAATATCATCATTATCTACATTATCATCATCATCATCATCTAATGATTCATCAAAATTACCATATCTTCTATCTAAATATTCATGGTATAATTGAGTATTACTATCAATATCAAAATAAGTATCATTTACATGCATATAATCATCCGTATTAATACATCATGGTGGTTGTCTAGTTTTAGATTTAGAAGAACTACCACCAAATTTAGTTTTTTCGGTTAAAACATTACCAACACTACCAAAAATTGATTTTTTACCTTTTCTAGAAATATATTTTTCTCCAAAATCCATATTAAAATTTTACAAATATGCAAATTATATATAATACAAAAATTAAACACAAACAAATAAATAAGTAAACTAGTGAAGACTAAATAAGTGAACTATTAAAATTTTATAAATATGCAAATTAAATATACTATGTAAATTAAACACAAACAATTAAATAAGTAAACTGATAAAGACTAAGTAGATAAAAATTATAAGTTGGAACGAATGTACCAAACGTCTGCGTAAAAGCAGACATAAAAGCCAAAAATTGATGAACTTGAAGCTTGAAGATGCTCCAAAATAATTCACCAAATTTTTCCAACTAATATAATTTAAGAATACTTAATAAAGTATTTTAGAAGTAATGAAACTTGAAAGAGTTGAGAGTTGAGAGTTGAGAGTTGTGTGAAAAATTGTAAAGGGGTGAGAGGTTTTTATAGTTCAAAAATAGGACCTAATTGTATTTTTTATAAACTTTAGGGTATTATAAAAAATTGGGGGATAGGGGGTGTTTAGGGGGTTGGTGTGTTGATGTATCCATTGTGGTGGGCCCTCCCAATGGCTAAATAACGGGCAAATTTTTTAATTTTTTTTAAAAATTTTCAAGCGGAAAAATCCAGATCGGTACCGACACAAATCGAATCGGAACGGACCGGTAAACCCACCACCACCCATCCCGTTCCCCCTAACGGACCCCCTACCCCTACCCCTATCGAAACTTACCGAAATTGGACCCGAATCGGAACAGACCGATACCGGTACTGGTAAGTCCCGATTCCGCTGCCAGCCATAATCGTGAGTGCCTTCTCAAGGAATCGACTTTCTTGGGCTCTCCTGTTCTTTTTTTCAAGGAATCAAGATATTATTTAGAACTCAAAACATCTAATTGTAGTCCCGAATAAATTTGAAAGATAAAATGATAACGATAATCAAATTACGTAGGGAAGCCAATAGGTCATTAAATTGTTGTCGTCATACTACTTCCTCTTCTTTCTTCCATAATGAATGATGGTTATGGTGATTTTTAATGATGGATATGTCGATTTTTCTAGTTATACATGGGATGTATATTATTTGTATGCTTATTGTATTATTAGATTTAATTGATATACACACGATATATAAAACAAATACATTTTCACATACAAAATACATACAATAACATAATTATATATTTTATGTATGTCATGTATGTTTTCATCTGATATATACAATGATATAAATTATTTTTTATAATCGTGGTATCTGGATTAACTTGTGTGCACATTGTCTAATTTTACGGGATACTTGTCACCTCCCAACAACATCAGGTACCAGGTAACATTGTCCAACAAAACTAAGACAAATGAGAAGATATTGGATAGTATTGTTTTTGTCTGTTGTGGGAATTTGAATGTAATACCTCATGATTCTCAACTCAATTCATTAACCACTAAGACATACTCTTGGATGCTATGCAATAATATTTTAAAAAAATTATATATGTAAATTGTATATTTTTACAATATTTGCATATATATTATTAGAAAAAACTATTGCACATTTTTTCAAGGAAACTTAGAAAAATCCGATTAGTTTAGGAGCTAATTACTTACATACACACTAGTTTGCAATATTATGAATCTTAATAGATTTTGGTGCGTCTGGATACATCCAGATACATGTACTCAGGATATATGATCAGGTCAAAATTATGTGTAATCTGTTCTAGATATACTGTTTCCAAGTGGACTCTCAGGTATTTGGGATACATAGACAAATCTCGTTCACCACTCTCTTATGTATCTGGTATCCGAGATACATGCAAATAGATCCAGATAAATACAGATACATGTATCTAGTGTATATCTAGTGTGATTCGCATGTATCTGAGATTCATGATTATCTCGCTCGCCTAGCAAAAATATATATATTTAGGTATATATTCTTTAATATATGATTTGAAACTCTTAATTAGTGATAAAATACATATTTATTTGAATGTATAAGTATAATTAGTATGTATGATATGGATGTATGTCTAATTAAGATAATTTCTCCTTTTTTCAAATCTATTTTTTTCAATCAAAGCAGATAATAGGGCACTAATTTTATATCTCTCGGTAAAAATCCCCATATGAAACGGGAAAAACAAAATAAGCTAGAGTTTGACAGTAGATTTTAGATCAAATTTTAAAAATTTATTTTTAAATATTTGTTTGGCCATAGATTTTGTTTGAGATTTTGAAAATCTATCTTAAAAATATACAAGTTCAAAAAATTGATCCAAACCAATTTCTAAGACTCACTTCACTCACATTTTTCAAGTAAAATACGGATCTAAATATAATTTTAAAAATTCAAATTTCAATTTCAAAATTAACGACCATAAGGAGCTTAGTCATGTAGGACCCTCAAATACTCAAAGTCCAACCAAAGTAAAGTTGGAACTCCAGCTGTTGCCTTTTGGAATTATCTTCCTGCCAAAAGGCTTGACTGACTAATCATTATTCATCAAACACCTCCTAAATATACTCTCTCAAAACCCAAAATCAAAATAAAATGAATTTAGTGGTTGCACTTGTTTAGAAAAAAGCAACACCCTTCCTTTTCTTCCATTTCTTCTTCTTTTCATTTTCTAGAAGATTTTGCTCTATTCCCTTGACACTTCTTGGAATATCCCCACCGACCCAGATCGGATTCTTGCAAAGTAAATCAAGTTTCGTGTTACCCATTTCAGATTCTGTTGGCATTTGTGGGCAATTGAGAGTGACAACTTAGTAGAGTGTTTTAAAGAAAAGGAAAAGATCGTTAGTGCATAAAGATCTTATCTTTAGTAGATTTTAAGTGATTTTTGGGTAAATGAAATGCAAATCTTTTGTTAAGGACAGATTTCATGGGTTCTTGTTTCAGTATTGAAGAAGACGAATCAGAACCGCGACCACATAACAAGACAGGTCTTTTTTTTCTGTCTTTGTTCTTTTTTTGGGGGGGTTATTTCGATTGTTTTGTTATTTGTTATGACACTCTGTAACAGAATGCAAGTTTAAATTGTTCAGTGACTAAGCAGATATGCCTGTTGGATCCATTGATTAACATCAATTCTTGTGCAAATGGAAAATTGTGTATTGATCTGTTTTTGTTGTGAAATGTGGTGCTGCTCATGGAAAAATTTAGTGAAGTTACTCCCTGCTTCCATTTTTACTTGTCAACCATAAATAAATGACAATTTTACTATAATCACCTTTGAATATAATTATCTTGATTTTCTAAACTGGACAAGATAGGTATTTATTTTTAGTATGGTGGACAAGTAAAAGTGGATGGAGGGAGTACCATTGTTGGTATTACCAATGCTGCTAATCTCGAAATGGTTATGGCCTCTGATTGACAAATAAAGTTGCCAGTCTGACTGGAATTTGGATGTCAGTAATCATTTGAGAATTATTGATTAGGTAGAGCCGCTTGGACTCTAAAAATTTCCATGTCATTGCCACTTAACTTGAATCACAATATACCTATTTCATTTGATCAGGGGAATTGCTTTGACCTTTTACTTACCCAAAGACCTTGAGATGTTAAATTTTGTGCTGATTTAAAGCATAAAAGTTAAAACTGACCATTTACCAAGCTGCCATTCCATCTTAGACAATAATAGCTTTTGGCTAAATGAGAATCTCTTCAGGATCTCTGCAAACAATGTCATGCATATGCTACTATTTGATGTAAAAAAAAGGATCTTTACAGCTTTTGGAACATAGTATCTCCTAACTGCAAAGTATACGAGTAAAAATTATATCTTATCTTGAAGAGAATCAAATGTGAACATGATAATTGACGGATTCTGTTTTTTCTTCCTTTTCTTTTATTTTCAGTTGGCCATGGAGTTCGATATCCTATCAGATCAAATCCTGCGATCCCCCAGAACACAAATCTTAATGCTCATGACACTGAAAAGGCAAACATCGTGGTGATACCCAAAAATGTTAAGGACCTGCGGCAGAATCCTGGGAGTAGCGACCTTGATATCTTCACATATGAAGAGATGAAGTTGTCTACTAAGCACTTTCGACCTGATAAGGTACTTGGAGAGGGTGGGTTCGGCATTGTCTACAAAGGTGTTATTGATGAACATGTCAGGCCAGGATACAAGACCACATTTGTTGCCATTAAGGAGCTTGATCCAGAAGGTCTTCAGGGCGACAGAGAGTGGCTGGTATGATTTCAGCTTATTGACTATTAAACACCATAATAATTATTTGCAGTCTCCGTGGAAATGAACCGTGGAATTGTGAGTGTCATTAGATTAGTAAAAGGATTTTCTTAATATCTTTGAACCAATAAAATCAGCATATCTGTTTCTGCATCAACTTTACTGAATTTTTGAATACTGACACAACCAAAAAGGGGGGGAAGACATAAAAAATGAAAAATATTGCTGTTGTTTTCCATTATTTCCATTCTATTGGTATCCCTGCGTAAAAATCTAATAAGGAAACATGGCATAAGGTGAAAAGAGAAGTATAGAATATTGCCTGATATATCTCCAGAAGCTAGATGGAATCACCAATTTTAGGACAGATTCCTCACATTTTTATTTTGAGGCATAATAGTGACTTGATTGTGGGCATGTGGCCTTCTATTGTGCTGTGAGTTGTAATTTCATGCTGCTGTTCAGCTTTTTAAGTACAATTGTGTTTTCTAATTCAAAATATTTATGTAAACAAATCTCCTGAACGACAAGACCTTTCCGTGTTATTTTACTAAGAGCTGGTTTGGATTGACTTATAAGCTGCTTATAAGCTGTTTTCAGCTTTTTTGAGTGTTTGGGTGGCCAACTTAAAGTCATTTTGTGCTTAAAATAAGCCCCAATAAATAGTTGGGTTTGTTTGGATGAACTTATTTTAAGCAGTTTATAAGTTGAAAAAAAAAAGTTGGGTTGCACCTACTTTTTTTTTTAAAACTTATAAGCAGTTTTCAACTTATAAAAAAAGGGCAGCCCGGTGCACTTAAGCTCCCGCTATGCGCAGGGTCCGGGGAAGGGCCCGACCACAAGGGTCTGTTGTACGCAGCCTTACCTTGCATTTCTGCCAGAGGCTGTTTCCAAGGCTTGAACCCGTGACCTCCTGGTCACATGGCAGCAACTTTACCCGTTACTCCAAGGCTCCCCTTCCAGTTTTCAACTTATAAGCTGCTTAAAATAAGTCCATCCAAACAGGCTATTCGAATGAATGTTCATAACTTGTATGAAACTGCGTAATTTGTGGTTAAAATAAGTCCATCCAAATAGGCTATAAGAATAAATGTTCATAACTTGTATGAAACTGCGTACTCTGTGGTCTGTTCGTTATAATGGAAATATTTTCTTAGAAAATGTTTTCTAGGAAAATAAGTGTGTTTCTTACTTATTTTCTTGTGTTCGGTATGCAAGCAAAAAGTATTATCCTAAAAGCATTTGTATATAATGTAGACAAATACTATGAGAGGTGAAGGTAGAGGGTAGGGAGTGTGGAGTGGTGGGGATAAAGATGAGGTGTGTTGGAAAGGTGGGGGTTGGGGTAGGGGGGACACTATCAATATGGAATGCCAGTTGTCTAACTTGTTTTCCATACTTCCATTAAGGAAGTCATTTTTCTCAAAATGTTTTCCTCCGTACTGAACACACTTCATTTTTCTCAAAATGTTTTCCTCCGCACTGAACACACCCTACACACCCTGTATGTCAGCTTCATGGACAATCTTTTAAACCATTGAACTATAAAAGAAACTTACCATATTTTTGTATGATGCATCTTAACTGAGTTCTGAAGTACCCTCGTGTCTTTCTCTTTTCTCCAATATCCAATATAAAGAGGTTAGTTCTCCAGTTTTCTGATTTTAAATTATAAGCAGTTGTATCATTCTGGGTCATTTGTTTTGTTTTTTCTAATGTGTTTTGGGTGCTTCTTGTCTTTCTATAAGTTCTTTTCTCCAAATTTCTTTCTTTGTTTTCACTTGTCACTTATTCCTGTGCTAATTTCCTTTGTCTATTTCTCTAACTACTCAAACAAGTAGTGTTTTTCAAGATGCTTCAGTGGATTTGACTTGTGGTCCAACTTTTTTTTTCCCTTTGTGATATAAAGACCAAATGTTTTGTCGTCAATGGATTCTCTGATGTCAATTAATAGATCTTACATCCCAACTGCATACAAATTAATTGACATGCATTTTGGGGTGTGCAAGACGTGTAAAGGTCTTTGCTAAGTGTACATTTTTAGTCTGCTGTTTGACAAAGAATTGTCTTATGAACCAGACTTGCCACGATGCACTCAGGTGCAAGTTGTACTGCAATAATTTTCATGAATATGCTGCAAGTTTGGCACTCTGTTGTTCAATGGCATATCAATCTTTTATTTAACACATTTACGTGCAGGCAGAGGTGAATTACTTGGGGCAACTTCGACATCCAAATCTGGTGAAGCTGATTGGATATTGCTGTGAGGATTACCATAGACTATTGGTTTATGAATATATGGCATCTGGCAGCCTGGAAAAACACCTTTTTCCAAGTGAGTACTCAGTATCCATGTCAATCCATGTTGATAAAGGGTAATAAGACTAATATCCACGTTAGCACACAAAGAAACAACAAGTACTTACGAATTTTGGATTTACTTCTACACTTCCAGTGGGACTTGTAATTTTAAATTATTTCTGTTGATACCGACATCAATGTTGCATTAGGTACAAAGAACAAATGTTCTGTGGATGTAAAGCTGAACATTTTTTCTATATAATCATGATGAAGAAGATGCACCTATCTGTGCAGTGTCAAAGAAAATCAAAACATAAATTATGTGAATAATGTTCTTTGTTTCCAATCCTAATTTATTTGAGGTATTTTCAGTAGTTTGTTCTCTATGGTAATTTTCTCTTCCTCTCTTCAACTATGGCTCGTGCTGTAGGAGTGTGTGCTACTCTATCTTGGTCAAGAAGAATGAGAATTGCTTTGGATGCTGCTAAAGGGCTTGCTTTTCTTCATGGAGCTGAAAGGCCTATAATATACAGGGACTTCAAGACATCAAACATTTTGTTGGATGCAGTGAGTTGTCTCTTTTCACGGTGTACTTTTTTCTTTCAAAACCCCTTCTGGTTGGCTCTGTGTCTATGTTCTTCTTCAGTTTCATTTGTTAATAGAGACCTAGAAAACTGGTAGTTACTACTTGCTGAGAAGAAATATGGATGACATTATAAGTTCTATATCATCTTTGCCTTTGTTTAAATTTTGATGCAGGAATTTAATGCAAAGCTTTCTGACTTTGGACTTGCAAAAGATGGGCCCATGGGAGATCAAACTCATGTATCAACTCGTGTAATGGGTACTTATGGCTATGCTGCTCCAGAGTATGTCATGACCGGTAAGTCCTGTGGTTGCACGTTGCACAAATCAGGCAAGCACAAAATAATAGCTTATGAGATAACTGTTTGTTTTATGCGGCTGCTTATTTGGTTCAGTAGTAAAGTACCTTCTGAGCCTAGCAAAGAACATGGTTAGATCCATTTATGCCCAATTTCTCTCCAACATTTAAAAATGAGTGGTTTGATGTTTTTGCTATCTTCTTAAACACTTCACATCCATTTGCCTTCCGTAGCTGTTCAAAGAAACTGCATTTGAACGCTCAAAGTATTAAAATTCTTGAACATCAATCGTAGCATATTCCTTATCTTCTGTATGCAGCGAAAGACCAAAATGTTTTACGCCTTCTGTTTATTGTTGTTTACTTTTGAATAGACATTGCTATCACCACCTGATGCCGTGAACTAAGATGTTTAATTACATTATTCAGGACATTTAACAGCCAGAAGTGATGTTTATGGTTTTGGCGTTGTTTTGCTTGAAATGCTCATTGGAAGGAGAGCAATGGACAAAAGTAAACCTAGCCGGGAGCATAACCTTGTGGAGTTTGCTCGACCTCTCTTGAATCATGGCAAGAAGCTTTTCAGGATAATGGACCCCAGACTGGATGGTCAATACTCCTCCAAAACTGCTTTGAAAGTTGCCAATCTAGCCTATCAATGCCTAAGCCAAAACCCAAAGGGAAGGCCTGTCATGAGTCAAGTTGTTGAAATACTTGAAGCCCTTCAACCACAAGATAAAGGTGAAGAGGCAATTCTTATGACTGGAAGTGGCAGTGTCACCTTGTATGAAGCTAAAGCGGACCCGCTAAAATGTGAAAGTGGAAGGGAAGCTGATGCACCAAAGAGTAATCAAACAAATGGAAGAAGCAAGAGCGAGCTACCAAAGGAGTGTGACCTTTATAGTCCTTCTCCTGATCTTGTACTCGACGTGGGATCAGTTTCTTCAAGAAGCTGAGAAGCTACCAACCAAAGCTAAGATGAAGCTAATGTTGTACCAAATCTATCTTTGTTAATCTGCGTTACTCGTAGCATTCCTTCATTGGAACTATCAATATTTGGAAGACATCATGGTGTTTATTTTGTGTTGTATCAAGGAACCGCTTTAGCAATGAGACATTTGGTAATATTAGGGAAACAATAAGGTCTCTCCGAAGGAGGGGCTGGCGTCGAGCATCATTTAGACCAAATATATTGGTAATGACCCTGAGTTTTTGATATTTTTTCTTTCTGGAATGAAGTCTCGAAAGGGAAACCAACCTTAAGGGATTTGTTGTTAGATGATGTTGATGTGCATGAGGAAAGCTTGCCCTGGCATGGTTGTAATGATGAAAAATAAAACGTGTTCATAATAAGAAAAATTTACCAAAAAGGTTATCTTCGGGAATTTTAGTATATAGTCACTCAAAAATATTTTAATTATGATGTTGCGCAATTATATAAACACTATTATAACTATAGTTATGTTAGCTAATTAACTAGTATATGTATGCTTATCCGCGTAATTTTTTCATCATCATATTAATAATTTGGCTCATTTATGCTCCTAAAGGCTAAAGTTGAGTCAAAAAAGTCTTGTATAACTTACATAAATCTCATAGTATAAGGAACAATTACATCATATCCCTAACCTTTTTTAATTTACAAAAATTCCTTCAAATTTGTGTCATCAAGATACATAAGAGCCATCCGGATAAATTAATTCTGATACATTAGACAACTTAGTTGTAATGTTTAAAAAGAAAATTAAAGGTAACAACATTCCATAAATCATGCAAAACAAATTGATATCAATCTCTTCCAAATTCAAACAATTCAAATTTCAAATGGTCTTCTCCCCAATTTATCTCAAATCGTAACAAATTTTCTTGTTCATCTTCTTCATCATCCATTTTTTTTTCTTTTTAGTCATCAGTTATCAATTTTAATTTATTTTTTTTTATAGCTTTTCATCTACAAATTTTTGATAACATGAAAATATACCTTTTCTTTTTTCATATTATTGAGCAACTGATTGATTTTTTTTGGTGATTTTTGTTGTTAATCTTTTTCTGATATATATGAGCTCAGGTCTATTTTCATATTTAAATTTATGTATTCATGCCTTTAATTATTTACCTGATACATAATTATTAAAAATTATATAATCTACTATGTATCGGTTGTTTTTATGTATCTCCAGTCTTTAAATTTTGTTAATATTTATGCAAATTAGAAGATTAGATGTCCGTGCTCATTACCCAAAAAATGCACTCGATACATAAACCCTAATGTTCTATAGCTAAAGTTGTATCAAATTAATTGATATGTACATGATACATAATATATATATATATATATATATATATATATATATATATATATATATATATATATATATATATATCAACTTTATTACATGTATCATATACATATCAACTCACAACTGTGTTATGTATCACACACAAAAAAATATTATTGGCAACAATTACATTTATAATGTATCTTTTATAAAATATAGTATTTTTTAAACAAAATAATGCGCATGGATAATAATGTATCACGCACTATTTTTTTGGACATGATACATAAATTTAAATTTATAATAAATGTATCTGATACATAGCGACTACCATACAGTGATGTATTTGTCTCAAATCTAATATTTTATAGGCAATTATTACTTATTTAATGTATCTAGTAGAGATATAATATTTATCAATTTAAACAAGATACATAAATAGTAATGTATCATGATAAAGCTACACATCCTGAAAATACAATTCAAATTTAATATATCATAATGTTGAAACGAAGGCATTACACATTAATTTAAGAAACAAAAACAATTAGATACATTAAAAATTCGAATCTATATGTATCATAAAAAGATGAACAACAAAAATCGGAAAAAAGAAAACCAACAATCTAATCTGCTGAAGGCAAAAAAAACCTCAACTTTTTTATCCCTTTTTTTGGGGGTGGGGGTGAGGGTCTTTTCCATAGTCACTTTAAAGGACGAAGATACATCCTTGTTCGGCTTCGCCTTCTCAACTTTCTAATTCGTCATTGATAATGAATTGTGTAATTGTTTGATCCGTTTTCAGCCCAATTTTCATCGTCAGATCAATCATAAACACGATCAATATTAGGTAAGTTTAACTAGGTACTCCCAATGTTAAAAGAAGGAGCACCATTCATATGTATCAAGACTTTGAATATGCAAAATCAAAAAAAAAAAGAAAAGAACACAGATGTATGAATTTTCAGATAGAGAAGACGAAAAACTACATATTTAAAAAGTTGAAATCGATTGACTAGAGAGAGAATAAATTTGAAATTCAAAATTGTAATGAATAAAGTAACTATTGATTGAGGGAGTAAAAATAGGAGAGATTGGAGGAATAAAAATAGAAAGAGAGAATAAGAAGTGATGTATCTGTGGGGTTTTGGAGGAAAAATAAGGATTTTTGAAATATTTTAGAATGGTAAGAAATAATAGAAAATATGATAAATAAGAATGTGTAGATATGTAATTTTTACAAAAGTCTATATCATACATCTAGCTGAGGACATATATGGTTCAATTTACTTTTTAATTACAATTATGCAAAATCTTGTGAAATTGAATTTATGAAGCTATTTGATTAAATTGTAGTGAATTTTCTCACTAATGTAAGGCATCAAATAGATACATTCTGAGCCATTTTTAAGCAACTAGAGTTAACGTGCATTTTGTACAATTTAAGTTTAAAGTTTTAGGTAAAGATACAATAACTATAATGTCCTGAAACTAGAATTTACCACATTGTTTCGAACCACAAATTATCATTACATTCCTTCAAACCACCTAATGTCATTAGATTCCATCAATCCTGAGAACATGTAATTTTCCCTTTTTTCAATTAAGTATGATTACAGACTTAAAAAAAAATAGTTTTGCAGATTTTTAATATTTTTTTGTTAATTAAGAAGAACGTCGTTTAAATTTACGTTTTCTCGATTTAATCTTGTTTTTCGGATATAGTAGGGACAACCATAACATTGCTTAGCCACTCACTCCTTGCACTTTGTTTGGATGGTGATTTTATATGGTTTCATAATGTATGCTATTGTATGATATGGTATGGTATTGCACAGTACAATACTATGTTTGGATAGACTGTATGATTTGTTATTGTTTAATAATAATTTTGTTGTTTGGTTTGACTGTATGATACTATATCGTAACTGATAAATTTAAGAAAGTGATGATGAGGTTCCTGTGGAATTTTGGAAGAGTGCGATCTCGGAAAGTTTAGAGTGGCGACTAGGCTATTTAATGTAATCTTTAAGACGGCAACAATGCCCGAAGAATGGAGGTCGAGTGTAATGATCCCTCTATACAAAAATAAGGGGGATATCCAGAGTTGCGACAACTATAGAGGTATCAATCTTCTAAGTCATACTATGAAAGTGTGGAAAAGAGTGGTGGAGATGAGCGTAAGGAGAGACGTGTCTATTTCAGAGAATCAATTCGGATTTATGCCGGGACGCTCAACTACAGAAGCCATCCATCTCATGAGGAGACTGATTGATCAGTATAGGGAGAGGAAGAGGGACTTGCATATGGTATTCATCGACCTATAAAAGGCCTACGATAAAGTGCCACGAGAGATACTATGGAGATGTTTGGAAGATAAAGGTTGTTACACCCCGTACTTTGGTACCTTAGAATGCTTCTTAAGCCTCTTAAGTTTCTGGGAAGGCTCTTAAGTTACTTGAAAGTCGTCATATGAGTCGGATAATCTATAACGTTATCAAGTAACTATAAGGAAAGGAGAATGAGATGCTTCATAATAGGGAAGATTTGAAATAGGGTTATAAGAATTCGGAAGGAGTTGGAGGCCGAAAAATGAGTCGTAGGACTCAATTGACTCGCGTAAGCTACCAACTTGGATGTCCTACGTAATTAAGCTACTTGAGTAAACGTCGAGCTTAAGTAGCAAGGACTACGCAGATCCCCGAAGTGAGATAAGATGACGAACCCACGAAAGAGAAATAAGGAAACGACGCAGTGAAAACGAAGCAAGTAGGTGACAAGCAAGCAGGTGACTCACCTACTTGAGGTGGACCCCCACATGCCATGTGGCAGCACATGAGTGGTCGCATGGTGTGCGGTGGCACCCTAGGGGGCTGCCATGTGTAACCTCCAAAAGTTGGATATATATGCTGAAATTATGACTAAGGAAGTCATTTTTCAGCATCTACACTTAAGGAAAATTGGAGAAAACTTGAGGGAGAGAAGAGAGAGTCACAGCAGCCACAAGAATAAGGTAAGGCCTTCGTTTTTGATCCGTGAATTAATTATTTAGGGTATCCTACGTTGATATAGAGGGGTTTAACAACGTAAAATTTATAATTGGGGTTTCGAGGAACTTCTCGTTTTTGTCAATAAACCCATTTTTGAATAGGACATTTGTTAGTAATATTGGTATAACTTCTTGTGTACAACTTAGTTTCGGGTGATTCAAGATGTTTTGGAAAGATATGTCATAGGGCTACAACTTTGATTTAGACTCTACAACCCAGTTTGCCTTTCTCTACTCCAAAAATGGTGGTGAAGCATGGGGGAGCTGCTGCCCAGATTGTGCTTTGGAAATCCTACACGGACAGTTGTGAGTACTTTGGGCATATATTTTCGTACAAATTTGTTGTATGGGTAATTCAAAATTGTTTGCGACCTTTATACACATGTATATAACTTTAATTGAGGCCACAAATCTTGTTTCCCTCAATTACTCCTCCGAAACTAAGCGACAATATAAGACAGTGGGCTGCCCAGATTTCGCGCTTTGATAAGTTTTGGCGGATTTGACCAGTTTAACGTAAGGTAAGGCCTTTCCTTTTAAATTGGAGTTTATGGTGTTTTTATATAGGGTATTGTACATTGTGTAAGTGGCTGGAAATGTGAAAATATGATAAATATGCTGGACGTCCGAAATAAACTAAATTGGAGTCGCTACAAGTGAATTGTCGTCAAAATAAAGTGTCGTTCTTGTGAGTTGTTGCTGCAGGGGTGTAATGTGTTGTTGCAGGGCCTAAATATTTTATAATGTGGGTTAGGGTACTTCTGGTTGAATCCACATGACCCCTTGTGGCGTATAATTAAAGGCGTTACAAAATAAAGGCTAGACGCCCTATTGTGATATTGTATTTTTGAATAAGTCATTTAGAGTTTATGTTGTATATTGTTGGTATGAATTGTTGCAGGTTATTGTTGTTGGTTGGCTGTAGGTCTTACGGACCTAATTGGAAATTTGGATAGGGCACATTATAGGGGAGGTGCTGCCAATTTTCGTTAACGCCTTAACAAACTAAAGAACTAGTCGAGGAAACGACTAAGGAAATAGATTCTATTGATGCTAAGGTGTAGCCTAAGGTGCTAGAAAGTTAAGAAGGGTTGATACTCATATTGCTTTTATGTTACTTAGGTTTTAAGGACGACGAGACGAACGGGATACAAAGTAACCCGTAACAGGTATGTAAAGTTAACATTTCCTTCTTTTGGCATGTTTTGGCATACGTATGTAAGGCTTATACTTTATTTTAGTATTTCTTTGGCATAAGTATGTAAATCTTATTCCTTCTCTTAGCATAATTTGACATAAGTATATAAATCTAATCTCCCTTTTTGGTATGGTTTTTACGAAACAAGTATATGATTTCCATATGATTCCCAGAAGTTCTATTTTGATATAGTCCATAGTGACTTTCAAAAGGTACTTGATATGACTTTTGTCTCGATTTTGAAGAAAATCTCATTTTGATTATTCTGTCGAGTCTCAAATATGATTTAAATTGCATATAGTTTCTTACTACTCCACTCGTGGATGCCTCAATATTTTCTTCACCGAGCCTGGGCCAGGTTTTGTTATCGTACGTACTTCTCTGCATTGTTCGCCATGCCCCGACGTGAGGGGGCAGGTACGACCTGTACATGGGTTTGATTTGTGGAGTTATGATGTGCCATGTACACCTATGATATGATATGATTTGATATGACCATCTGATATGATCTGATCTGTTACGGAGATATTTCCTACTCTGGAGTTATGATGTGTTGTGGCGCTAGTGACGGGGCAGAGACCATATTTTGTATTTGTTCACCGAGTCCCATGATGGGACCGGATATGGCATATGTTTCTCTGCATACATTATCTGTGGTTATGAAAAGCATTTTGGTATTCTGGATAGTTTGCTCATTTTTGCACCTTCTGTTTTGGTAATGGCTTTACTAGTTACAGTCCATGCTTTATATACTCAGTACATATATCGTACTGACCCCCCGTTTTCTGGGGGGCTGCGTTTCATGCCCGCAGGTACATATGTTCATTTTGGAAGTCCGCCGGCTTAGGGTTTCCACTCAGCGATATTGGAGGCGCTCCACTATTTCGGAGCCTAATTTTTGATGCTGGTCATTTGATAGGTATATATTTATTTGTCCAGGGGTACGGTGGGGGCCCTGTCCCGCCATATGTTGTTGTTACCATTCTTAGAGGTCTGTAGACATATGTGTATGTGGGTTATTTGTAAGTTTGTTTCAGTTGTGCTCATCCGACGTATTGCAAATATTTTCGTGGTATGGTAGCCTCGTCGGCTCGCATGCCCTTTCTTGTCATGATACAGGTGAATGAGGCTACAGGTTTATGAAAAAAAGTTTTTGACCCATTGGGGTTTATGTATGGTATCACATCACACACGGTTCAACTTAAGGGTAACTGATATATACGCATAAGGGGGTTCAGGTCGGACCCCAATCGCGGCCCAAAGGGTTGGGTCATGACAAAGGTGTACCTGCGGTATACATTAGGGTGATCAAGGATATGTATGAGGGTGCCAAAACCAGGGTAAGGACAGTCAGAGGCGACTCAGAGCACTTCCCAGTTGTGATGGGGTTGCATCAAGGATTAGCTCTTAGTCCATTTTTATTTGCCTTGGTGATGTTAGAATTGACGCGACAAATTCAAGGTGAGGTGCCATGGTGTGTGCTTTTCCCGAACGATATAGTCTTGATCGATGAGACTCGTAGCGGAGTTAACTCTACGGTGGAGGATTGGAGACAGATCTTGGAGTCTAAAGGGTTTAAGCTGAGTAGAACCAAGACTAAGTACTTAGAGTGCAAGTTCAGTGAGACACCTCAGGAGGTTGGCACGGAAGTTAGGCTTGGTGACCAAGCCATCCAAAAGAAAAGTAGTTTCAAGTATCTTGGATCTATTATGCAAGGTAGCAGGGAGATTGACGATGATGTCACACATCGTATTGGGGCAGGATGGATGAAATGGAGGCTCGCTTCCGGTGTGCTATGTGACAAGAAGGTGCCTTCACAACTTAAGGTCAAGTTCTACAAAGTGGTGGTTAGACCGGCTATGTTATACGGGGCAGAATGTTGGCCAGTTAAGGTATCTCACGTTCAGAAGATGAAAGTTGCTGAAATGCGAATGTTGAGATGGATGTGTGGGCATACCAAGAGTGATAAGATTAGATATGAGGCTATTCGGGACAAAGTAGGAATAGCTTCGGTGGAAGACAAGATGCGGAAAAATGCGACTGAGATGGTTTGGGCATGTGAAGAGGAGAGACACAGATGCCCCAGTGCGGAGGTGTGAGAGGTTAGCCATGGATGGTTTCAGAAGAGGTAAGAGTAGGCCGAAGAAATATTGGGGAGAGGTGATTAGAAAGGACATGACGCAGCTACAACTTACCGAGGACATGACCTTAGATAGGAGAGTGTGGAGGACCCACATTAGGGTAGAAGGCTAGTCCATAGTTTCGTTATTCTTCCTTATTAGTCGGCATATTAGCGCACTATAATTTTCTTGTGGTCTGATGCCTGATGTCTGTTATTATTTATTATTTTTATTAATTTCTGTATTTTGACTGTTATATCTTATCTGAGTTGCTTTCGTTACTCGTTACTTGCTTTTTCATATTACTTTGAACTTCTTATCTTTATCTGACTTCTTTTTGCTTTTTGCTTTTACTGAGTCGAGGGTCTTTCAGAAATAGTCGTCCTACCTTGGTAGGAGTCAGGTCTGCGTACATTTTATCCTTCCCAAACTTCACGCTGTGGGATTTCACTGGGTCGTTATTGTTGTTGCCCTTAATAAAGGGTACATGAGAATTATTTAAAATTAAATAAGGTATAATTGGAAAAAAAAATAAGTAAACAATGGGATACCACTAAATTGGTGGTTTCAAAAAGTGAGGGTTTTCATAGTTACAAAACCATGAAACTAAACCATATCATACCATATAATTAAAGAAATAATCAAAACAAACATGATTCTCTTACTAACCATACTATACCATACCACAGAAAACTATCGTCCAAACAAATAACTGTCTCCCAATTGATAGAATGTAATAGAATTTAATGTTTTGATGGGATGTAAAGATATTTTATGGTTTTGAAGCAATATAATAAAAAAAGATTATTGAGTTAATATATAAATATGACTCTTAATTTGGCTTCAGCTAGCAACTATAGCCTTTAACTTTACTAGCGCATAAGTAGACACTTTAACTATCCAAAATTTGAACAAATAGACACATTCCTCCTACATGACATCCTACGTGTCATCCTACATGGCAATTTTATGTCCTACGTGGCATTCTACGTGTATTGTGTCACGTAAGACTCGTGTGTCTACTTGTGCACATCTAAAATTGAAGGGCATAAATGGTAGCTGAATCCAAATTAAAAGATAAATTTATGTATTTATGAAATTATGATTGTTATATATTTACCTAGAACTTATAATTTAAAGCATACAAAATGACGTGTTAAGTTACTTAAAAATGACTTAGAATGTACTTTATCTAATGCCTTAAATTGGTGAAAAAAACCACTACAATTCAATCAAGTTGTGGCACAATTTCAGTAACTAAATTGGACCAAACAAGCTCATATACTTTTTGTGCCCTCGATTAAAGTTCTGGGTGAAATAAGAGTATTTTTTGCTCAATAAAGTAACACGGCGGGGATAATTGAACCAAACTATTAATAATGGGCAATATGATCAATTTTGCATACTTTAAGGATATTTTTGATCATTTCTCAAAAAACATATAAATTGGTTTTGTTTTGGTTAACTATTAAATCAAACTTAAATATTACAGCTTCTAAAATTAATAGCGAATCAAATCAAAGAACATTGATTTCTAAAGTTTAACCTTAAATCAAACCAAAGAATAAACGGAAAATGATTTAAAATATCCTTAACATATTAAAAATGATTTTAAAATGGCCTTTTTTTTCACTTTTGGATAAAACTTGCCCTTAACTTCTTAATATATTTTTTAACGGACTGATGACAAGTCATTTATGGGTCTTCTAATTAAACAAGTAGCATTAGTTTATTGGTCTACATATACTTTTAAACCCACCATTAAGAGTCGACTTGTCCATAACAAACCCAACATGCAAATTCTTTTAAAATAATCTTACCCATTAATCCCGTCATTTTACACCTCCATTTTCAACCTATTCCATTTTACACAAATTCATCTCCATGCCAAAATGTCATTCACTTTGATTTTTGATAGTCAAGTTCATTATTTGTAATTAAATTTAGTCATTTAGATATACTCATTAAGCTATTTGAAGAAAAAAGATATTCAAGAAATTGCTTTGACTGTCAAAGAAAAGCTTCAAGTCAATATATCTTAGGGCATGGAACTGATTGGAAGTAATAATGCAATTTCGTAACTTCTCTGTTTAAATTATGTGTATTTATGGTGATGATTTTGAAACTTGCAAAAGACTAATTTGGTGTGAGATGTGTTCTATGGAGCTAAATTTGTGCCCTGTGTTAAAAGTGGGACACCTAATTATCGTAGAGAAATCAAGAAAGGTTGCAGCAGCAGATAAATTATGTTGAAAATGGAGGTGTAAAAAGATATAAAATTAATGAGTTTGATTATTTTAAAAGAGTTTGCTTATTGAGTTTGTTATGGACAAGTCGGCTCTTAATGGTGGGGTCAAAAGTCCATGTGGACTACACTAGAAGATTCACTGTGACATGTTAAAAAGAGAGTTTTTAACCTAAAGAAAACGTTAAGGACAATTTTAATCCAATAGATAAAATGAGGAAATTTTAAAACCACTTTCAATACATTAAGGGCATTTTTAACCCTTTTCCAAAGAATAAATTAGTTTATCAAGTCAGTTTAATTCAATATTTGGTTTTGGCGCAGTTTTTTGTTTGTAGTAGCATGGGTCCTCGATGCTGCAATAAGCCTCTTCCTGCCCCTTCTTCATTTCACTAAACTAGAAGGCAGTTTTCTTATAAATGCTGCTAAAATGAAATTGGACAAGTAAAGACGTGAAATTACTGTTCAATTTCAACTGTACAACGTCACCTAATGAATGGTTAACATGATTGTTGATATGTCTTGATTTGTCAATGCTTAAACAACATTGTTAAGGAAATTGAGAAATGAACAAAAACAAATCATGGATTCAAGAAAGTTGAAACTGTCTTGACACTCTAGAAACTAGTACTTACCGTTCTGCATACTCAAGGTAAAGTTTTGACAAGTCGTAAAAAGAACTGAGTAGCTCTTTCTAAACATTAAGATTCATCTCCCCGCAAATCCATTCTCTTCAACTTTTGTCTATAAGCATAGTTCCAAATTCCACCAGAGAGAACACCAACAGCTTTTTGGCATGCTATGGTGCATTTTTTCCTGCGACGAGAAACAAATGATGTCAAGACTGAAGATACCTCTATGAAAGAGGAAAAGAAGCAGAAGCAACAAGAGTTCTTTCTCAGGTCAACTTTACAATTGCTAACAGACTAATTCAAGTAAAGGAATAAACACAAGCTTTTGTATTTCTTCTAATGGTATCACTTTGTTGGTATTGCAGAGTCCTAATCATGTTGTCCTTCCATCCTCTAGAAAACTCGAAACACCTCTCTAGGAGTTCCAAATAGGGACACCATCACGGAAAATGCCTGCTGCATTGTATTTTACAAACCTGTTTTTTTTTTTTTGAGAAACAGAAGTCAGAAAAGTGAAACTTCTCATCAATTTAAACTTCCTTCTCCACATGACCACTCTTTCGTATCCTAAAACTTACAGGCTCTGTTATCAACTCTCAAATTCTACTTTTTCAACATGCATCACATGGTAGATAATGCATGTTGACTATCACGCAAGGATCTGTAAAAATAGAGGAGCTTTCTGACCAACAAAATTCATATATATGTACAAAGCCACTCCGCATAGAGAGTTAGAAAGCGTCAGTTGTCATAGTGAGGCTTAGGCCATGGGGTAGGGCATGGCCCCCAATTCTCAATCCCGACCTACACAAGTGGTTTTTTAACCCACATTTTGAGAAGTACTGTTAGGTTCTTAGTAGCAATCAGCGACCTTATATCTATCTATCCTGCCCATGTTCAACAAGAGTTGCAGCAGGTATAAACAATTAATCATTGAATAATGTGAGCTTCTGACTGGAGAAAAATTTGAATAAGAAGAGACTTTTCTTACCCCAAATCTGGTTTAAGGTCATTGCCAACTGCATCAAAGATTTTCTCTCTGCCGGGGTAGAATATCCACCCTTTATCGCTTCCTGAAATGCAGAAAGAAATTCCCGCTTTGCATTTGTAGGGAGGACAATATAATCTGGTCCATGGACAGAACTCAATTCCACCACCTAAGTTTCAGAAAAAAAAATACGTACCATGAGGCTTAAAGTCCACAATTTTTTCATCAATGAATTATTCATGATCCAGAAACATCATCATGTATCATAACATGTTTTACATATGACACATTCAGAACTGTTGCGAGTAGAAGAAACAAAAAGGCAGTGGACATGGCACACAAGGGTTTGTCCTAGATGTGGATGCAGATCTTGGATATCAAGATTCAAATCGAAATAAAGACAAAAAAGATGAGGTGATTTCTCCTCATCTGATTTGGCTTATCTAGTAGACTGTTTTTAGCTTTCACGTGTCGAGAGGGATAAAACAAGTCTCGGTGGACAAAGTTGTCTTGTTCTTGTGATGGTGGGACAGCGAGAATCCGGTGTATAAGTCTAGTGAGCACAAGTTGGCCCGGACACCACCGTTATTTAGAAAAAGAAAAAAGAAAAAAAAAGGTAATGGACATGCCATCTAAGTCGTGAAATATTGTAAACCAAGATAAGCAGAAACCTATGGAATAAAACACAAGGAAGCTATCACATATTTGGCAGAAAACATAACCAAAGGATTTACTAAAGTAGAAAAAGGCACAATAATTTGATAAAGCATTCAAACCCCTACTTATCTACCTTTAGTACTAGGCACTCTAAGTCGTGAAATATTGTAAACCAAGATAAGCAGAAACCTATGGAATAAAACACAAGGAAGCTATCACATATTTGGCAGAAAACATAACCAAAGGATTTACTAAAGTAGAAAAAGGCACAATAATTTGATAAAGCATTCAAACCCCTACTTATCTACCTTTAGTACTAGGCACTCTTAGTCAAACTTTTTCCTAATCAAATGTACTTTGTGCATGTGTATTTCAAGAAAAGTACAGAAAAAGATATAGTTAGTTTAAAGATTTTGATAACCACAAGATGTACTTGCCTGTTGCAACCAGGGAATTATGCTATTCAGATATGTTTGTTCGAAGAAGTATGATGCCAAAGTGGCCAAAAGATCCCTTGCGGTCTTTTGGGATAAATTCTCCAGAACCGGTCCTGTTGTATCAATAAGCTCAAACAAAACAAGTTCATCACCAGAATAAAGAGCTTCCACATAAGCAGAGTCTACATCCCCACCCAACAGATGTCCTTTTACAACTCTCCAGAGGTTATTCTCGGCATCTAAGTGATTTTGTTTGTCATTAGTTGTAGAAATTCTGCCAAACACATCTTTATTTCTCCTCAATTGTCCTCCATGTGTTCCTTGTCCACTATTGTGGTGAATGCTCTTTCCAACAGGATATCCACCTTGTTTTGCAGCAGGATCGATCCACATGTCTAGATTTTGATTTCTAAAACTGCTCGATCTGCTATTCACAAGTGTCCTATCCCCCCGAACCTCCACATCTTTGGGGGGCACTAATCGAGACTTCCTATGAGGTATATCAACAGACGGCCTTGGGGTGTATGTGGAGTGTCTTGGCGAAGCAACAGCAGGGCTTCTTTTCATAAATTTTGTTGTCACTGGATCAGGATATTTCCCTCCATGAGAAAGTTCCTTGGCTATTCTATCAACCACGCCTTCAAGACCTGACACCTTTATTTGTATCATTGATAAGTTATCCACAAGGTTGGATGTGAACTCCTGAAAGTATAGTTACAACAGGGGTGGTCAAATAATCAACTGAACATGTTTTTTTTAATAAGGCACCAACTAAAATGTTATATATCATACATAGTAAGAAAATCAGATATAAGCATAATGCATATACTGAAGCTTCCTCTTTACTTTTATATAGTTATATTTGATAGGACAGTTTCCAGGAAGTTTAGTTCTTCGCTTTCTTTACATTACAGATTAATACTACAAGAGCATGTGATGTGCCTTTCACAAAATGGCAAGATAAACAATGGTTAGTTGCCATGATATGCATTGGCTGATCCAGACTAACACAAAAAAATGTTAATTTAATTACCTTTAATAAATCCAGTAAATTGGTTTGCTTATTTTCAATGTCTAACAGTTGCTTTCTGACAGATAACATTTCCTTTGCTACTTGAGAACAACAGCCATGCAATTTTTGAGAACTCAAATCAGTAACTGTTGAATCTAAGCTTCTTCGGTCCTGAATTCCAGAAAAATACCGTTGCTCCTCAATACTGATTTCTTCAACTGCAGAACGCCGACTTGTTCCCAATGGTGTACCCAAACTGGCCTCATCAATTACGTCGTGAGAACCCACAACTTCTTTGCGTTGAAAGTTATCAGGAAACAGATTTGACCCAGAAGAGCATTCCTGTTTGTCATCTATGTGCACATATTCATATTCAACATCATGAGAACTTCTAGTCTCAGCACCTTTTTCAAATGCCTTCGTAACAGAACTACCCTCTGATTCTTCATCCCTAACCTCTGGCATAAAGATCTTATGGGTTTTTGGAACTGCTATTTCTACATGCCACTCATCAGCTCCAGAGTGCTGAGGCTTTTCAACATGGTTATGACCTGCTTTTCTCAAAGAAAGGGGAAGCTTGTTTTTAACCGAGTCACAACCAAATTTCTTAGGTGTGACATCCTTCAGTGTTGACTCACTGGCACTTGTTATATCACCATAGTCATCTTTATACAGATTTTCTGCAAGATACAAACTATTATTACGCAACTCACAAAACAAAAATAACGGAAGACCATCCGCAAAATTCTGTTGGAAATAACATGTAACTGGGAAACATGTGAGTCATATGACCAGCCTAACAAGGACAGAAGCGAGACTGACCTGAAACTAGATCAACACTTGGATTTAAAAGCCATGAGCCCAAAGAACCAGTTCAATTTGATAAATAATCATAGCTCAAGAACTAGAGCACTAAAATCGCAAACTTTAATTACTCAGATGCGGGACGAATCAACTAGGTTATTGGAGCTTTACATAAACGTTAGAGTAAGATGAGACATGCGAGATATCTGCAACAATTGATAAAAATATCACACCAGAGAGCACCGACCAGCATACCTTTTATGGAAGAGCCTGCTTCAGAAGGTTCAGATGTACCAGGGCCAGGAAGCCTTTTCCACATGTGTAAAGCTTGCAATGCTGAGTCCCTGACTGGTTTCACCTGAACAAAGCATATAAGGTTTAACATTTTCAACATTCATATCAGGCAACCACCATAAAGAAGCTTACCACATGGCTCAATTATGCATTCTGACTGCAACACTTACCTTGTCAAATCGACAGGATTCAAGGGTCCGGATGCTGGAGGATTTGAAAGCACTGAAGAATGCTCCACCAATTGAAGCAATGTCCCCTAATGCTGCACATGCAGCTTTTCTTGTTGCCCAATCACTGTTCTTAAGTCCTTCTTGGATGCTAGTCATAGCAGTTGATAAAGCACTATGTGTACTGGCACCACCAGCCTGATTATTAGAATAAAATGTGAAAAATTGTCATCTTTGTCTGATGTATAAATCAGCGTTAGCTTGCAAAACATAATTTAGAAATTTTACTTAGGTGAAATTCGTGGCCAAAAGGACATTTTACTTGTTCTTTTAAGGTGCCAACAATATGTAGACATATGCTGCACAACTGCAGAACTCAATAGGATAAGTCTAAACAGGAACGTTCTTATCCTTCACATCACACACAAATATTACTAGCATATATGTGTGACAGAAAATTTCAAAGTTCAAAGAAGTTTATACAAGATAGACCAACCTGAATTATGCTTCTATTTAATTCAATAACAGCTGGCTTTGCCATGAAGTGTGGATTCTTAAGCAACTTGACAGTTTTACCCAGCATCTTCTGCAAAATAACAGCTGGAGGGTTTTGAATACTGTCTATGACCCGAGCCAAGCACAGCGCCGAACCAGTTTGCACTTGCTTATTTTGCTCTCCCAATGCTTCAAAAATAGGCCTCACTAGCACCACAAAAACTCCATCATTTTCATTGTCACTTGAAACACTGCTCATTTTAGAAGCCAAAACGCCAACAGTATCAACACACGCATCTCTTACAACAGTATCAGAGTCCTTGAGACGCTTAACAATGCTGGCTACCATCTTCCCAAGATGTGGAACAACAATACTATCGTGGAAATTTGCCAGCGTGCCCATCAGCCGGATAGATTCCTTACGAACAGAACTTTTCTGCTCTGAGTCAGTATCTAATATACAAGATAGAAATGGAGTGACTCCATCTGGGGTTAAGCATTCAATCATTTTCTCTAGCTCTTCAACTCCAATTTGGTAAGTATCCCTATCTGCAAGCTTGTTCAGTGCAAGAACCACACGTTGTTTAAGTTCAAAAACAACCTGTTGGCCGTTCACCCGGCTGGGACCTCTTCCTTTTACCATATTCACATGTGTCTTCATCTCTTTTGCCTGCTCATTCACCTCTCCCAGAATATAATTCCAGCAATTCAAAGTTGTAACCCATGATTATTCCCTTCAATATTCAAATAATAGCTTGTTAAGAAGATATCAAGCTTTTCTCTCTTGCTATACAGTAAACAGCACCACCAACTTTCCTGTGCCAAAGTCATTTTCATTTTCAAAAAATTTCTTGGGTCAAAGTTTAGTACTACGATCAATAATGTTGCAAGGCAGCCCCACAACCACCTCCAACCAGTAAACCCAAAAGGGGGAATGAATAACTGTATCTAATATTATAAGTAACTGTATAGCTTCCACTTTCCTTTAAGCAAAAAAAAAAAAAAAAAAAAGTAGAAAGAAAATGGTTGAGAGCACACAAATGACTGAACCTGAGCACATTTTGCAGAATACAAAATGCAAACACCCTAGGAATATCCAAGAGTGTGCACTAGTGGTCCATGAAGTAGGACGAAAACCAGGATGGACCCGATTCAAATCTCAGCAGATGCAACTAGGTGATTTTTTTTTCCATCTGAGCAAACTTTCCGAATTCGAACAGGTCGAACACCATATTATTTTGAAAACAAAATCAAAAGAGTCACATTTTCACAGCAACTAAGCAAAAAAGATGAAAGTATACAAAAATGTTCATAGAGCTAATAGATTGAAAAACTTACAAAAGAAATCGAGCATCTTCCAGTCTTCACCAGAGAGGGAAAAATCTAACTCATAAAGCTAGGGTCCCTGGAAAAGAAAAAACTACTCTCTCAGCTGACAACATTATACGGTACAGATTATAAATGTTAACAATAAAGAAAATGAAGTAACATTTTGAAGTTCAAAAATTTAAATATTAATTTAATAATACTAGTGAAATGTCAAAACCTTACTCGATACAAAGAACTATTTAATCATGAAAACTATTCACTTTTTTCAGTATATATTAATGTTTGATGATGGAAACATTTTCCAATTCATTCTTCACACAAAACTCCGTAATTCCAAATAAAGTAGAAAAATATTAGAAATGTGAGTAATTGTAATTAGCGCAGGTAAAGTAGGAAAGTGCGAATTAAAGCTGTAAAAAATGTTACCTGCATGTGCATAGTTGAAATAATTTAATATTTGAAATCTACAAATCTCGGTGATGGAGAAAGAGTGAAGACGGAGCTCCTCACTGCGGGAAAAGTTGAAAACCTAACCCCGTACAACAGAGTGAGAATAAGGAGTAAAACTCTGAAAAGTAATGTCAGAGAAAGAGAAAGAGATCGGAAGGTGGACACCACGCGCCGGCAGAGAGCGACGGTGTAGGGATTTTCGGGTTTACCGAGTGGCTCTTTTAAGTTTTCGCGCTCTAGCTTCGATTTTCGAATTAAGGGGGAGCGTTTCGGTAATGGGACCCACTTCTTCACTGCTGTTGCTGGTCCCGAGGATTTTTAATTTTTTTTCTTTTTGTCTGTTTTCACTTTTGTGAGCTTTTAATTTTTGAATTATGAATTTTTTTTAAGAAGAGCTATTACTGCAAAAAAAAATAAAAAAAATATCCCAGTGGAAATACATTTCTTTTCAATCATATAATAATGACTTTTCTTTAATCCTTGTCATTTTAATATGTTAAAGGATCTTGCAAATTTAATGTGGCTGTATGATGTTTTACTTGCAATACAATTGCTTAATATGAGAAGAGAGTTGAATGTGATGTGACTTTTTTGTAAAGTTATAATTTTCTTGTAATTTGAATTCCTAAGGGAGTTGTTTGGTGGGTCTAATGGTGTCTTTAATCATGTTAATGTATGTATTAAAATTAGAAATATCTCAAATACATTGGTGATCTAAAGCAAAAATTTAATGAAGGTCTTAAATTTTAAAAAAATAAATTAATATATTTTCTTTCTTCAGACTCTTTGAAATGCATAATTGCTAAAAAAAAAGTTATAATCAATTTCTTTTAATAATTTTATTTTCAATTGATCATTACTTCAGATGCCAAACTTCTTCTAATTATTCCTTTTACATATAAAAAAATAAATATTTTTTTATAACTAGTACTTCCTCAATATTTTTTTAAATAAAAACAATCTATAATTTGCTATTACTAAAAAAATGAGGCTCCTCAAATTTCGGGGTCTAAGACACTTGTCTTTTTTCTAATTCTATTGAGTCGTCTCTGATTAGAACCAACAAATACACAACCCTTTAGACCTTGTATCTAAATATCATTTTGGTATTCCAACTCAATCTTGTTTCATTTTAACCCCCCAACTTTATTTTTTATGTATCATTTAAACACAAAATACTGATTAGACAAATTAGCTAGATTACTCACCTTTTAAAGGCTTAAGAGATCTTTTTAATGTTAATATTCAATATTTTTATTGTTAACAACCTTCTCCCCTATTCATTTCCTCTTGACCTCTATCTTCTCTTCAACTCCATTATTTTCTTCATTTACTTTTACTTATCCATTTATGTTCATTCACCTCCTTTTATATTTAACTCTCTCTATGGTAAAGATAATATGCTTTTTTTATTTTAATTTACATAATTAAAATTATGAGTTATATTTTACATTATAATGAATTAAATGGAATGTTAAAATAACAAATATAGAGCTAGATCGAGGAGAATGATATCATAACAAAATTTAGAATTATAATTATCAAAATTTTGCATTTTGTTAATGCCACATAAATTTTTAAAAATGGATATATTTATAGGAATATAAATTCGATGTTTATATTAACCCGTATCACTAATCGATTTGAACAATAAATTTTATAATTAATTGAATGTAGCTAATAAATATATATTCGTATATTGCTTAAAGTTAATACATTGATACAATTAATGTAAATGTCAAGTAAATCTAAATGAGTTGGAGAAAATAAAATACATGGCATTATTTAATTGGAGATTTTTTTATCCTTTTAATATTGTCTAACACGCGTTGAATATTTATATTGAGTAAAACAAATTGTGTTTAAATGGTACATAAAAAATGTAGTTGGTGGAACGCGGTTGAGTTGAAATATCAAAATTAAGTTTAGGGGCAAGTTAAATGGGTTGTATATATGTTTGGCCTTACTAATACCGTAATTTTTTTGTGTATTTGTTATACATACTTTAATACGAAATATAATGTATAATTAATATTTGCATAGGTTAAAAAGTTGTACCAAACAAGATATTAGTAATGCACAAAATTAATGCATGGATTAATTCCTAACTGAAGTATCAATAAAAAAAATTTAGTATAATCGCACAGGTGGGTTCTGAAAAGGGTAGCGTGTATATAGATCTTACTTCTACCTTGTGATGGTAGACAAACTATTTTCTATAGTCTCTCGGCTTAAGAAAAGATGAAAAAGAAGTAGTAATAACAAACAATAACATCAACAAGAAAATAAGATAAACAAAGCGAAAAAATCAGATAGTACTAAAGATTTAAGAATAAGCATGAAGGAAGTGAATTTCTTGCTTAATTTCATTGAACTTGGTCAATATATACAAATTACAAGATATGCTAAATACAAAGATTGATACTAATAGTTAAAACTAAGGAACCTAAATATATGTTTTCTATAAATACAAAAGTACAATATTAATTAAAATATATTCAAAATATATTATTAAAGGCATAATATATTTTAACATATTCTAACATATGCTTGCTATAAATACACAAGTACAATATTAATTAGAATATATTCAAAATATATTATTAAAGGCATAATATATTTTAACATATTCTAACACACTCCCTCAGTCGAAGCGGGAGGTTCTAGTATGCTTAGACTATCTCGGAAATCATTAAATAAAATGCGCGGAAGCTCTTTTGTGAAAATATCAGCAATTTGATAACGGGATGGCACATGAAGCACACGTACTTCGCCACGAGCCACTTTCTCACGAACGAAGTGAATATCCATCTCAATGTATTTAGTGCGTTGATGTTGAACTGGGTTGCCGGATAAGTATATCGCACTCACATTGTCACAATAAACTAGGGTAGCCTTTTGAATGGGACAATGCAACTCTAGTAGTAGGTTTCGAATCCATCATGAATCAGAAATAACATTAGCAACACCCCTGTACTCCAGATTATCTCCAAGAAAAACACAATACCCAGAAGTGGAATGATGGGTGTCATAACACCCACCCCAATCAGCATCTGTATAAGAGATAAGTCGATTAACTGAGGATTTGTACAAATGCAAACCATGGGTTAAAGTACCCTGAAGATAGCGTATAATACGCTTGAGGGCACGCATGTGCTCATTAGTCGGAGCGTGCATATGAAGACATACCTGCTGCACGGCATATGAAATGCCTGGCCGAGTGAATGTGAGATACTAAAGAGCACCTGCAAGACTACGATACATAGTCGGATCATCATACGGAGTATCTGCGGTTGCACTAAGTTTTGACTTAGTGTCAAAAGGAGTAGGACTATCACGCCCCGGGAGGGTATCCTAGACGTAACCGGCACTCAGAAACCATTTCTGGCTCCCAAGCGAACCACATAGCCTGATCACACATCCGTTCATTCATTCATTCAGCGGAAAGTTTAAAAGTAAAGAATAATTTAGCGGGCAACTCAAATCATCCATCCAACTCAAAGAATAAAGGCCATGGACCGACAGATCAACTAAAATATTTGTCATAAAAAAATAGTTTGACAAGAATAACTCAATCGACTCATCACTATCTAGTCTATGAAGCCTCTATCACTACTATCTAATTGGTGACAATGACATGTTCATGGCTACCTCAAATCAAAATAAAAAGGGCTAACTCGATGCAAGAATACATAGACGGTGTCCTCCGAATGTAGGGGAGGACGCACCACTATGCTGAGTGTGAATAGATCCCCAATGATGCTCCTATTGACGATCTCTGAAACATGTCTCTGCATCATGAAACGATGCAGGCCAAATGGCGTCAGTACGTAGAATGTACTGGTATGTAAAATGGCAGAGTGGAACATACCTCAAGAAAGAATAGCAGCGGTCCAAATATCTCAAATTGAAAGATAAGAGAGACTCAACAAGGCATCATAAGTCTAAAGTAATAACACATTTTTAGACAAAGACCAATCATATACCATACAGTCCAATCCAATCATACACAATACAATTCAATCAAATCATTTACAATTCGATCCCTTTCAATCATATACAATCCGATTATATACACTCAACTCAACAATCAACTCAAGGGACTCAACTCAGTAAATGTGCAAATTAAATTATGCAACGTTTTACAGTTCAACTCAAAGGACTCAACTCAATAAATATGTAACAACTCACTCAAGTGTACTAAGTCTAACAAGACATAGTTTAGACAGGACTATCTCATAAGCATATAGCAACTCACTCATCTCAACTGACTCAGAGCACTATCAAGACCTAAATGGGAGTTTCTCTTAACCGACAACCATCACCTATGAGCCGGTGATAGTACAACAATCCGACGTTGTTGCCACGTCCGTCCATACCTTGCCAGGGTATGAACGCCTCCCTAATCATGAGTACCATCGATTAGTCAAGTCCTATCATTTCAGGACAATACAAATGGGAAGCATCCGACTTTAACGGTTCGATCCCATGGGAAGCATCCGACTTTAACGGTTCCAATCCCTCGGGAAGCATCCGACTTTAACGGTTCCATCCCTACCTACGTTGGCGGCGTAGTTTTTGGGGTTCGAGTATGGACTATACTCTCACCCTCTTCGGTGCTCGATACTCCTCCCATGACTCTATGCTCATAAGACTCCTCAAATTATCTCAAACAAGCCCTCACGGCTAGTTTCATGTGGTACAATACCACCTCATTAACTTGGTTCTCATTTACAACTCAATCAAGCCTCATTGGACCTTTTTTCAAATCGACTCATCTCAAATCATCAAACTCCTCTCTTTAAAAATTTATACAATCTTAACTCGATGGATGTAGAAAATATTATGTACATTAAAATATAATTTCAACTCCTCAACTCAAACTTAAACTCCTTTCTAAATCAAAGGTGAAACTAATAATTCTTTAGACTCAATATAGTGTATAAATAGTTTATGCAAAAAGGTTCACAAATAATTTATTTAAAGCTCCTCCTCAAAAGATCATTTATTTTCAAAATATTCCTAAGACTCCAATCAACTCAAATTATGCACATCATATACCACAAAAATCACATTAGACTCAAATCCACTTCATCACACAACATCCTCATCAACATAACCTCTTCATTTACATCATCGTCAAATATCATCATTCACATCGTCATCAAACATCATCATCATATATCATCATTCACATCATCATCAAACATTATCATCACATCATCATCAAATATCATCATCACATCAATCGTCAAACATCCACTCCGAAATCCTTATTTTAGTCATATGTTCATTTTATAGAAGAAAAGGGACATTCTTAACTATCCAATTCATTCTTTTCATTCCAATCAATACATATATACACACAACTATCCATCTCAACCTCAAGACATTTATGACCAGAAATCTTATCTTGGGTTCATGTGAACGAAACATGAACCCATACTCTCGACAAAGCTCAACTCAAGAATATCGTCAATACCTATAAATCTATATACAAAGATACATTTGTAGTTAATAATATAAAACAATAACTATTTAGTAACTCAAGTCATTAAAATCATCAATCAACCATTTGTATCTAAAACATTCCATAGTTTAGGGAAAACTTTCAAGAAAACATTTCTAGAAGGTGCAACTCTTTCACAACTCCTAACCAACACATCTATGGGCATATGGAAGAACTCAATCCATATTTTAGGTTAGCCTTACATACCTTAGTGAAGACTTGAAGAAAACCTTGATGTTGGGTCTTCAATGGAGGACTCAAATCTTGAAGCTCTTGGACTCTTTTGTTGGAAATGGAGAAGAAGAAGAAGAGAGAGAGAGAAGAACCCCTAGGGATTTTCTAGAGAGAGAGTGGGGGCTGAAAAATGATCCTAAAATGGTCTATGGTGATACATATATAATTTGGGACAATTCCCAAATTGTCCCTTCTTAAAAGTTCTGAAAAATAGGCAAAAATACACCTGGCGCGATAGTGGCGCGTCGCGCCCTTGCAGCGCCAGGCTAATTATGCTTAAAACCTGCACACCTCGTAGTGGCGCGCCGCGCCAAGGACCAAACTACTGAGGCACATTCTTGGCGCGATAGTGGCGCGTCGTGCCCTTATGGCGCCAAGGCCAATATTTTCTGGGTTATGGAAATTGGCTTGGAAAACCCTGCACACCTTATAGTGGTGCGTCGCGCTAGAGCCCAAACTACTGAGGCATGTTTCTAGCGTGATAGTGGCGCATCGCGCCACTGCGGCGCCAAGCCCAGTTTTCCAGCAATTGCAACCCAGGTCTGAAAATCTCTACTGTACTAGTCTGTAGTAAAATGGCTATAACTTTTGACTCCGAACTCCAAAAATTGCAATCTTGGTGGCGTTGGAAAGAAGACTAAAAGACCTTTAATTTGGTAGGTCGTGTTCCACCCAGTTCTTTATATCCTAGGAGATATGGTCGTTTGAAGTTGACCCTTATACTAACTCGTCCGAAAACTTAATCAATTGGAGTTCTTTGGATACGACTTGGTGTTAGAGATCCCTTATGACCCCTAAAAACATCTAACACACTTCAAATACTTAGGAATTAATCCTAACTCACATGTAGAATTACAATTCCTCCGGCCCGAGTCTACCCACACGTGAAGAAATGTTTGATTATTTGCGAAAAATTTTCTGGGGTGTCACATTATCTCCCCCTTGGGATCATTCGTCCTCGAATGATGAGTAAACCAATGGTGGACTCGAGGCACGAATAAAAATCGATACTCAATCGAATCAACCAATCGAGCAATTTAGACAATTGGCTATTCAAACTCAAGAACAGACAAATCATTTCAACTCAAGAATAGGGACATCACCTCCATAATTCTCATCATTTGGCACGAATAGAACATCGAAACTCCATCAACTGAATCATTCAAACATCTACATCCTCAACCGTCGAATTCCAATTCACGAGTGACATTTCCAATCCTCTTCACCATTTCATGAGGTCAATATATCGGTGTCCAAACTTCCCCTCCTTTCCAAGCCTCATAACACCCTTCATGTACCTCCAATCATTCCCCCAAATGTGATCATTAGCCTACTACCATCACTCTCACAGTGACAACCATACACTCAAGCTTATCACTCTAACTACCTCACTCATATCTAAGAGTTCTCGAGCTTACCTTAACACTTATACCCTCATCATCGTATGAGATCTTTCCCGGAGACACACTAACATACTCTTACCTATCTATTGCTCATCACAAGGTCTCATCTCACTCCTCCTCCACGCATTTATCCTCGACTAGACAAGTACAACACAACTATCACAATCGGGAATCACTCACTCTCCCTCATCTACTCTCACTCAACTCCGTCTACTATCATCTTGGCCAACTCATCACTATCGAAATCTCAAGACTTACTTTGGCTCGTTACCCTATCATCTCCCCCTTAGCTTAAGGCATCAGCTAAAGAATACTAACTAGTCACTCAAAGCAACTCATAAAATTAGAGCCTCATTCAAATCTATACTATTTCATATACACATCCTAAGCCTCTTCTTACCAAATGACTTAGCCTCAACTCACTACTTACATTTGAGGGTTACATACCCCTTCTTTCATGACGCATACTTCTCACAAGTTAATATCTTAATCTCCTAGATATGTCATGTCAAGCCTACTGAATCAAGCCTTAAAATTAGCACTTTCACAATCATTCTCTACACCTCGTTACTCACCTTATAGATACTTCACCCTAGTTACAAGCCTCAATCAACCATCATTCTCGCTATTTGAGTTCTACTCCGCCAACTCCCTCTTTCTAACTCTACAATCATACTATCAATCATAGCTCTCCATGCCTCGGATTACCCTCCATCGGATGGTGACACTTATCACTTAGATACGCAACTTCCCCCTCGAAGGTAACATTTAAATCAAGATGTAGGGATAAGATTCTAGGATACATCTCGCTCTGGCTCAACGCACGATACATATGAATGAGAATACATCTTCCCAGATCAATAAAGTTAAGCACACAATCGACTCCTCTCAAGCCTTATGCAGTCTCTTCACTTCCTCAAGACTTTATCTTAACTCATCAACAAGAATCTCACTCTTACTGTTTTGACTACCTTGAGTATGAGGGGTAGTCGAATGGATTTGAGCTACGCACAAATTGGAAGGGAACATTCATAGAGTTAAACTCTATCGCACAAATCTAGAATATGAAAGAAGGGAAACAATTCTTAATGTCCTATAGCCTCCTAATTATAAGTGTGGTGCACAACACACCCATAAGCAAGACTCTACTAGACACGGCTTCATAGACTCCCTAGGACACTTGAACTCTGTGCTCTGATACCATGTTTGTCACGCCCCGGGAGGGTACCCTAGACGTAACCGGCACTCAGAAACCATTTCTGGCTCCCAACCGAACCACATAGCCTGATCACGCATCCGTTCATTCATTCATTTAGCGAAAAGTTTAAAAGTAAAGAATAATTTAGCGGGCAACTCAAATCATCCATCCAACTCAAAGAATAAAGGCCATGGGCCGACAGATCAACTAAAATATTTTTCATAAAAAAATAGTTTAACAAGAATAACTCAATCGTCTCATCACTATCTAGTCTATGAAGCCTCTATCACTACTATCTAATTGGTGCCAATGACATGTTCATGGCTACCTCAAATCAAAATAAAAAGGGCTAACTCGATGCAAGAATACACAAACGGTGTCCTCCGAATGTCAGGGAGGACTCACCACTATGCTGAATGCGAATAGATCCCCAATGATGCTCCTATTGACGATCTCTGAAACCTGTCTCTGCATCATGAAACGATGCAGGCCAAATGGCGTCAGTACGTGGAATGTACTGGTATGTAAAATGGTAGAGTGGAACATACCTCAAGGAAGAATAGCAGCGGTCCAAATATCTCAAATTGAAAGATAAGAGAGACTCAACAAGGCATCATAAGTCTAAAGTAATAACATATTTTTAGACAAAGACCAATCATATACCATACAGTCCAATCCAATCATACACAATACAATTTAATCAAATTATTTACAATTCGATCCCTTTCAATCATATACAATCCGATTATATACACTCAACTCAACAATCAACTCAAGGGACTCAACTCAGTAAATGTGCAAATTAAATTATGCAACGTTTTACAGTTCAACTCAAAGGACTCAACTCAATAAATATGTAACAACTCACTCAAGTGTACTAAGTCTAACAAGACATAGTTTAGACAGGACTATCTCATAAGCATATAGCAACTCACTCATCTCAACTGACTCAGAGCACTATCAAGACCTAAATGGGAGTTTCTCTTAACCGACAACCATCACCTATGAGCCGGTGATAGTACAACAATCCGATGTTGTTGCCACGTCCGTCCATACCTTGCCAGGGTATGAACGCCTCCCTAATCATGAGTACCATCGATTAGTCAAGTCCTATCATTTCAGGACAATACAAATGGGAAACATCCGACTTTAACGGTTCGATCCCACGGGAAGCATCCGACTTTAACGGTTCCAATCCCTCGGGAAGCATCCGACTTTAACGGTTCCATCCCTACCTACGTTGGCGGCGTAGGTTTTGGGGTTCGAGTATGGACTATACTCTCACCCGCTTCGGTGCTCGATACTCCTCCCATGACTCTATGCTCATAAGACTCCTCAAATTATCTCAAACAAGCCCTCACGGCTAGTTTCATGTGGTACAATACCACCTCATTAACTTGGTTCTCATTTACAACTCAATCAAGCCTCATTGGACCTTCTTTCAAATCGACTCATCTCAAATCATCAAACTCCTCTCTTTAAAAATTTATACAATCTCAACTCGATGGATGTAGAAAATATTATGTACATTAAAATATAATTTCAACTCCTCAACTCAAACTTAAACTCCTTTCTAAATCAAAGGTGAAACTAATAATTCTTTAGACTCAATATAGTGTATAAATAGTTTATGCAAAAAGGTTCACAAATAATTTATTTAAAGCTCCTCCTCAAAAGATCATTTATTTTCAAAATATTCCTAAGACTCCAATCAACTCAAATTATGCACATCATATACCACAAAAATCACATTAGACTCAAATCCACTTCATCACACAACATCCTCATCAACATAACCTCTTCATTTACATCATCGTCAAATATCATCATTCACATCGTCATCAAACATCATCATCATATATCATCATTCACATCATCATCAAACATTATCATCACATCATCATCAAATATCATCATCACATCAATCGTCAAACATCCACTCCGAAATCCTTATTTTAGTCATATGTTCATTTTATAGAAGAAAAGGGACATTCTTAACTATCCAATTCATTCTTTTCATTCCAATCAATACATATATACACACAACTATCCATCTCAACCTCAAGACATTTATGACCAGAAATCTTATCTTGGGTTCATGTGAACGAAACATGAACCCATACTCTCGACAAAGCTCAACTCAAGAATATCGTCAATACCTATAAATCTATATACAAAGATACATTTGTAGTTAATAATATAAAACAATAACTATTTAGTAACTCAAGTCATTAAAATCATCAATCAACCATTTGTATCTAAAACATTCCATAGTTTAGGGAAAACTTTCAAGAAAACATTTCTAGAAGGTGCAACTCTTTCACAACTCCTAACCAACACATCTATGGGCATATGGAAGAACTCAATCCATATTTTAGGTTAGCCTTACATACCTTAGTGAAGACTTGAAGAAAACCTTGATGTTGGGTCTTCAATGGAGGACTCAAATCTTGAAGCTCTTGGACTCTTTTGTTGGAAATGGAGAAGAAGAAGAAGAGAGAGAGAGAGAGGAACCCCTAGGGCTTTTCTAGAGAGAGAGTGGGGGCTGAAAAATGATCCTAAAATGGTCTATGGTGATACATATATAATTTGGGACAATTCCCAAATTGTCCCTTCTTAAAAGTTCTGAAAAATAGGCAAAAATACACCTGGCGCGATAGTGGCGCGTCGCGCCCTTGCAGCGCCAGGCTAATTACGCCTAAAACCTGCACACCTCGTAGTGGCGGGCCGCGCCAAGGACCAAACTACTGAGGCACATTCTTGGTGCGATAGTGGCGCGTCGCGCCCTTATGGCGCCAAGGCCAATATTTTCTGGGTTATGGAAATTGGCTTGGAAAACCCTGCACACCTTATAGTGGTGCGTCGCGCTAGAGCCCAAACTACTGAGGCATATTTCTGGCGTGATAGTGGCGCATCGCGCCACTGCGGCGCCAAGCCCAGTTTTCCAGCAATTGCAACCCAGGTATGAAAATCTCTGTTGTACTAGTCTGTAGTAAAATGGCTATAACTTTTGACCTTGAACTCCAAAAATTGCAATCTTGGTGGCGTTGGAAAGAAGACTCAAAGACCTTTAATGTGGTAGGTCGTGGTCCACCCGGTTCTTTATATCCTAGGAGATATGGTCGTTTGAAGTTGACCCTTATACTAACTCGTCCGAAAACTTAATCGATTGGAGTTCTTTGGACTCAACTTGGTGTTAGAGATCCCTTATGACCCCTAAATACATCTAACACACTTCAAATACCTAGGAATTAATCCTAACTCATATGTAGAATTACAAGTCCTCCGACCCGAGTCTACCCACACGTGAAGAAATGTTTGATTATTTGCGAAAAATTTTCCGGGGTGTCACAAGGACAGGGACTGCAGTTAGACATTCTTGCACGTTTAATAATTTTTGTAGCATATTGTGTCTGAGATAAGAAGACACCGTGAGTGTTATGGGTGACATCAATACCCAAGAAGAAACTCAGATGACCAAGATCTTTCATAGCAAATTCAGAAGACAAGAGAGCCATAATATGCTTACGAAGATGGTCAGAAGAAGCTGTAAGAATAATGTCATCCACATATAACAGAATATAAGCAATAGCAAAACCATTCTTGTAAACGAATAAAGAGTGATCTGACTTACTATGAGAAAACCCAATAGTAGCCACAAAATCAGCAAATCTTTGGTACCAAGTCCGAGGAGCTTGTTTTAATCCGTACAAAGACTTTTTCAGAAGGCAAACATAGTCTGGAAATTATTTGCTACGGAAACCCATGGGTTGATGCATATAAATTGTTTCACTGAGACGACCATGTAAGAAAGCATTCTTGACATCCATTTGATGAATGGGCTAAGATTTAGAGAGAGCAATGCTGAGAACTACTCTAATGATAGCCGATTTAACCACGGGGCTAAATGTTTCATCACAATCAATGCCCTGCTATTGTGTATTTCCATTACCAACAAGACGAGCTTTGTAACGCTCAAAAGAACCGTCAGAATTATGTTTATGACGAAAAATCCACATGGACCGAATAACATTCATATTAGATGGCCTAGGCACTAATTCCCAAGTCTTATTTTCAATTAAAGCATTAAATTCATCTAACATTGCACTTTTCCAATTATGATCACGAAGCGCACTAACAGAATTTTTTGGGATAAGAGAAATATCAGTAGTGATCGTAGTGTGGTAGTTGGAAGAGTATTTGGGGTTGAATTTAAAAATGTCGTTAGATACACGAGTGATCATGCGGTGTGAAATAGGGTTAGTAGGCCTAGAAGTGGTGTGAGGAGGGGTCAAGATAGCTGGGTTGGGTGTAGAAGAAGCAGCATGAGGTGAGGTGTGATCTAGGCCCATGTGAAACTGCGACCCAGATTGAGAAAGAGAGGTCGAATTTGTTTTGGGCTGTACAGGTTGGTCCGGTTGATTAGGTGGGTTAGTTTGCAATGTAGGTTGAGTGGAATTTTGTGACAAATGATATATTAAATGGGAATTAATAGTGTCACTAAAAATATCATAATCCGAATGTTTTATTTTGTGAAGTTTGGAGAAAGGAAATTCAGTTTCAACAAAACGAACATGACGACAAATTATGATTTTATCACTCAACATGTCATAGCATTTTGAACCACAATGATTAGGATCCGGACCTAAATAAACACAAGGAGTGGGCCTTTTTTGTAATTTATGAACAATAGATGAGGGGAATAATGGAAAACATAAGCAACCAAAAACACGCAAACCCGAATAATCTGGAGGCTTTGTTGTCTTGAAAAAGAGATTCAAGATGGTTCTACGCGCCCTCTACCGTGTCATTGCGTTTGAGGATAGCTAGAAAAAGATCAGGAGCAATGGTAGTGTAAATCCATTGCAATATAACAGCGTCCAAACGCTTCCAAAGAGCCGGATCAACTGACTTGGTCATAGTGTTGGCAGCCAGAGCCGACGCTTCCGTGGGTGGAACCAAATGATCGTAAAGATCATAAACCCTAGCAAGATTGATGAACAGAGTAGCCCAAGAATGATACAAGCCTTGCTCATTGTCTAATATTACGGGTACGAGAGACTTAATATTAGTAACAGTGAGAGCGGGATGAAATTTGGACGAATCTGCCATGAGAAGAGATGAAAGGAGATAGAAAGAAAAAGAGATGAGGCTAGGATTATGAGATCGTACTAGTCTGATACCATGAAGGAAGTGAATTTCTTGCTTAATTTCATTGAACTTGGTCAATATATACAAATTACAAGATATGCTAAATACAAAGATTGATACTAATAGTTAAAACTAAGGAACCTAAATATATGCTTGCTATAAATACAAAAGTACAATATTAATTAGAATATATTCAAAATATATTATTAAAGGCATAATATATTTTAACATATTCTAACATATGCTTGCTATAAATACAAAAGTACAATATTAATTAGAATATATTCAAAATATATTATTAAAGGCATAATATATTTTAACATATTCTAACAAAGCAACTCAAAAATAATATTAATATGCCTATGACAGAAAGAGATACGCTCGGCAACCAGAAGCGTATCCAGGATTTTGTGAGTATGGGTGCACTATTACGAAAAGATGGATCTAAGATATAAATTTGATCCGTTCGACTTATAAGTTCTTAACACTACACTATTAAGAACAGATAAAATCTAAAATACAAATTTGATCCATTTGACTTTAAGGTTCCTAACATTGAACCCGTTACAATGCTAAAAAATATTAGTAATATTCAATGTAACACACTTAAGCTTTTTGAAAGATTAAAACAAAACAACAAAAGAAAAATTAATTGAAATGTCGAGAGTGTTACCGATAACCACTTGGAGAGGTGTTATTAAACTTTAGAAATAGAAAAAACAAGATAGATGTAAGATTTAAATTTCTAACCTCACTTAGAGAGGCGTACCCAATCATCATCACGTTATATGATACTTTGAATGTGGATTCACACATCTATATTTAAATATTTTTAAAAAAATATAACACTGTTATATATGATCTAGGGAAGGGAGCATGAGTTCACATGAACCCACAGAACCCCCCTAGATACTCCCCTGTCGGCAACCTACAAACTCTCTACCCTAATAATAGATCTTTACAATCCTCCTATCAAGAGCTATGTCTTCAATAAGTTGAAGTTGCATCATGTCCTGCCTAATCACTTTGCTCTAATACTTCTTTGTCCTATCTCTGTTTCTCCTCAACCACCATGGCCAACCTTACACCTCCTCTTTGGAGGCATCTATGCATCTCTTCTACACATGTATGAAATATCTTTATCCACCACGGAGTCACTTCGACCTTGTCTCTATAATCGTCATTTCTAATCTTGTCTCTCATGCCATATCCACACATCTATCTCAATGTATAGTTTACACATATTTTTTAGGAAATAGTGTCGATATTCATAGAAGAAAAGACAAAAATTTTATCATCATACATATATTTTATTTGATTGACTCATTGGTTTAGACTAATTTTAAATTAGAAGAGGTCAGCAAAATCAACCAACACGTCAACAAATGACTTTTGCCATATAATAACATTTCATTCAAAATATATCTTTATGCATAGTATTAATACATATACTTAGTAATTTATGCATAGCATTAATACATATATTTAGTAAAAAAATTTGAAGAAGGGTATCACTTGACACGCTTTCGCTTAACGTGGGTCTGTCCCTAATCTCAACATTCTCATTAATGCTATTTTCATCTTATGAACATGAACGTTCTTGATTGATAACACTCCACCCATACAACATAATTGGTCTAATCATCTACCTTAATCCTCAATGGCATTCTTATCATATAAAACACAAGAAACAAGTATCTATTTCATTAGTCCACTTCAATACGATATGTGACATTGCTTTTATATAAAAAAAGGCTTTGGTCTCTCATCTCCAACTTAAATTTTTATTTGTGAATAAAGCAGCAGGATGAGATTGATCTCATAATTGCTTCTTCGATATTTCCCGAAGAGGCGCCACCATTGAAGGAAGAGAAAGAAGAAAGATTAATAAAGGGGCAAGGTGGAAGCAATCCACACACCAAGTCATCGGTTGTCCATTCTCGCCCCCGAGATGAGGTAGTTGATGATCAAAATAGGATACTTGTACTTGGGTTGTCAATTCGAACCTCATAGAATTTGATTGCCCTTTGAGGAAGGTATCTATGAGCCTCATAAAATTTGTCAACAAGAGACCCTTTGTAGACCCCATGGCCCCGGTTGCAGCTACTAGCCGAACCAACCTTGGAGGGGACCCTGTTACCTCAATTTGGAAGCTCGACTAATCCGAGTAAACAATCAATAACCATTTAGGTTCCATCCGAAGTAAACTTCATTTCAAAACTAGTAATGATATCAGATTGGCTTAAGGGGGGTTTTCCATACCCTAAGGATCACGTGAAAAAATTATTGATTACCACCCTAGCTTCCCAAATTCACGTTAAGACTTAAAAACATGCTCATGCAGGATTACATCTTTGACTCAAAAGTTCCCTGGATAATAAGTTAACATTGCCTTTGTCAACTACATTATAAATTTGCAGACCAAAAAGTATATTTAACATCTTCCAAAAATAAATTGCCTGGCAGAAAGAAAAAGAACCCTCTCCTAGGTCGATTAAAGTTCACAAAATGCAAGGACCTACAATCCCATGTGTTTCACAATGAAAAATTGCTCTGTCAACTTTGAAGCAACTCCAGATTCTATACCAATACAACAATTGCAGGCTTCAGCCAAGAATGGGGAAGATGCGCGTAATGTGCTCCAGTGGAACACTATCAGCAGTATTTTTCTTAAGCTCTGGATGGTTGAATTCAGTGCGAGGGAGGGTGATGAGTTGGCCCTTACCCTGACCTTTTTCAATAACCCAACCATTGTTCGATACGTGGTGCTCAAGGAACTTATCCAACGAAACACCCTCAATGTTGATAGCCTGCCAATGTTTAATTACACGGTGAGCTCAAACCATGTCATAATAATGATAAAAGAGACTTGGGGATCTATAGGGTAAATTCAACAAAATATGTGTGTGTTGGCATTTCAACCTCCTTCCTTCTCTCTGAATAAATTAAAAATATCCATTAAGATATAGAAAAGTTTCTTATTCGACAACAAGGGGGTGCCTATTTGGGGATTATAGATTTCAAGTAAAAGGAGACCTCAGCACATGCATGAAGTTATAGTATACAGTTCTAACAGAATATACTACACCTTTCCTAGACTTACCATTAGTATCAATGTTTACACAATATATAAATTAAGAATTATATTTTTGTTACGCTTTAGTGAAAATGCAAGTTGCAAGTCACTTTCTTTTCTAAAAAGGAAACTATTTACCAAGTAGTTTGACAGATGCCACTCTTTAAAAACAGTCCATCACTTGCAGCAGATAAATACAAGTAGGATACGTGTGCTTAGACCATAACCCGTTGAATAAAACGAGTACTTAATAAATATAGAACCAGTGAAAACCCGAGTTGCAAATGCAATAGAGCATGTCCACTTTACAAGTCTTTGTATAATCTTTCAAAAGTTGGGACATTTTGAAATAAAATAGTCAAAAAGTTATAAACCATATTTAACCATTAGCAGACACAGTTATACAGTTATGAAATTTAAACCATCCAATCCTCTGGTTTCTCCAGAAGTGTGACCAGCCAAACTCATATTAACACAGCTTCATCTTCTTTTTATGGAACATATATTCATTCAATGATTAGGATTTGTGAGCCTTTTAAATTCTTTCAAGCGTTTGCACAAGTAAAGATCAAAATAGATAATACACAAGCAATCATGGAGAAAAACATACCTCTGCAAGAATCGTCCTTGGAACCTTCTGGTAGGTTATTGAAAGGACATGAACAGCATATGCTCGAATTGCTTGTTCAAAACCTACAGTTCACACTTTCTAATATAAATAGCATTCATTTTTCTATACACCAACAAAAGGGGGGGAACCCCGTACAAAGAAACATTAAGATAGAGAAAACACTCTGGAAACTCTATAAGCAAATTAAGTTATCATAAATCAAAATATTGATATAACTTCTAACTAAATCTATAATGTGTACCATAAAGTAGGAGAACTATAAAAACAAGAAATTTAGGATGAGGCAACTGTATGGCACAAGTCTGAATCAGCCAACATATGGATAATACCAGAGGGATCTTGTATCTACAAAAGTCCCTCTGACATTTTCCTCAACATTTCTATTCAAGAATGTCCCATGAAGCATCCACTTTCATCAAAAAAGGAACAAAATTTGAATTTGCAACATTCTAAATTTGCCTATAAAAGAGGCTAGCATGTCTAAATGGTTGGCTGTTGAAAAATCTAAGGAAACAAATGATAGTTTGAATGCACAGTCATATTAAAAGCAGTTCCTCTCAAGAGTTTGGAAGTTAATAATAATTTTGTATTACAAATTTGGGATTTATAAACATAATAACACAAATACAGAATACAATTAGGGAATTAAAGAGTTTTCAAATGAAGCTGCCATGATCATGTGATTCATAGGAAGGACTTGAATATTAGATACGCTATAATCTATATCACTCAAATTGCTGTGAAAAAACAGTACAAAGATTTCGGTGGGGCCAAATATATATTGTCAGAGCGAAAAAGTCAGGTGCATAATGGCTTAAATCTCCTACATAAATTATTAAAAATTCTTCTCGCCGTTTCATTTTACTTGATCCATGTTGATTTGATACTTCCCTCGAGAAAGTATTTATTAGGAGTTCATATTACTAAACTAACCTTATTAATTATGCTTTGAAAATCTAAATTTGACTACTATTACTTTATTTAGTAATTTAATGATAAGGGTAGTGTTGAAAAAAAGTAATAAATTTCTCTTGATTTGTTAAAAATGGACAAGCAAAAAAAATAATCTAGTTTTAGTATAAGGGCCAAGTAAAATGAAATCGAGTTGGTAGTAGAATAAGCAATGTCAACTAAGTAACGGACTCGGTTTGAAACTCAAAATCCCTAAAGGAAACTCCCTTGTTGCACAGTGCCAAGCAAGTCCAGAAATGCAATTCTTTTTTAATGGAAATAGGCTCCCTCATTGTATCAAAGCTGCTATTGATCTTCGTGGGCAAGGGGAGGATTAAGTATATGGAGAAAATACCCAGATCATGTGGTTAATATGAGGGGTTTGGACTATTATATGGTGTACTTCAATCATTTTGTTGTTAAAAACAGTAAAAAGAAATAGGTCAGGCCAAGTGTAATTGTCAACAAGAAACACTCAGGAATTCTTTTTGGGTCGTCAAAACTCAAGAATATTAATGGAATATATCTGAAACATAAATTATTACTACTAATAGTTAGTGGTATAAATAAGGTCAAGGAAATGATTTGAAAAACACTTCATGAAATTTCCCTCTGTCCACAGTTCTAAGCATGTCTCCGCAAAATCTGATACTTATTATGTAAAACAAATAGGTTTCTTATTGCATTTGTATTGCTACTATTGAACACTGGGCGAGGGGTGGATTAAGCATTCAGTTATACCAGAAACAACATCCACTATGTGGCGGCTCTTTGCAGCTTCATCCCAAAATTGGCGGAACCTTGCAGTCTGCAAAAAGATGTGTGTACTTGTTGGGTTAACCATTGAATTGGAAGAAACTTTCAGCAAACACAACATGTCATACCTCTAAGAAGTTTGAGAGAACAATTAGTGTCTTGAACTGCTCTTCCATTTGCTGAGGAGTGAAATGAGAAAATCAATATGAAGAAAAAAGGATAGGACTCTGCATCTAACACAGTTGAAGATTTTTATCTAGATATCAGAAGCATGTGTTCTGCCTTGCTCTCCAAAAATTCACCATAACGACCACAAAAACCCCAGTGAAAAAGAAAAGAAAATTAAGGCGAAAAATCTTTGCAAACTTGAGCAGCAATAAATAGACGTCAATGGGAGTTGCAGCAAAAAGAATTGGTACATGAAAGTGCCCCTCAGAAGGAAACAAGCAACAATAATTGTTCCTCAATCCCAATCTTGTTTGGGCCAGCTATATGAATCCTCATCCTCCTCAATATCCATTTGGATGCATTTCATTAACAAATAGAAAACTATACTAGCTAAAAAATTTAAGAATACCAATATAAGGAAATGGAGAACTTATGGGGAAGCAACCTCTCTACCCCCACAAAGGTAAGGATAAGGTTGCGTACATCCTACCCTCTCCAACCCCACTTGTGGGACTCCAATGGGCATGTTGTTGTTGTTAAATAACTTTTGTGTGGGTATGTGTGTTTGGGGGGGGGGGGGGGAGCAATGTGGATCCCATTCTTAATAGCCATTTGGATGCATTTCATTAACAAATAGGAAACTATACTAGATATGAAATTTAAGAATACCAATATAAGGAAATGGAGAACTTCTGGGGAAACAACCTCTCTACCCCGCAAAGGTGGGGTAAAGTTTGCATACATCCTATCCTCCCCAGACCCCACTTGTGGGACTACACTGGGTAATGTTGCTGTTGAATAACTTCTGGGGAAGACATTAGGATATTCAGTCTTACAACCTTTATGTTGCAGATCGGTTCATAGAGCAGCCACCAAATCTCGGACATCATTATTATCTATTTATTCGTTCCACACTTTCTTGTTTATCTAATTTCCTCAAACCCAGGAGGACATTTCTGAACCCATAAAGCAACAATCCTTCCCAAACTCCAGCTAAAAAATAAAATGATGCAATATACTTCCAATGTAGTTGGATACCCAGCAAGAGACAAAAAATGAGTATTCAAAGATTTAGGAATCCATTCAAGGAATGAGTACCCAGAATTTGGCAACCAGAAAGCGACAAAAGAAAGAATTATGCCAATAATGGAATCAATTACCTCACATGAGATCTTTTCGGGGTTAACGATCCCAATTAACTTGAGGGAAGATCTTTTGGGGAGGTTTTAATTTTAGAATTATGTCATAATGACCACCTGCCTTCCTTTTTTGTTTTACACAAGCAATGAAACAACTGTCAAGCTTTGTTAGGCATTAATGAGAATAGCTAATATTCCTGCTAACAAATAGGGGTAGAAACAAATCTACGCACATCTTTGGCTGTTACAGTTCTTCTGTTTTCCAACAACACCCATTCCAGAGTACACGAGACAAGCAAATTTACAATTCATATTCATCAAAGGTAAAGTCATAATCAAGGCAAATTCAGAGATATATACCACTCGTTCCGGGATTAGGAAGAGACAGAGGCTGAAATCTGGAGCTGGCATTGCCATTAGGGCCTATTGATACAAACAAGCAAATAGGTTGGATAACAACAAAGGCAACAAGTAATATCACAAGATGCAAGACAAGAAGTTGATTGCACCTTAACCAAAATACGAGCAACAATTGGTGTACTCATTCTCTCCGGCTCAAACTGTATTCATCCAAAGTAATCAAAAAAACCAATATGAAGCAACAAACAAACCTCCAAATAAAAAATATGATTACTTCTCAAAACAACGAGATAAAACCTGATAAAGACGGAGCAGGCAAAGGTTTGCATCCAGATTGTATGTTTGAGACGAAACCTAAGATTACTCAAATCAAAAATAAGAGAAAATTCAGTAGGACCAATAATCTGAAAAAGGGATGAAAACCCATTACAAAAATATCAATTTTTGGAGTGATGGAGATAGTAAATTAGTATACCTGTTCGTCAACATAGTTTTCCAGATCGGGGAGGATATCTGGATTGTAAGGGTTAACGGCAATGAGCTGTTCTACTGTGTGAGCCAACTGTGACTTCTCCGCACCACCGTTAGTCGACTCTTGTCCCATTTTCTAAACTGTATCTGCCTTCTTTCGAACAAATTGGAAGGAGATGAGAGGGAGAGCCAAAGAGGGTTTGCAGTTTAGCGGAACGGAGGGTTTAGGGTTATAACAGGGAGAGAGTAGGAGATACTGGAGCGATTCATTTGTTTGTCTAATGACTGATATACCCTTCAAATATCTTGGAGGATGCTTTGGACCTGATTTGAATTGATATTTTTTTAATTTACACACACTTTTTATTTTTATTTTTATAAAGATTAAAATTTTATAATTCGTGAAATTATCAACACTTATTTAATTCTCACAAAATTTTATCAAATTAACAAATAATAATTCAGAAATAAGATATCAAAATATTTTAAGGCTTAATAATATATATCATGTTTTTTTTATAAATAAATTTTGCCATTACATGTTATTATAAATTTTCATATACACATAATTCTATAAAGATTCATTGATCCAATAAATCAATAACAGTATAACAAAAATTCTCCACATGTCGTGTACAATCTTTCACATTGAGTATGAGTCTTTTTTTTATCCCTATGGGTCAAGTTTTATATTTGAAAAAAATTAAAACCACAATTTAGATTTTCATATCCTAATTTGAATAATTTGGAATCAAGATTTGAAATTGAAGTTGATTTTGAAATCACAATTTGAATTTTCAAATCCTACTTTTTAGAGCATGTCTTACTTCATCTTAAAAATTCAAATTAACAATTTGATTTTCGACTTCAACTTTAAATCAGTTTCCAACACTCTGTTGTAATTCAAAGTTATAATTTTCAATCGCTTCAACTTTCAGTTTTGTTGATGCACTTGGCACCAACCTTCAATTTTATTGATTCACCTGTCACCAATCTCCAAGTGTTGAATCACTTATCTTCAACTCTGAATAATGCACTTTATCATCAACTCTCAATTGTTAAAACATTAATTTTCAGGAAAAATTCTTCAAAAAATCTATACAGCCCTTGTCGTAAACCAAAATCTCAGTACTACTAATTTTATGAGTTGATCTCATAGTTTTAATGGTATTTTCTCAACCGCTTTGATCTATAAATTCATTCAACCCACTACTCAACCTCAACAAGACTAATGTTGAATTTGAAAGCTGCTCACTTTAAAAAAGATCAAGTTCTTCTTATGGTTTTGTCATCATAATCGAGTATCTATTAATTCCTACATCCATCACCTTAATATCTCTCCTACCCTCTATTATACTATTTGTAATCTTGAGGATGAAAACTTAACCCACATCTTTTTTTGGCGTAACATTATTCGACATTTTCGGAATGAACATATTATTAAAATACCTGATGCATGAGCTAATTGGCTCCTTAATTTAAGAAATGTCGTCTATATTCTTAGAAATTCTCTTCTCAAATAGGATTACTACTTTTCCATTGCTTTGTCGCACATCTGAATCAAAGAAATCATAACGTCCACAATAATTACGGTACAAATTTTTTATTTTCCACATAGACTTGAGCGTTTTAGAATACATCCATGCCACCAAGCTTAGGAGCACAATAGATACTACCGCTAACATTCTTGTTAAATGATTTCTGCCTCCTCATTCCTCAAATTAAACTTTGATGGGATCTATAGTGACCAATCAAATCTAATGTCATTGTGGTGGTGGGGAGGGGTGTTCGGAGGCAATCAAGGTAATTGAATTGCAGGTTTCTGTGGCTAAGAGCAGAGACTAAACATACCCATATGGAAATTGAAGCTCTCTACGAAGGGCTATTTATAGCTCTTACTCACAAGCTTATTATATCAAAAATTGAAACTAATGTTGTTGAAATAATTAATATCCTGAATCACCAATCTCCCCCATTTACTACCATTGCTCAAAATTGCAGGTTCGCACTGAAGAACTGGGGAATTCCAGATCGACCCAAATTTAGAGAAGAGAATGAAGTAGCTCATATATTAGCAACTGAAGGACCTAAGATAGCCACACCAAATGAAATTAAGTTTTTGCATGCAACTTTACATTGGATTAAAGATACTATGGAGCAAGATAAATTAGGAGGATCCACTATTAGAAAGGCTAATCTTTTAGGCTGTAAGTATCTAGCCAAACTTGACAATCTTAGTATCCTAAACTCTAATGTGCTAACTAGCTATCCTATGGCAAATGAAGAAGCTATTACTACAGATGCTACTAGAATGGGACATCCAGTAGATAGATTTGACTCCATTCATATGTAAGGACTATCTAATTATATAAATAAATATCCTTTTGCAACAAAAAAAAATGAAGCATTATCACTTGTAATTAACTTTCAATTGATGCACTTGTTAGCGATCTTTATTTTTTCATAATGCACTTGTCACCAACCTTCAATTCATTGATACACTTGTTATCAACTTTCAACTATTGATTTAGAGTATGTGTGTTGCACGTATATGATGCTTTTATTAATAAAAGATCAATATATATATATATATATACACACACGACATACGTTCATTTTAAAATTTTCCCTGCAAAAGAATCAAATATTTAAATTCTTTTTGTCATTAATAAGACTCAAAAGAAACTATATAAAATCATCTCCAAGATTTTTTCTTCTTTTTTGAGAAGGCTAAACGGCTAAAAATATACTCCCTCCCTTTTAATTTATTTATTTTACTTTTATTTTTAGTCTACTTAAAAAATGATTCTTTTTCTTTTGGACAATTCATTAATTTAGACTTTTTACATGGCATGTTTAAGACCACAAGATTAATGGACATTTTAAGATTCAAAAGTCTTCTTTACCATTTAAATTTTATGTTAAATTAAAATCAGATAAATAAATCAAAACGAAAAGAGTATACACATATAAAAAAGAAAATAACACATGTAACCCAAAAAGAGAAATTATTTACAAGCAACTACCTCCTTACTTTCATACCCTCCCTCTTTTCAACTGCAAATTTGTGTTTTCTCTTTGATACCATCAGTGTGTGTGTGTGTATATATATATATATACACACACACACACTCTGATGGTATCAAAGAGAAGTAGAAAATACTACTCAGTTACTCCTTGATACCATTAGAGTATGTATATAACATGCAGTGTTTTCAGTGAAAAGACTACCAGTTATTGTTTGATACCATCAAAGTATATATATATACTATTAAAGTATATATATATATATCATCAGAGTATATATATATAGATACCATCAAAGTATATATATAGATATCATCAGAGTATATATATACTTCGATGGTATCAAGGATGAAGAAGCAGTGGTTCAGTGAATAGAACAAGGAGCAGACGGGTAAATAGTTTGGTTTATGGGTCCAATGTGTAGTTTTTCCTATAAAAAAATTGTCTAAACAAGACACAGGATCAAGCCTCCCAAAATTAAAAAAACAAACCTAAACAAAAAAATATGCCCAAAAACGACTCAAGAAACCAACTAAACCAACACTAATTAGATAGATGCCAATTAGAAAAGTCTTTTCCACGACCCAAACTAGATCCTTGATGTGATAGGACGATTATAATCTCAAGAGACTCTAATCAAGACTCTTAGCATACGTAACATGACATAAGATAACATAATAATCAAGAGTAAACTTAAATGTGAAAGATAAGTCTCAAATCTAGAAATCTCAATTGAGAGAATCCAAACAGAACAACCAAAAAAAAAGAGGAAATACATGTTAAGTCTGACAAGCCTCTACTACCTAGACGGGGGCATAGGACATGCCCCAACTCTCTGAAATAATCTAAGTAATCATAAAAGGAAAGACATAAGAAATCATCATGGTTGAGCCCTCGAAGCATGAAAACTCACCAAGCGATGTAGTGTTAGTAGCAATCCGTACTAGTCACGAGAGTGATGAGAAGCGTCGAATCCTACATTATGAGACAATGTAAACACAAATATAATGAAATGTACTAAGTATGTGAGAGATATGCATGGTGTAAATAAGAAATCACAGTGAGCATAAACATGAAATGCATGACTAAAAATTCTTTAAGAGCTGGAACATAAACCATAAATCATGAGATAAGGTCAATGCATCATTAAAAGACATATTGAAAAGCTTTAAGGAAAAACGTAGTTCATTTTGTGGGATATTAACTGCAACTGACAATAAAACTATATGAGCTATAATATGGAATCCAGTGTAATTTCTACACGAAAAAATGAGAGGCTACTTGCCAAGATAGACTCCGTATCACTTCATCATGAGTTATTTGTGTATTTACTACCTAAGTCATTTAAGACAACCTACAGGGGCACGTTGTTTGAGACTAGAGGTTGCTACTAGAGACTCCATTACCAAGCCTCCACCTCAAGCCCTCTTGGGGTTAAGTCAAATTCCAACGGAATAGATAAAGATTATAAAAACATATCATTAAAAATAGGTAATAATCAATTACCAATTCACATCAAAAAATCATATAAGAGTGGCTCCTTTCAAATCATGATTCATTATATAGTTCATATAGAAACTTACCTTTCTAAGCATTTAAATCATAATTTTTTTAATATTGTGAGAAAATCATTCATAAATCATTGATTTACTCAAAAGCATCCTTAAAGCATACTTATCATTTTCATAAAACATGCATAAATCCTTCATCAAAATTCATGATCATAGCTAATAGTTCATAATTGAAATTCAAAGCATAATGCATGAGTCCATATGGAATTAATTTTAAATCATGTATTTTAGTCAAATCATATATAATAAAGTAGAATAACCTCAATTGAATCACAATAAAAAGGACCCATGAAGAATTGACATGAACCTTAATAGAATTAGGTGAAATAGAATTTGAAGAATATGGATTATTTGGGACCCAATGAATGAAAATAATCTATTGGTGAATTCCCACATACCTTGACATTCATAGCCCAAAAGTAATTGAGAATGATCTTGGAACCTTAGCTTGATGGGGAGGAAGACCTTGGAAGAGAAACCTTGGTGCCTTAGGTGATTTTGAGTGAATAGGGAATGTTTGAAGGGTTTGGATAGTTATAGGCCGTTCACTTTTATCCAAAACGACGTAGTTTAGAATTTGAGAGTGTCACGACCCAACCTAGGGCCTAGTTATAACATGGTGATCGAACTCCGAAGGGCTCCAACCAAGTATCTTGACATATCATTAAGGTAAAGTAAATGTGGAAATAGCATAAGAGAGTCTAAACCATGAATCATAAAAGAAGAATGTAACTTGACAACATAGAATCGAAAGCATTTTTCCAACTAATGCCTCTACTCATGAACATGGGCGGGGACTAAGACATATCCTTAAATTACCCTCAAATCAAAATATAATGAATTCTTTGAAAGTAATAACCAGCTTAATATCTAGTCCTCGATAGATGAGGACTCACCAAAAGTTTGCTGGAATGGAAGCTCACTAGCCACGGTTACGAGTATGATCCTCAACCTCAACCCCTACATTATGGGACAATGTAGGCAACAATATGCGTTAGTACATTTGAATGTATTAAGTATGCGGACATGACATGCAAAATAAATCATAATATGCAATGATCAAGAATATACATAATAAAGAAGATTGGTTAAGTCATGAGGACAACATGATGATCAAAGAATTTAAAGGACTTAGTTGAAAATCATAAAATAACATGATGAGCATATACATATGTGGGATAGGAACTATAACCGATAATATGACCATGTGAGCTATAACATGAAATTCCGTTGTCTCTCCATACAATGAAAAAAAGGGAAATCTACTTGTCAAGGTAGACTCTACCCCGCTAGGCGGATCATGTACACACGCTATATGTGGATTCACTACCTAAGCTATAAAGGCAACCTATGGTGGCACGAAGTTTAAGGGACGAAAGGCTGCTACTAAGGCTTTTGATAGAGCCCCCATCTCAAGTTCACTCGGTGCTAAATCAAATTCCATGGAATACATGCATAACATAGAAATCATAATGAACATATATCATAGACATGATCATAGGTTTGAAAATCATAGAGTAGCTTATTTCATAACATAATTGCAATGTGAGAATTGGCTTTTCATCATTACAAATCATACTTGCATAATTCTTTTTATGAGGTTCTTAGGTCACCACATAGGACCTTAAATCACCTCTCTTCATACTTGCATGAATATCATAATTTGATCATAGTTGAAATCCATAGTCATGATTCATATTTAAATTTAGAAGAAAAACTTGAATACGAAATCAATTTGATTGAAAACCATAGAATACTTGAAATCGTTAAACTTCATACTCATATTTTATGTAATTCATCAAAGAAAATAGCTTCATGCATGGTCATTTATAATTGAACTTAAAATCATGTAACTTATATAGAAACATACTTATAATAATTATTAGTAATGATTAAAATGTAATTGAAATAGCCCAACTCAATTCATCAAAACTGAAGTTTAAAAGTAATAAGATTACATGAAATTTTTGAAGTAAACCTTGGAATCCATGAGTGGAAGGGACTCATGAATCAATCCACTACCTTAATTAAAATTGGACTTGAATTTGAGAAAAAAGGCTTGATCTTGAAGAAACCCTAATCAAAACTTGATGAACTCTGGAGGAACCTAGGGAGAGAAGTCTAGAATTTGTTTGGGGAAATAATGAGAGAATAAAAGAGTTTAGGATTATTTAGGGCATAATACTTAATGAATCTATCCTTAAAACGTCCATATACATTATTATAATGTAGAAAAAGTACCAAACTACCCTTCATTAAAATTAGAATTTGGGACTTATGGCATGGACTTCTACGAATTGTAGAATTTGTGATGAGTCATCATTACGACTAGTCCTGCTGGTGTTAGAAAGTCCTAAAGATTGAGCCTCTGAATTTATCCCTATGAGTCATGATTACGACTCATCGTTGTTGTTACGAGTTGTCAAAGTGACTCGTCTTGCAAGTCTAAAAACCTGCAAGTTTAAAGGGTCTCTGAAGTTTCCATATGACTCATTTCTAGAGTTGTAATCTTCTTTACGACTCATCCTGTTGAGTCATAGAAGAAGTCCTAAGGCTCATTAGTTGCAAGGTATAAGGCCTGCACTATGACTCATTTCTATGAGTCATAGACTCATTCACGAGTTGTCATACGACTCGTAGACTCTCATTTTGCCTTAGCTAATTTTCCAACCTTGAACTCATGTCTACGATTCTTCTCTACGACCCATAGATGTCCCTAAGATTCGTAGACCAACTCGTAAGCTTGGGGTCAATAGACTTTTCTTGAGTTTTCCTTTTTATTCCAACTTTCTGATTTTCGGGGTCTTACAATATCTCCTTCTTGGGAACATTCGTCCTCGAATGAGATTCAACTAGTGTAGAAAAGACATGGAAAGAGGGCTAGAAACCCAACATAAACATGAGGACACCTTAAAATGCATAGAATATGAAAACTTCAAACTTAACATAAAATATGGCTTCAAAAATCAACTTTCATGAACATACATGCATATGTTTGACTATAGAACTGCATACATAGGAGTTTAATCGATTTGATCATGAACAACTTAGTACTTTAGGCTTGAGTGGAAGGAAAGAGATGTAGATAACGATTCATCATGTCTACTTCCGCTTCCTATGTTGCATTTTCTACTTGTTGATTTCTCCACAACACTTTGACAGACACAACATCTTTGTTCCTTAGCCTCTTCACTTATCGATATAAGATTTCCACCGGAACTTCTTTATATGTCAAAAATCACTTCAATGTTCACAATTTCTAAGGGCACAATATAGTTTGGATCTCCCACAAATTTTCTTAACACCGACATATGAAATACCTGATAAACCATAGATAACTCAAACGGCAAATCTAACTCATATGCCACTTTACCAACTACGTATTTAGGACTCAACTTTCCCTTCTTACCAAAATGCATTCCCTTCATAGGTAAAACCTACCTAATCATCCATATCGAATTCAAGCTCTCTTTTTCTAATGTCTGAATATGACTTTTGACGACTTTGAGCCGTCTTCAATCTCTCTCTTATAAGCCTTGCTTTCTCTATTGCATCAACAACCAAATTAGGACCAATCAATGCCATCTGACCCACTTCAAACCATCCCATGGGATATCTACATCTTCTTCCATATAGGGCTTCAAAAGGAGCCATTTGGATGCTAGAGTAATAACTATTATTGTTGGCAAACTCAATCAATGGCAAATGCTTATCCCAACTTCCTTTCAAATCAATGACACATGCTTTCAACATATCCTCCAAAGTTTGGATTGTTCTTTCGGCTTGTCCATTGATTTGAGGATGAAAAACGATACTTATCTTAACATTTTTACCAAGACCTTTTTGAAATGACTTCTAAAAATTTAAAGTGAATTGAGTACCTCTATTCAATATAATCGACAAAGAAATACCATGAAGTTTCACAAGTTCATGAATATACAACTTAACATAGTCTTCGGTACTATAGGAAGTCTTAACTGGTAGAAAATGAGTCGACTTATTCATTTGGTCCACAACAACCCAAATGGAATCATATTTCCTTCTAGTATGAGGCTAACCTGTTATAAAGTCCATATTCACGTCTTCCCACTTTCAAGTAGGAATTTCAATGTCTTGAGCTAAACCTCTCAATTTTTGATGCTCAACTTTTTAACTTGTTGACAATTAGGATATTTAGCAACAAAATCTGCTATGTCCTTCTTTATCCCATTCCACCAATACACTTCCCTTAAGTCATAATACATCTTGGTGGATCCCGGATGAATTCAATATCGAGAACTATGTGCCTTATTCAATATTAACTCTCTTAACCTATCAATATTATGAACACACAAACGACCTTGGTAACGTAATGCTCCATCTCCCACTTGGGAGAAAGACTCAATGATTTTTTTAGCAACCGACTTCTTCAAGTCAACCAACACCGGATCATTGTCTTATTTGTCCTTAACATCTGCCATAAGAGACGATTTTGAACCATTATGTACAAGAACACCTCCATCAATAGAGTCTACCATACACACTCCTAAACGTGCCAATCTATGGACGTCTTTAACCAACTCCCTCTTACCTTCCTCAACATAAGCAACACTATCCATGGACAACCGACTAAGAGCATCAGCTACAATATTTATCTTACACGGATGGTACAATACACTCATGTTATAATCCTTTAGGAGTTCAAGACATCTCTTTTGCCTAAGGTTCAGGTCCCTTTGGCTAAACAATATTGCAAGATTTTGTAGTAAGTGAACACATCAACATGCACCCCATAAAGATAATGACGCCAAATTTTCAAAGCAACACAACCGCCGCAAGTTCTAGATCATGGGTTGAATAGTTTCTTTCATGTACTTTAAGTTGCCTAGAAGTATAGGCTATAACCTTACCATGTTGCATCAAAACACAACCCAAACCAACACGTGAGGCATCACAATAAATAATTAAATAATAAACCCATCTGAACCTTTGGGCAATTTCAAAATAGGAGCCGACGTAAGACGATCCTTCAATATTTGGAAACTCTTCTCACATTTTTACGATCATTGAAATTTCACTTTCTTTTGAGTAAACTTAGTTAAAAGCGAAGCAATTGATAAAAATCTTTCAACAAACCTCCTATAATATCCGGCTAAGCCCAAAAAGCTTTTAATGTCTGAAGGAGATAATGGTCTAGGCCAATTCTTTACCACCTCTATTTTCTTTGGATCAACCTTAATCCCATCACCGAACACCACATGGCCAAGAAATGCAAATTCCCTTAGCCAAAATTCACACTTACTAAACTTGGCAAATAGTTTCTTATCCCTCAATATTTGCAACATAATTCTCAAGTGACCCATATGATCCTCCTCTTTTTGAGATTAAATCAAAATGTCATCAATATACACCACCACAAACTTATCCAAATATGGCTTAAAAATACAATTCATCAAATCCATGAAAATAGAGGGAACATTAGTCAAACCAAACAACATCACTACAAATTCAAAATGACCATACCTTGTTAAAAACACCGTCTTAGGAATATCACACTCCCCTATCCGTATTTGGTGATGACCGAAATGGAGATCAATGTTAGAAAAGTAACCTGCCCCTTGTAATATGTCAAAAAAATAATCTATCCTTGGAATTGGATACTTGTTCTTTACTGTGACCTTATTAAATTGCTGGTAATCTATACACATTTGGAGTGACCCATCTTTCTTTCTAACAAATAACACAGGGGCACCTCATGGGGAAATCCTTGACCTTATAAAACCCTTATTCAAAAATCCTTCACTTGCTCTTTCAACTCCTTAAGTTCCACCGGAGATATATGATAAGGAGGAATAGAAATAGGTTGAGTATCGAAAGGAGATTTATGCCAAAGTGAATTTCCGTTTCGTGAGGAGTACTGGCAAGTTATCGAGAAATATATTAGAAAACTCATTAACTATAGGGACCGACTCAAGAGTAGGAGTTTCGGAATCAACATCCCTAACATGTACAATATTATAAATGCACCCTTTGAAAATCATTTTTCGAGCCTTAAGAAATGAGATGAATCGACCCTTAACCACTGAATCATTACCCTTCCATTCAAGAATAGACTCATTAGAAAATTGAAACTTAATTACATAGGTTCTATAATAAATAGATACATAAGCAACATGTAACCAATCCATACCAAGAATGATGTCAAAATTGGTCATGTCTAGTTCAAAAAGATCACATGGAATAACTTTGTGCAAGACTGACACATGATAATTTCTATAAGCTCTCTTAGCTAATATCGAATTACCAACAGGAGTATAGACCGAAAAAGGTTCTACTAGCACTCTGGGGCACACATTAAATCTCATAACAAGGTAAGGTGTAACAAAAGACAAGTTGACACCCGCATCAAGCAATGCATAAACATCAAAGCTAAAGACTCGTAACATACATTTGACCATATCGGGAGTCTTATCCACATCTTGCCTAGCACAAAGAGTGTAGAATCGTGTAACATTTCTCAAAATTCTCATAAGTACCTTAAGAATACCTTGAGAATAGGCCGCTCGCATAATGCATTATCCTTATTCTTTTTGACAAATTTGATTCCAAAATATTATTGAGGGGTTAAAATTTATGGAAAAATGGTCTCAGCGGATTTTTAGGACTCGTGTATCAAAAGATAAATTTTGTCAAAAATTACAACAAACAGTGAGGTGTGCGGTAGCTTCACGTTGCCCACTTGTTCCCATTCAGTGTAATTATTTCTCGAATCAAAATTTGGCAAAAATCTCATTTGCTAAAAATTGACCTATCAGGGAGCAGCTCCGCATCGCGGACCTGAGAGATGTTCTTTGTCCGAATTCAGTTTTTTAAGTAAGGGCACTTTAGATATTTACCTAATTGTTAGTTAATGAACCTATATATTTTTAGGGGCCAATTCTACTCTATAAAGTACCCTAAACCCTTAATTCTATTCATTCTTCTATAATTCACCTACTCACATATTTTTCTCTCTACAAGAACTCTCAAGGACTCCATTGAAGAATTCTAAGAAATTCACTCAAGCTCTCCATAAAAACTCGTAAATTCTCCCAAATTCTTTGGTATTTCTCACTCAAGGTATGTGGGTATTAATTAATGAATTCTTTCATCCATAAAATCCAATCAATTTCTCTATTAAATTCAAGTATGAGATTTTATAGATTTTATGATCTCTATTTCAGTTGCATGAATTATGATTCAAATTATGATTATGCATCTATTTTAATATAAATTGATAGTTATTGCATTGAAGTGAAGAGTTTTTCCTTGAATTTTCCTATATTGATCTTTAGGGTTCATGTTATGAATTATGAGTATTTTTAATTATACTTCCAATGATATTATCTTTACAAATTATGTATGGGCTGATAGAAAGTATATGATCATGCATGTTTTCAAGTCAATACCCACATTGCACTTATGTTATGAAAATGAGCTAATCTATGATTTCAAACCTATGATCAATACTATGGTATATGTTTCGAGCGTTGGGGACATCAGAGCTACTATAGGGGGTTTCCCAATGAGTTTCATGATCACACTACATGGAGTAACACCCGAGCTTTGGCATTCTCTATTTGTCTTCTAAGGACTATGGTATTCCCTCGGGATAGAGATAATGAAATCGACTCTAGAATTGTTATGACTACGCGCACCTTTTTTCATGGCATAGGTGGGCAAAATCAGAAGAAGAAGCATTTCAATTTGATTCTGGTCATTCTGACTGATATCTATTATTCCTTAAGTTGATACAAAAATGGACATAGATTTTTCCAAGGATGTAACCTTTTGCTTCAATGGTGGATATCCAAGCATTTGGCTAAAAACACAGAGGAGGGTCCACAAGCTCTGGGAAAGCAGGACGAAACGGACGATATTCATCAACATAAATTCAATTTGAGTCTCTTAAACTTCAAGATTCAAAAAATGAGAGAAGGATGGGCTAAAGTTCTTTACGAATTAAAGGAAAGTGACATTTATTGGATGTTCGAAGACTTTAGATCTGAAAAAATAGCAATTCGGGGACCCCGATATCCTTTTTTGGTCCTTGTGGGAATTAGGGGAGTACGACCTTATAGTCCCAACAGAGTTATGTGATAGTTCAAGAGGAAGCAAATCATACCCCAATGAGGTCACACCGACCAATATATCATCGATTATGACGATCGCGATGTAGTACCCTATGCTAAAGAAATACTTAAAGAGTGGGCCGGTCGTATTTATTTAAAAGAGAGCATAACTGAAAATAGATACAAAGCTGGGTACAACAAGAAATACAAAGCATGGTTAACAACCGATTTGCAAAGTACAATAAAACCGGGACCGTATGAGGGTCCTCAAATTGAAGATGTTCATACAAGGCTTCAAATGCAGGCTCACCTTTTCCAATAAGAGTTTCAACACAGGGAGCGAGAGTTCCAACATAAGGAACAAGAGTTTCGTCAGAGGGAGTATGAGAGTCAAATGGCCTTAACTCTCGCGACACAAGAGCTAGCAAATTCGAGAGCATCATTAGCACATGAGGACTTGAGCTTAGATGATCAACTCACCAATTTCAAACAATTATCGATGCCTGATAGAGCCTTATTGGCTGAGCCTTACTTATTGATCCTCAAGCACATTATTCAAGAGGAAACGGAGAAAGCAAGAAGAAGAGCAAGACCTTCCACTTTTTAATTTGTCGTCTTTCTTGGCATTGTATTGATTTCTTTTGTATTGGCATTTTTCCTTCCCTAAGGTATACCCCCATCGCTCGATTTTGTAATGTCTTATTCATTTATAAATGAAATCTTATTTTGGGGGACAATGGAATGTGTTCAAATAGCGTACTATATCCTTCAAAATGTTAGGCCTACCCTTGGCATTAAAGGCTCACATATTTGTTTAGGAAACGCAATAACTGTTTATGTGTCTTATGTGTTTATTTGTCTCATTATATGTGATATTTTGAATTACAAGTTATGAACAAAGAATAACATATTTGCCTTTTGAGTTATTTTCTGTCCAGATATTTAGAATTGATCTGTGTTGATAAGCTGGTCGAGTACCTTTATTTCATGAGATCAAAGGCTTCCAAAGATTCCTTCCCCGATCAAAATCTGTTAGTACGGAAAAGGAAAATGATTGGCAATAATAACAATACTGGTTTGATGAAGATTATTGTGACATACCCTGTCGTCGCTGAACAAAATGAGCTGATTGCACAGTTGGTATAATAAATCGCCGAGATGAGAGTTGAGATACAAAAAAATCGAGAATTGTCAAATCTGGCTATCGCCGCCAACACGTCGGTTCCAAGCGAGGGAAGGCCTCAATTCCACTTCCCTTCTTCAAGTTCAAGTACAGAACACATTCAAAACCCATCCTTAAACCCTGTTCGAAATACCTTCATTGTTGACCTCACTGCCTCAAATCCCCATCATGCTTCCACTCCTACCAAGTGCCACTTCACCCTCAAAGTACCAACCCTCCAACCTTCCCTCCCCCACAAAATACCAACCCTTAAGCTTGTCCTCCCCCACAAATCCAAAATATTAACAATCCACAAACCTTTCCCCATCATTAAAATCAGCATACTAACCGTCAGACATTTTCCCAAAATTACCAAGCTCCTCAAAATACATAAAATCCCCCATTTACCCATCCCTCGCCTAAAAAAATAGCTTTCCAAATCCCAATCCCAAATGAACCCTATGCCAATGATTCTGAACTTGATCACTATGAGGAACAGGAAAAGGAGTGGAGGGCGAAGGAAGAGACAACCAAATGGAATATGAAAGAGGAGATCATGAAAGTTATGAAGGAGTTTCATTACACTCCAGATGTTGCAGGATTAAATTATGAAGATTTGTGTATCCACCCAAATTTGGACCTTCTCGAAGGGTTCAAAGTGCTAAAATTTGATACTTTCAGAGGAACTGGAAATCCTTTGGCTCATCTGAGAGCATATTATGATCTACTAGTAGGAGTTGGGAAGAACGAAACTTTGCTAATGCGGTTCTTTAGCCGAAGTTTAAGTGGAGAGTCTTTGGAATGGTTCAGCTCCCAAGAAATAAAACAATGGTCTAATTGGAACGCTCTGGCCAGAGATTTTATTAAGAGGTTTGCGTACAACATGGAGATCATTCTCGATCGATATTCTTTGGAGAAAATTAAATAGAAATCCACTGAAAGTTATCGCGAGTATGCATACAGGTGGAGGAAAGAGGCCGTCAGAGTTCGACCTCCCATGATAGAGAAAGAGATCGCGGAAGTATTTGTATGCATGCAAGAGCCCGAATACTATGAAAGATAAATGTTGCTTATTGGAGCAAAATTTACCGAGATAGTCAAGACCGGAAATGTAGCCCGTGTAGCCTTCTCAACTGGGTCTTTGGGACTATTTAAAAAGAAAAAAAGAGGATGTATCTACCATTTCCTACATACCTGAAGGGAGGAGGTTCGCAAACAGCAAGCCAGGAAAATCTACACCTTTCAAGACCTATCTACGAGATCCACAAAATTCACATCAAGTTTAATACACTCAACCGAATTACCAAACCCCACCTTCCAGTTACCAAACCTCATACTCAAATTACCAAGTCCCATTTCAAAATTATCAAACTCCACCTTCTAATTACCCAACTCCACATTACCAAAATGCCCCGCCAAACTACCAAGCTCCACAACCAAATTACCAAACCCAACTGTATCCAAGATTCCAAACTCCCGCACCTTTCTGCCAAAATCATCCGAGTTATTATCATATACCCCCACCCCCATAAAATAACTACAACCTTTCCCAACCTAATTTTGAAAATAAGCCCGCTAGGACTTTTACTCCTTTGGTGGAAAGTTGGACTAAGCTGTTCGAAAGATTAAGAGATGCAGGTATTATTCATCCCATTGCACCTAAATCGGCTAATACAAGCTCTAGATTTTACAGAGCTGACAAAACATGTGTGTATCATTCCAACAGTATCGGGCATGATATTGAAACTTGTGTCAATTTGAAGCATAAGATTCAGGATTTGATTGATTGTGAGGTCGTCACTCTCTAAACCACCACCCCTAATGTCAATAGTAATCCTTTGCCGAATCATAGAGGGGTTAATATCAATATGATTGAGATGGAAAAAGATTAATGTGGAACAAAAGCCATAGTCCCAGCCTATCATAACAGTCTTGAAATGGTTGTGGCTTCACTTAGCATAAAGAAGAAATTGAATTTTGTGATTTTGACACCTCAAAAGGTTGTTGCTTTGGTGCCGAAAGAAATTCCTAACCAAAAGAAGTTTGTAATTGAGACTGCAGCAACTCAGGGAATGACGCGGTCTGGTAGGTGTTACACCCCAAAAGAATTGGCTTAAGGGGGGGTATAAGAAAGATCAACGAAAGAGACCGATCAGTGAAGCTGAGGTTGAAGAGTTTTGGTAAAAAAGGCAGCCAAAAGAGTATTCTATAGTGAAATATCTAGAGAAAGTACCTGCCCAAATCTCTGTGTGGACATTGTTGATGAGCTCACAACAACACAGACATTCTTTAATAAAAGCTTTGGATGACACTTACATACCCGTGGGTACAGGTGGAGATAATCTGGCTGCTATGGTGAGTCGAGTCATTCAAGGACATCGCATCAATTTTAGCGATAAAGAGTTGCCTCTTGAAGGAGTGATACATAACAAAGCTCTTCATGTCACTAGTAAGTATCGAGAAAAGATCATGAATCGGGTATTGATCAATGATGGATCAAGTCTTAACATTTGTCCCTTGTCGACTCTCAAATAATTGAACTTTGATTTGGGAAAAGTCCGACAAAACCAAGTTAAGGTTAGAGTTTTTGATGGGGCTCAAAGAGATATATTAGGAGCTGTGAACTTGGGTATTCAGGTAGGTCCTGATGATTTCGTTGTAGAGTGCCAGGTGATGGACATCACCACCAGCTACAACCTATTATTAGGAAGACCATGGATCTATATGGCTAGAGCCATGACCTCTACTCTCCATCAGATGATAAAGTTCATAAAGAATGACCATGAGGTGGTCGTTTATGGTGATGGAGGTCATGCAAACAGTTGTGCGTCAATTATTGATGATATTACTAGAGGTACTGACTTCTACACAGTAGAGCTGGTAAATGCCACTGACGATGATTTATCCCCACAACCGCCTATGACTTCTGTTTATAAAATGATAGCCACTGTCTTGCTCCGAAGCGATTTTGAGCCAGGTTTTGGATTAGAGAAGTATTTCTAAGGAATCATTGAGCCTATTCAAAGTCCGGATAAAGGATTGAAGTATGGTTTGGGATATGTCCCTACAGAAGACTATGAGGCAGATGTGACAAGTAGGAAGATTGATCGGGTATTGGCTAGGCCAATACCTCACTTGTATATGTCATTTCCATTGTGAGAATATGTCGATGATGACGATCTTGGGGAAGGAATTTGGAATCTTTTTGAAAAAGTTGACATAATTTTGGAGGAAGAAATAGGGACATCGGACATCCATGATGCTGAGCCAGAGGAGCAATTATCTAATTAGACGTTCGCACTGCTCTTAGTCCCTCACTCATATTGGTAGATAAAGACATATTATCTGCTTATTTTTAAATTGGTGGTAGTCTGGAGGAGACCCGAGACCCACCCTTTGTTTGTTTCTATTTTGTTATGCTTTAAATTACCTTTGTGATATTTGAAAAAAAGCAGATTGACCCACAGTCATGGCCAAAATTTGTATTTATTTTGGCTTAAATGAAGACCTCCTTTATTGCAAAATTTACTTATTATTTGGTTATCGGTTTATATTTTACTTATTAGACTTTGTTTGCTTATGATTTTAGTAAAAATAACTTAAAACCTGCCAATATCATGTCATGTCACAAGACAAATAAACAAAATGAGATAGAATGTGATGAGTTCGAGGATTATGATAAAGAGGCTACAATACCTGAACACCTCACTGAGAGATTGAAGCAATTTGAGGAGTAATACAAGCCAAATCAAGAGGAAACTGAGGCTGTGAATCAGAGAGATGACGAGTGTATCAAGGAAACCAGAATCAGTGTTCATCTAACAAAAGCTGAGAGGAAGGAACTTATCAGTTTGCTTAAAGAGTACATTGACATATTTGCTTGGTCTTATGATGACGTGTCAGGTTTGAGTATGGACATCATGTCTCATAAATTGCTGATCAATCCGGATTGCAGTCCAGTAAAAAAAAAGACTCGAAAATTCAAACCAGATTTGAGCTTGAGAATCAAAGAAGAGGTTACCTAGCAAATTCAATCTAGAGTGGTGGAAGTGACACAGTAGCCGACTTGGTTAGCCAACATTGTTCTAGTTCCTAAGAAGGATGGCAAGATCAGAGGTTGTGTTGATTATAGAACAAAGTTATCCCTAAAGATAACTTTCCATTGCTAAATATCCACATTCTCATTGATAATTGTGCCAAGTATGAGATGCAGTCGTTCGTGGATTGCTATGCGGGTTATCACCAGATTCTAATAAATGAAGAAGATACAAAAATGATAGCTTTCATCATGCCATGGGGGTGTGTATCATTATAAGGTAATGCCATTTGGCCTCAAAAATGCTGGGGCCACTTACATGAGAGCCACGGCAACCATTTTTCATGATATGATTCACAAGGAAATTGAAGTATATGTGGATGATGTCATTATCAAATCTCGTGAGAGTGCAAATCATTTGACTCATTTGAAGAAGTTCTTTGATCGCCTGCGCCAATATAATTTGAAATTAAATCTTGCTAAATGCGCTTTTGGGGTACCAGCCAGTAAGTTATTGGGATTTACAGTCAGTAGAAGGGGTATCGAGTTTGATCCCACTAAAATCAAGGCGATTCAAGAATTACCTCCACCAAAGACCAAGAAGGAAGTGATGAGCTTTTTGAAAAGATTGAACTACATCAGCTGATTCATAGCTCAGTCCACATTGATCTGTGAGCCTATCTTTAAGCTGTAGAAAAAAGATGTATTGACAAAATAGATCGAAGAGTGTCAGATAGCTTTTGATGCTATTAAAAGTTACTTGTTTAATCCGCCGGTGCTAGTTCCTCTAAGGGAAGGAGTTCTATTATTGCTATATTTGTCTATCTCGGATAATGCATTTGGATGCATGCTAGGTCAACATGATGAGACTGGGAAGAAGGAACGATCAATCTACTACTTAAGCAAGAAGTTTACTCCATATGAGGCTTATTACACTCTTTTGGAAAAAACTTGTTGTACTTTAACCTGGATTGCTCAAAAGTTGAGACATTACTTGTCTTCATATACTACGCATCTCATTTCTAAGATGGATCCATTAAAGTATATTTTTCAGAAAGCGATGCCTACTAGGAAATTGGCAAAATGGTAAATGCTGTTGAGTGAGTTTGATATTGTGTATGTGACCCAAAAGGCAATAAAAGCACAAGCCTTAGAGGATCATCTCGCAGAAAATCCAGTAGACGAAGCGTATGAACTGCTCAGAACTTATTTTCCTAATAAAGAGGTGTTATTTATAGGAGAAGATATCTCCGAGGCATACCCTGGTTGGAGAGTATTTTTTGATAGGGCGGTGAATCATGAAGGAAGTGGGATTGGAGCAATCCTAATATCAGAATCTGGCCAACGTTATCCTATGGCAGCGAAACTCTGATTTTGTTGCACGAACAACATGGCTGAGTATGAAGCATGCATCATGGGTCTAAAGATGGAGATCGATAAGGACATTCAGGAGTTGCTGGTAATCAGAGATTTAGATCTACTGATTCATTAGGTTCAGGGGGAATGAGCTGTGAAGAATTCAAAGATTTCATCATACGTAAAGTTAGTGCAAAGGTTGTGTAAAAGGTTTCGCAAGATCGAGTTTAGGCATACCCCAAGGTTGCAGAATGAATTTACTGACGCTCTTGCTACTATCTCCTCAATGATCAAACATTCGGATACAAGTTACATTGACTCTTTGGAGATATATTTGAAAGAAAAACCCGCTCACTGTTTACATATCAAAGTAGAACCAGATGGAAGGCCTTGGTATTTTGACATAAAAAAGTATCTAGAAATCGGAACTTATCCAGATAATGCGACTTTCAATCAGAAGAAAACAATACGTCGAATGGCTAACAATTTCTTTCCAAGTAGAGAAACCCTTTATAGGAGAACTCCAGATATGGGACTTCTCAGATGTGTCGATGCCGTGAAGCTATAAAGCTTCTCGAATAGATTCATGCGGGAGTTTGTGGAACTCATATGAATGGGCTTACCTTAGCGAAGAAGATCCTTCGATCCGGCTATTTTTGGATGACTATGGAGTATGATTGTTGTAAGTATGTGCAAAAATGTCATCAATGTCAAGTGCACGGTGATTTGATTTGAGTACCTCCTCACGAACTCAATACCATGAGTTCTCCTTGGATATTTTTGGCTTGGGGTATGGATATCATTGGTCCAATACAACCATTCGCCTTTAATGGACATAAGTTCATTTTAGTTGCTATTGATTACTTCACTAAGTAGGTGCAAGTAGCCTCGTATAAATCAGTTATGAAGAAGGTAATAGTAGCCTTCATCCGTAACAATTTGATATATAGATTTGGAATACCGGATTCCATTATTACTGATAATGGAATAAATATCAATAGTTATTTGATGAAAGAGATATGTGAGTAATTCAAGATTAATCACCGAAATTCAACCGCATATCGTCCTCAAATGAATGGAGCCATAAAAGCTGCCAACAAGAACATCAAAAAGATCTTGAGGAAAATGATTGGCAATCACAGAGGTTGGCATGAGATGTTGCCATATGCTTTGTTAGGATATCAAACGACTGTCAGAACATCAATTGGAGCAACCCCATACTTGCTAGTGTATGGGATGGAGGCCGTAATCCCCACCGAAGTGGAAATACCTTCGTTGAGAATTATTCAAGAAGCTGAATTGAGCAACGCCAATTGGGTTCATAATCAAATTGAATAGTTGGCTTTGACTGATGAAAAGAGAATGACTGCCGTTTGCCATGGTCAACTGTACCAGCAAAGAATGACTCATGCTTTTAACAAGCGAGTGAGACCAAGAACGTTTGAAGTTGGTCAGTTGGTTCTCAAACGCATTTTTCCATATCAAGATGAGTATAAAGGAAAGTTAACGCCAAATTGGCAAGGACCTTACATGGTTCGCAAAGTGTTATCTGGAGATGCCTTAATATTGTCCAAAATGGATGGCCAAGGGTGGCCGAAATCAATCAACTCAAATGCTGTTAAGAGATACTACGTTTGAAGGTTCAATGTTTTTGTAATTATGTCATTTGCTTGTAATCGTTTCTATACTTGTTTATTTTAAATTAACCCTCCCATTTTGTAATGAACTATGTCTGACTTGAATTTTTAAGAATGAGATACATAGACGACCTATGTCGGCCTCGGTCATTTTCTTTTTAAATCTCCCTTTTTATTTATCGCCCGAGAGGGGAACTACGTTTGACCTGATTCTTGCCTCAACGGGTTACGTTGGAACCATAACGGTTCGATCATATCTCCTATAAGTTCTCCATTTATAATAGAAACTGGAACATAATTTTTGAGAGGGACTCAAAAATTTCAAAGAAGATCTTTCTACAAAAGAAGTCAAGACTGAGGTGCATCAGAAAAAGTAACTAGGACAAAATTTTTGATAGGATCTCAAAAATTCTACAAATCTCTTATTGGTAGTTTGATATTCACCAAGACATCTAATTGGGACAAAATTTTTTGAGGATGACCTCAAAAATTTTATCTAATATTATCAGAAGGTTTTACTAAACTTCAAAGTTCAAGGCTGGCTTCAAATGATCCTCAACATTGTTAGAAGTTTAATGTCAACCTCAATAATATCCAGCACCATCAAAGTTCAGAGTCAACTACAAAACTTTCTAGCTATGTCAGAACTTCCCAGCTTCAACCTTTAAGAATCCTCAAAATTTTGTGAACAAGCTATCAAACATGCTCAAAGCTTTGAACCAAAGACGTTCATCTAAGCTATGCGTGACATGACATCTGTCAATGACCCTTTCCAAATTGGTTTTCAAAAACTCATCTTTCTTAAAGCTTTTAATACATCAAACTAGGGGTGATCATGGTTCGGTTTGGGTCAGTTATTTATTAAAACCATAACCTAACCAATTTAATTAGTTATTAAATATCTAAAACCATTACCAAACCAAGTAAAATAATAACCACGTGTTTGGTTATTGTCGGTTTGGTTCGGTTATTCGGTTTATGACTAGCCGAGATAATTCAAATATTTTTTCTCTACATTCTTCCAATTCTTACCAAGAACTTTTTTACTCACGGCCCACGGAGGTTCCAAAATACAAACAACTTTGTCCATTAAAATGAAAAAATTACATATTTAAACTAAACTAACTAGAAAATCTATAATATAATCAAAAGTACTTCATCTTCCTTAGCTTAAGATCCAAAGTCCAAACTAATCAATGCTCAAAAAAGTGCCTGAAGAATCTGCAAAAGAAATCACGATATTAGGCATTAAATATCTTAAAACATAAATGTATAGGCATATAGCAGTTCACCCAATAAATATAGCAACAACTTTGCAAAAAAAATTAGTGCAACTTAAAAAAAAATAGCAGAAGCACAGCTGAATAATTTAGAGTGCTGTGCTGTTGTGCTGTGAAGACCTGAACACTTTACATTTAGAGTTGTCTCCTTGTTTGCTTCTTTTGTGCACATCCAGGACCTGCAGTATGCAAGAAGGTGCAGCTGGACTTAAACAACACCCAACAAGCTGCAACAACTTGCAGCACTGAAATATCTGAGAAGGATCAAACAAGGGAGAGATGCAGCATACACTGCAGACCTGCAACAGATTATCCAATTCATGCAGTGCTTCTAATACAAACATTATCCAAAGATTTTTTCAAGTACTCTAATCATCATGTACCTGCAAGCTCAAGAAGCTGCAATATAACCCCCCATGGTGTTCTCCATCACCACCAAACTTCAAACAACTTGAAGAATCCAAGAACTACAACTTGGTTCATCCAAGAGCTGCTGAACAACACCATACAACAGCTCTCAACAACCTGCAACACATTGCAGAGCTGCAACATCCACAATAACAGTACCCAACAACCTTTAACATATTGCAGAGCTGCAGCAAGCTGCAACATCCAACAACAAATCCTTCAACTACATAACAACAACTTCAACATCCAACAACTGCAACATCTTCAGCAACCAACAATTACAATAACTTCAGCACTTAACAACAGTTGAGCTACTCTTGGAGTTTTTCCATTTGTAGAAACAACCCCATGAAGCTTCTCAGATAATGCAGAGATGCAGCAGCCAGCAACACCCCCCAACAACCTCCAACAACATATACCTCAACTACATAACCACCTACACAGCTCCAACACAACCATACTTGGAACCTGCAACATCCAACAACTAGCAGCAACCTGCAGACCTGTAACAATGGATCAAACATAGAAGGATTTTTTTTCTAAATTTAGTAAAGTTCAGCAACAGCAGCAGCATAGTTCAGCAACAGTAGCAGCCCAATTTTTAGCTCTCAATATTAAAGTGTAGTAATACATATTAAAGTGGCAACAATTAGCTAAAATACCATAGAAAGCTCAAAGTTTCAACAACTATCTTTCTAAGATAGTAATTTGCAGCAAGTGAAACAAATATTCATATAGTTAATTATGTAAAATTACCTTTTTCAGCGATCTCAAGTTTTTGAATTTCTTCTAAAAGGTCTTCAAGCTTGCTTTCTTTAGATGTTGACCACAACCATTGTTGACAACAAACAAAAGCTTCAGCCGTCTTTGTCGATAGAGAACTTCGATAACAATCAAGTATCCGACCACTGGTGCTAAAAGCTGATTCCAAGGCAATAATAGATGTAGAAATAGCAAGCACATCTCTTGCAATCCTAGAGACAATAGGATATCTTTCAGATGAAGATTTCTACCAAGTCAAGATATTGAAATCCTTAATCTTCTCCGGATCATCCATCAAATACTTTTCAAGATCAGACTTATTATCAACATCATTCTCATCTTCAAGAAATTTCTCCCATTGCGATTGCCACACATCAGAACTATTAATTGCACCAATTTTACTCATCACACTAGTTTGATCTCCAGTATTTTCACTAGAAGGCCCAGAAATAAAATTCTTATAATGATTATACAAGCGAGTTAAAGTGTTCAACACTTTAGTAGACTTTCCATTTCCCTCCACAGGATCATAAAAATTATAAAAAAGGAACTTCACATACTTGATTTTGTAGCGAGGATCCAACACAACGACAACAAATAACAACATGTTTATATCTTCAAAATCACCCCAATATTTATCAAACTTAATTTTCATCTTCCTAGCCATATCAGTCAAAATTGAATTGCTACAATTCGAATACTGGACAATTATGCTTTGAAGATTAAAAAGCTCATGGAAGAAACAATTTTAAGTAACATGCAAAGTACTTGAAAATTTCAAAGTGGTTTTATAGAAAATCTCAAGAAACTTGAGAAAGACTTTCACATTCTTCCAATCTTCCGAAGATGGATGCTCTGCTGTTCCACTCAATTCAAGACAATAGTTAAAGTACTTATGATCATCAATATACATTCTTGACAAGGCTTTTTCAAATTGTACAACTGTATTTAACATCAAATATGTAGAGTTCCACCTCGTCTCAATATCCAAACTCAAAAGGCCATGGGTGTCTAGTTTTACCTTCTCAACATATGACTTAAAGAAAGCAGATCTTGTAGGAGAAGACTTAACATATTTCACAGCACACCTTACCCGAGAAATAGACTTATTTTGTTTACTCAATCCTTCTTTTACAATCAAATTCAAGATATGAGCATTACACCGAATGTGTAAAAAATCATTTCTCAAGATGACACCATTCCAATCATTAATTCTCCCTTTCAAGTACCTGATTGCAGCATCATTAGCTGATGCATTATTTAGTGTCACCGTGAATATGTTCTTGATCTCCCAATCTAACAAACAAGCTTCAATTTCTTTTGCAAATGTCTCACCCTTATGATCTGGAGTTTGAAAAAAGTTAAGAATCTTTTTTTACAAATTCCACTGATCATCAATCCAGTGAGCAGTAGTGACCATATAAGTCAAATTTTGTATTGACGTCCATGTGTCGCTAGTAAGACAAACACGTTGATCTTTAACAAGCCTTTTAAGCTTTTGTTTCTCTTCTTCATAAATTTTTAAACATTATCTAGCAACAGTAATGAGAAAACGTAACTCAAAAATAAGTAAAATAACCGTGATTAGCCTCTTAAAGCCTTCCCCCTCAATGACTCTAAACAGTTGTTCATCTATTATAACAAACTCGGTAATGGCCCTTCTAACTTCGACAATATTATAAACAACTTTTTCCAAACCTCCCTGTCCCTCTCCTTTAATAGGTTTAATATTGAGTGTTTTCTGCTTCTTATCAATGGTCTTAAAATGGTATTTTCCACACTTGTTAAGCAAATGTCCCCAAAGATTAGGAGTCCTATAATTAGAAGGGCAAGTACTTGCATTTTGCCCGCAATTCCCCCATTTTAATAGTAAACTGTGTGTAATGATCCCAAATTTCAGATGTTCTTCTACCATTATCCCCAATCCTAGGGTCTCGACTACAAGGAGTAGTTCTTTTCTGCTTTTTAGGAGGCTTACACACTGAAGAAGTATTAGGAGCATTACCATGTGCTTGAGTTACAACAGATGTTAGTGTTACTGAACTATCTTCAGGAAGATCCAAATGTTCAACCTCCAAATCTTCAACCTCTGTAACTGTCCTTTTCATCTGAAATTTTTTAAAAGTTTAGGACCCATTCGGACAAGAAAAAATAAAGGTAAAAATTCAAAACAGAAAAGGAAACAACTTAAATTAAAATCAAGTAGCTAGCAAAAGAAACAACTTAAAATCAACTTAAACATTCGAAACATAAAAGGAAACATTAACAACTTAAACATTCGAAATAGAAAAGAAAACAACTTAAACATTCGAAACAAAAAAGAAAACAACTTAAAATCAACTTAAAATTTGAAAAACTTCTTACAAACCTTCTCAAAAATTAACAATCCTGTACTTCGGGTTGAGGAGTTAAGGTTGCTCTTGAGACTTCACTGTTAGTCTATGAAACTATGACTATGAGTCTGTGACTTTGTGAGAGACCAACGTGAGAATTGAGAACTTGGAAGAGGAACAAAAATGTAAAAGGAAAACTAATACTAGGGTTTACCTTATGTTGTTGCCTGCTGCTTAAGACCTTAAGTGCTTAGTGGCAGTGCTTATTAATTAGGAATTTAGGATTTAGAATTGGGCTTGAGAATTGGGCTAATGGGGTTGGATTGTTGGACTTGGACTGCTGTTTAGTGCTTATTAGAATTTAGAATTGGGTTTGAGAATTGAGCTTGGATTGTTGGGCCTTAAAAATAAGTAGATCAAAATTAAATTAATAATTAAAAGATATAAAATATCTTTAATTATTTATGAAAAATTAATATTATACATATAAATAATTATAAATTTTATGTATATAATTATCGGTTTGGTTCGGTTATTTTTTACTATAACCATAACCAAACCAAATATTATCGGTTTTTCAAATTTAAAACCAAACCAAACCAAACCAAATGTCGATTTTTTATTCGGTTTGATTAAATTTTTGGTTTGGTTTTGGTTTTAACCAAAACTGTGAACAACCGGTGAATCAGAGTGAGCAATCAAAGATAGCAAGTCAAGGAGCAAACAAGCGAAGAATTCAACATAAATCAATTCATTCAAAACTAACAATTTTTTTGTGGATGCAGATTTATAAAAGATCACCATATCTCTCCGTTTAGCAAGTACAAAGAAGTCAAAAGAATAAAGAGTTTTCAAAAGTGATAATTTTTGTCATCAGGATTCATTAGACGAAAAGAAGATGTTCAAAATACGAGCAGCAATGCCTCGTTCAAATCTCCAGCAAACCATGAGCCACAATGAATATAGAGTATTCGAAAATGAGCATGATATTCACACACTAATATCAAAGTGATCAGGCACTTTGTACATATTTTCAAGAATTTTTCTTAAAGATTTTGTGATCAATCGTTAGTTAAAACAACAATGTGTCTATTACTTATTTCCTTTTGAGTACAGGAACATGCGAAAAAGTTACTTTCAAAAAATGCAAGCGTCAATAACGATGACAAATTATATTCTCCAGTGTCAAAAACGTCTAATGGGCATACATAAGCCGCATCAAATACCCCGAAAGGGTTTGAAGTGCAATTAGATAAAATATCCAATATCATATCAACATCTTAAGGATATCGATCATCATCTTATCAATGAAGCATCACCACCCTATAAATAGGACATCATCATCCTTACACATTCTAATTGCCAAGAAGACCATTTATATTATATTATCGGAAGTGGTAATATCATTGCCGAGAGGGCCATTCATATTATATTACCGAAAGTGGTAATATCATCACCAAGAGGGCCATTCATATTATATTATTTATATTATATTATCGGAGGTGGTAATATCATTGCCAAGAAGGCCATTCATATTATATTATCGGAAGTGGTAATATCATTGCCAAGAGGGCCATTTATATTATATTATTTATATTATATTACCGAAAGTGATAATATCATTGCCAAGAGGGCCATTCATATTATATTATTCATATTATATTACTGGAGGTGGTAATATCATTTGCCAAGAGGGTCATTCATATTATATTATCGGAGGTGGTAATATTATTTGCCAAGAGGGCCATTTATATTATATTACCAAAAGTGGTAATATCATTACCGAGAGGGCCATTGATATTATATTACCGGAAGTGGTAATATCATTGTCAAGAGGGTCATTCATATTATATTACCGAAAGTAGTAATATCATTGCCGAAAGGGCCATCATCTATCATATCATTGCCGAGAGGGACATTATTTATCATAGCATTGCCAAGAGGGCCATCATATATCATTGCCAAAAGGGCCATCATTTATCATTGCCAAGAGGGCTATAATTTTTCATTGTCAAGAGTGTCATCATTTATTATATCATCACCAAGAGGGCCATTATTTATCATATTATTGCCAAAAGGGCCATTATTTATCATATCATTGCCAAGAGGGCCATCATTTTTCATTGACAAGAGGGCCATCATTTATCATTGCCAAGAGGGCAATCATTTATCATATCATTGCCGAGAGGGCCATCATTTATCATATCATTGCCAAGAGGGCCATCATTTATCATATTATTGCCAAGAGGGCCATTATTTATCATTGACAAGAGGGCCATCGTTTATCATTGCCAAGAGGGCCATCATTTATCATTTCATTGCCAAGAGGGTCATTACCATGCCATTGCCGAAAGGCCATCTTCATATCGTGTCAATTTATCATCATATCGCATCATATTGACTCATTGCATGTTACATCAAAATTGAAACAATTTGCAGGTGAGGAATATGTCATAAATCCCTGTCAACTTAGAAAATACGTTTTGTTTGCTCTACGTCAAAACCGGAGGAGGTTGACATGCCGACACATTAACGACGCTACCCTTTCCTTTGAGTTACATTTTTCTACTAATGAGTTTTATCTTAATCTTTGTCGAGAGCACCCAAGAGGATGAATTCTCAATTAAACCATTGGTGCGGACGACATCAAAAGGAATGCAACACAACATAGAACTTTTCTCAGTAGCAAATCAGTACACGGGTTGAAGAACAACTTTCACCACACCACACCCCTACCAAAAGGCATGTGGTATCCCTTTGAGTTTGTTAGCTTCAATTTTGCTCCGGAAAACTTCAACTAGTCATCGGAAGCATCTTCTTAATCTGAGTGACAATACACCAAGAGCTTTGGAAATTATGTCCGTGTAAACTCTTAATTATGGGTGTGAAGCTAGCCACATTCATGGCTAAGAGGTTGCAAGCCTCTTTTTCATACTCGATTCATTTGTCACTCCTCCCAACTGAAGGTTATCTTAGCATAAGAGATTTTCTTTTCAACCGATTGAGTCGAACTACAAGCAGTCTGATTTCTAAGTTTAAGGATATGTAGGTGAGCTCAATATTGAAAACTCGACTGTACTCCAACAAACTTTCTCATCTCATTCTCGAGCATTCTGATTTTACAATTCGACACCAGGATAGCTTTTGTATTCTTTCAAAATTCGTGCACCAAATCAAGCGTCTTGAACTACAAGTGACCTAAATTCCCATGTAACTTGATATATATAGGAAACTCGATATCAGAGTTCGACCATAACTTTCTAAAAGTCCGTACCAAACCTCCTTTCAGAAAGAGGAAGATATGGTCGGTCAAAAATTGATTTGTCAATTTTTTTGCCCAGGATCTCTTTTATCGACCCTACTCAAAGAAATAGACAGTTGTTGACACCCAATTTTGACTGATCCATAACCACTTTTTGGATTGCTATAGGCATTTTTCAACATTGTTTCTTTATTAAATAAATAAATTTATATTTAGTTTTACCCAATAAATTATATATTTTGACATTCGTAATTTATAATATTGTTTCTATTTATTAATATTATTACTATTATCTTTATCATTTTTATTTTTATTTATTTATCTATTTATTTTTTTTTAAAAAAATAATAATAAGCTTAATACATTCAAATATTTTTACGTATCTATTTAGTATATATTATGCATGTGTGTGTATTTTCTTTATATAAAAAAATAAAAAATATATTTCTTAACTAAGTTTATTTTATTATTTACGTACTCATATTAATATATATATATATTACGTATCTATTTTAATACGTCTTGTATAGATGTGCATATAAAAGTCATTAATTAATTAAGTTTATCATATATTTTAGTTAACTATGTTAATTATGCATCTATTTTAGTACGTATTATATACATACGTACGTCATATATATATATATATATATACATACATAATATATACATAAGTAGTGGTATAATTTTAAATCCATCTTTTAATCATATCCATCAATCTCATCTTTATCAAATACCAATATTCAACTCCCATTCCTAATTACCTACACCCAAAACCCTAAAACTAATTTTGATTTTTCTTTTTTCCTCATCATCAAAAGACCTCACTCTCTCTCTAACTCTCTCACCCTCTCTCTATACTCTCTACTTCATCTTCTCCAAAAGAGAAGAGAGATCCACCGCCCTCTCACCTTCACCACCACCGCAAAACCACAAATGACCCCTTTACCACGCTGCCGCACCATTGACGGACAACAGCAATAGTGACGATCGGCAGCTCCATCGGCGAACATCAGCAGCTACGACGGCGAGCTCCAACAACAGCTTCTCCACCAGCGAACAACAGCTCCAACTGACAGCAGCTCAGCAACGCCTGCTGGACTGCGAGCAACGGTGGACAGCAGCAGACACGAGCAGAACCACTAATAGTAGCCTGCAGTTCCTCCATCATCGATGACGTCAAACACTACTATGGGCAGATCTTAGTCGGCTAGAAGCTTCGAGATTTGGTTTGTTGAAGACGGATCTTAATAGATCCGTCCAGGTTTGTTTCTTTAAGTTTGATTGCCATCTCATCTGTTAGTGTTGAACATATTTTTAATTTGGCTATGGTTATGATTCAAAGATTTGTATGTGCTTTACTAATTATTTAGTTTCTCATATGTGAAAAAATCTTAACATTGCAAAGTCTGTGATATGTTTGTATCCTATTAAATTCAAATTATTTGATTGTTAATGTTCATTACATCATTTGTATGTGATGTGAGTTTGTGGTTAAATTGCTTGTCCATCAATTTCATACTCACTGAATCTCAAAGACTTCGGATGTGTGATCACTTGGCCAATCTATCATGCCTATTTATCGCTGATTTTAAATTTGAGTTGTATGTTTATGTGTTGGTTTATGTCTTTAAGAATCCAGATTATCATATATGTTTTCTCCAATAAGTGAAAAATCATATCTGGGTTTTAATTTTGTTAAAATAGGTACTGTATTGCATAACCTTATGAGTTTCAAATTATTATGGCTTTAAATATTTGAATTTAAGAATTTGTAGTGAGTTGTGTGAAACTATTTATTTTGTTTCATCCCTTTTGTTAATATTGAATTTGTCCTCTGCTTAGATTGTAGATTGATATTTCCTTTTTGCATTGATTTGTTTTGAAATAGCCAGTTTGAAGCATTAACATTTTCAGCAGTGTGATTATGATTTATTGTTAGAATTGATAATTCTTGACTTAACTTGATGGATCTGGATTTGATAATTGTAGTCTTAATTTATGTCCCTTTAAAATTGATTATTTCCTCTAATTAGTTTCTTCTACATTATTGATAGTGGGTCCCTCTGGCCATAACTTTTGACTTTTGAAACATTCTTTTTGAATAAAATTCGAATCAAATCTGGAAAAGCAGAGGTGGATTGGTTTTTTTGTGACAAAATCTTGAAAACCTTGCCATTTTCTTTGAAATGGTTTATGACTTATTTGGTTTAAATTTAAAATCTTGTCAGTTGTCTTGGTTGACTTCATTTCCCTTCACCCATGAGTTATCAGTATAAGATAGACACATAGAGTGAAGAAAGAAAACACACACACACAGAATAGACAGAAGAGCAAAAACACAAAAAGAGTAGAGAAAGAAAGGAAAAGAACAAAATATATTTTACTTTATATTTCTTACACACCTAAAACCAAAACAAAGACAATAAAAAAAAATTCTTACATACTTTATTGTTGTTTTGCTGGTTCTCAACATCACAAGTTAGATTCTATTTTCCTATTCTTCCTAACTAAAGTATTCAGGTTAGTTCCAACCTTTCTTTATATGTTAGTTTATTATTTTTAAAATATTCTTGCCTTGTTTGTTTACTTTATCGAAGTAAAATCATATGATCATGTTATACCTCTATATTTGTATATTACTTGTATTTGTTTATGGTTTAGCAGGGTTTGGATTTCAAAGTTCAAGACATGAAGAGTTCATTTGGAACAAGATCCATATGGTTTTAGTTTCCTGTTTTATTATTTCTATTTGTATATTATTCTCTCTTGATTATTTTGGCGTGTAATAATAAACTCTGCATATAAATAAAAGGGGAAAATACATGGAGAGGGAATATACTTGCTACTTGCTTATTTTATTTCTTAGTTTATCATAATTTTATGTGTGTTTGGGATACATGTGATCTTGTTATAATACTCATATCCATATGCTTAGGTTTATTTATTCACGATATAATTTATTTATTTTTACAAGATGTTTGCTTCACTCAAAAAATAAAATACAATAAAATAAAATAAAATAAAATGATCTAAGGATAGTTTGTTAAATATCGTTTATCATCATATATGTTTCAAAAATATTTTTTTATTTTATATGTGTTATATTTGCTTATTAAATTTTAAATTTCATTAGAATAATCGCTTTGATGATTATTATACATTATAACTTGCCTTATAAACCTAAAACCATGTTTATAGTTTCAAACAATAACTTTGTCATATTAACTATTTAAACATCATGTATGTAGGATATACTAAATAATTTTGACTGTGATGATAATCATATTTAGATTTAAATGTCATTTCATATAGACATCATTCTCATATGATTTTGTAATTTTAACACATCATGTCTATATATTTTAATTAATATTTTTTTTAAACATATCATTTTGTATAGACATCATGTCCATAGGATTTATAATTTTTAACACCTCATGTCTATATATTTTAATTAATATTTTTTTAAACATACCATTTTATATAGACATCATGTCCATAGGATTTATAATTTTTAATATATCATGTCTATATATATTTTAATTAATATTTTTAACATGCTGATCATTTATAAATCACTCATAGAATTTTATGTTAAATATCAGATAGCAATTCATGTCTATGAGATTTAATGAATATTTAAGTATTTATAGTGCTATGACCCTTATTGAATATTTTTTTTTAAAAATCATTATATGGGTGTAATAAATATTGGCAAATGCTATTAGATAGTGTCAATATGAAATAATTCCTAACTTGAAAGCATGCCATTGGGGTATAGAAATTGTAGGTAGGTTTTAATAAGATAAGAATATTTTGAGCCTATTAGATCCATGAGACCTAACAATATTTTTAACATATTTTATCATATAACAATCATGTTTATAGGTATTATAATTTTAAAATGATAATTAAATAGATATTAGGCCTTATAAATATTTTTTATAATATTATGTGTAGAAGTCATGCCTATAGGGTTCTAATAAATATTTATTATGTTATTCTATTTTAAAATCGTATCTATACTTTAATAAATCTTCAGCATATCAATATTTAGAAATCATATCTATAGAATTTTAATAAATTCTCAGCACGCTGCTAACTAAGAATCATGTTGATAGAATTTCATAAACACTATTAGTTAATAAGTAAAATTATCAAGCATGCTTCTTTTATCATAATCATCTTAGTAATTAAATTTGTCCTTCATATTATTTAAGTTTTTATATTTACGATACCTACGTCTGATTGTATGCACACACATAATCATTATAACTTTCACTATTTATTTGTGTTTTCAAGCATGCTAAATAATTAATCTAGAGGCTTACTTGAGATTTTATGTGCTAACTGCTCGTTCCATCTGTTTTGTTTGGCGATGTGTCTAATTAGGATGCTTATATTTTTTTTAGTCTAACACCTACCCTAATAGTACATTTAATGCCTCTGGGATATTAAGTTGGGACGTTAGACATCTTTTAAAACGTTAGTTTTCTTTATTTCTTTTAGATCGCTTTAGGATTATAATAACAAATAAACATAGGAGGGGTAGGGGTAGATAGGCCCTTCGAAAATGATGGAAGTCGACCCGAGCAGAAAAACGATAAAATACTATATTTTTGTCTTCCGATTAGTAAGTCGGCGCTGATCCGAAGAATATGAATACATGATTATTTTTTTCTTGAATATTTTGTTTGGTATATATTCAGGGTAGTTTAATGTTAAAAACTAAATTATTTTCTTTTAGGCATCACTAATCTCTATTGTCTTTACTCTTATTTAATTAGTTAATAATATTTATTTATCCTGTTTCTAACATTAATTATTTAGTTTAACTTAATTAAATCCCTTAAAGAGAAATTATTTTTTTATCTTTTGTTTCATTTAAATGATTTATTTAAATTATCCCTTTTTTATTTAATCATTTTTTATACCAAGTCTATTACTCTTATAAATTATCTTAAATATTTAAAAATTTATATTTTTTTCAAATTGTTTAATGCTTCGATTACTGTTAAAATATATTTTCCCAAAGTTAGTCAAATAATTTTCAAATCATTGGATAACCGCATGTTAGCAACTATTTTAAGTACTAAAACCTTCTTAAAATAGTAATATGAACCTCGTACCTTTTTTCTCTAAATTTTTAAGACTTAACTTTGTTAGAGTATTTTAAATTAAGTTTTCTTAATTTCTTTAAAAAATTAAGTGGCGACTCTTCTTTTACTAAAATTGATTTTTTCTCTATAAAGTTGAAATTAATTTTAAACCTTCTTTTTCCGATATAACACTAGAATGCCCTACATGCCACGTCAAGTAGAGTCTTATTCATGAGTGTGAAAAGTGCCACATCTATGAGTAGGAGGCTATGAGGTATTTTTAGAAAATCTTCACTTCCTTCATGATCCATGTGGTGCGGTAGAGTGTATTCTAAGACTTTCTTTCCCTAACGTTTGTTCTTTGCGATTTTCATAAAAATGGCTCCAAGAAGATCACCGTTGCCAAGGGAAACAATGTTAATGAAGCCCAATCTCCCTCGGCTCCTCAAGATAATGGTCCTCTACCGGATCAAGTGACTAATGCGGAGTTCTGGACTACCATTACTATGCTAGCCCAAGTGGTGACCAACCAAGGATTTGTGGCTCATCCTAATGTTCGTACTCCAGCCTCATGAGTAAGGGATTTTGCACGAATGAACCCTCCGGAGTTTCATGGATCAAAGGTTGATAAGGATCCTCAAAAATTCATAGATGAAATCTAAAAGATAGTTAGTATCATGGGGGTGACTTTGGAAGAGAACGTGGAGTTGGAAGCTTACCAACTTAAGGGTGTTGCTCAAGTTTGGTATACTCAATGGAAGTTAGAGAGAGTGGATAAAGGTCCTATTGAATGGGAAGCGTTCAAACTTTCTTCCTTGATCGCTTTTTCCCTCTTGATCTAAGGGAGGCTAAAGTATTGGAGTTCATAAATCTTTGACAAGGCACTATGGAAATTAGGGACTATGCCCTCAAGTTTACTAAGCTATCTAAGTATGCTCCTTCATTAGTTGCCGATCTACATGCCCGAATAAGCCAATTCATATTAGGGGTGTCCGACTTGGTTTCTAAGGAATGTCTTACCGCTATTCTTGTTAAGGAGATGGGCATATCTCGGCTCATGACTTTTGCCGAACAAATTAAAGGAGAAAAGCTCAAGGAAATGAGGAGGAGGGATTCTAAGAGGGCCCGATATGAAGGAGGGTTCTCTAATGCTAGGACCGGTGGTAGTAGTGGCCGTTCTCAACAAGACAATGTTTAGGGAAGAAGTTTGCTAAGGATAGGGTTCCATACCCTAAAACTCAAGGAGGAGGAGGTGTGAATGCTAGTTTCCCTTCTTTTCCTAAGTGTGCAAAGTGTGGAAAGAATCATGAAGGGAAATTCTTGATGTGGACGGGTGCTTGTTATGGATGTGGCAAGACCATAAGCAATTCGAGTGCCCTTATGTTAAGAAGGTCGTCCTCAAGGAGGCCAAGTGCAACAAGGCACCCGAGTTCAACCTAAGGATGGTCAATGCAATAACCGATTCTATGCTCTTCATGCTAGGCAAGATGTGGATGAGACACCCGATGTGGTCATGGGTATGTTACGGGTCTTTAGCTTTGATGTTTATGCATTGCTTGATTCGGGTGCCAACTTGTATTTTGTTACTCCTTACCTTTCTATGAGATTTGATGTGTGCCCTAAAGTGTTATTAGAGCCTTTTTCGATTTATACTCTTGTTGGTGATTCGGTATTAGCCAAAAGAGCTTATAGAAATTATCCCATGTCAGTCTTGCACAAAGTTATTTTTATGTGATCTTGTTGAACTTGACATAACTTATTTTAACATCAATTTTGGTATGGATTGGTTATATTCTGCCTATGCATCTATATGTTGTAGGAGCAGTGTGGTTAAGTTTCACTTTCTTAATGAGCCTATTCTTAGATGGAAAGGTAATGATTCTGTGGTCAAGGGTCGATTCATTTCATGTCTTAAGGCCCATAAAAGGATTTCCAAATGGTGCATTTAACATATCGTGCGAGTTAGGGATGTTGACTCTGAAACTCCTACTCTTGAGTCAGTCCGTATAGTTAATGAGTTTTTCAATATGTTTCCCAATGATTTATCCGATATTCCTCCCAAAAGGGAAATTGACTTTGGCATAAATCTCCTTTTTGATACCCAACCTATTTCTATCCCTCCTTATTGTATGACTCCGATGAAACTTAAAGAGTTGAAAGAGTAATTGAAGGATTTGTTGGATAAGGGATTCATAAGGCCAAGTATTTCACCATGGGGTGCTTCTGTGTTATTTGTTAGGAAGAAAATGGGTCATTCCGAATATGTATAGAGTACCTACCGGTAATTGAACAAGCATACTATAAAGAACAAATATCCAATTTTGAGGATAGATGACTTGTTTGATCAATTACAAGGAGCAAGTTACTTTTCCAAGATTGATCTCCATTTCGGTTATCATCAATTGAGGGTAAGAGAGTGTGATATTCCCAAAATGGCATTTCAGACAAGGTATGGTCATTTTGAATTTGTAGTAATGCTGTTTGGTTTGAAAAATGCTCCCACTATTTTCATGGATTTGATGAATCGTATTTTTAAGTCATACTTGGACATGTTTGTTGTGGTGTTCATTGATGACATCTTGATTTATTCTCAAAATGAGGAAGATCATATGGGTCACTTGAGGATTGTGTTGCAAACATTGAGAGTGAAGCAATTATTTACCAAATTTAGTAAGTGTGAGTTTTGGCTAAGGAAAGTTGCATTTCTTGGCCATATGGTATCCGGTGATGGGATTAAAGTTGATCCAAAGTAAATGAAGGCGGTTAAGAATTGGCCTAGACCATTATCTTCTTCGGACATTAGAAGCCTTTTGGGCTTAGCCGGATACTATAAAAGGTTTGTTGAAGGGTTTTCGTCTATTGCCTTGCCTTTAACTAAGTTGACCCAAAAGAAGGTGAAATTTCAATGGTCGAATGAATGTGAGAAGAGTTTCCAAATATTAAAGGATCGTCTTACATCGGCTCTTATTTTGACATTGTCCAAAGGTTCAGATGCGTTTATTATTTATTGTGATGCCTCACGAGTTGGTTTGGGTTGTGTTTTGATGCAACATGGTAAGGTTGTAGCCTGTCTCTAGGCAACTTAAAGTGCATGAAAGAAACTATCCAACCCATGATCTTGAACTTGCGGCGGTTGTGTTTGCTTTGAAACTTTGGCACCATTATCTTTATGGGGTGCATGTTGATGTTTTTAGCGACCACTAGAGCTTGCAATATGTGTTTAGCCAAAGGGACTTAAACCTTAGGCAAATGAGGTGGCTTGAACTCCTTAAAGACTATGACATGAGTTTATTGTACCATATGGGTAAGGCAAATGTTGTAGCTAATGCTCTTAGTCTATTGTCTATGAATAGTGTTGCATGTGTTGAGGAAGGTAAGAAGGAGGTCCATAGATTGGTACGTTTAGGTGTGCGTTTGATTAACTCCAATGATGGAGGTATTCTTGTACATAACATCTTAGAATCATCTCTTGTGACGGATGTTAAGGCCAAATAAGACAATGATCCAGTATTGGTTTAATTTAAAAAGTTGGTTGCTGAAAAATCAATTGAGTCTTTCTCCCAAGAAGGAGATAGGGTATTATGTTACCATGTTCATTTGTGTGTTCCAAAAGTTAATGTATTAAGAGAGTTGATATTGAATGAGGCCCATAGTTCTCGGTATTCAATTCATCCAGGATCCACCAAGATGTATCGTGATTTGAGAGAAGTGTATTGGTGGAATGACATGAAGAAGGACATAGCGGAGATTGTGGCTAAGTGTCCTAATTGTTAACAAGTTAAAGTTGAGCCTCAAAAATCAGGAGGATTAGTTCAAGACATCGAGATTCCTACTTGGAAGTGGAAAGATGTGAATATGGACTTTGTAACTAGTTTGCCTTGCACTAAGAGACAACATGATTCTATTTGAGTCTTTATGGACTAAATGACTAAATCAACATATTTTCTACTGGTCAAGACATATTATGGTGCCGAAGACTATGCTAAATTGTACATTCGTGAACTTTTGAAACTTCATGGTGTTCCTTTGTCAATTATATTGGATAGAGGTACTCAATTCAATTTACATTTTTGGAAGTCATTTCAAAAAGGTCTTGGTACTAGAGTCAAGCTAAGTACCGCTTTCCATCCTCAAACAGATGGACAAGCCAAAAGAACGATTCAAACTTTGGAGGATATGTTAAGTGCATGTGTGATTGATCTTAAAGGAAGTTAGGATGATCATTTTCCATTGATTGAGTTTGCCTATAATAATAGTTATCACTCTAGTATCTAAATGGCTCCTTTTAAAGCCTTGTATGAGAGAAGATGTAGATCTCCATTGGGATGGTTTGAAGTGGGTAAGATGGCATTGATTGGTCTAGATTTGGTAGTTAATGCAATGTAGAAAGTAAGTCTTATAAGAGAAAGATTGAAGGCCGCTCAAAGTCGTTAAAAGTCCTATTCGGACACTAGGAGGAAAGAGCTAGAATTTAATGTAGATGATTAGGTATAGTTGAAGGTGTCACCTACGAAAGGTGTGATGCAATTTGGTAAGAAATAAAAGTTGAGTCCTAGATATGTAAGACCCTATAGGATATTGAAGCGTATTGGAAAAGTGGCATATGAGTTAGACTTTCCGTTTGAGTTGGCTATGGTTCATCCGGTATTTCATGTCTCAATATTGAGGAAATTTATGGGTGATCCAAGCTCTATTGTGCCATTGAAAATTATGAACATTGAAGAGAATTTGACTTATGAGGAAGTCCAGTAGAAATTTTAGACCGTCAAGTGAAGAGGTTAAGAAATAAAGACATTGTGTCTGTTAAATTTTTACGGAGGAATCAACAAGTAGAGAGTGCTACGTGAGAAGTGTTAGTGAATATGATGAAGTGTTATACGTATCTCTTTCCTTCCACTCAAGCTTAAAGGTACTAAGTTGTTCATTATCAAATCAATTAAACTCATACGTTTCAGTTCCATATGTGATTCATATGCATGCATGATTCATGAAAATAATTTTTTTCTCAAAAAGGCGATGTTTTATGTTAAGTATGAAGTTTACATGCTCTATGAATTTTCAAAGTGTCCTCATGTACATGTTGGGTTGCTAGTCCTCCTTTCCATGTCCTTCCTATATTAGTTGAATCTCATTTGAGGACGAATGTTCACAAGGGGGAGATATTGTAACATTTTTCAAAATGCTCATAAGTTCCTTAAGAATGCCTCGAGAATAGGTTGCTCACGTAATGCATTATACTTATTCTTTTTTGCAAATCTGAGTCTGGAATATCGATCAGGGGGTTAAAACCTACAGGAAAATGGTCTCGATGGATTTTAAGGACTCATGTATCAAATGATGAATTTTTTCAAAAATTGCACAAAACAGTGAGGTGCGCGGCAGCTCCGCGTCGCCCATTTGATCCCATTCACTGTAATTTTTCTCCGAGTCAAAATATGGTCAAAATATCATTCGCTAAAAATTGGCCTATCCGGGAGTAGCTCCACCTCGTGGACCTGGGAGATGTTTTTCGTTCGAATTCATTTTTTTTAAGTAAAGGTACTTTAGATATTTTTCTAATTATTAGTTAATGAACCTGAATGTTTTTAGAGCTTAATTTTACTCTATAAACTACCCTAAACCCTTAATTCTATTCAATCTTCTATAATTCACCAACTCAAATATTTTTCTCTCTATAAGAGCTCTCAAGGACTCCATTGAAGAATTCCAAGAAATTCACTGAAGTTCTTCATAAAAACTCTTAATTCTCCCAAATTCTTTGGTTCTCACTCAAGGTATGTGAGTATTGATTAATAGATTCTTTCATCCAAAAAGTCCAATCAATTTCTCAAGGTTTTTATTAAATTGAATTATGGGATTTTATGGGTTTTATGATTCAATTCAGTTGCATGAATTATGATTCAAATTATGATTATGCATCTATTTTAATATAAATTGATAGTTATTGCATTGAAGTGAAGAGTTTTTCCTTGAATTTTCCTATATTGATCTTTAGGGTTCATGTTATGAATTATGGGTATTTTCAATTATACTTCCAATGATATTATCTTTACAAATTGTGTATGGGCTGATAGAAAATATATGATCATGCATGTTTTCAAGTCAATTTCATGATTTTCAAATCAATTGATCATGCATCCACGTTTTACCCTAATTTTCAAGTATGAACTATCATTATGTATGTATGATTTGTAATGTGGAAGGAAAATACCCACATTGCACTTATGTTATAAAAATGAGCTACTATTTGATTTCAAACCTATTATCATAACTATGATATATGTTCATTACGATTTCTGTGCTATATATGTATTCCGAGGGATTTGACTTAGCATCGAATGTTGACTTGAGGTGGGACTCGAAATATGAGTCCTTATATAAAGTCTCTTATCCTATAACTATGTGCCACCGTAGGATTGTCCTTTTTGGCCTAGATAGTGAATCAACATATAACTTACGTTATGACCCGCCTAGCGGGGTAGAGCCTACCTTAGTAAGTAGATTTCTTTTTTTTGGTGTAGGGGTAACATCGGTCTTTCATGTTATAGATCGCATAGTCTTATTGTCGGTTATGGTTCCTATCCCATATATGTATGATCTCTTATGGATTTAATGAGCTAAATTATTCTTTTCAAATGCTTTGGTCATTATGATTTTCTCTTCTTTTACTTGCCTCAGCTTATCATATACTTTACTTGACCATTGCATTCCATTATTTACGTTGCATGTCATGCCCTCATACATACTATATTGAAATGTACTAATGCATATGTTTTGCCTATATTATCTCATAATGTAGGGGTTGAGGTTGAGGATCATATCTATCCACGTGGCTAGTTAAGCTTTCCTATCTGGCGAAGTTGTGGTGAGTCCTCATTTATCGAGGACTAGTTATCATGTTGGTATTGTTTACAAAGAATTTTGTTATGTTTCATTTTGGGGGTGAGCTATGGACATGTCTTAGCCTCCGCCCAAGCTCATTAATAGAGGCATCTAGTTGGATAAATATTTCGAGTCTATCTGCGGTTTAGACTCTCTTATAATGTTTACGCTTTTACTTTACCTTATGTATGCTTATGATACGAATAAGAGTCTTGATTGGATCCCTTAAGGGTTTCAATCGTCGTGTTATGACTAGGCCCAAGGTCAGATCATGACAAATTGGTTGTTGCGTTGTCCACTCTTAGGTTGATCTTGGGCGCCTTATTGCACTTGGCATCCTTGTGGACGACCTTATCCACCTATATGGGCAACATGAGGGAACTCGGATTGGTTATGACCTATCTTTCCACATCCATAGGAAGCATCCATTTCCATCTAGTATTTTCGTTCATGATTCTTTCCACACCTTACACAATTAGGAAAAAAAGGGTTACGAGCATTCACACCTCCTCCCCCTTGAACTTTAGGGTATGGAATCCTATCTTTAGCAAACTTCTTTCCTGAACCCTGGCCTTGTTGAGAGAGGCCACTACTACCACCACCGGTCCTAGCATTGGAGAACCTACCTTCATACTGGGCCCTCTTAGAATCCTTCATTCTTATATCCTTAAAACTTTTCTCCTTTAATTTGTTAAGCAAAAGTCATGAGCCGAGATAAGTCCATTTCTTTTACAAGCATAGTGGTATGGCATTCCTTAGCAACCAAGTCGGACACCCTCGATATGAATTGACTTATTCGGGCACGTGGATCGATAACTAATGAAAAAGCATACTTGCTCGGGCAAAGGGCCATTGCCTTGAGGAGCCGGAGGATTTTGGTCTTCATTAGCACTATTGCCCCTTTGCAATAACAGTCTTCTTGGAGGCATTTTTTTGAAAATCGCAAAGGAAAAGCTCTATCACACTCTATCACACTATATAGATAATAAAAGAAGTACGGATTCCTAAAATGCTTTATAGCCTCATATTCATAGATGTGGCGTTCTTCACATCCATAAATAAGACTCTACGTGACACGACATGTCGGACACCCTAGGGACATCTTAAACCTTGTGCTCTGATACCAAATTTGTCACGATCCGACCTAGGGCCTAGTCATAAAATGGTGATCGAACCCAAAAGGCTCCAACCAATCCTCTTGACATATCATAAAGTATACATAAGGTAAAATAAATGTGTAAATAACATAAGAGTGTCTAAACTATGAATCATTAACGAAGAATGTAACTAGACAACATAGACTCGAAAGCATTTGTCCAACTAATGCCTCTACTCATGAACATGGGTGGGGGATAAGACATGTCCCTAGATCACCCTCAAATCGAAATATAACGAAGTCTTTGAAAGAAATAACCAAATCAATATCTAGTCCTCGATAGATGAGGATTCACCAAAAGTTTACCGGAATGGAAGCTCACTAGCCACGGGTACGAGTATGATCCTCAACCTCAATCCTTATATTATAAGGCAATGTGGGCAATAATATGCATTATTATATTTGAATGTACTAAAGTATGTGGGAATGACATGCGATATAAATCATAATATTAAATAATCAAGAATATACATTATAAAGAAGACCGATAAATTAATGAGGACAACATGATGATCAAAACATTTAAAGGACTTCGTAGAAAATCATAAAATAACATGATGAGCATATACATATGTGGGATAGGAACCATAATCGATGATAATACCATGTGAGGTAATACATGGAATCCCATTTTCTCTCTATACAATGAAGAAAAGGGGACTCTACCTGCCAAATTAGACTCTTCCCATGTTATATTCCATATTTTTGCATCTTGGACTATCCGTGAGCTAACAGATATAAATTCAAGGAATTTTAATTTTGAATTTTAAAATGGCATGATTTGTTGTTAATGATAAGTTATATGGATAATTTATGTGAAGTAAAAGACATCTCAAGAAGGACCCTTGAGCCAAATCAAAATAGAAGCCATCAAATATATATATATTTTTTTAAAGTCACATTTTCGGGTAAGCTTCCTTTGGAAGGCCATAACACCTTTATAATTTGGAAATTTGGGAAAATCCTCAAAATGAAAGTTGTAGAAAATTGAAATATATTTCCAACCATAGGTCGTGGGTCTATAGGTGACATTGGAATAAGGATATATGTATGTTTTAAGACAGAGGCGTCAAACTGAATAGTGGATTCGGCCCAACCCAATTCCAACTCGGGTCAGGCCCAATAACCACATCATTAAGGGATGTTTTAAGCTTCCTTCTTCATTATCAAATAAGAAAATATCCAAAAATTTCCAGAGAGAGAGAGAGAGGGGAAGATCTTAGAGAGAAATACCAAATCCGACCAAAATTCGAGTCCCAAAATCTAAAGCTTATGAAGAGAAAATTGTTGTACGTCGTGTTGGCTTCAATTTGGGCTCAATATCAGCCAATAAGGAGAATATATAATGTGATTGATGCATACTTGAGGTAATATTAAAGTTCCTTTTTCATTGTTAACAAGTTTATTTAGTGTTTTAATGGATTAGAACGACAAAAATAGCGTTATAAACTCGTTTGGTGATTTGTTGAGATTTATGGGTTAAGGGGCTATTTTAGGTGGATTAAATAGATGGAATTAGATTAGTGATGATGTATAATAATGGTTGATATTGTTTTGATGTTGTTGATGAGTTTTTGTTCTTGAATTTGGAGGAATAAGGTGTATGGAGATTGTAAGTGTTCAAATCCATTTTCGGAATTGCGTAGCTTGTAGTAATTCTTGAATATCTCATTGTGTAGACCTTTGATTTTATAATATAAATATGTTTTGGAAAGATAATACATGTACCTACAACTCTTATGTTTATGTTGGAGCATATATATGCTGTAATTATGTCAAAAAAGAGGATGAATCATAAGACAAGTTTTGTCCAGATTCTTGATTGAAAAATCTCTCATGTATAGCTGTTAGTTTTTTGATAATATCTTTTTGTACAAAATGAGTTTTGAATTGATTTCTTCTGGATTGAAAAATTAAGATAGAGATCTAAAAGTTTCATGAAAAAATCAAAATTTTTGATAATTTATTAATGAAAGGCCTAGTTTTCGGTGAGCTAGTGGGATTCAAGTATGAATTGGAATTAGGTCATCAACTCCAGTTGTACCATTTTCAATTTTAAAATTTGGATACAAGTTGAGGTACTCGGTTTTTCGAACTTACTGTTTTGGTAACATAATTTGGGTGGCAACATTCTAGGCTTATTATTAATAATAAATCTTATTTTATGTCAATATTTTGGATTGTTGATATTACTTGATGATTATATGGTTGATTTCAAAGTGGGGAAATGAGCGGTATAGGGGAGGTAGAGTACGTTTTATTTCTGTCCATAGCTTAACCATAGTGCTTAACGTTTTAATATAAGTTGAGATAATATTGGGCAATATATTCGTATAAATGCTAAAGATATGTAAAGCTAACCTTTTTCTTGTTTTTGGCATGATCCATATGAAACAAACGAATGACGAAAGTATAAATTCCAAAGAAACTCTTATTCTTAGGTTTACTAGGATGGCTAATGGTCTGAATTTTCAGAATGTGGATCGTTATACCTTGACTTATATGTATGGTTCCAGCCATTCTAGTTGGTAAAATTTATATTTTAGTACAATTCATGCTTCGGTATAATTCATATTTGGCATGATTTATTATGGCAATCGAAGGTTACTTGAAATGACTATTGTCTTGATTTTCAAATGATGGTCCATTTTAATTATTCTATTGAGTCTCAAATAAATATTTAAATGCATATGGTTACTCATTACTCTACTCGTGCATACCTTAGTGTATCTTTCACCGAGTCCCGGGCCGGGTATGTATTCGTGCACAGTTTTACTGCATAATTCACCAAGTCCCTCACTAAAGGGCTGGGTACGGTATATATGTATATGATGATATGACATGATGACATGATGACATGATGATGGAGCCAAGCCCATGATGGGCTGAATATGATATGTATGTATATGAAAGATTCACCGAGTCCCTAAAGGTCCGGATATGATATATGATATAAGCATGCATGACTTTATTTCATAAGGCACAGGTACAGTGACTTCTTGAGTATCATACTTGTCTCGTGAAACCTCTACTTCAGCTATGGTTTTTCTTACTGTATTTTATGCTTATATACTCAGTACATATATCGTACTGACCCTCTTTCTTCAAGGGGCTGCATTTCATGCTTGCAGGTACAGATACTCATTTTGGAGAGCAGCCAGCTTAGGATTCTACTCAGCGGGTTTGAAGTGCTCTATTGTCTCGGAGCCTAAACTTTTGGTACTAATCCTTATAATGTATATATTTGTGTATTTAGGAGTACGGCGGGGCCCTATCCCATCATATGCTATTGTTAATCCTCTTAGAGGTCTGTAGACACATGAGTGGGTTGTATATAGATATTGTCCGGTGTACTAGTATGGCTTATGTTTTGGGATGTTTACATTCAGAGTGGAAGCCTTGTCGGCTTACGTATTATGGTATCTTATTTTTGACAATTAAGACTCCCTAAGAGATAGGTGATTTTGGTATATATATAAGCGACAGTTTGATATGATGTGTTGCACGAATAAATCCTATATCATGTTTAATTACCGATTGACTATAAATAATAGGTGTGTATACGAGTGTCTAATTCGGACACTAGTCAAGGCCTATGGGGTTAGGTCGTGACATCCCTGCTAGACGGGTCATGTACATACGCTATATGTGGATCCACTAGCTAAGACATGAAAGCAACCTATGGTGGAATATTGTTTAAGGGATGAGAGGGTGCTACTAAGGCTTTTGGTAGGGCCCTCATCTCAAGTCCGCTAGGTGCTAAGTTAAATCCCACAGAATACATGCATAACATAGAAATCATAATGAACATATATCATAGACATGATCATAGGTTTGAAAATCATAGTTTAACTTATATCATAACATAATTGCAACGTGAGAATTGACCTTTCATCATTACAAATTATACTTGCATAATTCTTTTCATGAGGTTCCTAGGTCACCACATAGGGTCACCTCTCTTCATACTTAAATAAATTTCATAATTTGATCATAATTGAAATCCGTAGTCATGATTCATTCTTAAATTTAGAAGAAAAACTTTGATATGAAATCAATTTGATTGAAAACCATAGAATACTTGAAATCGTTGAACTTTATATTCATACTTCATGTAATTCATCACAGAAAATAGCTTCATGTATGGCCATTCATAATTTAACTTAAAATCATGTAATTTACATAGAAACATACTTATAATGATCATTAGAAATGATTAAAAACGTAATTGAAACATCCCAACTCAATTCATCAAAATTGAAGTTTAAAAGTAATAAGATTACATGAGATTTTTGAAGTAAACCTTGGACTCCATGAGTGGAAGAGACTCATGAATCAATCCACACATACCTTGATTGAAATTGGACTTGAATTTGAGAAGGAAGGATTGATCTTGAAGAAACCCTAAGCAAAGCTTGATGAACTCTTGAGGAACCTTGGGAAAGAAGTCTAGAATTTGTTTGGGGAATAATGAGAGAATAAAAGAGTTTAGGAGTATTTAGGACATAATACTTAATGGATCTAGTCTTTAAAGAGGTCCACATACATTATTAGAATGTAGGGAAAATATCAAACTACACTTCATTAAAATTAGAACTTGGGACTTACAACATGGACTTCTATGAATTGTAGAATTTATGACAAGTCGTCATTACGATTAGTCCTGCAGGTGTTAAAAAGTCCTAAAGATTGAGCCTCTGAATTTACTCCTACGAGTCATGATTACGACTTGTAGTTGTTGTTATGAGTTGTCAAAGTGAATCGTTTTGCAGGTCTAAAAACCTGCAAGTTTAAAGGGTCTCTAAAGTTTCCATATGACTCATTTCTAGAGTTGTAATCTTCTTTACAACTCATCTTGTTGAGTCATAGAAGAAGTCTAAGGCTCATTAGTTGCAAGGTATAAGTCTTGCAGTATGACTCCTTTCTATGAGTCATAGACTCATTCACGAGTTGTCATACGACTAGCTAATTTTCCAACCTTGAACTCATGTCTACAACTCATCTCTATGACCCGTTGATGTCCCTACGAGTCATAGACCAACTCATAGGCTTTGGGTCAATAAACTTTTCTTGAGTTTTACTTTTTATTCCAACTTTCCAACTTCTGGGGTCTTACAATATCTCCCCTATGGGAACATTCTCCCTTGAATGAGATTCAACAAGTGTAGTAAAGACATTAAAAGAGGACTAGAAACCCTACATGAATATGAGGACACCTTAAAACTGCATAGAATATGAAAACTTCAAACTTAACATAAAACATGGCTTCGAAGATCAGCTTTCATGAACAAGCATGCATATGTATGACGTATAGAACTAAATAGGTAGGAGTTTAATCGATTCGATCATGGACAACTTAGTACCTTAGGCTTGAGTGGAAGGAAAGAGATACGGATAATACTTCATCATGTCCGCTTTTGCTTCCCAGGTAGAACTCTCTAGTTGTTGATTTCTCCATAACACTTTGACAGACGCAACATCTTTGTTCCTTAGCCTCTTCACTTGCCGGTAGAAGATTTCCACCAGAACCTCCTTATAAGTCAAATTCTCTACAACGTTCACAATTTCTAAGGGCACAATAGAGTTTGGATCACCCACAAATTTTCTCAAAATTGACACATTAAATTTCGGATGAACCATAGCCAATTAAAATGAAAAATCTAATTCATATGCTACTTTACCAACATGTTTCACTATTCTATAGGGTCCTACATATCTAGGACTCAACTTCTCCTTCTTACCAAAACGCATTACACCCTTCATAGGTGAAACCTTCAAATATACCCAATCATCCACTTTGAATTCAAGCATTCTTCTTCTAATGTCCGAATAGGACTTTTGATTACTTTGAGCCATCTTTAATCTCTCTCTTATAAGCCCTACTTTCTCTATTGCATCAACTACCAAATCAAGAATAATTAATGCCATCTCACCCACTTCAAACCATCCCACGGGGGATCTACATCTTCTTCCATATAAGACTTTCGAAGGAACTATTTGGATGCTAGAGTGATAACTATTATTGTAGGCAAACTCAATAAATGGAAAATGTTCATCCCAACATCTTTTCAAATCAATGACACACACCCTCAACATATCCTCCAAAGTTTGGATTGTTACTTTGGCTTATCCATCAGTTTAAGGATGAAAAGTTGTACTTAGCGTAACATTTGTACCAAGACCTTTTTGAAATGACTTCCAAAAATGTGAAGTGAATTGAGTACCTCTATTTGATGAAATCGACAAAGGAACACCATAAAGTTTCACAAGTTCATGAATATACAACTTAGCATAGTCTTCGTTACTATAAGAAGTCTTAACCGGTAGAAAATAAGCCGACTAGGTCATTCGATACACAACAACCCCAATGGAATCATATTACCTTCTAGTATGAGGCACACCAATTATAAAGTCCATATTCACGTCTTCCCATTTTAAGTAGGAATTTCAATATCTTGGGCTAAACCTTTTAGTTTTTGATGCTCAACTTTAACTTGTTGATAATTAGGACACTTAGAAACAAACTCCATTATGTCCTTTCTCATGCCATTCCACTAATACACTTCCCTTAAGTCACAATACATCTTGGTGGGTCCCAAATGAATTGAATATCGAGAACTATGTGCCTCATTCAATATTAACTCTGTTAACCCATTAACATTAAGAACACACAAACAACCTTGGTAATGTAGTGCTTCATCTCTCTCTTAGGAGAAAGACTCAATGGCTTTTTTGACAACCGACTTCTTCAAGTAAACCAACACCAGATAATTGTCTTATTTGGCCTTAACATTTACCTCAAGAGATGATTTCGAACTATTATGTACTAGAATACCTCTAACATTGGAGTCAACCAAACGCACTCCTAAACGTGCCAATCTATGGACATCTTTAACCAAATCCCTCTTACCTTCCTTAACATAAGCAACACTATCCATGGACAACCAACTAAGAGCATCGGCTATAACATTTGCCTTAACCAGATGGTACAACACATTTATGTCATAATTCTTTAGTAGATCAAGCTATCTCTTTTGCCTAAGGTTCAGATCCCTTTGGCTAAATACATATTGCAAGATTTTTTGGTCAGTGAATAAATCAACATGCACCCCATAAATATAATGACACCAAATTTTCAAAGCAAACACAAGCAAGTTCAAGATCATGGGTTGGATAGTTCCTTTCATGCACTTTAAGTTGCGTAGAATCATAGGCTATAACCTCACCATGTTGCATTAAAACATAACCCAAACTAACATGTGAGGCATTACAATAAACAACAAACCCATCCGAATCTTCGGGCAATGTCAAAATAGGAGCCGACGTAAGACAATCCTTCAATATTTGGAAACTTTTCTTATATTCTTCTGACCATTGAAATTTTACCTTCTTTTGAGTAAACTTAGTTAAAGGCGAAGCAATAGTTGAAAACCCTTCGACAAACCTCCTATAATATCCGTCTAAGCCCAAAAAGATTCTAGTTTTCAAAGGAGATAACGGTCTAGGCCAATTCTTTACCGCCTCTATTTTCTTTAAATCAACCTTAACCCTATCACCAAACACCATATGGACAAGAAATGCAACTTTCCTTAGCCAAAATTCATACTTACTAAACTTGGGAAATAGTTGCTTATCCCTCAATTTTTGTAACACAATTCTCAAGTCACCCATACGATCCTCTTCATTCTAAGTGTAAATTAAAATATCATCAATAAACACCACCACAAACATGTCCAAATATGGATTAAAAATACAATTTATCAAATCTATAAAAATAGCGGGATCATTAGTCAAACCAAACGACATCACTACAAATTCAAAATGACCATACCTTTATCAAAATGCCGTCTTAGGAATATCACACTCCCTTAACTTTAATTGGTTATAACAAAAATGAAGATCAATTTTAGAGAAATAACTTGCCCCTTGTAATTGGTCAAACAAATCATCTATCCATGGAATTGGATACTTTTTATTTACGTTAACCTTATTCAATTGACAGTAATCTATACAAATTATGAGTGACTCATCTTTCTTCCTAACAAACAACATGGGGGCACCTTATGGTGAAATACTTTACATTATAAAGCCTTTATCCAACAAATCGTTTAATTGCTTTTTCATCTCCTTAAGTTCCACCAGAGCCATAGGTAAGGAGGAATAGAAATAGATTGAGTATCGGGAAAGAGATCTATGCCAAAGTCAATTTCCCTTTTGGGAGAAATATCGAGCAAGTCATCGGGAAATATATTGGAAAACTCATTAAATATAGGAACTGACTCAAGAGTAGGACTTTCAAAATCAACATCCCTAACTCGCACAATATGGTAAATTCACCCTTGGGAAATCATTTTCCGAGCCTTAAGACATGAGATAAATCAACTTTTAACCACTGAAGCATTACCCTTACATTCAAGAATAGGCTCATTAGGAAATTGAAACTTAACCACACAGGTTCTACAATTAATAGATGCATAAGCAACATGTAACCAATCTGTACCAAGAGTGATATCAAAATCGGTAATGTCTAGTTCTACAAGATCACATGGAATAAATTTATGTAAGACCAACACGGGATAATTTCTTTAAACTCTCTTGGCTAATATTGAATTACCAATGGGAGTATAGACCAAAAAATATTCTAATAGCACTTCAGGGCACACGTCAAATCTCATAGCAAGGTAAGGTGTAATAAAAGACAAGTTGGCACCTGGATCAAGCAATGCATAAACATCAAAGTTAAAGACTTGTAACATATCCATGACCACATTGAGAATCTCATTCATATCTTGCCTAGCATGGTGAGCGTATAATTGGTTGTTGCATTGGCCACCCTAAGATTGAGCTTAGGCGTCTTTTTGCACTTGGATATCTTATGGATGAATTTCTACACTTTTGTGGGGAATATGAGGGCACTCAAATTGCTTATGGCCCATCTTGCCACATCCATAGCAAGCATCCATTTCCATTAAACATCTTGCTCTATGATTCTTTCCACACCTTGCACACTTAGGAAAAAAAGGGCTACTATCATTCACAGCTCCTCCTCCTCTTTGAACTTTAGGGTATGGAACCCTATATTTAGCAAACTTCTTCCCCGAACCTTGGTCTTGTTGATAGCATCCACTATTACTACTACCGGTCCTAGCATTGGAGAATTCACGTTCATACCGGGCCCTCTTAGAATCCCTCATTCTTATCTTCTTGAGCTTTTATCCTTTAATTTGTTTGACAAAAGTCATGAGCCGAGATATGACCATTTTTTTCACAAGCATAGCAGTACGACATTCCTTAGCAACCAATTTAGACACCTGTAATATGAATTAACTCATCCGGCTACCAATGAAGGAGTATACTTGGATAACTTAGTAAGATTGAGGGAATAGTCCCTCATTCCCATGTTGTCTTGTCAAAGGTTAATGAACTCCAACACTTTAGCTTCCCTTAGCTCAATAGGGAAAAAGGGATCAAGGAAGGCAAGTTTGAAGGCTTCTCATTTAACCGGACCCTTTCCTACCCTCTCCAACTTCCATTAAGTGTATCAAACTTGAACAACACCCTTGAGTTGGTAGGCTACCAACTACACTTTCTTCTCCGAAGTCACTTCCAAAATACTCACTATTTTATAGACCTCATTAATGAACTCTTGGGGGGTCCTCATCTACTTTCGAACCATGGAAGTTGGGAGGGTTCATTCGAGCAAAATCCCTCACTCTTGGTTGGCTACTACTTAGGCTAACATGGTAAAAGCGGTCCGGAACTCTATATGTGTCACTTGTTCGGGAAAAAGGTCTATTGCCTTGAGGAGCTGGAGGATTTTAGGCTTTATTAGCATTGTTCCCCGTTAGAAACAACGGTCTTCTTAGAGGCATTTGTTTTGAAAATCACAAAGGACAAACATTAGGGAAAGGAAGTCTTAGAACATACTCTATCACATGACATAGATCATGAAAGAAGTGACAATTCCTAAAATGCCTTATAGCCTCATATTCATAGATGTGGCTCACTTCACATACATGAATAAGACTCTACCTGATGTGGCATACTGGACACCCTAAGACATCTTAAACTTTGTGCTCTGATACCAAGTTTGTCAAGACCCAACCTAGGGCCTAATCATTACATAATGATCATACCACGAAGGGCATTAATCAAACCTCTTGACATAATATAAAGCATGCATAAGGTAAAGTAAATACGAAAATAGCATAAGAGAGTCTAAACTATTAATCATAAAAAAAAATGTAACTTGACAACATAGTCTTGAAAGCATTTGTCCAATTAATGCCTCTACTCATGAACATGGGTATGGGCTAAAACATGTCCCTAGCTTACCCTTAAATCAAAACATAACAAAGTCTTTAAAAGCAATAACCAACTTAATATCTAGTCCTCGATAGATGAGGACTCACCAAAAGTTTGCCGGAATGGAAGCTCATTAGCTGCGAGTACGAGTATGATCCTCAACCTCAATCCCTACATTATTAGAAAATATAGGAACTAATATGCGTTAGTACATTTGAATGTACTAAGTATGTGGGCATGACATGCGATATAAATCATAATATGCATTGATCAAGAATATACATAATAAAAAAGATCGATAAAGTCATGAGGACAACATGATGATCAAAGCACTTAAAGGACTTAGTTGAAAATCATAAAATAACAAGCATATACATATGTGAGAAAGAAACCATAACCAAAAATAAGACTATGCGAGCTATAACATGAAATTTCATTGTCTCTCCATACAATAAAGAAAAGGGGAATCTACTTGCCAAGGTAGACTCTACCTTACTAGTGGGGTCATGTAGGTACGTTATATGTGGATCCACTATCTAAGCCATGAAGGCAACCTATGGTGGCACATAGTTTAAGAGATTAGAGGTTGCTACTAAGGCTTTTGGTAGGCCCCCCACCTCAAGTCCGCTTGGTGCTAAGTCAAATCCCATGAAATACATGCATGGCATAGAAATCATAATGAACATATACAATAAACATGATTATACGTTTGAAAATTATAGAGTAGCTCATTTTATAACATAATTGCAATGTAAGAATTGACCTTTCATCATTACAAATCATACTTGCATAATTATTTTCATGAGGTTCTTAGGTCACCACATAGGACCCTAAATCACCTCTGTTCATACTTGCAGGAATATCATAATTGAAATCCATAGTCATGATTCATACTTGAATTTAGAAGAAAAACTTGAAAACAAAATCAATTTGATTGAAAATAATAGATTACTTGAAATCATTGAACTTCATACTCATACTTCATGTAATTAATCACAGAAAATAACTTCATGCATGGGCATTCATAACTGAACTTAAAATAATATAATTTACATATAAAAATACTTATAATGATCATTAGTAATGATTAAAAATGTAATTAAAATAGCCCAACTCAATTCATCAAAATTGAAGTTTAAAAGTAATGAGATTACATGAGATTTTTAAAATAAACCTTGAACTCCATGAGTGGAAGGGAATCATGAATCAATCCACACATAACTTGATTGAAATTGGACTTGAATTTGAGAAGGAAGTCTTGATATTGAAGAAACCCTAACCAAAGCTTGATGAACTCTTGAGAAACCTTGGGAGAGAACTCTAGAATTTGTTTGCGGAAATAATGAGATAATAAAAGAGCTTAGGAGTATTTAGGACCTAATACTTAATGAATATAGTCCTTAAAACATCCACATATATTATTAGAATGTAGGGAAAATATCAAACTATCCCTCATTAAAATTGGAACTTAGGACTTAGGCATGGAATTCTATGAATCGTAGAATTTGTGATGAGTCTCATTACCACTGGTCCCATAGGTGTTAGAAATTTCTAAAGATCAAGCCTATGAATTTATTCATGTGAGTCGTGATTAAGACTCGTCGTTGGTGTTACGAGTCATCAAAGTGACTCGTCTTACAGGTTTGAAAACCTACAAGTTTAGAGGGTGTCTGAAGTTTCCATACGACTCATTTCTATGAGTTGTAATCTTCTCTATAACCCCGTAGGTATAGCCCCTTCCTCAAGTCTCATACGGTACTAAGTCAAATCACACAGAATACATAACATAGTAATCATACTCAACATATATCATAAAACTTGTTCATGGATTTCAAACTCATAGAGTAGGTTATTTCATATCATAAAATCAATGAGAGTAAAAGACTTCCATATTACAAACCATACTTACATATGTCATGTCATTAGGTTTCTAGGTCACCAATTAAGGATCCTACGTCACCTTTCTTCATAACTTGCATAAAATTCATATATTCAATATAGTTGTAATCAATGATCATAATTCATACTTGAAATTAGGGTACAACTTGTATACATAGTCAATTTTATCTAAAACCATGAAAATACTTTGAAAATCATTGAACTTCATAATCATAATTCATGTAAATCATCATTGGAAATAGCTTCATGCATGGGCATTTATAATTCAACTTGAAATCATGCAATTAGTGTAGAATCATGCTTATTATGATCATTAATAATAATTAATAATATAATTGAAACAACCCAACACAATTCATCAAAACTAGGGTTAGAAAGTAATCAAAATTCTAGAGATTTTTGAGGAAAACCTTGGGACTACATGGATGAAAGGAAAACATGGATCAATCCCCACTTACCTTGGTGAACTGGCCTTGGAATTGAGAAAGAGAGACTTATTCTTGCAGAAACCCTAGCCAAAACTTGATGAAGGAGATGATCTCTTGAAGGAACCTTGGGAGAGAAGTCTTAAACTTGTTTGAGAGTTAATGAGGGAGTGAAAAGGATTTTAGGAGTATTTAGGATAGCTAACATTAGGAATCTAGTCCTAAAAAAATCCAATATACATCAATAAGATATAGGAAAATGACCAGACTACCCCTTATTAATCTTAGTCGGAAGAACCCATGCGGGGATTTCTATGAGTCGTAGACTGGTTGACGGGTCATAGAAATGACTTTTCCTAAAAGTCCTAGAAACCCTAAGATTTAGGGGTCTCTGAAGTTTGCTTATGACTCATAGTTACGATTCATCATCCCCTATATGACTCATCCTATTAAGTCGTAGAGTGGGTTCTGAGACTCAACAGTTGTAAGAGTTCAAACCCTACACTACGAATTACTTATAAAAGTCATAGAGTCCTTCACAAGTCGTTAAATAACTCGTAGACCTACACACTCTACTGATCAAATTTTCCATCCTCATACTCAAGTCCACGAGTCATCTCTATGACTCGTAAGGGTCCTTACGAGTCATAGACCCACTCATAGACTTAGGGAACTGCCCAATTTAATTAAATCCTCTTTCGTTCTACTTTTAAACTTGTGGGGTCTTACACATCTTCAAAGCTTATAATATATTACGTTTGATATTCCATTGAAAGTTGATGTTATACCCAGACTAAAATGGCACAACCGGCACTTAGTGCCAAAACTTAGGCCAAGGTCGACCCTGATGAACCACTTGCTAATGGCGCATGACAACAAGTATATCTTGCCTTATAATTAAGCCCTTGACCGACAAAGACCCTACAAACAGCTGTAGAAAGAAAACAACTACACCCAATAGTTCATATAAAGCAATAAATAGGTAGCACATAAGTCCTGTTGGGCCATCGAGGCCGCTGTGATAAAGAAAATCATAAATGCTATACTATTTATAACACTATGATCTCTATACAGAAATTGAAAACATGTATATATAATGTAAACTAAGCCAGTGGGCTGCTAAATGGCCAACAAAACAACAAGGCCCAATTGACTAACAAGCAACAACTAACAAATATACAAGGCCACAATGGCCACCATCATAGCTATGCAGCCCAACTGACTAGTTTGCAAGCCTCTATGAATACAATACTTGGTGGGACAGGGCCCCAACTTACCCAAAAACTATACATAGAAAAAAGCCAAAACTCTAAGACTTTAGCGACCCCTAAAAGGAAAGGAGTCAACCAACCCATTGAAGCTCAGCTATGCTACTTGACTGGTCTGTCTAATCATCGTTTAGGACCTGCAGGAATGAATTCAGCGCCCCCCAGGAAATGGTACGAGGTAATGTACTGAGTATGTAAGGCAACTGAATATTGAAACTGAAATATAAGTACTGAGGCAGGGGAAAAACACAAGAACAATACCTATCTCCTTATAAAAAGGCAATATAAACACATAGCAAGCAATAACCTGACCTGCCCCAATAAGCCTGACATGTACAAACAACGGCTACATCAACTAAGGGTCAACCCAAACTCAATTCTAAGGCACAAATCCGCGAACCACCATAAACATTGAAAAAGCCACCTAAATTAGGCTAATCAAGATCAAACTAAGGCATAATTACCAATGTTACCAACTAAGCTGAAAGACTCATAAAGGCAACCTAGCCTAAGGCTTATACCGGGACAAAAAAGTGGGAAACAAGGGTTCGTACCTAAACCATCACATACAATTCAAATCACAAGTAATTTATACTAAACAATACCTCATGAATCTCAATGAAAGAATAAAGACCGTATCCTACCTCGAAACCAAACACGTATGCTCTAAGTCCACTTTTTGATAGCTTTCCACTCTAAAATCAACTCTAATTCCCTCCGCGCTATCAAAATATCAATCACCTAGTCAATACTAACGTTTAGACACTAAAATTACATTTTTTAGAGACGGACCCAAAATTGGGTCAAAAATGAGATTGTGGGACCCGCGATGGGAATCCCAAAACTAACTCCAGAAAAAGGTTCTAAATGCATTATTGAGCTACCCCAAAACGGGGCACAAATTGACGCTCAAACTGAGAGTAATTAGCCCAACAAATAATCTCACCATTAAAGCTTTAAAGCTAAGCTAGGACAGCTCCTTTGGGCATAAAATTACATCCACATGATGCTCCCTACACTTCCCCGAACACACCAATACGTAGCTACGCTAATTCTCGATGAACCACGTCGAATTACCCAAAACAGAGGTGCATAGCTCTTAAAATTATAATTTGAAATTGGGGGAAAAGTTTGAAACTCGAGTCTTAAAATGACTCTTAGGTATCGCAAAAGCGAACCTGAAGGTCGCTCAAGCAAGCCTCACTAAAAGGCGGGCCTCTCAAAAGCAACAGGTCGTTCTAGCGAATGCCATGTCACTTAAGCGATAGTAGCCTAGGGTCAGCCATCGCTTTAGCAATGCCCTGGCCGCTTTAGCAACCAAGGGCCTTTTTAGCAATGACACTAGACTCAGCTATGTCAACTGAGTTTTGGAAAAGGCTAAGCCTCCGACGGGGTGCTAGAGCTTTGTTCAAAACCCCGTGCGAGCAAATGAACTATGCTACCCAATCAAATTTGATATTCCAGACTCAACGGCAAATTCAAAATTCCCATCCGATATTGTCTCGACAAAAAGTAGGTCCCACACCCAAGCACCAATTTAATCTAAAATCCACAAAAGGGCTCTAAATGATACCGGAAGCCTCGAGACACACACGAAAAGTTATTCTAGAACAAACTAGACATTTTGGTGCTAACTGCACTAACTAAATTTCAATTTGAGTACGTTTACCAAGAATGTTGACCAAAGTCAACCTTAGGCTAAAGCTTGAAGGCTAAAATACCTAATGTCTCAAGCTAGTACCGAAAGGCTTGGACTCGAGCCAAGCTTGCTACTAGCATAAAATGACCATTTCAGAGCACATAGAACCATCGAAATTCCATTCATAGGTCATCTTTATAGAACTTTGACCGAAGTCAACCATTCAAACTCCAAGAGCTCCAAAATAGAAAAAAGGCATAAAACCCAAATGAAAGACCAGGCGACCAAACTGTAAGTGCCAGCAGGTCAGCAATGACTTAGAGTCGCTACAGAAAGGCTCTAAACACTAGAAAGATTAGACAAGATAAAAATGACTTGGAGGATTATTACAACATCTAGTATTAAAAGGACTTTCATCCTCGAAAGTCAAAGGGTAGAAAGGAACCTAAGGGCACAAAAAGATGAGATGCTAGGTCTGCACACTCTGCCATACCTACAGACATATTCTCGGTCCGTCAATGCCAACCCATAACTCAAGCCAAGGAAAAACTCTCAAATTCCCTTCTCTTCTACATAACTTAAACCAACTTCCAATTCTTCTCTTTTGATACTGACTTCTATCCAACAAATAAGGAAATAAAGGACGAACCTGGTCGTGCCAGCCCAGAACCTAAACACGATAACACACTATGAAGGAGGACAACTAAGTGACAACCTACTAACAGAAGCAAATATAGATACCATATAAAGGCCCAAAGGACTGCATCATCTATATCCCTACACAAAAGATTACATAAATAAGAACAAAGGTAGTAACTACCTTCAAATAAGAGACCACCCTTTATGCCACCACAAGTTTGCAAATTGTCAGAAAATACCTACCGAGCCTTTGTGTACCCAGGATGTTCATTCAAAAATAGGTAAACCCATACGTCATCCATACTACCAATAGGTACAAATAACTATGTTGGTAATAGGCAATACATATATGAATGAAAGTTATGCAATAAAACTAGTGGTACCATTAGTACCAAGTGCCTCATACCAAGATCTATACACCCACTTCCAATCCCAGCCAAGAAGTAGGACCAATGCACCTCTTTGGGATCGCTATGGGGGGCTCAGGAATGCCACTATATACCTGCCTAGTCCCGATCCAGGTCTTATATATATATATATATATATATATATAATTATTTAAAATTTGCTCTATCGTGATGACCGGAGATAAATAGTCAAATCAGTATAGAAAGGGCCAGAAACACTCTCTGACCGAACCAATATAAGAAAATGACCGCATCCTCAATGCCTCCAATCCACTATAAGTAGTAGTAATAAAGGTAATACGACCTCCATTTAGAAAATTTATATAAAATAGTTAAGGTTACCACCCAGCTTCCTCAAAAAAATGCCAAGAACCAATGCATGCACTGGGTCAACTACATCCATGAGAAAATAGTGGTCCAATACAATGCATGCCCTCACCAACACCCAAACAACAAGCACAATCACATATGATAATGACGCCACAATTACCTTACCCTCTAGAGCATAGAAACAGGACTAACACATACAACCAACCTTTAACCAAGGCCTAGGGCTCAAATCTACTCCTCTAACTCAACATCAAGGCCCAAAAGGGAACTCAACCCTAACTGGGTAACGAGCAGAATATAAGGAAATAGGTACTCAATTAGTCAATCAATAGCTCCAGATCATACTAAAGTACAACCCTAAGAGTACAAACACAGCTAGACCTGCCAAACAGTAAAAAGAAAGCATAGAGAATTCTAATTCTAAATCCAGAAATGGGGCCCAATAATAATTCACAAGCCTAATCGGGTGGAAAACACTACACTAAGGCTCCAAAATAGGTGCTACAATAGCGAATGACACTATCATATATTTCTACCAACAGAGGCTATATCAACTAAGGGTCAACCCAAACTCAATTCTAAGGCACAAATCTGCCAACCACCATAAACATTGAACAAGCCACCTGAATTAGGCTAACCAAGATCAAACTAAGGCATAATAACCAATGTTGCTAACTAAGCTGAGAGTCTCATAAAGGCAACCTAGCCTAAGGGTCATACTAGGACAAAGAATCAAGAAATAAGGGTTTGGACCCAACCCATCACATATAATCCAAACCACAAGTAAGTGTTATAACAATACCTCATGAAGCTCAATAAAGAGAATGAAGACCGTATCCTACTTCAAAACAGAACACGCGTGCTCCAAGTCTACTTTTCGATAGCTTTCTGCTCCAAAATTAACTTAAATTGCCTCCATGTTATCAAAATATCGAGCACTTCATCAATACGGATGTTTTGACATTTGCATTTTTCAAAGACAGACCCAAAATTTGGTAAAAATGAGATTATGGGACCCGTGATGGAAATCCTGAAGTTGACTCTATAAAAAGGTTCCAAACGCATTATTGAGCTTGTACCCTAAAATAGGGCATAAATTGATGCTCAAAATGAGAGAAATCAGCCCAACAAATAATTTCACCATTAAAGCTTTAAAGTTAAGCTAGGGCAGCCACTTTGGGCATAAAATTACCTCTACACAATGCTCTCCACATGTACCCAAACACGCCAACATGTAGAAATACTAATTCCGGACCAACCACACTTCGAATCACCGAAAACTGTAATGTATAACTCTCAAAATCGTAATATGAAATTGAGGGAAAAGTCTGAAACTCGAGTCTTTAAATGACTCTCAGGTATCACAAAAGCGAACCGGAAGGTTGCTTAAGTGAGCCTCACTAAAAGGCGGTCCTCGCTAAAGTGAGATCCTTGACGTTAAAGTGACATATCACTTAAGCAATAGTTGCCTAGGGCAGGCCATCGCTTAAGCGATGGCACCAGACTCAACTATATCAGATGAGTTTTGGAAAAGTCCTAGCCTCTAATGGGGTGCTTGGAATTCATTCAGAACCCCGTCCCCACAAACAAACTATACTACCCTATAAAATCCGATGTTTGAGACTCAACATCGCAGTCAAAATTCCCATCCAAGGTCGTCTCGATAAAAAGTGGGTCTCACACCTAAACACCAATTTAAACCAAAATCCAAAAAGGGGTTGCAATGAGAATGAAAGCCTCAGGACACGCACGAAAGGTTGTTCTAGACCAAACTCGACATTCTGGAGCTAACTGCACTAACGAAATTTCAAACTCACACCAAAAGGCTCAGGACTCGAGCTGAGCATGCCACTAGCCTAAAATGACCATTTTGGAGCTGATGGAATAATCAAAATTCTATTCTGAGGCTGTTTTCCTATATCTTTGACCAAACTCAACCATTCATACTCCAAGAGCTCCAAAATAGGAAAAAGGCATAAAACCCAAATGAACGACCAGGTGACCGAACTATCACTGCTAGAAAGTCATAAATAACTTGGGGTCGCTATAGGATGGCTCTAAATGATGGAAAGATCCAAAAAGATGAAAATGACCTATAGGGTCTTTATAAGAACCTTACCTCAAAGTAGCTCAACCATGTACATAACTTAACAACCAGATTACACACGAAATTCCTTCAACCATAATGAAAAATGATAAGAAACAGCACAAAATAAATCTTGTGATGAGAACATTTCTCCGAACTTGAGCCAAGAAAGAATCAAGCTAGAAGAGGGTGTTTTCTTACCTCAAAAGTCTTGGAGAACTTTTCAATAGATGCTGGATATTTGTACTTTGATAAAATGTAAAAATGACCCATTTTGAAGTCAAAAAGGACCTTTAAAGTTGGCCAAACCCAACCCAGATCCATGACCTAGTTTGCCCGAACAGGCAGTGGTAAAATTGTCATAACTTTTTCCTTCAATGTTGAATTGATGAGAGATTTTATACATAGGAAACTAGACTCATAGGCCTTTAATTTAATATGTATAGGTTCCCTAATTCCATATATATTGGTATATATGCTCCTCCCCATTCAGTACATAAATAAGATCATATTAAAACTTTCTTTCAATAAATCCGTCACTTAAGATTTCTATTTTAATGCATCCCTTGACCTCTAACTTCCGTCAAAGAATTTCAATTGACATTAGAAAGTTACTACTAGGTATAACCACTAAATTTCCATTATTCTCCAAATATCTCAATAATGATTGACATAGATTACGATAAATTGGCTTGTCGAACATAAGCTTGCCATTTCAAATATTACAAACTCATGGGGAGCTACATCCTTATGCCCTTAGGAACATTTCTCCTCTAATAATAATAACATATGTGGAATCATATAAAATAACAGGAACTCATTTAACAATAAGAAACATACCTTAAAAACTCAATTGAGGGTTTATTCTCTATATACTGTGCAAATTATATAGAGTGAACAGGTGGAAGTATCTAGCATTCATTTCCTCCTTAGATTCATACATTATCTCCTCCACATTATAGATCTACCACAATTGATGTGGGATTTATTAAATTTCATGTATTAGCTCGCATGATCTTATATGTCTGTTAAAAGTCCTATCACACACCAGTTAAAGTAAAGTTATGAGTTCTTATGATGATAAAGAGGTTTTAATGCATTGACCAATGAGATAATTTTTTCATGAATTTATTCATATTTTAAAGATATTGGTCTTGCATCACATGATTCAAATTGATTATGCCCTATGTTTATTGTTCATGCATCTTCTCACATACTTAGTGCATTCCATGTACTAACACATACTTTTTGCCTATATTGTATCATAGTTTAGGGTCCAACAATCATGTTCATCCTCATCCTGCTCGTGGCTAGAGCTTTCTATTATATTATTGTTGGTGAGTCCTCATGTTCCAAGGATGAAAAATTTTATTTGCTTTTAAGTCTACAAATATCTTTTATCTTTTATATTGGGTGAGCTAGGAGATTGTCTTATAACCCAATTTACACTAGTAGAGGGAGATTGTCTTATAACCCAATCTACACTAGTAGAGGCATGTTAGATGTTCATCAAGTCTATGTTGTTTCTTATTCCACATCTTGAGACTTATGTTTTATATCAAGATTTTGATTCTGTATCTTTGATCTTTACTTATTTACTTTATTTACATTATGAATGCTCATGAATGATATGCTAAGAGGCCTTGTTGGGGCCCTCGAGATTTTAATCTCCATGTTATAGCTTAGCTATAGTTTGGGTCGTAACAAACTTGGTGTCAGAGCGTAAGGTACAAGTGTCTTAGGGAGTCTAACATTCCCCATCGAGTAGAGTCTTTTTCATTGATGTTAAGCACACCACATTTATGAATAGGAGGCTATAAGATATCTTAGTAAATATATCACTTCTTTCATAATCTAATCATGCTATAGATTTGAACTCTAAGGTTTCCTCATCTAATGCTTTCTCTTTGTGAATTAAGAATAATGCCTCCACGAAGATACTTTGTCCAAAAGAATATTGAGGGAGAGGAGTAACAAGCTCCAAATAACCCTTTGAATGATCAAGTATCTAATGTGAAGTTTTGAGCCACTTTTCAAATGCTATCTCAAGCCGTTACTACTCATGTATTAGAGGGTTAGTCGTTGCTCCAAAGGTGTATACTTTGTCTTCAAGGGTTAGAGACTTCACTAAGATGAACCCTCTCAAGTTTCATAGATCAAAGGTTGATGAGAATGTCCAATACTTTGTTGATGAGTTGTATAAGATTGTTGATATTATGAGAGTGTCTTCAGAGGAGAAGGAAGAATTGGCGGCCTAATAACTCAAGGGTATCGACCAAGTGTGGTACGACTAATGGAAAGTCGAAAGCATTGAAAAGGGTCTCATATGTTGGGAAAATTTCAAAGTTGCCTTTATTGATCTCTTCTTCCTACTTGAGTTGAGAAAGGTGAAGGTATTGGAATTTATAAATCTCAAGCAAGGAAACATGAGTATGAGTGAATCTGCCCTCAAGTTCACAAAGTTGTCCAAGTATGCTCCTTTTTTGGTAATCGACTCTCGTGCCCGGATGAGTAATTTTATTTTGGGTGTGTCAAACTTGGTGATGAAAGAATGTTGAACCGCTATGCTTATAAAGGAGATGGATATTTCTAGGCTTAGGACTTATGCTCAGCAAATTGAAGGGGACAAGCTTAAGGAAAGGAAAGTAAGAGTCCTATAGGGCTTGGTATGAAGGTGGGTTTTCTCAATCAAAATTCGGTGGTAGAAATGGTCATTTTCAACAAGGCCAAGGTTCTTCAAACACTCCAGCTCCAAAATTTTAGAAGGACAAGGTGCCTCATTCTAAGGCACAAGGAGGAGATTCAGGTGGTCAAGTTATCCCTCCATCCTAGAAGTGTGGAAAAAACTATAGGGGAGAGTACTTAACGAGTTTGGATATTTGGTAAAAGTGTGGAAAGATGGGTCATCATGAAAATGAGGGTAGGAGTGAGGCTAGACCCCAGGTTCAGACTCAGGCTACCGGTCATCTGGATCAGCGTGCTACTACTTTGGGTGGCGGTCAGCGCCAAAATAGATTTTATACCCTTTAGACTCGTCATGAGTTCGAGGATTCCCCCGATATTTTAATTGGTATGTAGAAAGTCTTTAACTTTGATGTTTATGCATTGTTAGATCCAGGTGCTACTCTATTATTTGTTACTCCTTATCTTGCTATGATATTCATTGTTAGTCCTGAGATCATGCTAGAGCCTTTTTTGGTCTATACGCATGTTGGTGATTTAGTTGTGGATAAAAGTGTCTATAGAAATTGCCTTATTTTATTTTCCATAAAATCACCTTAGTTTATCTTATAGAGCTTGAAATGACCAATTTTGGTGTTAATCTCGGTATATATTGGTTTCATGCATGTTATACCTCTATATGTTGTAGGACCCATGTTGTCAAGTTTCAGTTTCCAAATGAGCCAGTCCTAGAATGGAAAGGTAGCAATTATGTGTTTAAGTATCAATTCATCTCATGCCTTAAAGCTCAGAAAATGATTTCTAAAGGTTGCATCTATCATCTAGTCTTAGTTAGAGATACTAATTTTGAAACTCCTACTATTGAGTCAGTTTCAGTTGTTAATAAGTTTCCAGAAGTTTTCCCCGATGATCTCCTAGGCATTCCTCCCGAAAGGGAAATAGACTTTGGTATAACTCTCCTCCCCAATACTCAACCTATCTCTATTCCTCCTTATCAAATAGCTCCAACATAATTGAAAGAGTTAAAGGATCAGTTGAAGGATTTGTTAGATAAGAGTTTCATTAGATTAAGTATCTCTTTATGGGGTGCTCCAATTCTTTTTGTTAGAAAGAAGGATGGTTCTCTCTGAATATGTATTAATTATCAATAATTTAACAAGGTTACAATTAAGAATAAGTATCACATTCCAAGAATGGATGAATTATTCGATCAACTTCAATGAGGTAGATACTTTTTAAAGATTCATCTTCGATCAGGTTATCACCAACTCTGTGTAAGAGAATGTGACATTTCGAAGATGACTTTTAAAACTTGGTATGGTCACTTTGAATTCTTGGTTATGTCTTTTGTACTAACGAATTCCCCTACAACTTTTATAGACCTGATGAATAGGTTGTTCAAGTAGTACTTGAATAGGTTGTTCAAGCAGTACTTGGATATGTTCGTTATTGTATTCATTGATGATATTTTGATCTATTCGAAGAGTGAGGAGGAGCATGACAATCATTTGAGGATTGTGTTTTAGATTCTCAAGGACCGTCAGTGGTATGCAAAATTTAGTAAATGTGAATTTTGGTTAAGGTCGGTTGCTTTGATGTGACCAACAAAAGAATTATGGTTGATCCAAAGAAGGCCAAGGCAGTTAACAATTGTCCTAGACTGTTGACTCCTTCCGATATTCAGAGTTTCTTAGGCTTAGCCAGTTATTATAGATGGTTTGTGGAGGGTTTATCTTTCATTGAATTTCCCTTAACTACTTTGACTCAAAACAAGGTAAAATTCCAATGGTTCGAGGCACGTGAGAAAAGCTTTCAAGAATTGAAGGACTGGCTTACCTATGCTCCAATGTTGACTTTGCCTAAAGGTTTCAATGGTTCCGTTGTGTATTATGATGCTTCATGACTTGGTCTTGGTTGTGTTCTAATGTAGAATGGTAAAGTGATAGCCTATGCTTCTAGGCAACTCAAGGTGCATAAAATGAATTACCCAATCGATGACTTGGAATTAGCGATGGTAGTATTTGCTTTGAAGTTGTACATACACTACTTGTATGATGTCCATGTGGATATTTTCACCAATCACAATTGTTTTCAATAAGTGTTTACTCAAAAGGACTTGAACCTTTGACAAAGGATATGGTTTGAGTTGTTGAAAGATTATGATATGAGTGTACTATACCATCTGGGAAAGACAAATGTGGTTGCCGACGCTCTTAGTAGAATGTCCATAAATAGTGTTGCCTATATTGAGGATGAAAAGAAATAGCTAGTTTGGGATGTACATAGATTAGACCATTTGGGTGTTCGATTGGTTGATTCCAAGGATGGAGGTGTTATTGTGAAAAATAGTTTTGAATTATCTCTTATGGTGAATGTTAAGGCAAAATAAGATAGTGATCCTACTTTGGTTAAATTGAAGAAAGCGGTTGCCGAAAAGGCCATTTTGGCTTTCTCTCAATGGGGAGATAGTGTTTTAAGATATCATGGCCGATTATGTGTTTCCAATGTTGATGGCTTGAGATATATGATATTGTCTGAGGCTATAAGTTCACGGTATTCTATTTATTCAGGTTCCACAAAGATGTATCGAGATTTGAGAGAAGTGTATTAGTGGAATGACATGAATTAGGAGATTGGGTAGTTTATGGCTAAGTGTTCAAATTGTCAACAAGCGAATGTTGAGCATCAAAAACTAGGAGGTTTGGCTCAAGACATTGAGACTCCTAGTTGGAAGCGAAAGGCCTTGAATATGGACATCATTACAGGTTTACCTCATACTCATAGGCAACATGATTTGATTTGGGTAACTATTGACTGGAGGACTAATTTGGCTCATTTTCTTCCTATTAAGACTTCATATTCAACCGAGGATTACTCTAGATTTACATCCGAGAGTTGGTTATGCTTCACGGTTTTTCTTTGTCTATCATTTCAGATCGAGGTATTCATTTTATATCACAGTTTTGTAGATCTTTTCAAAACTGGCCTTGGTACCCGAGTGAAGCTTAGTACAGCTTTTCACCCTCAGACGGATGGATAGGCCAAGCGTACGATTCAGAACTTGAGTACATATTGAGAGCCTGCATTATTAATTTTAAAGGAAATTGGGATAATCATTTGCATTTGATAGAGTTTGCCTATAATAACAATTTACTCTAGCATTGAGATGGCTCCATTTGAAGCCCAGTATGGTAGAAGGTGTAGATAACCTATCAGTTGGTTTGAGGTAGTGAAGTAGCACTGATAGGACCCGAGTTGGTATTTGAGGCTATAGATAAGGTTAGACTTATTAGAGAAAGATTAAAAATATCCCAAAGCCGACTAAAGTCCTATTCAGATGTGAGAAGAAGAGAACTTGAATTTGAGGTCAATAATTGTGTTTACTTAAAAATTTCACCTATGAAGGGTTGGATTTATTTTGGTAAGAAAGGAAAACTGAGTCCCCGCTATGATGTTCCATATCATATTTTAAGGAGGATTGGTAAGATGGCTTATAAGTTGGATTTACCTTCTAATTTGGCATCGATGCATCCAATGTTTCATATGTTTTTGTTGAGGAAGTTTATTGGTGATCCTAGCTCTATTGTGCAATTGGACAACATTCAGGTGAAAGAAAGTCTGTTATATGAGGAGGCTCCTATTGAGATCTTAGACCAGCAAGTTAGAAAGTTGGAAAATAAGGAAATAGCTTCAGTAAAAGTGTTATGGAGGAACCAAGAGGGTGAGGCTGTTACATGGGAAGCCAAAGTCGATATGATGTCCCGATATCCTCATCTCATTCCTTCCATGCCTAGTTGAGGTATTTAGTTCTTTCATGATCCATTTAGCCCAAGTCATGTGTTTCATTCATGTTCATGTTTTCATATTCATTCATAGTCATGAAATGAATTTTAAAGTCATGTTTTAGCTCGAGATTGAAGATTTCATGTTTTATGCATTTTTGAGATATTTTGCATTGGGTTGTTATATTTCTTTCTTATTCCATTCATATTATCTTGAGTCCCATTCAAGGACGAATATTCCTAAAATGGAGATATTGTAAGACCCTAGAAGTTAAAAAGTCCAAAAATGAGGTTCAAATGAAGAATTTCCAAAAAACTCAGCTTTTTGGCACTAGGTGGTGTTCACAAGGCCCTCAACGGGCTATGAAAAGGACCACGGGTCTTGAAAGGTCACCGTGGTCCACATCTTTCCTATTGGGTTTCAGAGGTGATGTCCATGAAGGGACACCATGAGTCGCAGTGCGGTCTATAGACTATTATGGCCTCCATGGTGACACCATCTGCAAGCCTCTGAGAGGACTTGTACCATGCCCCATGTTCACAGACCGTGTTTCCCTCCACAAACTATGAAGGTCTCAGTGGAGAAAGTCCTGACACCCAACCTTTTCTCTCAAATTTCCCAAGTTTAAGTCCAACACCATGGATGACCACTACAGCCCATGGTAACTTTAACGGATAATGGTGTGTCTCGTGGTAGGAGTCCCTTTCAAGAACCTTTTTCAAAAAGTTTAAGTCTCTCACCACGATGTGGACCACGTACCATATAGCCCTTCATGGTCCGTGGTAAGGTTTTATCCAGGTGCCCAAAGTCAGTTTTAAGTTGGGGTTATTTTGTTCATTCCCTATAATTCATTAATGGATGTAGATAGTTTTTGGAACATATTCTCACCTATTATCTACCCAAAATATCCTAACCTTCTCATTCTCTTATTAACTTCAAATCACACACAAAATCATCTTTTCTAAATTCCCTCTCAAGAATCTTCTTCTTCATCAAGTAATTTCTAAGGATTCCTTCAGGATCAAGCTCCAATTCTCTATCATCTAGGGCTTCTGAGGTCAAGGTATTGGGACTTTATTCATGGGTACCTTCCATCTATCAAATCCCAAGTTTTCTCTCTAATTTCTTTATTATTTCTTTAATCAAAAAGCCTTAATTTCTTGGGTTGCATTAGGCCTTCTGAATTATAATATATTCTAATTCCATTAGCCTACTTATGCACAATTCACATTATGTTGCGTGATTTTAAGAAGAATTTCAATAATTCATGATATCTGCTAGTTTTTAAATTATGATTTATGAGTTATGATCATGACTTTCAAGTTATAAGCTTTATTGAATGATCTTCAAGGTTTATGAATGATTTATGAAAGGTTTTGAATGATGTTTTAAGCAAGTTAATGATAGGGTAATCTAAGAACCTAAAGATGTTTTATCTACAAGGATTAGTAATGATGGAAGGTCTACACTCATATTACATGAATCACATGATAGATAAGTTATTCTTATGATTTTATTATGATCATGATAGATGAGCTACTCTTATGTTATCTTTATAAATATGGATTGATATCTATTATTATCTTTCCTAATGATGTTAAAGACTATGTTTTCATGAAAGTTCTGTTGGGATAATGACTAAGCACCGAGAGGAATTTAAGGTGGGGTTTGGTTTGGTATGCTATCTAGCTACCCAACAGAATCCTATTAGCAACTTTTAGTCTCAAACTATGTTGCCGCGTAGGTTCAAAGATGCCAATATGGCGAAGCTAGTGAATCCACCTAGCAAAGTTAAAGAGTTACTTAATGGAGTATGCCTTGGAAAGGTAGCCTCCCTCATCTCGATATGGAAGTCATCAGATTCCATGTATTAGCTCACATGGTCTTATATGTCGGTTAAAGGTCCTATCCCACACCAATTAAAGTAAAGTTATGAGTTCTTATATGATAAAGAGGTTTTGATGCATGGACTAATGAGATATGTTTTAATATTTTCATGACTTTATTCATGTTTTAAAGATATTGTTCTTGCATCCTATGATTCATATTGATTATACTCTATGTTTATTATTCATGTATTTTCTCACATACTTACTGCATTCCATGTACTAATACATACTTTTTCCCTACATTGTATCATAATGTAGGATCCTATGATCTCGTTCATCCTTTTCCCGCTCGTGGCTACTGCTTGCTATTATATTACTGTTGATGAGTCCTCATGTTCCGAGGATGAGACATTTCACTTGCTTTCTAGTCTATGAATTTCTTTTATCTTCTGTATTGGGTGAGCTAGGAGATTATCTTATGCCTCATTTAGACTAGTAAAACCATGTTAAATATTCATGGAGTCTATGTTGTCTCTTGTTCCACATCTTGAGACTTGTGTTCTGCATTGAGATTTTGATTCCGTATCTTTGATCTTTACTTATTTACTTCATATACATTATGAATTATCATGAATGATATTCTAAGAGGCTTGGTTTGGGTTCCTCAGAATTCTAATCACCGTGTCATGGCTTGGCCCTATTTTAGGTCAAAAAGTGGCAAGTGATAATCCTAATTTCTTTTGAAATCTAGTACACACGCTCGTAACATATACTCGAGCATTTGGATCGTACATTCAACTTGTCCATCAGTTTGAGGGTGAAATAATGTATTGAGATTGACCTATATCCCCGGACCTTTCTAGAAAGATCTCCAAAAATATAATGTAAATTATGCCCCTCTGTCTGAAATGATTGATACAGGGACACCATGCAATTTAACAATCTCTCTAATATATAACCCAGTATAATCTTTGGCTGAAAATGCAGTCTTAACCAGTAAGAAATGGGTTGATTTCATCAGCCTATCGATAATCACCCAAATGAAATCAAACTTCTATCGAAAGCATGACAAACTTGTAACAAAGTCCATATTTATTGTCTCCTACTTCCACAAGGAAAAGGTATCTCCTGAGTCAGCCTACTGATTTTCTGGTGCTTGACCTTCACTTGCTTATAATTAGGATACTGTGCTACAAACTCGGCAATATCTTTCATCATCCCAGGCCACCAGTATATCTCTTTAATATCGTGATACATCTTTGTAGAACCAGGGTTTATATAATATCAAGAATAGTATGCTTCCCCCATAATTTGTTGTCAAAGACCTGTAACATCTGGAACACACAATCGAAGCTAGGATCCTTGTGTTTTTGTCCTTCATCTCTGTAACAAGAGATGATACTGTTGAGTCTCAAATTGTGACTCCATCATCAGAATTGAACAACCTAACCCTCAAGTTAGCTAGCTAATGAAGCTCTCAGACTATCTCCCATTTCTCCACTCCTAAATATGATAAGAAACCCATCGATCTATGACTTTGGGCATCCACTACTATATTTGCCTTCCTTGTATGGTATAAGATTTCTACGTCATAACCTTTCAGTAACTCTAGCCATCGACAGTATCGTTGATTCAACTCTTTTTGTCTGAAAATGTACTAAAGGCTTTTACAATCTGTGTAGACATCAACATGCATGCCATATAAGTAATTCCTTCAAATCTTCAAGGCATGAAAAATTGCATCCAACTATAAATCATGGTTTGGATAGTTTTTCTCATGCTTTTTTAGCTATCTAGAAGTATAAACAATTACCTTACCATATTGAATCAAAACACAACCCAACCTGAAGTATTATAGTACACTACATATCCCTCTTGACCCTCTGGCAAGGTCAAAATTGAGGCTGAAGTCAATCTGTCTTTCAGCTCTTAAAATCTCTATTCATAGTCTGTGGTCCTTTGAAACTTAGCCGCTTTTTAAATTAGCTTTTTCAAAGGTGTTGAAAGTGAAGAGAATTCCTCTATAAACCTCCTTTAATGCTTTGGTAAACCAAAAAAAAGAACTATGAACTTATGTCGAGGTTGTGCCTTTAGACCAAGTCTTCACAACGTCAATCTTTTGTAAGTCAATCCATATACAAGTAGTTGATACAACATGGCCCAAGAAGGCAACAGAATGCAATAAGAACTCATATTTTAAGGGCTTAGCATATAATTTCTGACTTCGAAGTACCTGAAGCACTACTTGGAGATGCTCATATGCTCTCACTCTGATAATGAATATACAATAATATCATCAATAAACATAATCACAAACAAGTCTAACAATGGCCTAAGTATATTGTTCATCAAGTCCATAATGTCAATCTAAAAGATATCACAAAAAAAACTCAAAATGACCATATCTGATCCTGAAGGATATCTTTAGAATATCACTCTCCTAAATCCATACTTGATGGAATCCTAAACATAAATCAATCTTTGAGAAATATTGGGAACCTTGTAGCTGGTCAAACTAGTCATCAATCTTTGACAACGAGTATTTGTTCTATATAGTCACCTTATTTAACTATTGGTACTTTATACACATGCGCAATAAACCATCTTTCTTCCATACAAAAATTACTGGTACACCACACTATGACACACTTGATCTAATGAAGCCCTTATCTAATAAGTCTCTTACTTGCTCCTTCGATTCTTTCGATTTTATCAGTGTTATTTTATTTAGAGGAATTGATATAGGTTGTACATATGGTAATGTACTGATAGCAGAACTGATCTCACATTCTTCGAGAATAGCAGGGAGCTCATCTAGAAAGATATCTAGAAATTCATTAACCACCAGAATAAACTATAAGGTCTATAGTTGAAGGTCAACATCGTGAACCTTGACAATATGATAGATGCAGCCTTTAGTAATCATTTCCTCACCTAAATATATGAAATAAATATACCCTTCGATATCATTGTACTATATTTTTAATCTCGAACTATCTATCATAGAAAGTGGAATCTAATAATCTTTGCTTGACAATCAACTTAACATAACAAGATGCGAGCCAATCCATACCCATAATTATGTTGAAGTCCAGCATCTCTAGCTCTATCAGGTCTACAGAGGTCTAACGACTAATAGTCTCTATTGTACAACCTCAATAAGCACTTTTTGTAATAAGAGAGTCGCCCATTGGGGTAGACAAAGCAAAAAGGTCATCACAATTACTCTGGTACAATTGAAAACTTTCACAACATCTGGGGAAGACTTTGAGTTCTATTGGCTCGTCAATGCATAAGTATAATTCTAGAAACCATTAGCACTATATTACCCTCTTTGTCCTTATCCTTTACTTGATGAAAATTATGGCCCCCTCTTTGTATGGTGTACTGAAGAAGATGACCCTAAAAATCTGGCATAGCTAGTCAATAAAGTGTTGAAGGTCCTCTCCGCGGTCTATCCTTGTATAATAGATGGAATCTATACAAGGAACTTTTGAACCCTTGAGCTTCTAGGCCCTTTAAGAAGACTGAATGTATTTTATGCCACTACTAGAGCAGAGTGATTATTAACCGATCCAACACATACACAAAACTCCTGAATTCTTGATTTATAGGAATCAAAGAAACTAAAGGTGCTGCCGAAATTCATGTAGATCCCGGGGCCTCCTAATGTGAAGGTGGTGCTGGAGAATGTAAAGATTTCTCCCCTACTTCTTCTGGATGAACTTCCCTAGCAGGTTGTACCTTGTTGGTACCCTCACATGTGGGTGCATCTTACTTTTGGCCAGCTACTCTCTGACATGTCACTAGCACCTCTTCCTTTGTATAAGGACATTAGCAATCATAAGTCAAAGAACTAAACCCTTATGACCCAGGTCTATACCACGATTTGAGCAGAAGAAAGGTAACATTCCTAAATAATGTCAGTAGCTTCTTGCTTATAGAATGTGGTGCACAATATATTTTTAAACAAGACTCTACCAGAAACGACTTGCAGACTCCCTAGGATACAATATTGTTCTGATATACCAAGTTTTTCATGCCCCAAACTAAAGGGCGCAACCGGCATCAAGTGCCAAAACTTAGGCTAAAGCTGACCCTATTGAACCACTTGCTAATAGTGCATGGCATCTACACATAGTCAAGGAAACAAATAAGTATATCTCGACTTATAAATAATCCCTCGGCCGGCAAGGACTTTATCAACAGCTCTAGAAAGAAAACAACTACTCCCAATAGTTCATATAAAGCAATAAGCAAGTAGCACATAAGTCCGGTTGGGCCGTCGAGGCTGCTATGATATCTAGAAAAGCATAAATACTATATGGGATATCAATTACAACCATGATCTCTATACATAAATTGAAAACATGTATATATAATGTAAACTAGGCTAGTGAGTCGTTAAACTACCAACAAAACAACAACAAGGCTTAATTGGCTAACAAGCTACACCCAACAAACATACAAGGCCAAAATGGCCACCATCAAAGTTATGCAACCCACCGGACTAGTATGCAAGCCTCTATGAACACAATACTTAGTGGGATAAAGCCCAAATCTACCTAAAAATTATAACTAGTAAAAAGGCAAACCTCTGAGACTCTAGCGACCCTTGAAACAAAATGATGAACCCTCTCAAGTTTAATGGATCCAAGGTTGATGAGGAACCCCAAGACATTATTGATGAGTTGTACAAGATTATTGATATCATGGAAGTTTCTTCGAATGAGAAGGCAAAATTAGTGGCTATAAACTCAAGGGTTTCGCTCAAGTATGGTTTAATAAATAGAAATCCAAATGGGTTGAAGAGGGTCCTATAGGTTGGAAATATTTAAAAGGTACATTTCTTGACCAATTCATTTCACTTGAGTTAAGGGAGGCAAAGGTCTTATATTTTATAAACCTCTAGCAAGGAAATATGAGTGTTAGGGAATATGTCCTCAAGTTCATAATGTTGTCCAAGTATACTCCTTCTTTGGTAACCGGCCCTTATGTCTGAATGAGTAAGTTTATTGCGGATGTGTCAGACTTGGTGATGAAAGAGTGTCGAACCAAGATGCTCATCAAGAAGATGGATATTTCTATACTCATGACTTATGCCGAGCAAATTGAAGGGGAAAATCTTAAGGAAAGGAATGTAAAGGAGTCCAAGAGGGCTCAGTATGAAAGTGGGTTTTCTCAATCCAAATCTAGTGGTGGTAATGGACATTTTCAACAAGACCAAGGTTTTTCAAAAGCTCCGGGTCAATGGTTTGACAAAGATAGGGCCTCCAACCCTATGGCCCAAGGTGGTATTGCTAGTAGATCTACTTTTCCCAAGTGTATCAAGTGTGGGAGAAATCATGGAGGAAAATATTTGATTGGAACGGGTGCATATTTTAGATGAGGTAAGATGGGGCACAAGATCTCCAAATGCCCTAGCAAGGGAAGAGAAGGGCATTCTCAAGGTCAAACTACTCAAGGTGGGGAAGCTCCACAAGGTGGCAGCCCACACCAAAATAGGTTCTATGCCCTTCAAACTAAGCAAGAGGCTAAGGAGTCTCCTAATGTGGTCAAGGAAATGTTAAAAGTCTTTGACTTTGATGTTTATGCATTGTTAGATCTGGGTGATACTCTGTCATTTGTTACTCTTTATCTTGCTATGAATTCATTGTTAGTCCTTAGATCTTGCTAGAGCCTTTTTCAGTCTATACTCTTATTAGTGATTAAATTGTGGCTAAAAGAGTCTATAAAAATTGCCCAGTTTCAATTTTTCATAAAATCACCTCAGTTGATCTTGTAGAGCTTGATATAACCAATTTTGGTATTATTCTTGGTATGGATTAGCTTCATACATTTTATGCTTCCATATGTTATAGGACCCGTGTGGTCAAATATTAGTTTTCAAATGAGGCAACTCTAGAATGAAAAGGTAGCAATTTTGTGTTTAAGGCTCAATTCATCTCATACCTTAAAGCTTGAAAAATTATTTCCAAGGGTTGCATTTATCATTTAGTCTGGGTTAGAGATACTAATTATTAAACTCCTACTCTTGAGTTAGTTTCAGTCGTTAATGAATTTCCAAAAGTTTTCTCTATGATCTCCCAGGCATTCCTCCTAAAAGGGAAATAGACTTTGGTATCAATCCCATCCCTGATACTCAACATATCTCTATTCTTCCTTATCAAATGGCTCCAGCAGAAAGAGTTGAAGGATCAGTTGAAGGATTTGTTGGATAAGGGTTTCATCATACTGAGTATCTCTCTATGCCAGTTTTCTTTGTTAGAAAGAACGATGGTTCTCTCCGAATGTGTATTGATTATCAGCAACAAGGTCATAATTAAGAAAAAGTATCCCATTCCAAGGATTGATGAATTGTTCAATCAACTTCAAGGAGCGAGCCACTTTTCAAAGATTGATCTTATATCGGGTTATCATCAAATCTGAGTAACGAAATATGACATTCTAAAGACGGCTTTTAAAACTCGGTATGGTCACTTTGAATTCTTGGTTATGTACTTTGGACAATAAATGCACCTACAGCTTGTATGTACTTGATGAATAGGGTGTTCATTGATGATATTTTGATTTATTCTGAAAGTGAGGAAGTGCATGCCGATCATTTGAAGATTGTGTTGCAAATTCTCAAGAACCGTCAATTATATACAAAATTTAGTAAATGCAAATTTCGGTTAAGGTCAGTTTCCTTCCTTGGTCACACTGTCACCGAGGAAGGAATTATGGTTGATCTAAAAAAGACCGAGGCGGTTAAAAATTAGCCTAAACCATTGTCTCCTTCCAATATTCTGAGTTTCTTGGGCTTAGCAGTTATTATAGATGTTTTGTAAGAGATTTCTCTTCCATTGCATCACCCTTCACTATTTTGATTCAAAAGAAGGTGAAATTCTAATGGTCTAAGTCATGTGAGAAAAGGTTTTAAGAGTTGAAGGACAGGATTACCTCCGCTCCAGTGTTGACTTTACCGAAAGGTTCCAATGGGTTTGTTGTATATTGTGATGGTTCAAGAGTTGGTCTTGGTTGTGTTCTAATGCTAAAGTGATAGATTATGCTTCTAGGCAACTCAAGGTGCATGAAAAAAATTACCAAACCCATGACATGAAATTAACGGCGGTAGTATTTGCTTTAAAGTAGTAGAGACATTACTTGTATGGTGTCCTTATGGATATTTTTACCGATCACAAGAGTTTTCAATATGTGTTTGCTCAAAAAGACATCAACCTTCGATAAAGGAGATGAGTTGAGTTATTGAAGGATTATTGATATGAGTGTTCTATACTATCCAAGAAAGGCAAATGTGTCTGCCGACACTCATAGTAGATTGTCCATGAATAGTGTTTGTCATATTAAGGATGAAAAAAAAGAGCAAGTTCGAGATGTGCATAGACTAGCTCGTTTGGGTGTTCTATTGGTTGATTATGAGGATGGAGGTATTATTGAGCAAAATGGTTCTGAATTATCTCTTGTCGTAGATGTTAAGGCAAAAAAGAAAGTGATCCTACTTTGGTTAGATTGAAGAAAGCTTTTGCCGAAAAAACCATTTAGGTTTTCTCCTAAGGGGGAGATGGCATTTTAAGATATCAAGGCGAATTATGTGTTCCCAACATTGATGGCTTGAGAGATTTGATATTGTTGTTCACAATATTCTATTCATCCAAGTTACATAAAGATGTATAGAGATTTGAGGAAAGTATATTGGTGGAATAGCAAGAAGAGGGATATTGCAGAGTTTGTAGTTAAGTGTCCACATTGTCAACAAGTGAAAGTAGAGCATCAAAAACTAGGAGGTTTGGCTCAAGACATTGATATTCCCACTTAGAAATGGTATGCCCTAAACATGGACTTCATTATTGGTTTGTCTCGTACTAGTAGGCAACATAATTCTATTTGGGTGATTGTTGACCAAATGACTAAGTCATCTCATTTTCTTCCTGTTAAGACTTATACATCCAAGGATTATGCTAGATTGTATATCCGAGAGTTAGTTAACCTTCATGGTGTCCCATTATCAATTATTTTATATCGAGGTACTCAGTTCACATCACAGTCTTGGAGATTATTTCAAAAAGGCCTTGGTACCCGAGTGAAGCTTAGTACTACTTTTCACCCACATATGGATGGAAAGGGTGAGCATACCATTCAGACTCTAGAGGAAATGTTGAGAGCCTATGTTATTGATTTTAAAGGAAATTGGGAGGATCATTTGTCATTGATAGAGTTTGCCTATAATAAAAGTTATCATTTTAGCATTGAGATGGCTCCATTTAAGGCTTTTTATGGTAGGAGGTATATATCTCCTCTCGATTGGTTTAAGGCAGGTGAAGTTTCTTTGATAGGACTCGAGTTGGTATTTGAGGCTATGAAGAAGATTTGACTCATTGGAGAAAGATTAAAAACAACCCAAAGCCAACAAAAGTCCTATTCAGATGTGAAAAGAAAAGAACTTGAATTTGAGTTTAATGATTGGGTTTACTTGAAAATTTCACCCATGAAGGGTGTGTTGCATTTTGATAAGAAAGGGAAGCTCAGTCCCCGCTATGTTGGCCTCTATCATATTTTGAGGCAGATTGGTAAGGTGGCTTATGAGTTGGATTTGCCTTCTGATTTGGCATCAGTACATACGGTGTTTCATATGTCCTTTTTGAGGAAGTTTTTTGGTGATATTAACTCTATTATACCATTGGAAAACATTGATGTGAGGGAGAGTCTTTCTTATGAAAAGGTCCCGGATAAGATATTAGACCGTCAACTAAGGAAGTTGAGAAATAAGGAAATAGTTTTACTTAATGTGTTATGGAGGAACCAAGAGGTTGAGGGTGCTACATGGGAAGCCAAAGTCGATATGATGTCCCGATATCCTCATCTCTTTCCTTCCGTACCTAGTTGAAGTACATAGTTCCTTAATGATCCAATCAGCTCAAATCATGTGTTTCTGTTATTCTCATGGTTCCATGTGCATTCATGTCCATGAAATGAGTTTTAAAGTCATGTTTTGGCTTGAGATTCAAGATTTTATATTTTATACATTTTCAAAATGTTTTTGTCACGACCCAACCTAGGGCCTAGTCATAACACGGCGATCAAAACCCCTAAGGGCTCCAATCAAGCCTCTTGACATATCATAAAGCATAATAAGGTAAAGTAAGTACGGAAAATAACATGAGAAGGAGTCTAAATCATGAATCATAAAGAGTGTAAGAATTTGACAACATAGACTCTAGACATATGTCCAACAAATGCCTCTACTACATGAAATTGGTGGGGGCTAAGAAATATCCCTAGCTCACCCTCAACATGGAAGAAATAAACATTTTTAAAAGAAGAAATAAGCAACTCATAACTAGTCCTCGATAGAAGAGGACTCACCAAACACTTCATCGATAAGAAACTCTACTAGCCACGTGTGATAGGAGTGTAATCCTCAAACCTTACATCATGAAATAATATAGGCATCAATATGCGTTATTAAGTTTGAATGTACTAAGTATGAGAGCATGGCATACAAATAAATCATAAGATGCAATGATCAATCTTTGAACTATGATAAACAGAATAAGTAAAGTCATAAGAAAACCATAATGATCAAAGCATAAAAAGGACTTATTTGAAATCATAATTGAGCATAAGAGAACATATATATATGGGATAGAACCATAACCGACAATAACACCATGCGAGCTATAACATAAAATCTCGATGTCTCCCCATAGAATGGAAGAAAGGGGAATCTACTTGCCAAGGTAGACTCTACCCCACTAGGCGGATCATGTACATACACTATATGTGGATCCACTAGCTAATACATGAAGGAAACCTAGGATGGCACATAGTTTAAGAGACTTGAGGCTGCTACTAAGGCTTTTGGTATGGCCCCCACCTTAAGTCTACTCGGTGCTAAGTCAAAATCCACAGATTACATAACATAGTAGACATACTTAGCATATATCATAAATTGTTCATAAACTTCATAATTCATAGAATAGCTCATTTCATAACATAAATTCAATGTGAGTATTCGCCTTTCATCATTACAAATAATACTTGCATAATTCATGTCATTAGGTCCTAGACATAGAGTCCTAAGTTACCTTTCTTCATAACTTGCATGAAATTCATATCTTGAACATACTTATAATTCATGATCATAACTCATACTTGAATTTAGAGCAAAACTCATATACATAGTCAATTTGGATAAAAATCATGATAATACTTGAGATCATTGACTTCATAATATCATCATTGAAAATAGATTTATGCATAGAAAAACATAATTCAACTTAAAATTATGTAATTCATGTAGAAACATACTTATAATGATCATCTATAATGATTAAAAATGTAATCAAAATAGCCCATGGGTGATAGGTACCCATTGATCAATCCCTACATACCTTGATTGAATTGGACTCTGGAATTAAAAAAGGAGATTTGTTCTTGAAAAAACCCTAGCCAAACTTGATGAAGAAGATGAACCCTTGAATGATCCTTGAGAGAGAAGCCTTAAAGTTGATTGGGAATTCATGAAGGAAAAGAATAGGTTTAAGAGTATTTAGGACAATTTCATAATAAATCTAGTCCCCAGAACATCCATAAACATTAATGAAAGAATAGAGAAATGACTAAAATACCCTTTATTTAACTGGAGCTGGAACTCACTATGGAGGATCCATCATGGTACGTGATGCTCATCAAGACCCGTAGTGGTGTTCGTGATGTTGGACTTGGCCTAAAATTTCTAAGTTGCAGGGGAAGGGTTTTAGAACCTCTTTCACAGAACCCTTTTAAGGTCTATGAAGGGCATCACAGCCCGTGAAGAAGGGTCATGGTGTAGGGCCTGTAAAAGTGACCACCACGGAACTCACCATGGTCAGTGAAAAGCTCCATGGCCAATGCTATTCTATCATGGTCCTTTCCTTGGGATCATTATCTGAGGTCTTAGGGAAAGGGGTCATCATGGAGGGTATCACGACCCGTGGTGCTCACCACGGACCGTGGTCTCTTTCAATAGGTTTGAACTTCTGAAGCACCACCACGGTGGCTCACCACAAGGCATGGTATGTACCACAGCCCATGGTGGCCTTCTGTGGTCATCACCTGGTGCTAAAATTGTAGGTTTCAGAATTTTCATATTTTGATCCTCATTTTCCAACTTTCTAAATTTCAAGGTCTTAAAGTTTTGCATTCATGTTTAGCTGTTATTTTCCCTTCGTATTCCATTCATGCTAGCTTGAGTCTTATTTGAGGATGAATGTTCCCAAGGGGGAGATATTGTAAGACCCTAGAAGTTGGAAAGTCGTAAATAAGGTTCAAACGGAGAATTCCTAGAAAACTCAGCTTTTTGGAACCAGGTAGTCTTCACGTGGACCTTAACGGGACATAAATAGGAGTGTGAGCCATGAAGGGCCACCGTGTCCATGCCCTACCTATTGGGTTTTAAAGGTGATGTTTATAAAGGGACACCACGAGCCATGGTGTGGTCCACAAACAGTTATGGCTTTTATGGTGACACCACCTACAGGCCTCTAACAGACCCTGCACCATGCCCTATGTTCAAGGACTGTGTTGCCCTCCACAGACCATAAAATTCTCCATGGAGGATGTCCTGAACCTTGCCTTTTCCCCCAATTTTCCTAAGTTTAAGTCCAACACCACAAATGACCACCACATCCCATGGTGCCTTTAACGGATGTGGTGCATCTCATGGTGGGCACCCCCTTTAAGACCCTTTTACAGAAATTTTAAGTCCCTCACCATGATGCGAACAACGAACCATATTTCCCTTCATGGTCCATGGTGAGATTCCATCCAGGTGCCCAAAGTCAGTTTTAAGTTGGGTTATTTTGGTCATTCTCTATAATTCATTAATGGATATGGACGGTTTTTGGGATATATTCTCACTTATTATCTATCCAAAATCCCCTAACCTTTTCATTCTCTCATTAACTCCCAAATCACAAAAGTCATCTCTCCTAAATTCCCTCTCAAGAGTTTTCTTCTTCATCAAGCAATTTATAAGGATTCTTCATGATCAATCTCTAAATCTCTATCATCTAGGGTTTTTAAGGTCAAGGAATGTGGGACTTCATTCATGGGTACCTTCCACCCATGAAATCCCAAGTTTTCACTCTAATTTCTTTATGATTTGTTCAATCAAAAAGCCATAATTTCATGAGTTTTATTGAGACTTATTAATTATAATATATTCCAATGCCATTAGCCTACTTATTCACAATTTACATCACATTGCATAATTTTAAGATGAATTTCAATGATTCATGATATATGCTAGTTTTAAATTATGATTTATGAGTTATGATCATGATTTTCAAATTATATTTAAGGAAAGCTTTATTGAATGATCTTCAAGGTTTATGAATGATTTATGAAAGATTTTGAATGATAATTATATGATGTGTAAAGCAAGTTAATAATAGGGTGACCTAAGACCCTAAAGATGTCTTATGAACAAGGACTCATAATGATGGAAGGCCTACACCAACATTACATGAATCACATGACAATGAGTTATTCATATGTACATGTTATGAGCTATGATTATGAAAAGCTTATGATATGATATGTATTCCGTGGGATGTTGACTTAGCACCGAGAGGACTTTGAGGCGGGGGCACAACCTAAGCCCTAGTAGCAACTCCTAATTCCTTAAACTACGTTACCACTATAAGATTATTTTCCAATATAGCCTAGTTAGTGGATCCACATAGCATGAAGACTCATTTAACGGGGTAGAGTCTACCTTGACAAGTAGATTTCCCTTTTTCCATTATATGGGGAGACATCGGGATTCCATGTAATAGCTTGCATGGTCTTATATATCAGTTGAAGGTCCTATCACACTTATGTATGGTTCTTATGAGGATAATAATATTTTGATGCATTGACCAATGAGTTTAATGTTCTAATGTTTTCATTACTTTATTCATGTTTCAAAAATATTGGTTTTGCATCTCATGATTCATATTAATTATGCCCTATGTTTATTGTTCATGCATCTTCTCACATAATTAGTGCATTCTATGTACAAATGTATACTTTTGCCTACATTATATCAATAATGTAGGGTCCAATGATCACGTTCATCCTCCTCCTACTCGTGACTAGTGCTTGTTATTGTATTATTATTGGTGAGTCCTCATGTTCCGAGGATGAGATATTTTACTTGCTTTCGATTCTATGACTTTCTTTTATCTTTTATATTGGATAAGCTAGGAGACTGTCTTACGCCCCCATCTAGGCTAGTAGAAGTATGTTAGATGTTCAAGGAGTCGATGTTGTCTCTTTTTCCGCATTTTGAGACTTATGTTTTATATTGATATTTTTGATTTCGTATCTTTGATCCTTACTTATTTACTTCATTTACCTTATGAATCTCTTCAATGATATAATAAGAGGTTTGGTTGGGGTCTCTGGGGATTCTAATCGTCGTGTCATGAATAAGCCTTAGTTCGGGTTGTGACAAATGGTTTCCTTAACTCTGGATGTAAAACCCTACATTCATGTTCATCATGTCCTTTTAGTTTGCATTCTTTATAGTATTTTGGTAACATGTCATATTGAATCTTCACCTTCTCAATCCTGGAGGTCTGTGATCTTTAATTAACTACTTCTAAATCCACAAACTTTGAAAAATTAGATAACAAGTCCACTTGAACTTTAACCCTAGCACAACTATGTCTAGTTTTGTTAATAGTAGCGAAGTCTAGATGAAGGGGCTTCCCTACTGCAGCTGCCAGAAAAAAAATGGATTCCTTAACAAAGTAAGTTCCAGAAAGGAAATCCAAGCCATAGCCTGAGAGGTTTCTACTTCAACTTTGAACTTAGCATCATAGATAGAAGGCCTCATCATATATGAATAACCATCCTTAGCCAAAATATAGTAATTAGATTTGGATATCATATTAATGAAATATTTTTCACAAGTGAATCTCATTAATATTTGTTTGTTTCGCAATAATCTAATTTTACAATCCCCTCTGATGTTGCATTGCTTAGGAATCTAAATTCGAAGCTCCTTTAATTCAGGCCATCCATAAAAAAAATTCCAAAAACAACATATTGGATATTCTCTATGGTATTCATTTGTTCTACTTCTTCTTCAGTCCATATCACTCTAGGAACACCATTGTTGTAACATAATTTCTTTACTAGAATAGGCACAACATCGGGCTTCATTGAAATAGGAGTGGCATCTCCCTTGAGAAAATTCACATATTTATGTACAGAAGGAGAAGTATCCCTCTCCAACTTATCATTAGACAATTGTGTAGGCGCGGTAGAAAAACTAAGGTTTCATTTAATCTCAAGGTGTCGCAAAGGCAAAAATTCAGAAAGATTAGACTCGTCAGTCGATGAAGAGGATTGACTAGTGGACTGAGTGACCATCACTGACGTCATTAAGCCAATGTGGTAGGTGACCATTTCTCTGGTTAAAAATTCTCGTGCGTTAATATTTGCTCGAGTACCTAGCTTGGGGTCTTCAAGATGAAGTTTAACTATGAATTTTATGCAAATCTTATCATGATCTTGATGCTTTAGATAAGTATCTTTATGAATATTTTATGATGTCATGCTATGTCAAATGAACTATTCTTATGATTTTAGAGTATTTATGATGAACTTGATATTACTAGATTCTTACCATCTTCCATTGAGAGTTGACCTAGCAGCGAGTGGACCTTGAGATAAAGGATCACCAGTTAGTAGAGGCAGAGTTCTTTAGAAGCAATACCATTATCTCATAACTACGTGCCATTGTAGTAAAAAGGATCACCCATTAGTAGCGGCTTGATTACTTAAAAAGGATCACCCGTTAGTTGAGGCTTAAATCCTTAGTAGCTTAGTGGATCCACTTAGGAAATATTATGGTTTTTTCCTTGGCAAGTATGAATCCTTTATTTTGGGTGTGCGAGAAAAACACCAGACTCCATATTATAGCTCACAAGGTTTATGTCGGTTAATGGTATCACTCACTATGACTAACGATTCTCTCATTATGTTACATTTTGGCTATGATTTTTTTATGTATTATGTTTCTCATGATGTTTTAAAGGTTTTTAACTATGTTTAGTTTGGTCATTTCATTATCATGATTTACGATATGCATTGCATGTTCTCCATACTTTTTTAACTATGTTTAGTTTGGTCATTGCATTAGCATGATTTACACATGCATTGCATATTCTCAATACTTATTACATTCCATGTACTAGCGCATACTTTTGTTTAAATTGTCTTATAATATAGGATTCAACTCTCATCCTCCTATACATGGCTAGTTTGTGATCTACTCAGAGTTAGCCTTTGATGAGTCCTCATTATTCAAGGGCAAACTCATCATGTTATTTCCTTATTTTTATAATTATGTTCTTTCATTATGTTGGAGAGCTAGGAGCTTATCTTATGCCCCATCTAAAGTTAGTAGAGGCATGTCTAGACTATATGAGTATGTTTAAGTCATTTGGAATTTATATTTAATTTCTCATATTTTTGATATTCATTATATAGAGACTTTTCCGCACTTTAAGTTATCTTTTATTTCATGCTTGAAATTATCATTCTATGTATGCTAAGAGACTTGGTTAGAGTCCTTCAGGATTATAATCATCCTATCACATCTAGGGCCTAGCTTGGGTTGTAATAAACTTATAATCAGAGCATAGAGTTCAAGTGTAGTAGGGTCCTGATATACCGCATTGAGGAGAGTCTTGTTCATGGGTGTGGAGTGTGCCACATTTATGAATGAGATGCTATGAGTCATTTAGAAAACTTCACTTCTTTCATCACACCTAGGGCCTAGCTTGGGTCATGACAAACTTGTAATCAGAGCATAGAGTTCAAGTGTCGTAGGGTGTCTGATATACTGCATTGAGGAGAGTCTTGTTCATGGTTGTGGAGTGCACCATATTTATGAATGAGACACTATGAGTCATGTAGAAAACTTCACTTCTTTCATCACTCTTAAGTCATGCAATATAGTTGGGTTCCATAAGGTTTTCCTTCGAACTCTTGTTCTTTGCGATTACAGAATCACACATTTATGAAGAGTTTATGTTCGAAGGAATTTCAATGCTACAAGCTCCTAATGGTCATTTAGCCGAGCAAGTCTACCCTTCTGATTTATGATTTTAGATATTCTCATATTTTCATATGCATGTATGTTTATAAAATGAGTTTTAAAAGTTATGGTTTGGCTTGGGTTTGATTATTCCTTGGTTTATGCATTTTTATGTGTTTTTGCATTCATGTTGGGTTGTTAAATCTCATTCCCTACTCTATTCATGTTAGATTGAGTCTCATTCGAGGACGAATATTCTCAAGAAGGAGATATTATAATACCCAAAATTTCTAAGCTAAGACTCGAACTGACCATTTTATCCTTCTCTATAGTTATTCCGAGTCATGTCATGTTTGATTAGTTTTTAAAGTTGGTTTTGCTAAATTCTTTGGAAATTAGGGTTTTAGAAAGATTTGAGTTTTAAAAGCTTAAGTTGTCAAATAGTGGAATTCGGTGTCATTCGGAGTTTGGAGTCTCAGAATTGAATTATCTCGACTCTTCATCTTCAAAATGCAAAATTTGTCTAGGAGAATCGAAAGAATCAGAGTAATATCGAGGATTAGAAGTCCTAAGTTGGAAATATGTGAGTTGTTGAGTTTAGAGTTAACTTTGGTCAACATTTGGAGTTCAGATATTCAGAATGGGATTCCGATGATTTCGTTGAATTTGGGGGATGATTTTAAGCCTAGGAAGAGATCTTGTGTATTTTTCAAAAACTCTAAGGGTGTTTGGTCTTTTTGATCCTAAAGTTAGTTTTTTGGTAACTTATTGAATTTTGGGTCAAGAAGACTTTGAATTCAAATTTTGATGGTTCTATTGAGTTTGGAATGTCAAATTCAGTATGGTAGTATCTAAGGTTTGTGTGTACGAGATTTCGAGCGAATCTCGAGGGTCGATTCTGGAACTTTGTAAATTATGTGTATTTGTTGTCTTGCTAGTTGTGGTGCAGGACAAATTTCTCTTTGCGAATGCGAGCCATCCTCTCGTGATCGGGAGGTGGATTCCGCAATCGCAAAGGGTGGGACTTTTTTGTCCCAATCACATGGGTCCTGCCGCGATCGCGAGGGTCAATTTAATTAGTTGACTTGCTAATTCTTCGCGATTGTGAAGGGTGATTCTTGCCTGAACAGTGTTCTTCCCAAAGGCTGGGAATTAGCCCATTTTTCAACATTTTAGATTTTGGGAGCTCGGGGAAGGGCAATTTCAAAGGTTTTTTGCATGAAAACCTTTGGATAAGTTATTTTGAGCTAGAATCTTCATTTTCCAATGATTATATCTCGATTTTAACCTCAAATCAGTGTTTTACATTGAAGAAACTGATTGGGTTTTAATAAAATGGAGATTTTGGATTGGTTTGAATTTCTTTTTGAATTGGTTTTCATCAGTGGATTCTAAATGCTTTGAGGATCATTTTCATTCAAAAAATTTCAAACTTAAACTTCAGTTTTAGAATCGGATTTTTGAGTCATTTTGACACATTTTCCTGAATTTCATGTTTTTGGTATCGTTAGACTCTATTTTTTATTGTGAATCATTAGTTGATTAGATTGTGGTGAGTTGGAGGTTATGTACAAAATACTTGATTGATCGGTTATTGACTAAGGCAGTGAACTCTTAAAACCCCATAAATTGTGTAGATTACTTGAACTTGCTTTCGTATGTGTGCTGGAAGTAATGGGAACAAGTTTTGGGGTGATAATCATGTAAATTTTACTTAAAGAAAGATCAAGTTAATAAAAGACTAAGTATGCTATGATTGTGATCGAAAATGTGAACCTCTTGATTTGAACTTGACGTGAACTTGATGAAATATTATGCTAGCCTAAATGTGATTGTGAACTTGATGAAATTGTTATTTTCTCATTATTGATTATGTGAATTAACATGGAAATACCTTCTCACCAAATTGATTAATAATTATGATAAAAGGGTTAATAAAATGGAGACTTGATGACTTATAATGATATGAATGATGTAATTATTGATACTGATATATTATTGATAGTGCGACGTGAATTTCATTAATATGAATTGTATTGTGACTGTAGATACTATCATTCTCTCATTATTTGTGTAAACATGCTTATTTGCATTTGTTCTGAAACACAAGGATGAGACTCAATTGATGATTATGTCGATGGGAAATGGTTCCGATAATTAATACTTATGTCGATGGGAAATGGTTCTGGTAATGCCGAAGGAAAATAGTTTCGGCAATTGATGATGATGCCAATGGAAAATAGTTCCGACAATTGATGATGAAGCCTATGGGAAATGGTTCCAGTAGATACATGGTCCTTGAGCAGACCCCATGGGTTTCGATCTGTTATACAGCGAATGTGTATCATTAGAAAATACATGCATCACTTTATGTGAAATCACATTGCATAAAATTGCATCTTATTTGTCATCGTGAAGTTGTGTATATGCCTTATTTGTCCTTGTGATTGATATATTTGATACTAATGTGAGTTATTCAGTGAGATTTATGAGTTATTTTATTGATCAGTGTGCTATATGAATTGTACAGTATAGATTAGGCTGATTTATGTGCAGGTTGTAGTTTAGGAGATTCGGTTGGGTAAGACCCCAAAAGTTGGGAAGAAGAAAAATAAGGAAAAAAAGATGAATTTCCTGAAAATTTTAGGAAATGGCACAAGGTGATGACCATAGGGGCCATAAAGGACTGTACTTCTAACTATGGTTCATGGTGAGTCACTATGGTCAGGGTTATGAAACTCATACCTACAGGGAAGGGACCACAAGCCATGGTAAGCACCACTAGTTATGGTGCCCTCCGTGGTGACCCCTCCACTGAGACCCTTAGAATTATTTCCAAGAAAGGGACTATGCTTGACCACCACGGGCCATATTGACTTTCACGAACCATGGTGGTCACCCTTGCAGACCCTCCAGCTAAGATCCTTACCCCAACCCCCACGACAGGCCATGGTGACCTTCACGGACCATCATGGTCTCCGTGAAGGAGGTATGAAGCTTTCCCCTTTTCTCAAGGTCCAAGGCATTCACCACGGACACCACCACGGGCTATGGTGAAGTTCATGGATCGTGGTGGGTCCTCTATAAAGTCCTAGTTCTCAGTTTTAATGAGGGTTATTTTAGTCTTTTTCCTATATCTCATTAATGAATGTACATTGTTTTAAGGAATAAATTCCTACGTATCAACTGCCCTAAAGTCTTCTAACCCTCTCATTCTCTCCATAATTCCCAAATCATAAAACTTTCTCTCCCATATTTTCTCTCAAGGTCTTCTTCTTCCTCAAGCAATTCAAAAGGGTTCTTCCAGGACAAGCTTCCATTCTTTTCAATTCAGGGCTCACCAAGGTCAACGTATGTGGGACTTCATCCATGGGTTCCTTTCACCTATGGAATCCCAAATATTTACTCTCAATTCTCTTATGATTTCTTCAATTAAAAGCCCTAATTTCATGATTTGCATTGGGTCTTCTCAATTCCAATATCTTTCGATGTTATTGGCCTAATTATGCATAATTCACATCATATTGCATGATTTCAAGTTGAATTTCAATGACCCATGATGTATGCTAGTTTCATGTATGATTTATGGAATATGATCATGATTTTCAAGTTATATTCTATGAAAGCTTTATGCTATGAATTAAAGATGTTTTATGCAAAGAAGTTCATGAATGATGATTCTATGATGTTTCAAGAAAAGTTAAAGATAGGACAAGTTAAGTCCCTAAATATGTTTATGATCAAAGATATGTAATGATGGAAGGCTTACACCCACATTGTATTAGTTATATGATAGATAAGCTAATCTTATGATTTTCTATGATGATACTAGATGAGCTATTCTTATGATGTTTTATAAAGATGGATTGATATTAGTTATTATCTTTCCCTATGATGTTTATGATCATGCTTTATGAGTTCCGTTTGGATATTGATTAAGCATCGAGAGGACTTTTAGGTGTGGTTTGGTCCGGTAACGCAGTTAGTTACCTAAGAGAATCCTAGTAGCAACCTTTAGTCCCAAACTACGTTGCCCGCATAGGTTTTCATATGCCAATATGGCGAAGCTAGTGGATCCACATAGCATAGTTAAAAGAGTTGCTTAATAGAGTATGCCCTGGCAAGGTAGCTTCCCCTGTCTCAATGCAGGAGTCATCGAATTCCATGTATTAGCTCGCATGGTCTTATATGCAGGTTAAAGGTCCTATCCCACACAGTTTCAGTTGAGTTATGAGTTCTTATGCTGATTATGAGATTCTTTTGATGCATTGACCAATGAGATAAATGTTTTAATATTTTCATGACTTTTTTCATGTTTTAAAGATATTGATCTTGCATCCCATGATTCATATTGATTTTGTCCTACGCTTATTGTTCATGCATCTTCTATTAAGATTAGTCAATCTTTCAAAAGTTTGTTGAGATTTTGATTGTCTTTTTATTTTAGAAGAGTATTTTATTCATTTACTTCTTTGAGGCAAGCATCTGAGGTACTGATCTGATAGGAGCTAAATGCTCCTTATTTACTTCCCTCCTTTCTATTTGTTACTACATTTAAATTAGCTTGTTTTGGGAACAAGTCATCATTCTTTGCGACGTGATTAATATCATTTGATTAACATCTCTTTTGTAGTTTCAATACTTTGAAGTATCAATATAATGTTGAGTTGTGGAACATCAGTTACCCTAAGAGTGTTATTATCTTTTATTGCTTCACAAGTCACTATATTTTATTGGTCATTATTTTTCTGCTTCTTTCTTTATTAGTAGAGCCCTAATTATCCCTCCTTGTGTCCTTTTGCCGTTTGTTGGAATCTCTTCTGCATTCACCCGATATGTTTGCTGTTGAGTTGCTATTCTCCTTTGAAACAGTAAGTATTTTTTCTAGAGAAATTTGTTCCTCCTCATATGTGTGTTTGAGTGTTCCTTCCGATATTATACTATTTGTGTTCTGCTATAAAAAAAAAATACGAATTTCGTCTAACTCAGGTCATCCGTAAGAGAATTTTCTGATAACAACAAACTGCAGATTTTCTTGAGTAATCATATCATCCAATTCTTCTTCTTCTGTTGGTTCACTTTGCACATACGTAATAACTTTTATAGGTTAGTGATAAAAGTTTATGTCAAGATGTGTGTTATGCATTCATTGATCTTCATATAAATACCGAGTGCAATAAATTTTTATAATTAGTGATGCATCTTATTCTTATTTAGTACATTTACTTGAGAGAGTGATGCTTATCTGAACTACTTATGTTCATTAGAAATACAATATATTACTTTTTATGGTCACATAATTTATCTTGTATGTGTTTGAAATGGCCAAACCACTATATGTCAAAAACCATTGTATATAATCTAGACTTCTAAATGTTTAGTTTTTGCATAAAAAATCAGTGGTGCAGTCTGCGTAAGCTATACTCCCCCGAATCTCACTTAGTGGGATTTCAAAAATCATAATGTTTCATGAATTCTATTTGTAGTTTTTCTTAAACAAAAAAAACAAACTATTCCAGCAAGATGTTTTTCCTAGAAGCAAAAATTCTGAATTCCTAGAAGCAAAAATTCTGAATATTACCCCCATGGAATGTTAGCAAGAAGCTGTACAGGCAAATATGATACAAAATCTACATTCAGATTCACTTTTCAACTACGGAAATATTAGCTTGCTATTTGGAACTACAAGTGTAATAAGTTTGATATCAGATTCCAACCTAGCCATGTTTTTTTGTCAGAGGGGAAAACAAAATTGAGCTGAAACATCTCCTTTGAAACATGTTCTCCTGTTTCGCAAAATCCAACAAGCTTCGCGACTACTTCAGCACTTTCGCGTGCATTTTGCATGTTAAGAGGATCTGACCAGAGTTTATTCACAAGCTGTAGCCGTCTCCTCTGTTTTCCTTCTGGCGGAATGTCCCACTTCATGTAAAGCATTTCCCTTTCTTCTGCATTTAGCTTCGAGCTCACCCTTTTCGCTAGATATTCCCTCTCCTGCTTCAGTGCCTTAATACTGTTTATTCAAAAGCCAAGAGTTGGAAAATTTCAACAAAGGGCCTTTAAAAAGTTCAATACAATACATGGACGACGGGTGCTTCTGAAAGAATAAACTATACCTTGATGAGACATAGCCAGCAGGGTCATCACCCAAGAGTGCAGGGCTCGCGTTACCAAGCCCTGCTAAGTGTTGGTCTAACCATGTCAACCTCCTAAGCTCAACTTCCATGTATATCTGATCTGATGGATCCCCTTTAAATAACATGTAAAATTGAGTACGGTGCACTAAAGACACGTGACACAAATGCCACAACATTATAATTTGCTGCCTTTGGTCCTCAAACACCAAGTGCCATGACAATGGAGATTGATCGGTTATATCAGCTTCATCACTTGCAGCTTCATTTGCCTCCAACTCCAGCACCTGGTTTTACTCGTCGTACAATAATTAGACCAAATGATATATCTTGTCAAAAAGGCCACAAGGAGAGTGAAGATAAATCCTAACCTGGCAAACAAGCAGCTGCTTTTGGTACTGTAACTTAGCCACCCTTTCTTTCAGCTCAGTAACATAAGCTTTAATACTCCGGATGTTCTCTTCAGCGGCGTTTTTAAACATCTTTTGCATCTTCTTCATGTTAACAGAGTTTGACTGCCTTGATCCAGGAGTACCCTCCCTCGATGAGATACAGTTACTGTCCATTCTTCTAATTGGAGTGTTTTTTTGGCTACAGAATGAATCACCAGCAGATCCAACATTATTGTATTCTGGTGCTCTGTTCTCAATCTCACCCTCCACGATGTTGCAGGATGAAGGAGACATAGGAGAACATGGTGATCGAATTATATTTGGCATGTTACTGGTGTTACTCAAGTTAAAAGGAAGCACCTTTTTCTTTTTTGGAGTCCTCAAATCAGCAGATCCCTGACAACTTGGAAGATGCATGACTAATTCGTCTATTGATCGCTGAACATTTTCAAGCTTCTGTTCTAAAGATGAAATGTTGTTTTCCTGCGATCTCAGCCGTGCAATCTCTTCTTTCAAGCTGGCTTTATCTTTTATCTCAATTTGTTCAGGAACAGAACTTATTTTGTGCAGTTCTTTAATTTCTGCAAACAACTTTGCAATGGTGTCTGTAGCCCCTTGGCTGCCAATTCTGTGAGATGCAAACTCTTTGTGAAGCAACTGAAGTGCATGGTTTGCTTCATCACCAAGTTGCCTCTGTCTCATCTCAAGCTTTCGGATCTCGTGCACCAGCATAGATGGATTGGTTGAATTGGTAGACCTCCTAATTGCAGCCTGCCTGTCAAGTAACTTTTTTCTTCCCAGAGTTGTAGAAAGAGATCCAGAAACTATTTCATTATCAGTTGTAAATGAAAGACATTTGACTACTTGACGAGAAGGTCCATGGTAATCTGAAGCCTGAAATGAGCATATGCCAACAAGTTTTACTTTTCAAGACTCAAATCCACAAACAAAGATGGGAAAAGTTAGGTGTTCTGTCTAAATGCAACGAATTTTTGTACCTTGAGCTCTTTCTTTGATCTTCTTTCTAGTTCGAGCTGGGATTCTGCTAGGTCACGCTGACGTTTCAGCTCATTCATCTCCTCCTCCATCTATATTCTCATAAATTATATAGAATGATTCATAAGTAAAGATATTAGATTAAGTAAAAATATTAGTTTAACAGTGAACATGACAATTCCACCTTAATTGGCTATTGCTTTCTGTTTCTTGCACATACAAATATCTGAACTGCAGTACAATTAACAATTTACACTTAGAAAACATGTATTTTCATAAGTATCACAATTGTCCTATGCCATACAAGTTTAGATGTCATTGTTGGAAAGAGGTCTATCTGCATGTTTACATGCAAAATTAGCAGTTTTTTTTCTGTGTTTAAGGATCTGCAATAAGCATCTTATATTCCCATATTTCGCCATCTGCTCATGTGCATCTAGGAAAATGAAGTATTTGGGTGACATGGCTACTATTTTGTAAGTAGTGCAATGTGAAGCTTCTGTTAATCTAGACTTTTCAACTGGATTGTGCAGTGAAATGAGTAACTCTTCACACATGAAAATGAGAAACAGTCGAGCAGTACATTACTAATAGCTGCCAGAGATAATAACTTCAGAAAATGACAAAAAAGTTCATTTATTATGACAAAGTTATGATACTAGAAGGGCAGGAAGTCCAATACTACTGAAAAGCACTAGTTGTACCTGTTGGATTTTTCGCTCTTTCTCCATTAGTAGAGACCTGAAACAGGGGGAGGCAGAAGGGTCAGGGCTTCGGAGCTCTGCTTCAAGTCTGGAAACTTCCTTTTGTAAATGCTTCAGCAATTGCTTCTCGGCAACAACCTGGAAATTAAAGGAAAACAAGAAAGAAGAAGTCAAACAAGAAGGTCTGTGATTGTAGAAATACAAAAATGGTATGTACTGCATGATTTAATACAACATTTGGTTGGCCTTATTAAAGTTCGCATTTGCCAATATCCACACAAGTAATACAATAAATTTGTGTATGCATATTATTTTATGTCAGATAGAATATGGGATAAGAGCAGATGTAATTAGCAATAAAGTGACTAAACAAAACAATCAATGGTATGAACTATAGAAGTTATATAGATTTTACGGATTAATTCACTTTACAGGATAACTTGTAGAATAACTTAATCACTTAAGAATCTTATGGTTTAAGTTGTAGAGGAAAACAGAAAGCTATCTCTGAGAGGCATAGGTTGACTATAAACTTCATCTATCTCTGGACCTCATGGAGTTTTTCAGAACTGAATTGTGCCTCTAATCACCCTCAAGAACAACTGTCCAAGCTTGCAGAATTCTTGTTCAAAGGGATTGGCAACTGAAAATCCTGGTGCGACCAGTTCAAATCTGGTTTGGGAATAGTTGGGATAGCTCAGCTGGTAGAGCAGAGGGCTGAAAATCCTTGCGTCACCAGTTACCTATGTTGCTCGGACTCTTCCCTTTCAATGTCACACCCGCGTTGACACGACATGGCTGCGGGATCCGTAACCAATCTGGTGAATCAATTTTGGGTACTTTGACCAAAATTGACGGAGAAATGCCATACAAATTCAATGATTTTTGTAATCAAAACAAGAGTTCAGGTGAAATTGAAGAAAACTACTGAAATTTCTATGTCACTCCTTTTCCTTTTATCTTATTTCGGATTCTCCTCTTGATCTCATAATTTAGGTTTTATAACTCTATTTTTAGATATTTGAAATATTTTTATCCAAATCCCCACAATCCCCACACCCGTACTGGATCCGTATTCCCGAATTTTAAAATTTAGATCATGAAGGGATGACACCCGTATCGGACACCCACCCCCACCCCCGAATCCGAGCAACATAGTGGGTTACCAGTTCCAATCTGGATTGGGATTGGGATTGTTATAGGACTGGAACTTCTCGTTCCACTAGTTGGGATTGAATATCTGAATCAGTGGACAGTCAGTGTTAAATCTGACAAAACCAATAATAGTTGGAAAAAAAGGTAGAAAACCAATAGAGCGAATCCGGCAGAGAGTACTCCACCACGAGCACCATATAATTCAAAAGAAACATTTGGTTGGCAGCATTAAAATCCGCATTTGCTCATACCACATAAGTATGCGAGAATCTGCACATTATTTTATGCTTGATAGAATATGGATAAGAATACATATAATAGCACTACATGAATAAGATTAACTAGATAACAAAGTCATAAGGCAAGTAAAATTTGCATAACAAGATTATTGAGTATTAACAGTATAACAATCTCCATATTATTACTCACCTCATAAATAATCACTGCATAACTAGTACATGGCCAACAACCCCTTAGTTATTTATTGTAATCAATTGGTATATTTAATTTTACAACAACAACAACATACCCAGTGAAATCCCACAAGTGGGGTCTGGGGAGGGTAGGATGTACGCAGACCTTACCACTACCTCATGGAGATAGAGAGTTTGTTTCCGAAATTGGTATATTTAATTTTAAAGGGAAGAAAACAGAGAGAAATAGTAAAATGACACAGTTCCTTTAGAAGTCACTAGGAGCTTTCAAATTAACCACTAATCTCATACCATGTTTACTTGGGCAGTGGTTATGACTTCTTTGGCACTTGTTGCAAAGCACAGTGTGTTGCGTGATTGTTCCACATGACTTAAAGCAGGACTCATAGTGCAAACAATTGCTGTTCTTGAGTTTCCACCAAGTGAAGGCTGTAATATCCTCGTCAATTTTGAATCTCTGTAGGGAATATGACCACTCCTCTTTCCACCACTGCAAATGAAATTTCAACAAGTAATTCTCAAGGCTAGTAGCTGATTTATCATCAAATGGGTTGTTCTTACAAGTAACAAGAATTCTAGGCCATCTCACATTGTTCTTACAAGTAACAAGAATTCTAGGCCATCTCACAATCATGAAAGAGTTATCACCAACAGCAAGGGAAAGTAACTAAAACAGTGTCATTAATGCATATGGGAATTGTGCACAATAATAAGAACAAGAGATGTGGTTATATAAATTGTGTGAATGGAAAGCAATGTCGCTCACCTTCCTCCAAGTTGCAAAAACTTTCTTAAGTAACTGAATATCATGGCGTTCTCAATTACCTTAGTTTTCTGATCACAGTGGTTAGTGTCAGCAAGCTCCGGTTAATATGGCTTCCTTCCTTTAACCTTGTACCATCTGCACTTGTTTGCAAGGCACGCTCACTTCCAGCAAGATCCACAAGGTTCTACAGTATTAGGAGTATCATATATTGTCATTTCATGCACGACATTAGAAATATATAGTATCAGTTATGAGAGGTCCTTACCAGAGTTGCCATGAAGGATTTCACACGCCCTGAGTTTTCCCGGATGCTGCTCTCAATGGTCTGAACAGAAAGTCAATATGTCAGCTGTATGGACAGGGTGCTAATAACTCATGTAGAAACAATATGGATGGAAGGAGATAAGATACATAATACATCATAATAGTACAAACACAACATTGATTATTCGTACTATGAAGAATATTCCATATACACCAAAATAAGAACTGTTGTGATACCACCTTAAGATGTCAGCTGTATGGGTAGGGTGCTATAACTAATGTAGAAACAATATGGATGGAAGGAAATAAGATACATAGTACGTCAGAACATTGGTAACATGACATTTAGTATTACTATGAAGAATATTCCATACAAAATCACGAAAATAAGAACTGCTGCGATGCCACCTTAGAAGTATGTCCCATATCATAGAAAGAGGCAGCCACCACATACAACAATTACTTGGCATCCTGATTAATTGTTAAGGAGTAGTCTTCATAGTTAATGGGTAGTTAGATTTGCTCCCTTCAACTAGCATATAGTACATAGTTCAAGTGGGTCTAACTAAATAACAAGAATTTCAAAATGATGATTTAGTCCAACTATAATTTTCTGGCCTTACAAATCCTTGAATCCCTATCTTTTCCATGTGCGATATTTCATGTCAAATGTTCAGAAGAAAGTTCACAATGCCAAATACTTTTATAGTTTAGTAAAAAAGGGACCAGCATCTTTTACCAGCTTGATTATCTGATGAGATCTTGAGCTTTTATCATTTAGAGCAGTTTCACCCACTTGTCTCTGGGCTGCAACAAGTAACAAGTGTTGTAACCACAAGGTCAGAGAAAAATCCTGAACTTGAAAAATATAGATACTGAGGTTTCTAAGGAGACTGAGGTTTCTAAGGAGACAGTCATAGGATAATGCAATTATGTATCATTGAAGAATATTTTGTTGAACCAAAATTATGTATCTTACCTTCACAAGCACTAATTAAGGTCCTCAGATGTTGGCCATCCTTTACAATCTCTTCCACTAGTTTCTCTACAATAATACCTTTCTGCTTTCAGAGACAAACAATTCAGGAAAGATTTTATTTACAAGGAAATTTTAGTTAAGAAACTTGAACTCATTAACTAAGAGTGTTTACCTCTGGATCATCCAACAGGCGAAGTGAGCCAGACTCACGATTCAAGAGGTCTACTACTGTCTCATTATATATTTCTAAGGCAGAAAATTTCAGCACAAAGTCCCTCTCAGTAGTCTGTTATGCAGAAAAAAGAAAAAGCATCCAGATATGAACATCACAATTTCTCAATCACAGAACAACAAAAAATTCTCGAGAATGTATGATTTACAAATTTGATGTGCTCATAAATGTCGTTAACAGCACTTTCAGTTATTCCCCTCATTGTGAATGTCTTCCCACTACTTGTCTGTCCATATGCAAATATGGTTGCTGCAAAAGAAGTATGAGATTAATTGAATGGTCTCTGTGATGTGAGCTAAACTTTAGGACTATAATAAAATGTACTGTTGTTCTACCATTTATCCCATTTAGAGCAGAGAGAGCAACATCTCTAGCCCCTTGTTCATAAACCTTGGTAGTTGAGCACGTCGGGTCAAAGACATTATCTGGCACGGAAAAATCCATGTAAGCAGACAAAATTCTTAAATCACAACCTACAACAAGCAGCAATTCACATTTAATCAACCTACCAAAAGAATAAGGACCGGTGTGTCTTTCATGATTTAGGTTCTTGGAAACAATTGTTTGTTCATCAAGGAAATCCCAGGCTATGAGATCATAGGCTGCTTGTTCTTTCGGGCTAAGAGGCCTCACACGAATCGTTACAAGGATTTTCTCTTCGCGAAGCTTTGGACCTCCTGGAGTAGATGACGGAGTCGTCCTTCTACTGCCTGGAAAACGAGAAGGTGTCCTTCCAGTCTTCGATAATGGTGTTACTGGTATACCTATCACCATCTTTGTGAACTATATACCATCCTATTCAAAAATCATATACATCACTGAAATTATCAAATTAAGAACCCATTCTTAACACGAAATTATCAAACCATATACCAAAATCACCAACTAAAATTCAAGAAAAGTATGATTTACAGTAATCGAATGCCTACTTAAGCTCCTTAAACCACCAAAACAAAGCATTAAAAATCCCCCAAATACCCAACGATTTTAAACAAGAAAATGTTTTCCTTACACCCAAAATCTTGAGAGGGAAAAAAAGGGATCTTGTGAAAGTCAATTTTATCATCATCATATAATTTCAAGGAACCAATAGTAAACAAACGAATCCCAGATGAAGTAAATAGTTTCTTGAGATGATAAACACGAAATGGCAAGTAAACTGAAATCAAATATGGAAAGAAGACATTTTAATGTGATTGAAACACTAAGTTAAGCTCTGCATAAAGAAAACCAAAACCCAAAATTTGAAAGATAATTTTGTTACCATTTCAACGAAAACCCAGATAATAAAACAAGAAATGGAAATGGAAAGACTTACCCCAAGAACAATGCAAATCAAATATGGAAAGATTAAGATTTTTCACGGTTGGTGTTGTTGAGACTTGAGAGATTTTCGAGAGAGTAACGGCTACTTCAAATTAAAATTAAAACCAAAACCAAAATCTAATTAACAAAACAATATTCTATTCTTCCGTTTCCGTACACCTCGCGCACCTGAAAGCCGTTATTTTATATAATTATATCTGAGTTGGAGCCTCTTCGCTAATGTTTTTGAAATTATTACACTTTAGTACCTCAACTTTCTCTTCTCATCATATATAACACACATACTTTTACTTTTCAGGTAATAATTCCTTCACCAAGGAATATGGTTACTCCAATAGGATCCTTCATCTTTAATTCCAATGAGTTTCAAGTTGAAGTTAAGCTCTATCAAAGCCCTTCAAACACAATTGTTTGAATTTTACTTTTACAAACTTAAGAGAAGTAGAAAAGAGCATCAGGTTTAGTATGAAGTTTTTCAAAATTGTGGGTCTTGAGTTTTTTTTAATCAAAACCTAAGTTTGAAATTTGAGCGGAGTTCAAACATAAATTTCATATCTCAACTTAAACTTTGACGGAACTCTGAGGTTTGCAAAAATTGAATGAATCTTAGATTTTTTTTTTTAAAAAAATGAATATTTCTATTATATAAAAATGTGAAGATGAGAACGATTAAAATAGTTTTGATCTTTAATAAATTAAAAGAGATAAATAATAAAATTTAATAAATTCATTACATGCAGATATCATTTGAATACTTTAATTTGTATTTCTATTAACACTCTTTATTAATAAAATAAATACAAATTATTTTGTGAAAAAAAATAATTAGTTAAATCGATCTATTTAAACTAACTAATCCAAATTCACTAGCCCACTAGAGGTTGGTAATTGTATATCATTGCTAAAATAAATAGATTATATTGAAGCCTACATTACAAGCTTAGAAAAGTTTTTATGTAACCTCAACAGAGAGTTTTGAAGATAGTGACAATATTAAGGCAAATCTATGATATTTACATGTATAGCATATGAATTTGTTGCGAGTGTTGACTGTTTTTTCTCTCCTCTTTGCACTCTTTATTCCACTGATCATTGTATATATGTGTTGTTTTGGGATATTTCTTTGGTCTATTGTAAGTAAGAGTGGCAATTTCAGTCGTAAAATAAATTAATTTAGCTTACATTTATTTAAATGGATCACTCATATTTTTTAAATAGATAAATATGAATTGACTTATTTCAAAAGCTCATACAAATATGGACAAAGTGCGTAAAATATGGGTATCTATATAAACCCTTAAATCACCCAAAATTTTTAATTACACTAAAAATATTTTTTTATTTTTTTAAAAAGAAAATTGGGGTGGGTGAGGGAAAAATTTAATTTTTTTTAAAAGTTTAAATTTTTTTTAAAAATAAAATTGGGTGAAAATTATTTTTTCCCCCGAACTTTGGTTTAAAAATCAAACTCCCTCCCCAACTTTCTTTCAACAATAATCACTCCCCCACCCCCAACCCCTCTTATCCTAATTAATTTTTTAAAATGCCTATTTTACCCTTTGTATTATCAAACCTTTGTCTTTTTTTTTACTTATTTAAAATCATGAATTTTTATTTTTTATTCTAGGTAACAAATTTTCTATTAAAAAATAAAAATTATTTTTTTCTATTTGAAAAAATTAAAGTAAAACAATCCTAATTGAACATATAAATTATTGATGTTTTATAATGAAATAAATGAGTAGAGTAAAAGTGAATATTTTAATAATAATCAAAACTCTAATGTATACTATTTATCTTTCTTAATTTAAGTATTTATAGATTTTTATTTAAGCACATTAAAATCCCTACCCCCCACCCCGAATTTTGATTTAAAAATCAAAGTCCCCCCAACTTTCAATAATAATCATTTTTCCCCCCTTATCCCATGAAATGTCTATTTTGCCCTTGATTTTTTCATCTTTCATCACTTATTTATACAAATGAAAATAATAAGTAATATAATAGCTTTTAAATATATTTCAAAAATAATACAAGAATATTAATAAAAATAAAGGTATATCCTATAAAAAAAAATTAAACCAAAGTAGGGAGGTCCAGGTGAGGGTGGGTGGAAGGGGGCCAAAAAAAAATTGAAATATTTTGAATTTTTTTTTTAAAATTGGGGGTGGGGGATGGGAGTTGGGGTCCGGGTGCGTGGTTTGGGAGCAGGGTGATGGGCCCGGGGGACAAGAATTTAATTTTTTTATGTTTTTTCAAATTTTTTAAAATTTTTGTGATGGGGTAGGGGTAGGATGGAGAGAGGGTCAATTTTTTTTAAAGAAATTATTTTAATTTTTAAAAAAAAAATTGTGGAGGGCTTTGGGGGAGTTGGTGGTCCGAGTAGGGGGTGGGCGGGAGAGGGGCTGGGGTGGGCAAAAAAAATTTTGTTTTTTAAAAAAAAATAGGGCTGATGGAGATAGGGGTAAGCAAAAAATTTGATTGGTGGATGGGTGGGTGTGGGGTGAGGGTGAGGGTGATGGGGTAGAAGAAAAATTAAATTTCATTTTTGTATGAAAAATTAATTATTTGAAAAATAATAATTTGGGGGTGGATTGGGGGTGGGGGTTGTAGGGGTTAGAGCATTAGCAATTTTGTTTTGATTTAATATTTTTTGGCTTTATGAGATTAAAGTGGGTTAGAACTATTTTATCTAAATCATATTTGACCAAATCTATATTTACCCATATTTTATATGGGTGGATTGTAATCCAATCCAGTTTTGCTTAATCCATCCAAATCCAACCATTTGTCACTACTAATTATGAAAAAGAGTTGAATGAATTAACCGGAACTATGTCTCTTATATGCATTGTATAGCTAAATAGTATAATGTTGCAGATTGAGGTTGCATTGTTAGTTATGTCAATTTAAAGTTAATTAGTCAATGTGTTAAAATTAAAAGGCCAATCATGTTTTGAAAGTGAATGTCGATAGCAACTTATTAGATAAGGCACATATAGCGAAAATTGTACATAGAATTGAGTATAGGAATAGGAATAGATAATTTATACACAGAATACTTTGTATATAGTTCAACGTTCTTATACATAACTAATGTAATTAGCTGGCTCTGATGGAGGTGAGTGCTCTTTAGGTGTATTATTTTACTTGTTAATAGTACTATTTACCTGATTATCGAAAATTAAAATATTTTCTTTCAAATAATGTACAATATTCTAATAATTTTGCATGTTAATAGTTAGGCATCTAGAGCGGATCAATGCAACGTCATGTCTTTAACGTAATTCAATTCAAAAACTAAAAAATGTGGATCGTCAAATAAACATATAATGAGACAATAATATATATATATATATATATATATATATATATATATATCTTCAGCATATCCGAGACCCTCTTCAACATTTGAGATGTGGTAGCTGGAAAAACAAATAAGAAGAATAAAGGATTGTTGAACCCATCGGTGTCCCTCTAAAATTGACATCAATTTTCACTTAGATACCTCAATTAAGATTTGTTCATTTTAGACACCTCAAGTAAGGTCTCTATGTGTCATTTTGACACTTTTTGCTGACTTGGCACATTGCGTATTCTGCACCATTTTGAGCGCATGAAGAGCATTTTTTTAAAAAAAAATATTTTTTTTAATTTTTTTTCTTGTTCTTCTTCTTCTCCGTTTTTTAGCAACCATTTTTCATTCATGGTGAAATAGATTTGATGATACCAAATATAAAGTGAATTGTATTAAATAGAATTTCGTTCTACCCCTCATCATTGTCTTCATCCTCATTGCTACTACGAGCTCACTTTTTTTTATAATAATAAATTATATATAAAAATAATTTATAGATCCAAGTGCTAAATAGAAATTATGAACGAAAAAAATATTTTTTATTTTAATAATAAATTATATCCGATGATGGCAAGCAATCCAATATGGTAGAAAAAGAAGAAGTTGATTCATGAATCTTTTCTTTTGCATTTGTAAACAATAAAAATAAATAAAATAGTAAAGAACCAAAAAAAAAGAGGGGTACGGAGAAATGAAGAAGATGACGACCTATGGTTGGTTTGCTTTTTCTTTTTCAATTAAGAAATTATTATTTTTAATAATAAATAAAAATTTAGTTACATAGTGTCAAGCGTCAATAAAAGAAAAAAAAGGTAAGCTTTTCCAAAAAAAAGAATTTTTTCACAACGTGTATTCGTTTAATTCGCCACTTTGACACATCATCGGCGAATGCATTACACATACTTTAGATATTTGGATGATTGTAAAAAAAAAAAATTAAAACGACACATCAAAACCTTACTTGAAGTGTCTAAAATGAACAAAATTTAATTAAGATATCTAAGTAAAAATTAATACCAATTTTAAGGGTCATGAATTTCGCCTTTTAAATTTGTTTTGTCAACTCATTGGAATGGATAAGACATCCTTTTGTTCTTTTTTGATAAAGAGAGCTTTTTATATATTTTATTTCCTCTCTTTAGGGCATTGTCTTTTATTTTTTCCTGTCCAGGGGTTGGATTTGTAAAATAGGAGCTAAGAAAAGAGGAAAGGGTCTTTGAAAGGATTTAATTTAGGAAAACTACACGGATAAGTAAATATATACTAGTTAATTAGTTAATATAATTATAGTTTAATTAAATTATCATTCGCTATTAACTTACAATCACAATTACGTGGCCCACATTCAGAATTTATATAATTTGACTTCCAATTGTATAAATCTAGAATTCGTATAATTCGATTCCTAATTGTATAAATCAAGAATTTTCCTAATTGTATAAATCTAGAATTTGTATATGCTCTAACTTGTATATAATTATCATGTTGATACATTTGATTTGTATAAGGTCTGAAAAATTCCTAAATGTATAAATACAAAATTTGTAAATACCCATATCCAACGAAACTATAGATATAGAATATAATTTGATAAACTATAGCTAAAAAGCATAATTAAGATACTTATAATAGTTATTTATAAAATTTCTATCATTAATTTACTCACACCTAATTTTCGAAATTTTGTTGTAGATATCAAGATGAAATTCCAATCTTATTAGATGAAGTATTTATTTGTTAATTTGGACAAATAGAACATTTAAATAGTATCTTCCAAAAGAATAGATTGAATGTAGAAAAGGTGAGGGCTGTCAAGAACTATATATACCAATTTATTTTATGTTTGAGCACTATTGCTCTATTTAGAGAAATGATGCATGTGAAAGTGATAATGTCTATTTTCACTTCTCCCCACACTTGAAACTTTATTATTAATTTTTAACATGGACACCCCTACATATGCATAAGAATACAAGTTTCGTCGCTAATTTTTAGGACTCAAAAATTTCATCAGAATACAACATAATTTGCTAGTTTATTCTTAATTTTTACTAAAAAATATTTCACCCACGAATCAAGTAACACCATACCTATAAAACTATCAAAAAGAATGTAGCGCAATCAATGGAGATGCTTCTTTCTCAACTACAAATATCAATTTCGAGTTTTGGTATGAAAAAATTCTTAGTTAATAGAAAGCATTTTCCCTCAAATAGGTCATACGCAATGCGAATTCAAATTAATCGAATATCGATGCAGATGTCAAATACTAAATGAAAAGAGAAAAAAAAAGTAACACCAATAAACATTTCCATTGGGAATAAATTCCGTGGAACCAAACACACTCTGGCTTTCACTTCTACCAAAAAAAATGCAAGAAGTCCGAGTAATGATATACACACGTATAGATTATTTGATTCCAGTGGCATTGGAATAAAAAGTTGAGACAAGTAAAGGGAATTTATGATAGCAAACAGAAATTAATAGTTATTATTTTCCTCTGTAGGAGTACTTTAAATTTTGTATTCCAGTACTCCCTCTATTCTATATTTCCTCCGTTCTATATTAAATAAATTTTTGAGAAATTTTTTATTGTTCAAAATAAGTGAATCATACAAAGTTCAATATAGATATTTGAATTTTTTTTCATATTTGTCCTTTCATTTATTGAAGTTTTATATTTTCTAGAAGATAAATCACACTACTTGCAAAGTAATATTTATAATTCTACAAAGGGCAATAGTGGAAAGTATGGTTCAAATTATGTCAAATGTTTTTCTTAATATGTGTGCGTTGCCTCACAAATTCACTTAATATGAAATGGAGGGGATATTTATTAAATTTTAAGGGTTTTTTTCATAGTTCAAAATAAGTGAATTGTTTAAAGTTCAAGATAAATGTTTGAACTTTTTTCAAGTCTTGCCCTTCATTTAAGTGAATTGTTTAAAGTTCAAGATAAATATTTGAACTTTTTTCAATTCTTGCACTTCATTTACATTTTTTAGGTGATAAGTTCAAAAGATTTAATTTCTCATATTTGTGATATTATTTTGAATTATTTCTATTTTTAAGAATAATTTGACAATTACTAAAAGGGTAAAAGTATAAAATAATGCTCAATTTATATCTTAAATTTTATTTTCCTAATAAATATGCATTGCTTTATAAATTTCATTAATATAAAATAAAAAGTAAAAAATAATGCTCAATTTATGTCCTAAATCTTTTTTCATAATAATAGTGCATTGCCTCCGTAAATTATATTAATATGAAATAGAGAGAGTAACATAAAAAGGGCTTTGGGTAACTGTAGCGTCACGAGGAGGACAATCAAAACTCTTTCTAATTAATTATGAGGTGATGACATAAATAAATACTATCTTCATCTTATATTAAATAGGCATTTTATTAAATATAATTATTTTATATTATTTGATCATTTATTAAAGTAAGATAGAATTAATTAATTAATTAATTTTTTCTTATTTTATCTCTATAATTAATACGATCATTTTGAATGTGAACAATTCTTAATATTAGCTATTTTTATACTTTATGTATAATTTTTTCTAACTTATTTTTATGTGCATTGATATAAACTAAGAGGAAAATAATAAAATTGATCAATAATTTCTTAATCACTATTTAAAATAGAAGATGCTTATTTAATATAGAACAGAGAGAGTATACGATAATCAAAACTCTTTTTAATTAATATATTTAATAAGACATAAATAGATAATTTGAGAGTGAGAGAATAGACAAATCCATACCATAAGATTTGTTGATTGCAAAGGGAGCCCACATTGTTTCAACGCACAAAATATTCAAACATATATTATTGCTCATCGTACGTACTTGAGAAAAAGAGATGTTGAAATTCTAAAAAGCGTGTACTATCCTCTCGTCATTACATTTTTGTAATATTTGTCTTGGAAGAGGGATAAATTCTTATATTATGCAAAATGGAATATTTTTACCATTCTTAAATAAAGACCATGTTTTTTTCACTATTCATATCAAAGTGGCTTCATCAATAAAACTTATGTATTATGCAACTATTCTAATTTGGTGTGTAAATCAAGAAGAAAAAAGTTTCACAAATTTATTTAAAATTGATGCACTTCAACCCGTATTTATTTTGTTTTATAAGTTTATATTTGGTTACACTTATTACCTAAAATTAGATTTAAATGACTTTTTTTTGTAAAAGATTTCGAGTTGAAGTAAAAGAGGTTCGAATTTACCCTTAAACGGTGTAATTTGTCTAAGTTTGACCTTTAATTGTTGTTGTTAGCCCATAAGAAAAAAATGTAATCACTTTGATAATAATATGAATAGGGACAAAATAATCTTTTATCCGATCATGAAATTATTTCATTTTGCATAGTTAACGATCAACTTTGATATTTATCCAAAAAATAATATTTGAAATTTCAAGGTATACTATATGTGTTAATGAGAAGTTAGGCTCTAATTTTCAGGAGTGTGTATTGATCGATTCGGTTCGATTTTATATATTATCTGTTTGGTTTATCAGTTTATAATTTTTAAACACGCTAAACCAGTAATCAACCCAACAAGATATTTTTTATTGGTTTTCAATTTATCATTTTTGGGTCCTTAGCTATTTGATTTTCGGTTGAACCAATAAGAAAATGCTCATAAAATAACTATATGACTTTTCCAACAATTTGGTGCAATAAGAAAATAATGTAACTTTATAGAATGTTCATAAAATAAAAACAACAATAACTAACATGAAAAGAACTATATTAGTGCAATACAAATAAAAGAATTAGGACAATAAAGTGAATTGGAGGCTAAAAGACAAAAGTAATAACCAATAAAGTACTAATATTAATATTTAATTTATGCATGGGTAATGTAGTAAATTAATATTGTCTTAATGAATTATTGATTTACCTAGTAACTCAATATTAAAAAACCAATATCGAACCTATAATCCGATAATTTTTATAAAAAAAATCATGAAAAACCCGTTAACCCAGTAACAATAACCCAATAGCATTTTTTTGATTCGATTTATTGGTTGGTTTGATTTTTGCACACCCCTACTAATTTTTCAAAATTTTTATAGAATAGAATGGAAGTTACTAAATTTATTTATTTTATTGGATATTCAGTACTACTTAATTTGGTAAATTTTACTACTTTGAATTTGCATAAATTTTGAGGTAGAATACTTTCTATCAAAAATAACTTTATTTTCAAGACTCGAATATAAAAATTTAATAAAAAATAAAAGGATACTTAACATCCATTACAATCATAGATGTAATAGAAATTACATAACAAATCTAGTAAATAGATTATTGTAACGACCTTAATGACCGTTTTGAATTTTCTGCATGTTTTTTCTATTTTATTTTTTTCGTAGCTTTTATATGTCATTTGTGATAAGTGGAGATCGATGACACAATTTTTGAGGTGATCAAATGGGTATGGTGAGTTTTTCAAGTGTGAAGTATTGAAAGTTGAAGATTTGGACGAAAGTCAATATTGCAAGTAAATGAACTCAAAACCAAATTTCGTAAGTTTCTTTAAGTATGTAGGGTGATTTTATATTAGGTTGGATAGTTGATTTGGGTCTCAAGTCATTCAAGAGTGATTTAGGTCATTGATTGGATTTTTGAAGTTTAAACAATCAAAGTTGATCATGATCAACATTCAATCGAGACGACTCTGAATCAGTGATTTGATGATTTCTACATGTCTGGAATGTGATTTTTATTCAATCTACATATTTGATTTGTTACCATGGAGGTTTGAACGAATCCCAAGATTTGACTCCAAAAATTGATTGTTTTTGGAGAACATCTGTTGTTGATGTATCTGTGTGATCACAATTGAGATTTGGGTTGCATCGACGAAGGCATCGCGGCAAGTAATCGTCCACTTCTGATCGATGAGGATGTTTCGCGCCAGCGGGCTCACTATTACGAGACAAGATTTGCTTTCGTGAGGCATGCATTTTAAGTTTGTTTCGATGATGCGAGATGCTATATGCTTTGGCAAGCTTGCGGTTGTGGCATATGTTTGCTTTGATGAAATCATTATGTTTGAACAATAATTTTTATTAAGTTTGAAATTACTTTTCTAAACTTGATTAAGGGAGCTTAGAAGCACGGCTTAAAGAGAAATATTAGGGGTTTTCTACATTTTTTGTCGGGTAAGATTCTAATCCTTAATTTACGTTTTTCTCACTGATCCATTGTTAAATTACTGATTTAATTGTGGTTGAGGATTGAAACTTTAATAATTTTTGCCCTAAATTTAGTAAAATGAACTTTGACACGGCGGTCAATTATTGACCCGATTTAGCTGATTTTCGATGTGGAAGTTTTTCAATTCTATGGATAATTGTTTTTGAAAGAAATTTTCAGATTCGACATCGAGGTATCGGGGTTAATTTTGACTCAATTTTTAGCCAATTTTTTCAATAATAGTATGGGTGTCTACGGACTTGTATACTTATCTGTACTGCTTATTAGACTAGATTGAAATTGTTCAAAGGTGTTAAGGAAGGACAAAGTCATTATTTAACTTTTTCAGACTTCGAATAAGGTGAGTTGAGACTTTCTTTGACACTTTATGAAGTGTTAGTGTATTAATAATAAGTAATGGAGGTCTCGTACAAATGAGATGATGAGCATTTAAGTGAATATTTGATGTTATGACATGGAAAATTATAAACTATCTACTTGAATTGATGAATTTTATGACTATGAGTGCTTGATTTCTAATATAAGGCAATAGATAGAATGTGGTGTTGCTCAGTTAGTATTAATTAAATTATTTTAGATAAAAACTTGCATATGAATGTAATGATCCTGGATGTCATTTTTGAAAATCCTTAGAAAATTACTGTTTTATCTCTTTCGATAGTTGTCTCGAGTCATGTTTGATTATTATATGAGGTTAGATTTAAAACCGGGTCGAAAAGTTGAGATTTTGGAAGTTTTGGAGTTTTGATGGTTTTAAAGTTGGAATGGTTGACTTTACCCAATATTTAGAGTTTCGAGTTTCAAAATGAAATTTCACCAATTCCATCAGCTCCGAATTATAACTTTTGGGTTAGTAGGGCTATTGGCTTAGGTTTTGAGGAAATAAGATGAGTTTTGGAATAGTTTGGTATTTTGAATGTTGAAAGCATAAGATAGTTGATCAAAGTCAACATTTGGTGATAGCAAGCTCGGAAAGGAATTTCAACAATTTCGTTAGCTCTGGAATAAGGTTTTTGGTATAGATGTACGATTGGTTTGGGTTCCAAGGTTTTTGGTTTGATTTTGAGTCATTAGATGAGATGATGAAAAGTTAAAGCTAAATTTTGACTTTAGTCAACGTTTGAGGTTAGAAAGGTCATTTTTTGAGTTTTGATGATTCCAATAGGTCCGAATGGTGATATTTGGTCTAGTTGAAGGTTTGGTTCGATTTTCGAAGCTTTTAGATGAGTTTCATGTCATTATTTAGAAATTTGAAGATTCTTAAGTTTAAATTAAATTTGGTCAACATCGGGTTAAAGTGACCTTGTTTGGGTATTTGATGGTTTTTTTGAGTCCGGAATATCATTTTCAAGCCAGTAGAATATTTGGTTTGTGTTTGAAAAGTTTCGGATGAGTTTTTGGTGAGTTTTTAAGTTTTTTGGGTGCTTTGGCGTTGTTTCACCAAATTGTGCCAACTAAAAGGTTCATTATTAGTTTTAACGATCGAAAAATTATTTCAAAACTTCTAAAAGTTCGAGCATAAATTATAGGGCTGATTGGTAAAGTTTGATGTATTTTTGCCAAGCCACAAAATATGAAATTATTAGTTATCGGGTAGAATGATATTTGACTGGGCAAACTAGTACGAAATTGAGTTTCGATTGAATGAGCAGGTCCGTATCATTATTTAAGACATTTAAAAAAAAATTGGAAATTTTTTCTACCGTATGAGGAAGGTATGACTCTTTTAGTGAAAATTTAAGTTGTTGATTTCTGCTGCAAAATATTATTGTACAAACTATGTTCATTTGGTATTTTGAGCATATTGGAAGTTTTACAGCTCAAAATAAAATTATTCTTGCGGCTTTTTCTCGATTTAATATGAGGGTTAGTATGATGCTCATTTCGACATTCTCTTATGATTTCTTCATTTAATTTTCTTTTCCAATCTGTAAATTTCTTAGGTATAACTAGACTCTATTTTTGATGAAAAAAGTGTATTTAGGATCCTTATGTTATGGGTAAATTGATTTTGGCATAAACTTGTTAATTTATTAATTTTTTCATCATATTAACTGCGTATAATTTGAGGTTTTTCGGTAAAGTTAAAGTTTGATAAATTGAGAATTCAAGGTCGATTTTAACTATGTTTTCGATAAAATTTTATATTTGAACTTTTCTGAGCATGGGTAAGATTTATTTCAAGAAATATTTTAAATTTGGGTCAAGATTTCGGATCCGAATATTAGAAATTTCTCATGAACTTTGATCTTGTGTTTTGGGCTTTTGGGGATGAAATTCAACTCCATTTTAAAATGGTTTTCATTATTGAGTTCCAAAATTTTTGGGTAACATGATTTTATATAAAAAAAATTAGATTTGAATCTAACCCTCAAAAATGAATTTTTGGGTCATTCGGGACCTGATTTTCAAAATCATTGATATGAATGTTGTTTTTCTCGAATTTTTATCGTAATTCCTCATTTGATTAGATTGTGTTGATTTGGAGATTCATCGGAGAGGAAAATCTCAAGTACCAATTGATTGATTGTGTGTTTGAGGCAAGTGGACTTCTTGACCCTTTGTTAAGTAGATAGAATCTTGTATTCCTTATTGTGTGTATTGAGGAGTAATGAGATTTGGTGAAAGATTTGAAGATTCTGGGTTCATGTTCATATTGAATGATTCTAATGATGAAAAAGGGGAAATGAAAAGGCAACTTGATGGTATATTGATGTGTGATGTGTTGTGTATGTTTGAATGGTTATATTGACTCTTTATTAGTGATATGTCACAATTGCATTGATATGAATTGTGTATTGATATGAAATCTATCATCTTCTCATTATTTTGTGAGCATGCTTACTTGCACTTGGTTCCGAGATACTATTATGAGACTTGTACCATTGTATTGCACTTTATCCTTGATTTTCTTGGTCTCACTAAGTGCATAATTATGACTTGATGATATTTGAGTATGGAATGCTATATTGTTACTATGTATGTGTTGAGGTGCAGATTGTGATGAGCAAATGTGCTATGTTATGATGTATATTGTGAATACCTAGGTTGGGTTGGTTGATTTTTGTGTAGGTTGTAGTTTATGGAGATTCGTTTTGGAGTGTTGGGAGTATTGAATTCTGTATTACTATACTTAGAATTAGTCGTTTGCTCATTAAATACGGTGTTATTTGGTACTCACTCCCTTACTTCTACACTTGTGTAGGTTACGAACCTGAATTATCGTGATTATTCCTTCTTCTTGTCTGCGTCCGAGGCCTTTCATGGAGGGTTGTGAGATAGATGGTTACCATCTCAATCGGCATATCTCACTCCGTTATTATGTTCTTGTTCTGTTCGAGAAGCAATTACATTGAGACTTGTACTCTTACGAATCTATTGTATTTATTAGAGACTTGTATTTGTGACAACCAGATTGTCTTTATCCAAGCTAGACCTTAGATGTGACACGACGATTAAAATCTCGAGGGACTCCAACCAAGCCTCTTAGCATACATAGCATGACATAAGAATAATGTGAAATCGAAAGTAAACTAAAATGTGAAAAATAAATCTTAAAATATAGAAAATCTTGACAAAAGAGAAATCAAAACATAGTATCTGAAATAAATGAAAAACATACTTATCTAATCTGGACATGTCTCTACTAAACTAGAGAGGGTGGGGGTGGAGGGCGTAGGACAAGCCCTAGCTCACCCAAACATAAAAGAGTACATAAGTCTAAACATAAAAGGAAGACACAGCGGGTTCGCCCTCAATCATGTGGACTCACCAAAATAGAAAAACTTTAATATAAATCAAAACTAGCCACGTGGATGGGCAAGAGCATTATGAAACAATATAGGTAAAAGTATGTGTTAGTACATGGAATATATTAAGTATGTGAGAAATATGAATGACATGAATAAAAGAACATAATAAGCATGAAGATGTGATACAGACCCAATGACTTAAAAAGCGAAAGTAAAACATAAAATCACATTGATAAGGTTAATGCATCATAAAAACATCATTTAAGAACTTGTAAGAATACATAGTCCTTTTGTGGGATATGGACCATAACCGACAATAAAATCATGTGATCTATAACATGGAGTTTGGTGTAACTCCTACATCAAAAAAGGAGAGACTTCTTGTCAAGGTAGACTATATATCATTATCATAACGAGCTATCTGTGGATCCACTAGTTAAGTCATTTAAGACAACCTAGTGAGGAACATAGTTTGGGAATACAAGTTGCTATTAGAGAGTCCCTTGCCAAGCCTCTAGTCAATCCCTTTTGGTGCTAAGTCAAATCCCAACAAAATAGATAAAACTTATCATAAGGAAAGACAATAAGCATATATCAATCCACATTCATAAAAGCATCGGAAAAGAGCCTAAAATATTCTTGAACTATTAGAAATGGTACAAAACTGCCCTCCATCTACCTAATAGCTCCCAAATACCCTTGATGTCTACCTTTAGGTCCTTTATTACCCTTATTTTAATAGCCCTCAATTTAGAACCACTTAAATAAATTCATTAATGATGTGGTGTCCATCTATTAGTCACCTATTAAATAATCTAAATTAATTTACAAACCCACCCATTCACAAATTAGACCCGCCCCAAATACATTTAACCCAACCGCCCAAAATAAATTCATTCCCAACATGTGACTTCATCTTCTTCCTCTTCATGCTAGGATTGGAAAAAAAATATTCCACACCATTCAAATGTATTTTGCATATTTCTTTTATTTTATTTTACATTTAAACCATGGCAGTTGATTTTGCACTGTAAAAAAAGGACACTTAAACATACGATACTTTTTTAGTATCTTGTGTTTTTTTTAGCTTAGGGTCTCCAAATGAGCATCTACATGCATTTTTTGTACATTCTGATTCTGATTCTCCAAATGGGCTTTATTTTAAAGGGGGGGGGGGGGGGGGCGGAGAAATATCTTGATTCTTATACAGGTCAAAGCGTAAGATTTCTTATGTCAATGATTGAATTTAACACTTGTAGATTGTAATATCAAAGAGTTGAATCTAAGGGTATATATACCTATTAATGAAGGAGAATGTGATTACAATTAGTTAACTAACACAATATTAAATGCCAAAGCACTAAACGTGCTGAATTTGAATGGATTTAAGGTTAAATTACTCTCTAACGGTGTAATAATATTTTCAACTTTGCAAGAGTTTCACCTATGTGATGCGTTTTTGGACAAAAAATTTATTCAAGCTCTATGCTCAAGATACTGCCATTTACAAGTTTTGTATTTGCAGTGCTTTGATGGATTTACCAATTTTGAAGTTGGTGAAACTTTTTTAACTAAACTAAAAAGGTTTATTTGGAATTTTTCCCTAGCAAGAAGAGGAAGAAGATGAAGTCAAATGTCGAAAATAAAATTTTGAATTGGATGGTTGGGTTAAATGAATTTGGAGCGAGTGGATTTAATTTGGGGCGGGTCTAATTTGAATATGGATGGGTTTGTAAATCAATTTAGGTTATTTAAAAGGTGACTAATAGATGACAACCATGTTATTAATGAATTTATTTAAGTAGGTTTAAATTGGGAACTATTAAAAATAAGGATAATATAGGACCTAAAGGTAGATGTCGGGGGTATTTTAGAGCTAATAGGTGGATGGAGGATAGTTTTGTACCATTTTCAATAGTTCAAGGGTATTTTAGGTCTTTTTTCGTAAAATTATATAAGAGTAGCTCCTTAAATTATGATTCATAACATCGTTCATATAGACACTTACCTCTCTAAGTATCTAAAACATGATTTCCTTCATATTGTGAGAAATCCTTTCACAATTCATTGATACATGCTTGAAAATATACTTGAAACATCATTCGTTACTTTTGTAGAACTTTCGTAAATCCTTCATATAATATTATGATCATAAATTTATAGGCATAATGCATGGATCCATGTGAAATCAATTGAAAATCATGTATTAACATAAATTCATACATAGTAAAATAGAATATCATTAATTGAAATCAATTAGAAAAGACCCATGAAGAATTGACATGAACCCCACTTTAATTGGATGAATTTGAACTTGGAGAGTTATGATATTTTGGGACCCAATAGATGAAAGGAATTCAGTGGTGAATTCCCACATACCTGAATATCAAGGCCCTAAAAGCAAAGAAGATTGAAGAACTTGAAACTTGGAACCCTAACTTTCCTTCCTTGAGCTAGAGAGAGAATTGAAGAAGATAAGTTGAGAGAATTTGAGTGTTTTGAGAGAATGATAGGGAATAGGGTATTCTTTTAAGGATAGAAACGGTTATAGGGTAGTTATAGGTCCAAACGATGTAGTTTATGGGTTAAACAAAGGAAAAAAGTACAAAATACTCCTAACTTAAAACTGTCGGAATGACCCTACGAATTGGACCTACAATCCGTAAGAATTATTGCGGTCTGTCAAGAAGGCCCGCAAAACTTGTGCACAAAAATTAAATTAACTTAAAACTGTCGGAATGACCCTACGAATTGGACCTACAATCCGTAAGAATTATTGCGGTCTGTCAAGAAGGCCCGCAGAACTTGTGCACAAAAATTAAAGCTACTGGAATTGTATCTCGACCCTACGACTCATATCCTATGGATCGTAAAAGATCCTACAAGCCGTGAAACTTGCCCGTAGGAATTATGTTTTGAAACAGTAGCCACTGGTTTTGTACCTCGTTCTTACGACCTTGGTCTACGGGTTGTATAACTCCTTACGGGTTGTAGAACCCACTCGTGTGGCATACCCTCAAAACATAGTGTCTGAACTTGTCCTACGGATCATTCATATAGGTAGAACTTTCTATGCCCTGTAGGACCTTCTCATAAAACAATCCAATACTTAGTCAATTTCCCAAACTTCAGACCCTTCATACGCCCCCTATTTATGGACTCTAGGACCTTATAAGGTTCGTAGTCCAACTCATAGGTCTAAATCTATACTTAGCAAATTTCTCAGACTCCAGCACCTTTCTTATGAGACCTTTCTATATGAATCGTAGGTTGGCTCGTGGGAACTGGCACTAGATTATTTTTCTGCATTATTTCTCTTATTTCAACTTTCTAACTTTCGGGGTCTTACAATATCTCTTAAGAACATTCGTCCTTGAATGAGACTCAAGCTAGCATGAATAGAGTAGGGAAAGAAATCTAGCAACCCACTATGAATGCAACAACATGTAAAAATACATAAACCAAGGAGTGAACAACCCCAAGCTAAAACATAATTTCAAAACTTATTCCTTAACATGCATGCATACGAAAATATGAGAATCACTGAAACACATGAATTCAAAGGAGTGAACATGAAGAAACTTAATACCTCAAGCCGCAACAGAGAAAAAGATGAGGATAACGAGACATTATATCGGTTTTGACCTCTTTTGTAGCACCTCATCTAGTTGGTACCTCCAAAGAACTTTCAAGGATGCAACTTCTTTATTCCTCAATTTTTGGACTTGATGATCTAAAATCTCAACTGGAACCTTTTCATAAGAAAAACTCTCTTTCACACCAATGTTGTCCAATGGAACAATAGAGGTAGGATCACCAACATACTTCTTTAACAAAGAGACATGAAACACCGGATACACCGATGTCAACTCCGAAGGCAAATTCAACTCATAAGCTACCTTGCCATAACGTCTCAAAATCTGATATAGGCCTACATAGCGGTGACTAAGCTTCATTTTCTTACCAAAATGCATCACACCCTTCATAGGTGAGATTTTCAAGTAAACCTAATCATCAACCTCAAATTCAAGTTCTCTCCTCCTCACCTCCGGATAAGACTTTTGTTAGTTTTGGGCAGTCTTCAACCTCTCCCTAATGAGTCTTTCTCCATATATTCACAAATCAACTCGGGTCTTATCAAAGAGACCTCACCAACCTCAAACCATCCAATAGGATAACTACACCTCCTACTATACAAGACCTCAAAGAACTATTTGGATACTCAAATGGTAACTGTTGTTATAAGCAAACTTAATCAATGGCAAATGGCCATCCCAATTTTCATTAAGGTCAATCATGGAAGCCCTCAACATATCCTCCAAAGTCTAAATAGTCCATTCGTCTTGACCGTCAGCTTGAGGGTGAAAAGTTGTACTAAGCTTAACTTAAGTACCAAGACTAGACCCTTTTGAAATAACATCCAAAATTGAGATGTAAACTAAGTACGTCAGTATGAAATGATAGAAAATGGAACCCCATAAAGCTTAATCAACTCTCGAATGTAAAGCCTAGCATAATTCTTGGCTGAATAAGAAGTCTTAACAAGAAGAAAATACACCGACGTAGTCATTCTGTCCACAACAATCCAAATCGAATCATGTTACCTATCCATCTCCTTTTTGAGAGAAATTCTCAATGGATTTTTTGGCAACCGATATCTTCAACTCAATCAAAGTTGGATCATTATCTTATTTTTCCTTCATATTCGACACAAGAGATGATTTCGTACTATTTTGAACAACCACATCACCATCCTCAGAATCCACTAAGAGAACACCCAAACGAGCTAGTCTATGCGCATCATGAACTTATCCCTTTCTTTCATCCTCAATATGGGAAAAACTTTTCATGGACAACCTACTAAAAGCATCAACAACCACATTTATATTTTTTGGATGATAGAAAACACTTATGTCATAGTTTTTCAACAGCTCAAGCCATCTTCTTTGCCGAAGGTTCAAATCTTTTTGCTTGAATACATATTGTAAACTCTTATGGTAGGTGAACATATAAACATAAACACCATAGAGATAGTATTTCCAAATCTTTAAAGAAAACATAACCGCCACTAACTCCAAATCATGAGCCGAATAGTTTTTTTCATTCACCTTAAGTTGCCTAGAAACACATATTATCACTTTACCATTTTGCATAAACATACAACCAAGATCGATTCTTGAAGCATCATAATATTCAATAAATCCATTAGATCCTTATGATAAAGTAAATATCGAGGCTGAAGTAAGTTGATCTTTCAACTCTTGGAAGCTTTTCTCACATATTTCGAGCCTTTGAAATATCACAGTCTTTTAAGTCAACATAGTTAAGTCAAAGTAATATAGGAAAACCCTTCCACAATCTATCTATAATAACCGGCTAAAGCCAATAACCTCTGAATATCTGAAGGAGAAAGAGGTATGAGCCAATTCTTCTCCTCTTCGGTTCTCTTAGGATCGACTTGAATACCATCACTAGACTAACTCCCATAATATCAACGATCTTGTGGTCCTCGTCCATCTTTCAACCATGAAACTTTGAAGGGTTTATTCGTGTGAAGTCAAGAACTCTACTAGTCGTCGTATCCACATTTGGATTCACGGGAGCAACCACCTCATGGTTGGCTTGTGCCGCCACAACTTGGGTAATTACTTGAAAAGCCAATTTAAACTCGACATTTGAAACTTGTTCGGCCAAGGAATCATTTAGAGCTTGGGAAGCTTATTGCTCCTCTTCAATATTCCTTCTCAAGGGAGTTTTCATGGAGGCATGATTTTGAAATCACAAAATCCAATAGTTAGAAGGAAATCTTAGAGAGTTCAACTCTATCGCAAGACTTAAGAATGGTGAAAGAAGTGACGTTTCCTAAAAGCCTCGTAGCCTCTCATTTATAAATGTGGCATGCTTCATACCCATGAATAAGATTCTACTCGACACAAGATGTTAGACACCCTAGGACTCTTGAACCTTATGCTCTGATATCAAGTTTGTCATAACCCAAGCTAGACCTTAGATGTAACACGACGATTGCACTCTAGAGTGACTCCAACCATGCTTCTTAGCATACATAACATGCCAGAAGAATAATGTGAAATCGAAAGTAAACTAAAATGCAAAAGATAAGTCTTAAAATATTGAAAATCTCGATAAAAGAGAAATCAAAACATAGTATCATAAATGAATAAAAAACATAATCTTCTTGTCTGAACATTCCTCTACTAAACTAGACAGGGGCGTAGGAAAATCCCTAACTCACCCAAACATGAAGGAGTACATAAGTCTGAACATAAAAGAAAGATATAGCGGGTTTTCCCATGAATCATGAGGACTCACCAAAATAACAAAACTCCAATGTAAATCGAAACTAGCCACGTGGATGGGCGAAAGCATCGTGACCTATATTATAAAATAATATAGAAAAAAAATATGTGTTAGTACATGGAATATATTAAGTATATGAGAAATATATATAGCATGAATAAACGGACATAATAAGCATGAACATGTGATGCAGAACTCAATGACCTGAAAAGTGTGAAGTAAAACATAAAATCATATAGATAAGGTCAATGCATCATAAAAAATTATTTAAGAACTTGTAAGAATACATTGTCAATTTATGGAATATGGACCGTAACCGATAATAAAATTATTTGAGCTATAAATGGAGTTTGTTGTAACTCCTACACCGAAAAAGAAGAGACTACTTGTCAAGGTAGACTCTGTATCATTATCATCACAAGCTATCTGTGGATCCACTAGCTAAGAAATTTTAAGACAACCTATGGAGGCACGTAGTTTGAGATTAGAGATTGCTACTAGATACTCCCTTACCAAGCCTCCACCTAACGCCCTCACGGTGCTAAGTCAAATCTCAATGGAATAGATAAAACATATCATAAGAAAAGATAATAATCATATATCAATCCACATTCATAAAATCATATAAAAATAGCTCCTTAAATCATGATTCATAATAACATTCATATAGACACTTACCTTTCTAAACATCTAAATCATGATTTCATTCATATTGTGAAAAAATCTTTCACAATTCATTGATACATGCTTGAAAATATACTTGAAACATCATTTGTTACTTTCATAGAACATTCGTAAATCCTTCATAAAATTTCATGATCATAAATTCATAGTTCATATTAAAAATCATAGGCATTATGCATGGGTCCATGTGAAATTAATTAAAAATTATTATTAACATAAATCCATGTATAATTGAAATCAATTAGAAAAGACCCATAAAGAATTGACATGAAGCCTACTTGAATTGGATGAATTTGAACTTGGAGAATTAAGATCTTTTGGGACCCAATGGATGAAAGAAATCCATTGGTGAATTCCCACATACCTGAATATCAAGGCCCTAAAAGCAAAGAAGATTGAAGAACTTGAAACTTGGAACCCTAGCTTTCCTTCTTGAGCTAGAGAGGGAATTGGAGAGGATGAGTTGAGCGAATTTGAGTGTTTTGAGAGAATGGCATGAAATATGTATTCTTTTAAGGGTAGAAACAGTTATAGGGTAGTTGTAGGTCCAAACCAATGTAGTTTAGAGGTTAAATAAAGGGAAAAGTTCTAAATATCCCTAATTTAAAACTGTCGGAGTGACCCTACGAATCAGACCTATGGTCTGTAGAAATTACTACGGTCCGTCAAAAAGGCCCATAGAACTTGTGCCCAAAAATCAAACCTACTGAAATTTCATCTCGACTCTACGACCCAAATCGTGTGGATCATAGAAGATCCTACAAGTCGTGGAACTTGCTCGTATGAATAGTGTTTTGAAACAGTAGCCACTGATTTTGTACGTCGTTCTTACGACCTTGGTCTACGGGTCGTATAACTCCTTATGGGTCGTTAAACCAACTCGTCCTGCATACCCTCAAAATATAGTCTCTGAACTCGTCCTATGAATCTTAGAGATTTCTATGTTCTGTAGGATCCTCTCATCAAACGACCCAATATTTAGTCAATTTCCCAAACTTTAGACCCTTTCTATGACCCCTACCTACAGATCGTAGGACCTTATACAATCTGTAGGTCCAATTCGTAGGTCAAACTTTATACTTATCAATTTTCTCATATTCCAATATCCTTCCTATGGTCCGTAGGATTTCCATGACCTGTAGGTCAACTTGTGGGAACTGGCACCAAATTATTTTTTGCATCATTTCTCTCGTTCTGACTTTCTAACTTTTAGGGTATTACACAGACTTTTGGGGTTATATTTGAGTTATGTTATATATCCGCATCATTGAATTGTTTTAGTTTTTCATTCTATTTACTTTCGCATTTCTTATTTTTGTTGGATTTTAGGCTGACTTGTCTTGGTGGGATAAGACATATGCCATCACATTCAATTTTTGAGCCATAACAATGAAACACTTATTTGATTACTCTCACACTTTCCTACTTTCATTGTTAAATACTATGAACTTATTTGTGATTATTTGTAGAATTGAATCAGGTATAGAGTTTGTGAAATTTGCATAAGTTATAGGGTGATTCTTTAACAATAGTTGTGAACACTTGATTTGACTCTTATATTAAAAATATTTCTTTTCTTAAGTGATAGGGTGATTCTTATACCAGATAGTCGGAATTCATTGGGGACTCATGAGGACAATATATGCAATCTGTATTGGACAACACTAAAGGAATGTCCTGGATGCAACATCATATATCGAATAAATTTTCTACATCATGAATCTGGGTGATTCTTTATCTATAACTGAAGCAAATTTCTCAGACTCCAGGTATAGAGTTTTACATAACCAAGAAATTATTCCCTCTGTTTTATTTTACTTGACCCTTAAATTAAATATATATATTACTTGTCTAGTTTTTCAAATCAAGAGAAATTAATTAGTATTTGTTTTCAATTCTAATTTTATCGTTAAATAACTATACAAAGTATTTGTCACGATCAAAAAATGGGTGTGATGGCACTCGTCTTAACACACCGAGACGAGTTAGCCTGAAATCCAACGGTAAGTAAATGCGGAAGTAAATAATATAATACAAGGCATAACTTAAGCAAAATGGATAAATATACTCAAAATCTCCCAAGATCGATTGTCACATGTATAAGCCACTAATGTAATACAAAAACGCGAAAAGAAACACAGTCTCAAATATCTCTGTCTCAAAAGCAGGACAAAACTATAGTAAGAGTAAGAGGTGCCCGTCGGAAGGATGCTTCAGCCAGCTCGATAACTCCAGATGATAGCTTCAAATATGGGTAGGAATGGAAAAAAGATCATACAGGTCCGAGCTCACAACCTACACAAGTGTAGAAGCAAGGAATAAATACCAAATATTGTGGTACTTAGAAAGCGCACAACTAAAAACAAGTAAAGATAAATAGAACTCTAATACGCTGTCACAATGAAATGTTAAGATGATTCATGACTGCCTTATCAGTACATATCTGCTGAATCTCAGTTCGAAATTCATGAGGGACATTTCTATTCATGTAACCTTTCATGAAGCGTATGGACCATCCCCTTATATAGAAACTGCCACGGAATGTGTGACCCAACCCTTCTTTCTTATAGAATTTGCCACGAAGCCTGTGGCACGTCCCTTATTCTCATCATTTCCACAAAGTATCTCAACCCAGCTATGCCACAAAATCAATGCAAATAGGCATGTTTACACAATTAATGGGAATATGATGAGGTCCATAGCAGCACACAATTCATATTAAGATAATCACAACACATTTTCTCAAGTGAGACAGTATTACAAAGCATGTTAAACACATGAACGAAATCCATCAAATTGTCTTTTTATTACCCCTTTCGTTATTCTTAAGATCATTCCATATTCACAAGTAATCCTAAAACCGAATCCCATCACTCTTCATCACATATAACAAGAAGTACATAATTCTACAAGCTTACGAAGATTTAGAAATACACTTACCTCAATTCAAGAACTAACTACTTTGAAACTTAGGTCTTCCCCTTTTGTCGAGTATTCGAATCAACAATATCTATTCAAATATGAATTCTCAATAAGTATACAAGCACAATGACACCTAAATTACCAATTTTGGAAACTGGGTCAAAATCGACCCAAAAATCCAATTTCAGAAATGAAGGATAAATCTGAAAACTTTTACATGAAAATATTCCCCAAAGTATTTGAAATCCATTGGTGAAAATCATTTAAAAAATGGAGTTGTATTCAACTCATAATCACCATTTTAGCAAAACTCAACTTCTTGGCAAAAACCCCATTTTTGGAATTCAAAATCATGAATTAAATGTCAAAATCACGTAATAATAGATGGATATTGAAGATTATAGGTCAAAGTAACTTATCCAATAGTTTTCCCCCTCAAAAATCCCTTATGAAATCGCCTCTACTGAGCTCCACAACTCAAAAAAGGAGAAAAATAGGCATTTCTCGACTTTTGGGAAGAAAACATTGTTCAGGCACAAAATGCAACAATGTTCAGGCACAAAATGCTCATCGCGATTGCGACATCCAACCTAACGATCGCGATGAGTCACAGAGGTCAACTCATTAATTGACCATCGAGATCGTAGCAGGGACCCACATGATCGCGACTCACAAAAAGCCCACTCTTCGCGATCGCGGAACCCTCTTCACCGGGAACAACAAACACCCAAGTTCAAACTTACTCCGGATGAATCCTCAGAATTCGTTCAGAATCCCGTGCACACAAACCATACGTGTTACCCCACTAATTTTGGCTTTCTTGAATCAATGGAACCATTGAAATTTGAATTAAAGGTCTCCTTGATTCGAAATTCGATTAGTCACAACTAAATTAACTTTAGGCTCAAAAACACCAATTCAAGATCGGGACCTGTGAAAATTCAACCAAGACCTCCCCTATACCTAAAATTATCCCTCGAATTCAATGGAATTGTCGGAAATCCATTCCGAGCACCCAAACTTCAAATGTTGACCAAAGTCAACTCTTGGTCTAAATTTTCATAAATTCTCAACTTAAGACCTCAATTCCATGATAAGACTCCAAAATTGAACCGACAACTCTTTTAGACCAAATTCTGCATTCTAGAGTTGATGGAACTGACAGAATTTCATTCCGAGGCTCGTCGCTCCGGTTGATACCAAAAATCACTTTTAAACCACTTAAGGCTTTAAGAATTCAAACTTCCACAAATCATAACTTTTCACAAAAATTCCAAAACCAACTTTAAAAAACATATCAAATATGGTTTGGGACAACTATCGGAAGGGGTAAAACGATCGTTTTACAAAAAATTTCAAAAATGACCTTCAGGATCATTATAGTATTACTCCCTCCATCTTCATATTATTTTGATCCGAGTTGACATAACACAACTATTAAAAAAGCTTTAATTAAAGATATATTTTGTCAAACTGAATCCTATTAATGATGCTTTGGAACTGTAAATTTGATAACCACTACTTTATATAATTATTTAATAATAAGGATAATATATGAAAAAACTAATAAAAGTTTTTTGATTTGTTAAACGACAAGTAAAATGAAATTTCTATTTTTGATATAGGAATCAAGTTAAATGAAACAAATGGAGTAATAGTCAGATTTGAATTTCAAAGCATAATTAATAAGGTTTATTTAGTACAATTTGTTACCTCCCTTATTTTTTGAAATAAGGTGCAAGTCCACTAATATTTTTTTTTTTTAGGAAAATGTTAAATCAACATGGCAAAATAAACTGAAATGGATGGAGCATTAAAGCATATATTTCTTTTCAAGCCATTTATTAAGGATATTTAAATAAAAGTACATCTTATTTTCTAGTAATAAGTAATTTTCTCAAGTGTATGCTCAAAATTAAAACATCATTTATTATAGGATATGGAAAATATAACATTAGAAATTTATGTATTCTAGACGAGTTTTAATTTGTTTGTCTTATTTTTTTTTATTCTATTTAAAAAATTGAGTTTTTTTTTTGATAAATTTTTAATTTTAACTTTTCACTTGGCATGTTTATAACCACAAGATCATAGAAATTTTGATACAATCTATTAAATATCTTGAATTTAAAATTATAAAATTTAAAAATATTCCATATATTTTTAATCTCTATACTAAATTAAAATTAAATATGTGAAGCTTAACTTGATCAGCTATGTGATAATTTAAATTCATGGTAGGCACTATCTAGAAGTGTTTTGCTTTGACTTTCTTATGACATCAAGTTTTATTTCTCATGGCCTAATTTGTGTCCGAAAGAATTATGTGGAAAAGGGAAAACAGTGGAATTCATTGGCTGATTATTCTGACGCCTTCATTAGCCACTAGGATTTTGGTTGGCCAGGAAACTTCTTTCAACTTCCGCACCCAAAATGCAAACTCTCAACATTACCCAACTCAAAAATTTAAAAAATGCAGTTCAGTGCACTAAAACTCTCGTTATGCATAGGATTCGAGAAAAGGTCCGACTAAAAGGGTCTATTGTACGCAGCCTTACCTCGCATTTCTGTCAGAGGCTGTTTTCAAGACTTGAACTCGTGACCTCCTGATCACGTGGCTGTTTCCAAAATACTTATAAAGTTCCATTCCGTAGAATCAAATTACATAAATCTAAATTAATATTATTGAGAGGTTAAACATCCCAACTATTTTAGGACAGAGAGAATATATCATTTCTTGAGTTCAAAAATAAAATTTTAAAACATGTTAATTGTAAGCAAAAATACAAATAAAATCAATCCAAGGAAAATTACATATCTTAAATGTGGAAGAATGTTTGGTTGTGGCTCAAATAGATAAGCACTATTCATAAAAAAGATATTTAGTGGTAATAATATTTTTTAATATCACCGTAAAAATATTTTGCGGTAATTGAGTTAATGTCATTATATTTGGAGTCATTAAAATTTTTAGCAGTATTTATATAAAATGCTAATTATAAATATTCATATTTTATTAATGCCACTATATATAAAATGATGATAATTTTATTATTGCTGCAAAATTCTTTATTGGTCGTTAGCTGTAAAATTAGAACTAACAACTTTCCAAAAAAGTACTTTGGACTGCATATCTTACTCTCTATTTCTGATCATGATATTCAATCTTTTTTTTTCAGTTGAAAATTATTACAAAAAATAGTGATTTAATTCCTCTTATCTTGTTTTGGTGGTTGGTGGATTGGATATGGTTTGTACCTAAAATGGAGGAGAGAAACAAAGTCATAATTCAGCACCCTATTTCTAGAACCCACGAACCAAAAAGACATGGTATACGATAATTCAAACAATTTACATTTTTTTCAAAACAATTTTCACTTTATTTAAAAATTTGATGATGAAAATTTTAAATTCAACTTGAAGTTGTATTTTCTAACTAACTTTTCACTTTTTGAAATGTATTTGAATACTTTCAAACATGAATATTATTTCAATTATTTTTTACAAAATATAATAAAAAAACAACTCCATCTTCTGTAAATTCTAAGTAAAGTGAAAAGCATTTGAAATTTATGGCCAAATGCTAACCTAAATTTTATATATTAAAAATGAAAAAAGATGTGAGTGTACAAGTAGCGAAATCAGAATTTTTAAAATATTTATAAAAAAAACACACATAAGAGTGAAAAGAAATTCAACATCTCTTTTATATATATAATAATTTAATTTTATTATATATGTTGTAATTTTTTATTGTAGAAAATTTTCAGAACAATTAATGAGTTTTTTTCAGTATGACAAAACTAATTTAGAGTCGAATCCAATATATGTGTAATATGAGTGAAAAGGAAATACATTTCAAAATCTATTCTTTCAATTTAAAATACACGTATTATAAGGTCAAAGTGAATAGGAACCTTTGAAAAACCAATAAATCCAGTACAACCAAAACATTAGCATAGTATTATCCTCAATTAACTTTTATTTTCCCTATGCAAGTAATAAAGAGTTGCCATTATTGTAAAACACACTAACAAATAAAATAGAAAAGGTCAAATCCTAAGCACAAATCAAATATAGTAGCCCCAACAAATTGACATAAAAAAGGTTTTATAGTCATCATTAACGAAACGTACGGGTCGGGTCCACCACTATTAAACAAAGAATGAGTCCATTGGATTAGTGTTAAATACAGAAGCACCAAAAGTGGTTTTGGTTAAAACAACTGTGAAAACTGGGAGACAAAAATGGACACAGAACTGAGAAGGAAGGTACATGCATCATGCATGTCAAAACATTTTCATTCAACAAAACTAGATGAATATGAAATAAAATTAATCATAATAAGTTTTGTTTGGTGTAGATTCAAATGAATTATACTATATGAATCCTAACAAACGAGCTTATAAAATAGATATTTCCTAAAGTTTGCGTGAACGACAAAATGTTTCGTAAGGGTGTGTTTGGTATGAGAAGGAAGAAAACATTTTTTGATTTTCTTTTTCATGTTCAATTGATAAAAAAAATTTGAAAAATATTTCTCTAAAAAAAATAAATTTCAAGACAAATATTTTTCTTCATAAAAAAAATAAATATATATTTTATTAGTGACATTACATATTAATGATGTTGTTGGACTATTCAAGTCTTCAGCATCGTCCACTGGCCCTATTTTAGTTTGTAATTATTTTAATGATCCAGTTGTATTAGAGAAGACACGTACACAATTACACTTTTTGTTTTGTATAAAAGGAGACCTCTACCATTCTATTCCTCACACCATTCACAAAGAAACATTCATTTCCATACCTCCGTTCATTTCATTACTTGTACTTCTTCCATTAACATTATTATTATTATTATTATTTCATTCAATATTCCTCTCTTCCTTTTTCTTCAAAAGGTAAAAAGCTATTACTCTCATTTATGTCTTGTAGAATTTTGTTTCCATTCAAATTCTATTTTGTTCACTGTTAAAAAGATCAGATTCTGGGAATTTTTATTTTCTTAATAGAAAAGTATGTTCCTCAACTAGTCAAAACCCAGGAAAAAAAGATTTTTCTAGATAATAGTTTGCAAATTCTAACTTCACCTTCTTCTTTTTTTTTTTTTCCAAGTAAATACTAATCTTTGACAAATTGGCAAAAAATTCTATTCGTGACCGTCACCATTAGAAATCAATGCATTATCCATTGAAACATAAAACATAATTTGACTTGGCCGGTGGGAGTTGATGAAAACACAAATCAAAATTCTATATATTTATACTAGTAACAAGAATAAAAAATCCTCACTTCTTTTTTCTTCATTTCTCATTATTAACACAAATCAAAATTCTCTCACTAGTTTTCTTCTTTTCTCCCGTTAGTGCTGCTCTGTTTTTCTTTTTAATTTACTCAAAACTGTTGTTTCTTTATTCTACCTATTTGTTTTGTTTCTCTGTGTACATCTTATCAAATAGTTTAGTTTTCGATGGTTAGAATTTCTTTACTTTTAATCAAATTCTTTGAGATACATAATCTTTTGATAAGAAGCAGTTTACCTTTATTGTTTTTTCAGATATTAAATGATTAAAAATAAAATAAAGAAGTAGTTCCCATTCAAGAAATATCTTATCTTTGTATAGAATTTCGTCACAAGTTCTTCCTCTTTTAGGTTTTTCAGTGAGATGTCGAAGAATATGGGGAGATTTTGTTGTTGTTGTTGTTTAGTAAATGCTAGCTGGCATATTCTTTCACTTTATTTTCCTCCTTTAAAATAAAATATATGAAGGGTACCTGTTGATCATATATATATATATATATATGTGTGTGTGTGTGTTTTTATTTAATTGTTTATTGCGTTTTTCTCAACTAAAACAGTGAAAGACGACTACTAACATATTTTATTAATAATAGGAAGATGACTGCAGGTTCTCTCTGTTGTGTTTTTATTGGGCCACATTTATTAGTTATGCATTTATTTGATAACTCTCATGTCATTATATTGGTAGGTCTGCTAGTTTTACTATTCTCTCCTTATCAGATTTAAGTATTGAGCTTAATGAAATAAAGGAAGACTTTAAAATTTTGAATTTGTCGGATATGATATTGAAGCTGAAAAATTAATTAGATATAGAAAGATAAAAATACTCTCTTTTTAAACAGATTAAAAAGAAAGTAAGGCCACTTAATTTGAGATGGAGAGTAGTATTTAGTAGTAGTAGCAGTAGTACTAGGTGGGTTGAAAATTTGTACTACTCAGATCACTGGAATATTAGGTGATTAGGTGACTTTTCCCCCCCGCAATCTCAGCTCTTTTGATAGTAGTAATATGCTAAATATTTTAATTATTTTTTGAGTCAACAGTATTTTGTTTGTGTTTTTACAGTTGAAAGTCATCTGAGGATTTCCAGGTGCAATGGCTGAACGTGTTCTGACTCGTGTTCACAGCCTTCGTGAACGTCTTGATGCTACTTTAGCTGCTCATCGCAATGAAATTTTGCTCTTTCTTTCAAGGTATTGTCTTAGAGCAATGTTCTTGCCTTTTGATTTAGTTGGTGTTGTTTCTCAGTTTCATATGGTATGTTGGACAAGCATAAATAGTCTTTGGGATAAAAACTTACTACTGCCTTATTTCTTGTTTGGTTCTTAATTCTAGGATTAGTTATATCAGAATTAGTAATTAGTCTGGGGATAAGTTATCTCTGTCAGACGATGAAATAATAGTATCACAATTAGTCATCCACGACAAAATCCCCCTGAGGTCCCTGAAATCTGTTTTCTACTAAATAAGCTGGAGGATATTTTGGTATGCAAACAACTTATTCTTAGAATTTATGTAATGCATGTTATTATTTTAATACAACAAACCAAATCGTCAACAAGAAATAATCTCAGTATAACCAATTTCAGGTTAACTATCTCACCATAACTTGTCTTCAAACCAAATGACCCCTAAAAGATGAACAAAGATATAGTTTAAACAAGTACATCATGAGTTATTCTTGCTGTTTTTGGCTGTATCAGGATTGAAAGCCACGGAAAAGGGATCTTGAAACCTCACCAGCTTTTGGCAGAGTTTGAATCAATTCACAAAGATGACAAAGACAAACTGAATGATCATGCCTTTGAAGAAGTCCTGAAATCCACTCAGGTAACTTGGTTTATTGTTAAGTTGATAGCATTTGATTGTCTTAGTATGCTCATATATGTATCAGTTTGTGTTTGCATTTGAAAAATTCTTATGTTGTTTGTCATACTAGGAAGCAATTGTTTTGCCCCCTTGGGTTGCACTTGCCATTCGTCTGAGGCCCGGTGTGTGGGAATATATCCGGGTGAATGTCAATGCTCTTATTGTTGAGGAGCTGACTGTGCCTGAGTTTTTGCAATTCAAGGAAGAACTTGTTAACGGAACGTAAGTTTTAAGTTCGACTTTGATGATAAGTTATCTAACATGTTCTTATTTTTTCTAATTAATGTTGTGATTTTCCTGGGTGCAGCTCCAATGATAACTTTGTTCTTGAGTTGGATTTTGAGCCCTTCACTGCATCATTTCCCAAACCAACCCTCACCAAATCAATAGGCAATGGAGTTGAATTCCTCAACAGGCACCTCTCTGCCAAAATGTTCCATGACAAGGAAAGCATGACCCCTCTTCTCGAGTTTCTTCGAGTCCACCACTACAAGGGAAAGGTAAATTTAGTGTTTCTGATAGTGGCTTTCTCCGCCAAATTTCCAGTTGGTGGTGACTGATTTATGCACCCAATAAATGATTAACATGTTCCATCTATCATTTTCTGTGCAGACAATGATGCTGAATGATAGAATTCAGAATTTGTACACTCTCCAAAAAGTCCTGAGGAAGGCTGAGGAATACCTCACCACCCTTTCCCCAGAAACGTCATACTCGGCATTTGAGCACAAGTTCCAAGAAATTGGCTTGGAGAGGGGTTGGGGTGACACTGCGGAGCGTGTTCTAGAGATGATCTGCATGCTCCTGGATATCCTCGAGGCTCCAGACTCATGCACTCTTGAGAAGTTCCTTAGCAGAATTCCTATGGTTTTCAATGTGGTTATACTTTCACCGCATGGATATTTCGCCCAGGAAAATGTCTTGGGTTACCCCGACACTGGTGGTCAGGTGCACTGCTTATTTGTGATCCCTTTGTCTTATTCCTTTGAAACCTATTGTCGCAAGTGTTGAGTTCATATTCCTTTAATTTGCAGGTTGTCTATATTTTGGATCAAGTTCCTGCCTTGGAGCGTGAGATGCTCAAGCGCATAAAGGAGCAAGGACTTGATATCAAACCGCGTATTCTTATTGTTCGTACTCTCAGAAATTGTGCTTATAGATTATGATTATGCAGGATTTTGATTTGTTCTAATACAACACCTGATCTTTGTTTAAATTTTCAGGTTACTCGGCTGCTGCCTGATGCAGTTGGTACCACTTGTGGTCAGCGACTCGAGAAAGTATTTGGAACTGAGCATTCACATATCCTTAGGGTCCCCTTTAGGACTGAGAAGGGCATTGTTCGCAAATGGATCTCTCGTTTTGAAGTCTGGCCATACATGGAGACTTTCATTGAGGTGAAGCGACCTTTCTGTATTCATTTTTTAATCTTGTACTTACTAACACTATAACTTTCACTAAAATTTTGACTTTTGATACATTAGGATGTGGGGAAAGAAACAACTGCAGAACTGCAAGCTAAGCCCGATCTTATTATTGGAAACTATAGTGAGGGAAACCTTGCTGCTTCCTTGTTGGCTCACAAGTTAGGTGTAACACAGGTCTGTAATATTGGTCACCTGTATAAGATTAACTTTCATTTGGAACCAGAAGTTGTAAGATTTCTCTTTCATTTCGTCTACTTTGCCTTCTGCAGTGCACCATTGCTCATGCATTGGAGAAAACCAAATATCCCGATTCTGACATTTACTTGAAGAAATTTGACGAGAAGTACCACTTCTCAGCTCAGTTTACTGCTGATCTTATTGCAATGAATCACACTGATTTCATCATCACCAGCACCTTCCAGGAGATAGCAGGAAGGTATGACATCAATTCCATGCTCTGCTTAAATTGTTCTTATTCCTGTTTCATTGTCTTGGATCCTAAATCAATTTCAAATTCTTTAGCAAGGACACCGTTGGACAATATGAGAGCCACATGGCCTTCACAATGCCTGGATTGTACAGAGTTGTTCATGGCATTGATGTGTTCGACCCCAAATTCAACATTGTGTCACCAGGAGCTGATGTGAATCTCTATTTCCCATACTCCGAAAAGGAAAAGAGATTGACAACTTTTCACCCTGAAATTGAAGACCTGCTGTTTAGTGATGTTGAGAACGAAGAACACCTGTATGTTTCTATAATTTGCAATATTGGTGGAAGATTATGTTTACTGATATAAACAATTTTGTACTGAATTGATTTGTGTTCCTATATCAGGTGTGTGTTGAAGGACAGGAATAAGCCCATCATATTCACCATGGCAAGATTGGACCGTGTGAAGAACTTAACTGGACTCGTCGAGTGGTATGCTAAGAATCCACGACTAAGGGAGTTGGTTAACCTTGTTGTGGTTGGTGGAGACAGAAGAAAGGAATCCAAAGACTTGGAAGAGCAGGCAGAGATGAAGAAGATGTATGAACTTATAAAGACTCACAATTTGAACGGCCAGTTCCGATGGATTTCTTCCCAGATGAACCGTGTGAGGAATGGAGAACTCTACAGGTACATTGCTGACACCAGGGGAGCTTTCGTGCAGCCTGCATTCTACGAGGCTTTCGGTCTGACTGTTGTTGAGGCCATGAGCTGCGGTTTGCCTACATTTGCAACTAATCAAGGTGGTCCAGCTGAGATCATCATTCACGGGAAGTCTGGTTTCCAAATTGATCCATACCATGGCGATCAGGCTGCTGAGCTTCTCGCTGATTTCTTCGAGAAATGTAAGGTAGACCCTTCACATTGGGAAGCTATTTCCGAGGGTGGCCTTAAGCGTATACAGGAGAAGTAAGCTTCGACTCTTTTCGTCCTACCACATGATCATTATTGAGTTTATTAATTCTAATCTCCCGTTGCTGCTAATTTATAGGTACACATGGCAAATCTACTCGGATCGGCTGTTGACATTGGCTGCTGTTTATGGATTCTGGAAGCACGTTTCCAAGCTGGATCGTCTTGAAATACGTCGCTATCTTGAAATGTTTTATGCTCTCAAATTCCGCAAGCTGGTAAGTCTCTCTGCTTTCTGCACTATTCCAATTGTCTAAAGCAACTGCTAATGGAGCTTCTCTATTTTGTTTTGATTCAGGCTGAACTTGTCCCATTGGCTGTTGAGTGAATTGACAAAGAAGAGAAGGCTTCTGTCTGATTGTTATCCACATTGCCCTTTGAAAATGTTGTCTAGATTGCTTTTTCCCCCACATTCTTATCTGTTTGCCAGCTTAATTGTCTTTTTTATTTGCATTTTGTCCCTTTTGTAGTGAAGAGCATTGCGAATTTGACATTATGTAGTGTTGGTGTGAATAAAATATCAAATTTCAATCTACTCATGAAGAGGATTGCAAATTTGCAAGCATTATTTCTTGAGTATTTTTCTTTCTTTTCACCATTTCCTAGTTATTTCATTTAAACACAACTTCTCTGTCTTTACATGGTACTAATAAAGTCTGTGTACACATCTTTTTTTTTCTGAATTTTATTTATGAAATTATACTAAATTTATTATTGTCCAAATGAAAATATACTAACTATAGAGAGTCGTCTTTTCTTTGTTACCCAAAGTTATTATCAAGGTCAATTTTGCCAACGACCTTGGAGACAACTATATTGGATAGTGATGAAATTCTTATCCTATATTGGCAAAAGGTCAAACTAAGAATCAAAACCAAACCTTTTTACATAGATAGCCTTGATGAGCGACCCTATTCATTTGGGATATTCTCTAGAAGAGAAATAATTTTGTCCTTGAAATTGAAAGAGACAAATATGAAATATGGATGTGGAAAAAAAGAACTATGGATTATTTTCTGTAGGTTTTGTGTGCGAATCTTGAGGATAAAAAATCCTTTCAGTGAGAAGGAATAATCTCAGCAATTGACGTAATTTTTATCTTGTTTCAAAAAAATATAAAAATTTGAAAAAATTAAGCAAATTGACAAATATTACTACTGTAATATGAGATAACATTATAGTTTCAATTAATAATGAATTTATGGTTACAGTTTAATGAATTTTGCTCTGAATTTTGAGTCCCACTAAACTTATTTATATTAGGCATAACAAGTCATTCTCGCATGATTTGTATATTTTTTATACAAATCACAATTTATCTCTCCTCTCTCCACTAACCGATTTATCTCATCAATAATGAATAGATATCATTACTCAATTCGTTCATAATTTTGCACACATCAAATTATCATCACATAGGCTTTTTTGTTACTCCTCTTTATCATTAGGATCAACATTTTGAACAATTCAACAATGTAGCCAATTTTCTATTACTCCCCAACGCATATAGCAAGAAAATACAAGATTCTACATACTTAACTAAGATTTAGAAATTCACTTGCCTCAATTCAAGCACACAATCACTCCAAAATTTAGCCTTTCCTCTTCGTCGGGTCTCCGAATCAACAAAGTCTATTCAAATATGAATTTACAATAAGAAGATGAGTACAAAGCCACCCAAATTATTAATTTTAAAAACTGGATAAAAAACAACCCAAAACCCAATTTCAGAACGAAGAGGTAAATCTAGATTTAATACATAAATATGAAAAATCAACTAAGACGTCTCCTAGGCCTAAAATTCATTCCGCGCATCGAAACTTCGAATGTTGACCAAAGTCAACTCAAAAGCTACAAATTCCATAACTTCCATCTTAAGACCTCAAATCCACAAAACAACTCCAAATTTGAAACCGGCAGCTCTCCTATATCAAATTTCACAGTCCAGATTTGATGGAATTGACAAATCTTCATTCCCAGACTCGTAGATCTGGTTGGCACGAAAAACAATTTTTTTAACAACTTAATGCTTCAAAACTCTAAAACTTCCAAAAACTCACAAGTTTCCAAAGAAGTTCCAAAACCAACTTCATAAACTGATCAAATAAGATTCGGGGCAATTATCGAAAGGGGTGAAACAATAATTTTTTTTAAAAATTTCCAAAAATAACCTTTAGAGTCATTACATAGAAAGTTAAAAAGTATCTGAAATTCAAAATTGACATAAATATTTTGTGAGATGAGATGGAGTAGGTGAAGTTTAGTGATGAAAAAGATATAATTATTGAAGGATTTTAATGGTTAATAAAGGATTAATTAGTGTAAACTACTATTTAAAAAAATGAAAAGAAAAAGAGTATAAAAATTAATTATGACATGATGCTGATGTAGCGAGTGAGTGTAAAACACCACATCCTATGAATTCTTTTTTTGAGGGATAAGGTCCAAAATTACCCATCAACTGTGATAAATATTTTCATTTTACATTTCAAGATAAAGTTCCTTAAAAATTTCTGCCTTTTTAAAAATATCATGAATAGTATTAGTAGATTGTTATATTTTGGGTTTATTTTTACCCTTTTTGTTAAAAAAAATGGCTTGTTATTATCCTTAACCCCTCTTAACATAGATTGAGTGAATTTCACACGTCATAATACTTTAGAAAAAAGTTCAAATTACCATTCTATCTTTTACTATGTTGAACAGAAGCTTCATTGGGTCAAAGTCAACATAACATGATTTACTAACGATAATTGTATGAATGACTCAAAAACATAATGGAAAATAAAATTACATGTTTTGGTTAGTAGATGAGTATTTTCTTTTTACCCTTTTCCCTTCTATTAAATCATGTTTCTGTGTAAATAGTAAGTATTACTATAAACATATATATATTATATAGCTGTATTGCATTAGGATGCTGAAGTGCTTTCTTTTAAGTTTCCCTAAATTATTTAGAAGAAACGAACCACTGAAATGTTTTTCTTGGAAAAAGAGAAGATGAAGTATTTTATTTACAGTGGGCGTAAGCATGATTCTCCACATATGGCCCAGAATGATTTCGATTTGATGGCTACGACCCATTAAGTACTATAGCCTTAAATCAAGCAACTAGGGTCTACATATCTTGGTATAATAGTACCATGACGTGCGATTTGAGTGGTTGGAAAATAAGAAGGATTACACAAATTCGTGTTAAGAATTAATTATATTATATATATATATTTTTAAATTATAATAATTTTTTATATTTAGTGGAATTCGGATATATCTCAAAAAGTTCTGATACATCATGTAAACTGATGTACTCGACCGATCCATCACGTAAAGTGATATATTCGAGAATAGAAGAGAGTAGAGATTTTTGTAATTTTTTCAAATAGTAGAAAATTTTAGAGAATATGATAAAATAAGTTGTGTATTTAAGTAATTTTTCCATAGGATTATACTATGTACTATATAATAGGGAAATTTAATAGATATGCGATATTGTGAAAATATTTATCATTTATAACAATTTTTTTACTGGACACTTATAATATATTTATAATACATATTACAAAGAATAATTTATAAAACACATATAGTACAACTTTTATTCATGGATAATACACCGTAAATGCTACTAAGGCTGAACCGAAAGGAAGGGCTTATATGCCACATAAACTTCTTCCATTCACATGCAATACGCGACTAAGAGTTAGGATTGGAAGTCAGGAATTCCCAGTGCCTATAAGATGTAACAGCATAGCTAGATTCAAGAGAGAGTTTTGAGTTCTCATACACTATAGTAACTACTTAGCTCTAAATTCAGTGACAACTTTCGGTCTATTGTAGCTTATATGGCACTACTAGTGAGACAGCTGATATGACACTATTTTCTATAAAAGAAGGAAAAAGAATTGAATCTCACTCATTTTCAGGTAAGATTTATTTAGCTCGCTCCTTTTATCACATATTTTAATACATTTATAATACATTGTGTCAATTTCTTATCAAACAAACATAATATATTTTAAAACACTCATAAACATTTATATTGCATGCATAATTCACTTTTAATACATAATATGTATTGCTATAAATGATAATAAATAAAAAATATCGCTAAAATCAGTAATTAAATTATTAAAAAGTACTCACCCATTAATTTTTTTATATATTAATATATAGTGACCCCAAGAAATGAAAGACAATTCTTCTGAGTCATAAGGCCTATTCTTTTTTTTTTTTTTTTTTTTTTTAACTGGAACAGACCCTACACGAGGCTCCCACCTCTCGTGCACAGCCAGGGGTTGAGCCGCACACCCCCAAGCCTTATTATACATAAAACAGAAAAATACACGGAGGGGGACATAAACCTAACCTCCAATCTTATGGTGGTTCATAAGTCGGTCATCCTACTAAGGTCAGCCAACTCATCCCCGATACAAACACACGAAAAGGAAACCTAGAAACTATGCACCTAAAGAAGAGGACTCCTCTCGATACACAGAAACTAGGAAAGCATAAATAAGGGAGACTCGCCCTTTACATAAAATAAAGGAAAAATCTAAATAAAACTGGGGATGAATCCTCATAAAAGCTATATACAACAAAATTTTAGCATCAACGAGGATCATCAAATAACATGGCTAAAAATATAGCATGGAGACAAACACTGCAATTGGGCGCTCAATGCAATGCTGCAACACTAGTAGTAGATCATGGAGGCTTCTTAATCCTTTTGGTCTTCCTCCGTCTAAAGCTAGGTAGGCCGGCTCTATCTAGCATGTAGTATCCTCGTGTACCCCGAGGTAGCTGCTGTAGGGTGGTGTAGTGGCCTGGAGTGGTAAGAGTGTGACTGTGCTTGGAGAGAGCATCCGCAGTGAAGTTTGCCTCCCTGTATACATGCTTGCAAGAAAAGAAAACAAATAATTCAGAAATATCAACAAGGTCATGAGTTATCCGGTGAAGGCTCCACGGAGGTTTCGTCTGATGATTGATCCATTTAGTGATCAACTCCGAGTCGACTTCTAGGATAACGTGCTGAAAGCCCTGTTGAATGCACCATTTAAGCCCATAAACTGCCGCCTCTAGTTCGGCTTGATTGTTGGTTCCCTCCCCTAACGGTATGGCGTAGGCGAAGATGAATCTACCCATATGATCTCTTAAGATGCCACCCCCCCAATTGCCCCTGGATTACCCAACGCGCTTCCGTCAGTGTTCAGCTTAACGAAACCGAGTTGTGGTTTAGTCCACGAGACTTGGGTGATCTTAATTTCATGAGCACACTTATCTATGTAGGAAATAGTGTGGATCCAGTTCGAAGGCCAATGGATATAGGGGTACGCGATTCTAAGTAGATTAGAGATGTCTTTGAAAACGGTAAATTTCACTCTCGCCAGGCTAGAATTCTTTCCCCCGTATTTGCTCGCGCACCTATTCTTCCACAAATTCCAACATATAAATATTGGGGTGGAGTGAAAGATAAGTTTGTGAGCTTCTGTGTGGTACTTGTGAAGCCACCAGCTCATAACAAGAGGTTTGAGGGGTGTGGCTTCATGCTTTATCCCTAGGGAGTCAGAGAAGTAGCGCCAAATATTCCTAGCGAAGTGGCCCGTGTTGAAAATGTGCTCTATGGTGTCTGGACCTGGACTGTGGCAGCAATAGCATGGAGTGGAAACCTGACCGAATGCAATGATCTTTTCCTCCGTTGGCAGCTTGCCTCTAAAAGCCCTCCACAACAAAAAAGAGCATTTAAAGGGGATGTTTTTGTGCCAAGTGTAATGGTCGGAAAGTGTCTTGGTCCTATGTTCTCTCACAAGCTGCCATGCCGAGGAGCATGTGAAGTTCCCATTGGTATTCAGCTTCCAAATGGCCTGGTCCGGTGTGTTTCCTTGCAGCTGAAGTGTGGAAGAAGTGATAAGAGGAACTAGTTGCGCTGGTGCCAATTGATTTAGCATATCGATGTTCCATTGTCCATCTATAAGAAAATCAGCCACCCTAGCATTGCTTGCTCTTCCCAACTCCTGCCTATAGTTGGCTAAGGGTCCGATACCTAGCCAATCGTCCCACCAAAAACAACATGAACCCGAGTAAATCCTCCATTGAATGTGAGGTTCGGCAATGTGTTTGTTGTGCATCATGTGTTTCCACACAAGCGACTGGCCAGAATGGAATTTTTTGATGATGGGGTTGGCTCTTTGACAGTATTTGGCTCTAAGGAAATCACCCCACAACGTTGGTTTAGCTCTAAAGATCCACCATTGCTTTAACTGGAGAGATTTGCACACATCTATAGTTCTCCTTAACCCAATACCTCCTTCGTCATAAGGGTAACAAAGTTTTTTCCATGAAGCCCAATGGTATTTTTTTTTGTTATCCTTCCACCCCTAGAAAAAATCAGCGGTGACTCTCTCAATCTGTTTGAGAGTGGTACAGGGGGGAGTAATGGCCGAAAAAAGGTGAATGGGGAGCGACTGAAGTACGTATTTCACGAGTGTAGCTCTACCGCCGTAGCTGAGGATTTTGGAGTGCCACCCTCTAATTCTGTTGACAACCTTAGAGACCATGTCCGTGTAGTACATGACTCTCTGCCTGCCAATGTACAGAGGGCATCCTAAGTAGGTAATGGGACTATGCTTCTGAGTGAAACCCGTAACCTGTTTCACCGTTTCCACATTGTCTTGGAGCGCACTGGGATGCATCATGAAGTGGCTCTTATTCTTGTTTATAAGCTGCCCCGATGTCTTTTCATACAGAGTCAAGGTCTTCATGATAATTTGAAGAATTTCCCTCCTTCCGGAGGAAAAGATGATAATGTCATCCGCAAAACTCAAATGATTAATCTGTGGGCCTCTTTTCTCCATATGAAAACCACGGTAGAAGTGGTAACAATGAAGACTATTCAACATTCTTGATAGCACCTCCGCTCCCAAAATAAATAAGGCGGGAGAAAGAGGATCATCCTGTTTGAGCCCTCTGGTGGAGTGGAAAAAACCATGTCTAGACCCATTAACGATAACAGAGTACCAGTTGTTAGACATGATTCGCCAAATCATATCAATAAAGGTCTCACCAAAGCCCATCCTTCTCAGTACCAGACAAGTATAGGACCAGGAGACTCTATCATATGCTTTGGCCATGTCTAACTTGATAACCACGTTGTCGTCAATAACAGGCTTTCGGATATCGTGGATAATCTCCTGTGCTAGCATGATATTTTCGGAGATGCTTCTTCCTTTTACAAACCCGGACTGATTGGGAGAAATAAGACCGGGGAGAATCGGAGCAAGCCTGAGGCAAATGAGTTTTGATATGATCTTATTGGTGAAGTTACTGAGACTAATGGGTCTATAGTCAGAGAGTGTGTTGGGGTGATGTACCTTTGGGAGCAGGATCAAACAGGCATGAGAAAAGAACTTAGGCATAGCATACCCCCCAAAGAAAGAAGTAACCACTGCTAGTAGGTCTTCCGAAATAATCTCCCAACAAGCTTGGAAGAATTTTCCATTCATACCATCCGGACCAGCTGCAGAATTAGGATTCATGGAGAAGACTACCTGTTTTAACTCCTCTATGATAGGCGTGGCTTGAAGGTTTTCATTCTGAACATCTGTGATCATTCTAGGAACGTAATTCAAGATGTTCTCCGGAATCGGAGACTCATCGCCTGTAAATATTTTCTGAAAATGATCGCATGCTGCTCTAGCAATGTGTTCGTCGCCTTGAATCCACTCCCCCTCTTCGTTGGTAACCTTGTGAATGAGCAGTCTCCTTCTCCTACCACGGATTAGAGCATGGAAATACTTGGTGTTAGCATCTCCATCCTTGAACCAATGTAGCTGACTTTTTTGTTTGAGAATGTTCTCTTCAATTTTAATAAATCTGATGTATTCGGCGTTGAGAGCATGCAATTGCATCCTGTTCTCTTCATTATTGGACACTATCAGATTTTCTTCGGCACTTTTCACCAATTCTTCATATTCCTTAACCCTGGCAAAAATGTCGCCGAATTCCACTCGCGACCATTTGCTAAGGGTGGAGGAAAGTCTTTTCATTTTATGGTGGAAGGACAACATTGGATTCCCTGTCATGGGTCTGCTCCAGCAGGACTCAACAGTTTCGAGAAAAGTAGGGTTATCCACCCAATAATTCAAGAATTTAAAATATTTAATCGCGGAATCCTGCCTAGCATTCATCTCTATTAGTAAAGGGTTATGGTCAGAACCAGTAGAGGGAAGATGGGTAATTGAAGTGTGAGGCATAACGGATAAAAAACATATTTAAATTATGATATTGACAAGAATAGAAATATCCACTTTTAACGAGATTAGTGAGGCAACGAATAGAAAATCAGATTTAAGTTATATACATCGATGATATATAATTTAAATAAAGTCCCAATATATGGGTTATGTTAAGCCAAACTAGATACAATAATAATAATATATCTAGTATAATTTTATATGTATGTAAGGGTATTTTTGTTGGATAGAGAAATTGTTATTGCTAGACCATAACTCAAAATGAAAGTTATTGAAGTAAGGCTTCAAGAAAATATAAAAGCAAAATAGCAAGATATAAGGCAAAATGAAGCAACACATATATTAGAAAATACGAAACTATGCGACTATTAAATACTACTACTAATAAGGAGGAGAGGAGTTGAGGTTAGCTCAGGCCTCTCCTCACATAAAGTACAACAATACTAGGCTACCTTCTAACCCTCTATCCTAATGTTCGACGTTCAAATCTTTCTATCTGTGATCACGTCCTCAGTAAGATGAAGTTGAGTCATTTCTGTCTAATCACCTCCCGCTACATTTATATTCTGAACGTATGTATTCTTAATTGACTAACACTTTTTCCCATACAATTATGTTGGTCTAACTATCACTATATAGAACTTACCTTTAAGTCTTTTTAAAATAAAAAGAGGATTTCCTCATCTTTTATTTTCTTTTTTTATGAAAGAGATATTGCCTTCCAATTCTGATGAATTGAGTCCATTATTTTCTTTTGATTTTTTGTTATTTATATCTTTTGTCTTTCTTGCTTGTAGCTAATTATTATTCAATCAATGACCGAGGCGACACATTCTTATCACATAGTATTCTTGATGTGAGCCTCCATTAACTCACCCCACTTCAATACAATGTGAGATATGATCATCAATCTTCCCATCTTCTTATATTATGAACCCAAGATACTTGAAGCTTCCTTTCTTGGGTATGATTTGTGTCACGATCTTCACTTTCACCTCCTTCTCATGTGTTACATCACTGAATTTTACATTCCAGACCCTGTATTTTAGTCCTGCTTAACCTGAAAACTTGAGTCTCTAGAGTCTTCTCCAAATTTTCAGCCTATCGTTAACTTCATCGCATGCATTTCTCATCAATCAATACTATATCATTTGCGAATAACATACACCACAACATTTTCCTTTGAATATAAATGTCCTGTCAATTTCCCTATCACTAAAGAAAATAGAAAGGGGATTTTTTTTGTCCCATCCCTGATACAGTCCGATTATAACTGGGAAGCGTTCTTAATTTCCTCCCATTGCTGAAAGTTAGAAAACTTGATTCCAATTATCAATATTATGAGGAGACAAAACATTCATTGATTTACTAGAACAGTTTGTATTAATTAACAATCATAGTAGTTTTCAAGGAAACCAACATAACCAACGTTGTATTTATAAAGTCATAAGCAATAGAATTATTTAATTTGGAGAAACAACATTTGACAGGGCAGAGAACCACGGGTGAGATTGGGATAGACTGGAGGTTTATTAAGTATGAACTCAGTTGCTATTAGAGTCTATCAATTTGAATTATAATATTATAGTTTATCTTAAATTCAATAGTTGTTGTGCCATTTTGTTGTATTTATAGATTTTGTACATATTGCCGATAAATGTGAGAGTCCTTATTTAATGCCTATTCTAAAAGAAGAGTAATCTTTTATTATGAAGGATAAGCTATAAAAATAATTGAATTCAAGATAAACTATAATATTTGAATTCAAATTGATGATGGACTCTAATAGTTGCAAATGGGAAGACGCTCTGGTCGAGTTGAACGTGTCTCGCAATTTATATACGACCGGAGCTTCTATTGGTGAATCAATTCATATTAAACCATTTTCGTTTATTAGAAACAATAATAAAGCATGTAAAATCAGTCAAAGGTTATAATAACATAAATCGAAATGTTGCAAGTGTGAAAATACAATAGAATCTTTGAAAATTAACGACAAAAGTCAAAAATATCTATCTAAATACCAAATACCAAATACACTATTTGGGATAATACAATAATAGAAAGACTAAAGATAGAGTGGAGTCCACAGTATTACTACTACGAACGGGAACAACCAAGTCAATTTGAATCTCTCATATCAGCCTCACTAGACACGGTCACAAATCTACTAGTACAAAAAAAAGTCAAATGTTGACTTCCAAAACATTTACCTTAACATATACAAATTAATATAATCTAAAAAAAACAATAAAAATAACAGTCCAAGCAAATCAACCTAATCAACATATAGTAATTATGCACATATACGACATACGAAGTAATATGCATATAAACACCCATTTTTCACCTATACATTAACCTTATATCCATATTAGGTAATAAAAAATTAACTATTTATACAAAAATTAAGTTCCTTTAGAAAAAAACCGAGCGCAGCTCTATAGCGCAACCTTTTAGATTTAACATATAACCACCGTTCATGGTCATTCCAGCCACTGGTCAGCCTATGCTTGGGGATGATCAGTCGAATTTATTACAAGATAGTTGCTTCCCACCATTAAATTTGAAGTCTGCAGGTGAAAGTATGCCGTCTTAATATCTACAGTGCCTACTGATATAGGTCCATTGACTGGTAATTATGCAAACAGTCTCAAAGTTCATAACAATACTCAAGTGGGAAAAGCTGGAACAGAACCTATACCAATGAAGAAGATCTCTTATAATAATGAGATTTCAAGAATATTGTGGACAGAGGAGGAAGTGGACAAAATGAATATATTGGAAAACCTTCAATATGAGGAAATTGAGAAATTTTCCTATGGATGGCCAGATTTAAAAGAACTTCGTACACTTATCCCAAATTAGTGTAATATTAAAGGGGCATGTAAAATTGGACTTTTGAGAAATAGACACGTACTTATCAGATTGGATCAACAGGCTGATTTCATCAATCTAATGTCATAAGGCATTTATTATATTCTAGCTAAAGACGGATATTCTTATTCTATGAGGTTGCTTATATATGATGCTAAGTTTAAAGTTGAAGAAGAGACCACACAGGCTATGGCATGAATATCATTCCCTGATTTAAAACCTACTTATTTTGTGAAGGAAGCTTTGTTTTCACTAGTTGTTGGAAACCCGTTACAATTAGACATGGTTACGATATACATAACTAAGCCTAGCTGTACGAGAGTCAAGGTGCAGGTGGCCCTTCTATGTGATTTTTCTATGTATATTGAGATGAAGATCGTTAACGAGAAGAAAAAGGAGGTTAGGTTGAGAGTAAAGATTTAATATGATATGAAACCTAAATACTGCAAACATTGTAAGGTACAAGAAAATGATGATGAAGCGTGCAAAATATTACTGTCACATCCCAAAATACCCCCTAGATGTGACTGACACTCGTTATCACCACCTGTCGGGCGAATCAAATATCCATACACTTAACAAAATTATTTAAGCACGGAGATAAAATATATATGTGCAACTCCAAAACTCATCAATACTCCTCAAAATGAAATATTTGTCAAACCAAAATCGTATATCGATTTACGAAAAGAACGGACACTTAAATAATGTATATTTATCCCAAATCTCACAATAAGACAATGGAGCATCTAATAGAGTTACATTAGTTCAATGTCGGAAATGCAAACCCCAAGAAAAAAAGATGTAAGCTATAAATAAGTAGAGCTGAAACAGTAGCCTCCACGATCAATGCGAAGTCTCACCTTAACGACAAAATCCACGCGAACGAACTAGTTAGCTACTAGTCTCACTCTCTGCTACAATATCTGCATAGACATATAGGTAAGGAGTGAACTATATATAAATATAACCCAGAAAGTCCTCGACCCACTACCTTAATATCCTTGGAACAAGAGTTAGAAAATACATCTACACAATAAACACATAATGATATGCACAAGAATGTATTTCATAATATAAAGCTCAATAAGTCCAACCAAATGTTCCAAAAAGTTTCCACTCAATCCACACTCCAAGCTTGTCATAAACGATAGTGAAGTAGCATGTACAAAGCCCCTAACATATTACAGCAGCATAGGTATGCCTCTACCATATTACGACAGCTATGTAAGGCCCTAGTAACTATACCACGATAACGAAGAAAGATATTCAATGTTACACCACATATAACATATAAAAATATTCAATATTCTTCACAAAATAGCATATCTATGGTTGATCAAAGACCACCAATTCTGCCAAGCACATGCTTGTCCCAACACATGAACTAGGTACAGAAAACATATTTTTTTAATAGCAAGTTTGAAAAGCAAGCACTAAAGCTTAAAGTCTTACTTACCGCGCTAATAACAAATTCCACAACCTTGCATGCGTAGAACACCAACCAAAACAGTCCCTAAATGCCTAACTCTATGCAAAATATTGATTAATGACATCAATTATACTAGTCGGGTCAAGTGTCAATATTCCTAACTTTTAAGCTTAGAGCTAAACTTTAATATTTCACCCATAAATCATGAATTAAAGATTAAAAAAATACGCAGCAAGACATAGCAGTCGATTTATTTGCTGCACCAGTTCGCAGAAAAAAAAATGGCTTAAATTTTCAATTTTCTTAATATTCTCAGAACCATAGTTGCCTAAGGATTTTCAATCCATAATCACTATTACATCATTGATTTCTAATCATTGCTTCAATTATTTTTAAGAGCTATGGTAAAAGTAGAAAGAGATATACCATTTTCTGCAAATTTAATGGGGAAAAAGTATATGCTTCTATGAACAAATTTGATGTCATTACCTGAAGCTTATTATCTCCCAAAATAGTGGTCAAAGGAACTCTTCTTTGTCGTACTTGAACTCCAAAGAATTTCCTCTATGAGTTGTTTGTTTTCTTCCAAAAATAAAGAAACAAAATTTTCCCTAAAGTTCTACCCTACAGAACTGTGCGGGAAAAAGAATGCAAGGGCAACCACTCCTCGTAATTCTCTTAATAATAAAAGTTATTGATTAAATTACCCATTGACCCTTCATTTGAATCTGCAGTCCACTCCTTTTAATTTTTTTTATTAATATTACAATTATTAAGGGTTAAACTTACCAATTAACCCTTCATTAAATAAAAGGATTATTTCATTCTCCCCCACTTAAAATAATGTTCGTCCTCAAACGAGTCTAGAATCATACATGAAGTGTCAAATAGATGAGGATATCTATCTCGCATATCCGCCTTGGACTCCCAAGTAGTTTCTTCAGTTAGATGATTGTGCCATAACACTTTGACTGAAGCTATCTTCTTTGACCTCAATTGTCGCACTTGCCTATCAAGAATACATATCGGGCCTTTCTCATATGCTAAATTCTCATCAAGCTCCACATCTTCTAGCTGAATTTTATGGCTATCATCATGAACATATCGTCGAAGCATGGACACGTAAAACACCAGATGAACGACAGACAATCCCAGAGGTAAAGCAAGTCGGTATGCCACCAAACTAATCCGATCTAAAATCTCATAAGGACCACTCTAAGACTTAACTTACCTTTTTGACCAAATCTCATAACTCCTTTCATAGGAGACTTTCAAAAAGATCTTTTCACCCTTTACGAACTCTAGATCTTGTACTCTCTTATCTTCATAGGACTTCTACCTACCTTATGCCGTCCGAAGTCATTCTCGTATCAATGCAACTTTTTCTAAAGCTTGCTAAACCTAATCTGGACCTAATAATTGCGCTTTGCCAGGTTCAAACCATCCAACTGGTGATCGACATCTACGACCATATAGAGCCTCATATTGCGTCATCTGTATGTCGATTGGTAGTTATTATTATAAGAAGTTTCTGCCAAAGGCGATCGTCTCAATGACCGCCAAAATTAATTGCAAAAGCTCTAAGCATATCTTCCAAGATCTGAATAACTCATTCAGACTATCCGTCAGTCTGGGTATGAAAAGTTGTACTCAACTCAACCTGTGCACCCAATTACTTTTGAAAAGACTTCCAAAACTTAGCAGTGAACCGTGTACCTCGATCTGATATTATTGAAATAGGTAACCCATAAATCCATAGTAATCCTTTCCCACTTCCACTCTAGGATAATCAAGTTTTGTATTACTCCACCAAGTGTTTGATGTTCATATTTTACCTATTGACAGTTCAAGCAACTAGTCATATATTTTAAAATGTTAGCCTTCATACCTTTCCACCAGTACAATCCACACAAGTCTTGATACATCTTCGTAGCGCCTAGATGGATGGGGTATTGCGAGTTATGAGCCTATTCAAGTATTAGCTGTTTCACCTCACCCACCATGATACACAATCTACCATGTCGACGTAGAATGCCCTCACCGTCAATAGATAATGACTTCACGCCTCTATTCTGCACTCAATCTCGTAGTCTAGCAAGTTGGGGATCATTATATTGGCAAGTATTGACTTCTCCAACTAAGGATGATTGCACCACCATACTTACAAGCAACCTACCAGGAAATGTATGATCAACTCGAACTCTCTATGTAACACCTCGGAATTTTTTGCGCATAGACTCAAACATTTCTTCACGTGTGTGTAGAATCAAACCGAAGGACTTATAATTTTATATATGAGTTAGGATTAATTACTAAGTATTTGAAGGGTATTAGATGTGGTTTAGGGTCATAAGACATCTCTAACACCAAGTCGAGTCTAAAGAATTAGTCTCGACTAGGTTTCCGAATGAGTTTGTATAAGGATCAACTTCCAACGATCATATCTCCTTTAGTATAATGAACTGGGTGGACCACGACCTACCAAATTAAAGGTCTTTGGGTCTTCTTTCCAACTCCACCAAGATTTTAATTTTTAGATTTCGTAATCAAAAGTTAAGACCATTTTACTACAGACAAATACTGTAGGAATTTCAGGCCTGAGCGACCACTGCAGGAATTTAGGTTTGGCGCTCCAGTGGCGCCCGACGCCACTATAGCGCCAGAAAACAGCCTCAGTAGTTTGTTCCTTGGCGCGACGCGCTACTATTAGATGTGCAGGGTTTTAAGCTTATTTTGGCTTGGCGCTGTAGTGGCGCGACGCGCCACTATAGCGCCAGCAAGATTTTTGCCCAGTTTTCCAAATTTTAAAGAGGGGCAACTTGGACATTTTTCCTATACACATTGTCACACCCCGGGAGGGTACCCTAGGCGTGACCGACACTCGAAGGCCATTTCTGGCCTCCAAGCGAACCACCTGGTCCAGTCACACTTTTATTCATTCACATTCTATCGGCGAAAGACTCAATCATAGGAATACTATCCATAATATAGGGCCAAAGGCAAAACAACTATCAAATCAATAATCAGCTAGAATAAAACTAGTCAAATGAACGACTCATCATTCTCACACTCTAGTCTATGAAGCCTATATCAACAATCTAGGAGGTGCTCATGACAAGCCTATGGCTATCAATAATCAAAATAAGGGAAAAACAATGCTATGAAGATAATCTCGGCATCCTCTGGAGACTAGGAGGACTCACCAACCAGCGGGAAGTGGAGAGATCTTCAATAGTGCATCGGTTGATGATCTCTAGTACCTATCTCTGCATCATGAAATGATGCAGGCCAAATGGCGTCAGTACATAAAATGTATGAGTATGTAAAATGGCCGAATGAAACAAATACCAAGGAAGAATCAAATCAACTCAGAATCTCAACTCAAGAGAAATAACAACTCAATCAAGTGTCCTAAGTCTAAACAAGAATATGGTTTAGACGGGACCAATCACATACCATTCAACTCAATCCGACTTAGAGTACTATCAAGACCTTATGAGCTCGTGACAGTACAACAAACCGATGTTGTTGCAGTGTCCGTTCATATTTTGCCAGGGTATGAACGAATCAACCAATCCTGGATCCAATCCAACCAAGTCCTATAATGTCAGGACAATAATTTTGGGGAAGCATCCGACTTTAACGGTTCATTCCCCTCCTACATTTGGCGACGTAGTTATTGGATTCGAGTTATTACTTACTCTTACCCAATTCGGTGCTCGATACTCCTCCTAAGACTCAATGCTCATAAAACTCCATCCAATCAACTCAATCAAATCATATCGATAAGTCTCATTTACAACCTTATCAACTCATCAACTCTATCAAAATCAAACCTCTCCCAATCATATCTTTCAAGAGTAGATTAAATATGTATTTAACAACATACAAACCTATCCAATCGTTCCTCTATTCATTTAACAATTTTTTTGGGACTAAACACAACTCCAAGGTTTTAAATCAACAATTCAAGATAAGCAACATATTTAAGAAAAATAACATTCTTTATCATAATCAACATAGTTAAGAAATTAACAATATATGATCGACCTCTCATCTCAATCAACTCATACCAACATGTACCACATTACTTTATTGACTCCACAACATCAACATAATAGAAATTAGGGTAATAGATGAAAAGGACCTATTTGGACCTAACTCTATCAATAAACTTCATTCTTATGAACAATCAATCTCAAAGAAGATGTAGGGCACATGAGTGGACTCAACCTATGCTTTGAATAGCCTTACATACCTTAGTGAAGACTTTGAAGAAAACCTTGATGTTGGGTCTTCAATGGAAAGCTTGAATCTTTGAAGCTCTTTAAGCAATCCTTGTTGGAAATGGAGAAGAAGAGGAAAAGAGGGAAATTTCTAGGGCTTTTAGAGAGAGAGAGAGGGACTGAAATAATGGTCCAAAAAGGTTCAAGGCTTGTGTATATATAATTTGAGAAAATACCCAAATTGCCCTTTCTCCAAAAATCTGGAAAACAGGCTAAAACGCTCCAGGTGAGATAGTGGCGCGTCGCGCCACTGCGGCGCCAAGTCGAATTTAGGCTTAAAACCTGTACATCTGATAGTGGCGCATCGCACCAAGGACCAAACTACTAAGGCTATTTTATGGCGCGATAGTGGCGCGTCACGCCCTTACAGCGCCAAACCTATATTTTCTGGGTTCTGGAAAATAGGCTTAAAAACCTTGCACATTTCCTAGTGGCGCACCGCGTCAGGGACCAAACTACTGAGGCTTGTTCTTGGCGTGATAGTGGCGCATCGCGCCACTGCGGCGCCAAGCCCAGGTTTCCAGCAGTTGCCACCATGCCTGAAATTCCTGCAGTACTAGTCCGTCTTAGGAGAGTTATAACTTTTGACTCCGAACTTTAAAAATTATAATCTTAGCGGCGATGGAATGAAGACTCGAAGACCTTTAATTTAATAGGTCATGGGCCACCCAGATCGTCCTAATTCAAAAGATATGATCACTAGAAGTCGACCCCTTATACGAACTCATTCTAAAACTTAGCCAAGACGAATTCTTTGGGGTTAGCTTGGTTCTAGGGATCCTTTATGACCCCACATCACCTCTAACGCTCTTCAATTCCTTGGGAACTCATCCTATCTCATGCATACATTTCACAATAGCCGAGTTCGATCCTACACGTATATGAAGAAGGGTTTGAATCCTAGAGAAGAATTTTGGGGGGTGTTACACATATATACCCTAACTTGGAATGTTTTGGGATCATTTTTCAGCCTTCTCACCTCCCAAAAACCCTAATCTTCATCCCCTCTTCTCTTTCAAACATCTCCAACAAGAAATCCTCTCAAAAGCTCAAGGATTCAAGATCTTCAAGTCATGTCTTTGGTTTTCGGTGGGATGTTCTTCATTTCCAGGTATGTAAGGCTAACCTAAAATATGGATTGAGTTCTTCCATATGCTTCATAGATGTGTTGGATGAAGATGGTGAAAGATTTGAACCTTCTATGAAGGTTTTCTTGAAATTTTCCTAAACTCTAGAATATTTTTATGTATTAGTAATTGATTGGTGATTTTCATGACTTAAATTCTTGAATTATTATCTTTCATATTTATTTTACAAACCATAGTTACATATTGACAACAATAAATTTTTGAATATAAATTGATATTTAGTGATGGTGTTCTTGAGTTGAGTTTTGTTGAGAGTATGGATTCATGTATTCATTCATATGAACCCAAGATGAGATTTCTTTTGTCATAATTATCTTGAGGTTGAGATGAATATTTTTTTGTGTATATATGTATTGATTTGAATGGAAAGAATGAATTAGGATAGTTATGAATGTGAATGGCAAAAAAAAAAAGAAATGAAACATTGGTAGAGCTAGAATGTCACTTTTGTTTCTATAAATAGAATATAGAATTAAATAAGAATTTTGGAGCAAGATGTTTGATAATGATGTGAATGATGATGAATTGAATGGTGATGTTTAATGATGATGTGAGTGGTGGTTATCTTTAAACATAAGTAAAATGATTGATGAAGAGGTTATGTTGATGAGGATGTTGTGTGATGAAGTGGATTGGAGTCTAATGTGATTATGTGATATGTGATTTGCATAATTTGATTTGATTGGAGTCTTATGAACATTTTGAAAATAAATGATCTTTTGAGAAGGAGTTTTAAATAAATGATTTGTGAATATTTTTGCATAAATTATTTATACACTATTTTGAGTTTAAAGAGTGATTATTTTCATCTATGATTTAAAAAGAGTTTAAGCATGAGTTGAGTTTGAGAAGTCTTTTAATTATTTTTGAACATGAGTATTTTGAGTATAAACGAATTGAGTATTTTTACATAAAAATGTCTATTTTGAGTTTGAGTTGAGGAGTTGAGATTATGTCTTAAATTCATCTAATATTTTCGGCATTCATTGAGTTGAGATGGTATCGAATTTAGAAAGAAGAGTTTGATGATTGAAATGAGTTGATTGTGAAAGAAGGTCCAATGAGACCAGATGGATTGAGTTTTGAAAAAAGTCCAATGAGACTAAATGAGTTGATTTGAAACTAAGTCCTAAGAGACTAAATGAGTATTTTGAATATTTTATTCATTTGATAGATATGTGCATATTGAGTCTTGGGAGGAGTATCGAGCATCGAATTGGGTAAGAGTATAGTCCATACTCTAATCCCATAAACTACGCCGCCAACGTAGGAAGGGATTGAACCATTAAAGTCAGATGTTTCCCATGTGATCGAACTGTTAAAGTCGGATATTTCCCATTTTATTATCCTGAAATGATAGGACTTGACTGATTGATAAAATTCATGATTGGTTGATTCGTTCATGTCCTGGCAAGGTATGGACGAACGTGGCAATAACATGGCTCATTGTGCATCACCTACTCATAGGTGGTGGAATTGTTGTCGGTTAGAGAAACTCCTAAATTGAGTGGATTGTGCATGATTTGATTGGTTTGATTGAGCTTGTTGATATTTGAGTTGGATTATATAACATTACATAACTTAATTTGCATATCTATTGAATTGAGTCCTTTGACTTTATGGTGGAGTTTATTGCATATGATTGGATTGGATGATATGTGATTGGATAGTGTACGATTGGATTGAATTGGATTAGATGATATGTGATTGGATTGGATTAGATGATATGTGATTGGATCAAATAGAATGGTATGTGATTGGATTGGATCGGATTGTACATGATTGGATGGGATCGAATTATAAATAATTTGATTGAACTATATTGTACATGATTGGATTGGATTGTATGGTATATGATTGGTCTTTGTCTAAAATGTATTCTTACTTTAGACTTATGACACTTTGATTGAGTCTCTCTTATCTTTCTGACTTGAGATATTTGAACCAACGTTATTCTTCCTTGAGGTATGTTTTATTCTGCCATATTACATACTCGTACATTCCATGTACTGACGTCCATTTGGACCTGCATTATTTCATGATGCAGAGACAGGTTTTAAGAGATCGACAATAGGAGCACCATTGAGGATCTATACACACTCAGCGTATTGGTGAGTCCTCCCCTATATTCGGAGGACACCGCTTATGTTATTCTTGCGTCGAGTTAGCCCTTTTCATTTTGATTGAGGTAGCCATGAATATGTCATTGGCACCAATTAGATAGTAGTGATAGAGGCTTCATAGACTAGATAGTGATGGGTCGATTGAGTATTTTCTTTTCTTGAATTATTCTTGTCAAAGTATTTTAAATGACAAATATTGGAGTTGATTTGTTGGCCCATGGCCTTTTTTTCTTGAGTTAGATCATTGATTTGGATTGCCCGCCAAATTATTTTGTTATTTTAAACTTTCTGCTAATTGATTGATAGTGAATGGATGTGTGATTGGGCCAAGTGGTTTGCTTGGAGACCAGCAATAGTCTTCGAGTGTCGGTCACGTCTAGGGTACCCTCTCGGGGCGTGACACTCTAATTGGATAAAGCCTGAATATCCATAGCCATAGGTCTCCTTTCAGTATCAATCTAGGCTAAGCTCCCCATAGACTTCTTACTCAAGGCATCTGCCACCACATTCGACATTCCAGGATGATATAAAATAGTAAGATCATAATCTTTAAGTAGATCTAAGCACCATCATTGTCTCAAATTCAGTTCTCTTTTCTTGAATATATATTGCTAACATTTGTGATCAGTATAGACTTCACACGGCTCACCATAAAGATAGTGACGCCAAATCTTATGTGCAAATGATTGCAGTCAATTCTAAGTCATGTATCGGATAATTCTTTTCATGAATCTTTAGATGGCAAGAAGCATATGCCACTACTTTACCATTCTGCATTAAGATACAACCCAAACCAATTCTAGATGCATCACAATAAATGGTGAATCCACCCTCCGCCGTAGGTAAGGTCAAGACTGGAACTGTAGTCAATGCAATCTTTAATTTCTGAAAACCTTCTTCACAACCATCTAACCACTGAAAGACTACACCTTTATGAGTTAAATGTGTCAATGGAGCGGCTACCTTTGAGAAACCTAATGTAATATCTAGCTAGTCCCAAGAAATTGTATATCTCTATAGGAGTATTAGGTCGAGGCCAATCGCGGACTACTTCTATCTTCTTTGGATCAACTTGGATTCCATCTCGTGAGACCATGTGTCCTATAAAAAACTCTACTCATCCAGAATTCATATTTTGAGAATTTGGCATAAAGCTTTGATTCTCTAAGTGTCTACAATACAACTCAAGTGGTGTTCATGTTCAGCCTCACCCCGAAAGTAGACGAAAATATTATCAATAAAACAAATCACAAAAAGGTCTAAGTATGGCTTAAATACCCTGTTCATGTAGTCCATAAATGCTGTAGGCACATTAGTTAGGCCGAAAAACATCACCGAAAATCAAAGTATCCACACCTGGTTCGAAAAGCTGTCTTAGAGATATCTTCGGTCTTAACTCTCAGCTGATGATAACCTAATCTCAAGTCAATTTTAGAAAAGTGAGTAGCACCCTATAGCTAGTCAAATAGATTATTAATACGAGGCAGTGAGTATTTATTCTTGATTGTTTCCTTATTCAGTTGCCTGTAGTCAATATATATTCTCATCATGCCATCTTTCTTTTTCATAAATAACACTAGTGCACCCCAAGACGATACACTAGGCCTGATGAACCCCTTATCAAGTGGCTCTTGAAGTTGAACCTTCAATTCTCTTAACTCATCTAGAGCCATACAATATGGAGGAATAGAGATATGTTGATTCCCTGGCACTAAATCAATGTTGAACTTAATTTCCCTCATCGGAGGTAGCCCAGGTAAGTCTTCTAGAAACACATCACCAAATTCTCGAACAACTGAAATATTGTCAATAGTAACATCGTCCTCTCGAGTATCATGAACAGTAGCAATAAAACTCAAACACCCATGATTAATTATTCAACGTGGCTTTACATAAGATATTATCTTTCCTTGTGTCAGAAAAGTCATGCCTTTCCACACTAAAGATGGTTCTCCAAGAAAATTAAAACGTACAAGCTTAGCATAACAATCAACCAAAGAATAGCATGATGCTAACCAATCCATACCCATAATCACATCAAAATCAGATATTGACAACTCTAGTTGAGCAACTAGTGTGTCCTTACCCTGAACAATTATCACACAATCCCTATACACTCTATCCACTGCTAAAGTCTCCCCCACTAAGTTCATAACCATATATGGCGCGATAAGAAACTCAACCCTTAGTTCTAAGAATATAGCAAAAGATAGAGATACATACAAATACGTAGAACCACGATCAATAAGAGCATAAGCCTCAAGAGAAATGACAGTGATAATACCTGTGACTACTATATTAAATGCCTCGATATCCTGTGTGGCCATAGCAAATAATTTTGGTGGTCCACCCGTTCCATGAGTAATCTATGCACCCTATTGACCCTGTCTACGAGCATCTTGTGGAGCAGCCCTAGTTGGCTGAATATGAGCTTGTGCACCTACAACATTCCTCTGCACCTATGTAGTAGCTTGATTAGTACCAGAATCTCCCTTAGGATAGAATTTAGCAATATGCCCTCTTTCACCAAAAGTAAAACAAGGACCACCAACACCAAAGCAACGATCACTATGATTCCTACCACAGGTAGAACACCTTGGATGTTGTCCGGACTAAGAGAAACTATTACCCTTTCTCTGCATCTATTGTTGACCCTGTCTAGCTGGATAGTCACTTCTAGAATATTTCACTATTGAGAGTAGGCCTGGATTGCCCACGATGAAAACTACTTTTTCCCCCAGATGAAGCACCACTAAACCCATCTGCATTATGAGCTTTTTTGCTTTCTCGCTCAGCTTTCTCCATTTCTAGATAGGACTCACAACGAAGAGTAGTGTCAACCATATCTGAATATGTACTATTTCGCACATCCCATATTACAGCACATGATAACGTTGCTCAAGTCCATCCACAAATTATCTCACCTTCTCCCTCAGATCTGCATCTAAAAATTAGACATACCTGGACAAATTAATGAACTTGGCCTCATACTCTGTAACTGTCATAGTACCCTGACGTAGATCATGGAACTGACGTCTCATATCATCTTGTTTTATCAATGGAATGAACCTGTCCTTAAGCATTACTAAAAACTCTGACCAAGTGATAGGTGATAACCCTGCTTGTCTACCCTTCTGAATGGAAGTTCAACATGCCTCTAGAGACCCAAAGAATATGAAAGTGGTAAATTCCACACCATGAGTCTCCTTCAACCCCAATGTAGTAAGTATCATTTCACAACGATCTATGAACTTTAAAGGCTCAATAGAAGCTGGTGTCGCATCGAACTCTAGTGGCTTAAGATCCATGAAATTCTTAAGATCCTTGGGTTGACATGAAGTTTCAACTGAATGAACAACTTGTTGAGGATCCACATGATGTGTCTGAGTAGCTGTAACATTCAACTGAACTTGTTCTTGTGTTTGGGAAGTAGTCGGAGGGACTTGAACTCTACCTTGATTAAGCACCAATACCTCCAACACATTCAACAATCTCGTCACAACATCTGTAGGAAAAGCAACAGTAGGTACAGTAGTTGGCACTGTTGGTGGAGCATCCCAAACAACCTGTTTTAGCACTCTCTTTTGAGCACCAACTCGGGGCTGACCCCCATTCACAACTTCTGACTGAGGAGGGACATATGCTCTAGTCTGAGCCCTAGCAGGATGAGACCTACCTTGAATACCACCAGAGGTAGTGCCATGTATCGCTCCAAGTATTAGATCGAACAACAGCAGAAGAACCACATTTCTTAGCTATCTGCGAAAATAATATTCAAGAGTTAGACTTGATTCAACTCAATGCACGAATAAAAATTGAATAAGGGAAAACATCCTAAAGGTTTAGTAGCCTCAAGGTCATAAGTATGGCTGCCTATATACCTATGAACAAGACTCTACTAAACACTGCTCCATGACTCGGAACTAAAGCCTAAGCTCTAATACCAACTTTGTCACATCTCAAAATACCCCCTAGACGTGACTAGCACCCGTTATCACCATATGTCGGGCAAACAAAATATCTATACACTTAACCAAATTATCTAAGCACTGAGATAAAATATATGCAACTCCAAAACTCATCAATACTCCTCAAAATGAAATAGTTATCAAACCAAAATCGTAGATCGATTTACGAAAAGAATGGACACTTAAATAATGTATGTCTAGCCCAAATCCCACAATAAGATCATGAAGCATCTAATAGAGTTACATGAGTTCAACGTAGTGAATGCAAACCCCAAGAAAAGAAGATGTAAGCTATAAATAAGTAGAGCTGAAATAGTAGCCTCCACGATCAATGCAAAGGCTCACCTCAATGACAGAATTCACACGAACGAACTAGTTAGCCACTAGTCTCACCCTTTGCTACAGTATCTGCATAAACATGAAGGTAAGGAGTGAGCCATATATAAATATAACCTAGTAAAATCCTCAACCCGCTACTTTAATACCCCTGGAACAAGAGTTAGAAAATGCATCTACACAATAAACATATAATGATATGCACAAGAATGTATTTCATAATATAAAGCTAAATTCCAACCAAATGTTCCAAAAAGTTTCCACTCAATCCACACTCCAAGCTTGTCATAAATGGCAGTGAAGGAGATTAACCCATCACCCTGATAAGTTCACAACACATATATAATGCCCCAAAGTATACTACGGCAGCATGTACAAATCCCCTAACATATTAGAGCAGCTATGTATGCCCGTAGTAACTATATCACGATAACGAAGAAAGATATTCAATGTCACACAACATATAACATATAAAAATATTCAATATTCTTCACAAAATAGCATATCTACGGCTGATCAAAGACCACCAATTCTTTCAAGCACAGGCTTATCCCAACACATAAACTAAGAAGAGAAAACACGTTTTTGTAAAAGCAAGTTTGAAAAACAAGCACTAAAGCTTAAAGTCTTACTTACCTTGATAATGACAAATTCCACAACCTTGCACGGGTAGAACACCAACCAAAACAACCCCCAAATGCCTCAATCTATGCAAGATATTGATTAATGACATCAATTATACTAGTCGGGTCAAGTGTCAATATCCCTAACTTTTAATTTTAGAGCTAAACATTAATATTTCACCCATAAATTATGAATTAAAGATAAAACGAAAAATTTGCAACAAGCCATATCAATAGATTTGTTTGTTGCACCACTCCACAGCCAAAAAATGGTTAAATTTCCAATTTCCTTGATATTCTTAGAACCATATTTGCCTAAGGATTTTCAATCCATAATCGCTATCACATCATTGATTTCTAATCATTGCTTCAATTATTTTTAAGAGCTATGATAAAAGTAGAAAGAGATATACCACTTTCTGCAAATTTAATGGGGAACAAATATATGCTTCTATGAATAAATTTGATGTCATTACCTGAAGCTTATTATCTCTTCTCTGCCGTACTTGAACTCCAAAGAATTTCCTCTATGAGTTGTTTGTTTTCTTCCAAAAATAAAAAAAACAAAATTTTTCCTAAAGTTCTACCCTACAAAACTGTGCGGAAAAAAGAATCTGCAAGGGAAGCCACTCCTCGTAATTCTCTTAATAATAAAAGTTATTGATTAAATTACCCATTGACCCTTCATTTAAATCTGCAGCCCACTCCTTTTAATTTTCTTTATTAATATTATAATTATTAAGGGTTAAAATTACCAATTAACCCTTCATTAAATAAAAAGATTATTACAATTACACCCTGAATCGAGGAATGCCAATGTTAACAATGATAAAGTAATTGAACAGGGGCAAATAGAAAATGACATTGATGAGCAGGTTAAGGAATTTGCACTAAGAAGGAGAAGAATAGTTCGGAGATATTGGAATTCCATCAGCATGAAAGTCAATCATGACACTAAAGGTGATAATGAAAATGGAGAACAAAGCAAAACAGAAAAAGACATCAATACGGATAATGCCTTTGCTGCTCTGTCCGAGAAGAATGAAGAGGTGTAACTTGAGGAGTCTACTGATAGCACAAATGGTGATAAATCTAGAGAGGTCAGAAGCTAGGAGAGAACCAATAACAGGCAACGTCATTCATCTACAAAAGAGTGGGTTACTTAGGCATTCTCGAATCATAAAGGAAATGGGAGTGGTGAAGCTATCAGTATAAATAGCACAACAAAGAGAAGAAAATTACAACTAAAGAAACAAATCAAATCAATGGGGAAATAGCGGAGGAGCAATAGGTTCAAAAAGAACTACGTCAGTAAGGTGTAGAAGATGTAAATATTGAAGGTAAGAAGCAGTTATCAATGGTACTTGTAGAGAAATGTCCAGATATTAGACATGTCAAGCAAAATAATCAACAGGAAATAGGTTCCATGAATTTGGTGATGACAAGTCAGAAAGAAAAAGAAGAAAAATTACTCATGAAGGAGTTGTATGAAGAAGAGTATCATGTTCCTCTACAGATTGCAAATTCAACCTTTAACAGAAGATATCCACTTGAAACAGAGTCAAATCCAGATACATCAATAGTAGAAATACATAAGATGTCTGTTGTAGTGGCTAGCAGTGGAAAGTCTGCCCCTATGGAGAAGATACACTCAATAATATTACATTAATATCAGGATAGTAAAGTGATGGAGAGCAGGGATACTAAAGATGCCGAATTCATAGTAGACAAAGAAGAAGATAATAGTGATCAAAATGCAATTGAAGTATGTTAAGAGGCTGAACTATCTCCTATAATTTTATCTAAATGTAAAAAAGATAAAACCAAGAAGGAGGTAGATTTCAACCAACAAGAAAGAATGCCAAGAGGATGGTGAAATCATCTAGTAAATGATAATGAAAGCACTCTTTTGGAACATAAGTTCTGTGAGAACTCAAAATGCATTTCATAGAGTTCAAATGTTACACAAACATCATAAATTTTTCCTAATAGCATTATTGAAGCCTTTTCAAGATACTACACATACAGAGCTTTAAGAGGAGATTGAGGATGAAGTATGTGAATTATAATTCAAATGGACAGATTTAGATATTTGTGAAGGACCATATTTAGATAAGGATTATTTTAGATACGAAACAAAGGATCACTCTTCAACTCATATTAGAGGATGAAAAATAAATGATTACTACTGTAATATATGCCAAATGTTCTGCAGATGAGAGGCTTGACTTTTGAAATGATTTATATTTCATTAGTGATAATTTTTCAGAGCCTTGGCTGGTGGAGGGAGATTTCAATGTAATTTTGGGAGAGGATGAGAAAATAGGGGGTGTCCTTGTTACTATGCAGGAATATGAAGATTTTGCATTTTATATTAATTCCTATGATCTTTTTGATATAAATTTCTCTAATAGTCCTTTTACATGGTGAAATGGAAGAGTTGATGCAGAATGTACTTTTAAAATGCTAGACAGGGTAATTACTAATCATGAATTATAGAAGTTGCTTGGCAATATGACTCTGCAACATTTGGCAAAGATTGAATCTGACCATGCACCTTTATTACTAACTTATGAAGGTTAGGCTCAAAATTGTGTAAACCATTCAGGTTTTTGAAATTCTGGACTGAAAGGGCTGGTTTTAGTCAATATATTTTTAATTTGTTTGTACATTTTGGATTTGAATAAAAGGACTTCGGTCCAAGTTGGCTTAAAAAATATATCCATATTACATATAAGGTTTGGACTCTGGATAAAAAATATTGGGCTCACTAGACTCATATACCCCTACAACCACATATCAAAATTTAGGTTGCAATTTCACGAATTTGAATTTAGTAACTTCTTAGCTGATGTTTGATCATTTGAGGCCTTCTTTTTTTATTTACCCCTTCCTCGGAGCTTTCAACTTTTTGTTTTTATGTGATTCGAATTCACAAGCTTAAAATTCGAAATGAAGGATATTTACCAGTTGAACAACCCTCTCTTGTATTTATTTGAACCCCACGCCTCTCTTGTTAGAGACCAAAAAAAAGAATTAAGAAAAAATGAATTTCCTTGTTTTACCCATTAGTTTTGACAAGAAATTTATGCAATTGCAAGGAAAACTATTTTCTCACAAATGAGTTACTACAAAGTTTCTTTCTAGAACGTAACTTTGCATATTCATCTTTTCTTCCTTAAAGAATCTTTTTCACATTGTCTTTTTATTTTCTCTTTCTTCCTTAAGAATCTTTTTCACATTGTCTTTTTATTTTCTCTTTCTTTCTTCATTTCCACATTTTCTATTGCATATAAGGGAATATAATCAGTAGCAGGATAATTGTCAAACTAGTAGGAATATATTATGATGTGCATGTTTGCATGCATTCCCAAAATTACGTTCTCTTATTTTTTGGCCATACATTAATTCATTTTCTCTTTTCATTTTTTATTATTCTTTTTTCACTATTTCATTTTTTCCTTGTGGCTACAGTTTGAGGTAAAAGACATAAAAGTAAAAGGGCCACCGCCTTTTGCATCCATAATAATTGAAAGCAAACGATATTATCAGCTCTTAAAATAGAAGATTTAGCAAATTAAACCATAAACAGTTACAAGATGCTTTCTTGGTGGATAAGAATTAGTTCATTTGGAAATTAATATCTTGGAAAGGAAAAGGGACAATTCCTTTTTTGGTTGTAGTCTAACAATATATTTATTACACTTACCACCGTCAATAATTTTACAATTTAACGGTCTATTCACTATAAAATTTTGTGCTCATTATTTAGCAATAATAATATAATTACTACTATAATATATTTAGCGGTAATAAAAATATGAGTATTTATCACTAATATTATATAAATAGAGTCACTCCGGATTCAATGACATTAACTCAATTGTCGCTAAATATTTTTATGACAATAAATATTAAGAAAAATCTTTTAACTTTTCTATAAATTCATCCATCCCCACCACTACATTTGCTCTTTACTATCAAGTTCTAATTCCTTGTACAAATCAAATAGGTTCTTTTTCTTCCCATTCACATTTTCTGTATCATTAACATTACAATGTTGCATTCATTTAGTCATTTTCCCAATATTTGTGGGACTAAGGTCAAATTTCACCATCTTTATAACCTTTTTCATGAAACTTGTTCATTTAATTTTTTTTTCTTTTCCTTTTTTCTTTAGTTGATGTAGGTTGATAATTAGTGTCTAATATCATCATTAATCTTACACCTAAAGTTTGGTGGTTGTGTTACATCTTTTTGGTGCTCCACCAATGAATAACAATAGCTGGCTTGCTTAGAAATTAGTTTAACTGGTGCAAGTTGAGATCTAACATCATTGAAATAAATCTCACCTTTTTCTTTTTTACTTTTAGGCCATCTACAGTTAAACACATTCGTTACATTATCCTTATAAATTTGGCCTCATTTATTTAGTTTTTCACATCAAACGTTTAATCCGTTCTTTCTTTGTTTTCTTCAACAGAAACAAAGTTCAGTTTCAGAGGGAAAACAATGGCAGCCAGTGGTCTTAGCATTAAGGAACGTTTGGAGGAAGCCATTTTGGCCCGTCCAGATGAAATTTCGGCACTCAAATCAAGGTACATTACTACATATTTTGTTTAGAACTATAGTTAGTGTAAGCTAAATACATTACTCCACAAAATAAATGGAGTTAGCTTCCAACTCTGTCGCTAAATAGATATTTTTGATAATCTGTGCAATAGAATTTTTTTTTATATTACTATTGTTTTCTGAAAAAAAAAATGAGGATTGGTATGATTTTCCTTTTTTCTTTTTTCTGGCACAGGATTGAAACTGAAGGTAAAGGGGTCATGAAACCACTTGATCTCTTGAACCATTTGATTTCTGTGAATAGCAAGAAGAATGGAGTAAATGTTGGTAGCAGTGCACTTGTGGAAGTTCTCAGTTGCAGCCAGGAAGCTGTTATTGTACCACCACGACTTGCACTAGCTGTACGTCCAAGGCCCGGTGTGTGGGAGTACTTGGCACTGAATCTTAAGCAACAGAAAGTGGCTGAATTGACCATCCCTGAATACCTTCAATTGAAAGAGAATGTTGTCGATGAAAGGTAATTTGAGTCATGAATTTATTCCAAGACAAATTGATTTTTTTTTTTTAAAATTAATTATTAATGTTTGTGTCTCATTTATGTTACTAGTGGAAACATCTTGGAAATGGATTTTGAGCCATTTACTACTGTAACTCCTCCAAAGACACTTTCGGATTCCATTGGTAATGGTTTGGAGTTTCTTAATCGTCACATTGCTTCGACAATGTTCCATGACAAGGAGATTGCCAAGTGTCTCCTTGACTTTCTCAGACAACATAACTACAAAGGAAAGGTAGTGAAGTTAACTAATGAACAATGTAGGCTATTGTTGTATGATTATTATTTGTGTTTTTCTAACTATGTCAATTTGAACAGTCATTGATGGTGAAAGAAAGCATCCAAAGTCTGGAAAGTTTCCAAATTGTCCTGAAAAAAGCAGAGGAATATCTGTGCACTCTGAGTCCAGAAACTCCTTACTCCGATTTTGAATCCAAGTTTCAAGAGATTGGCTTGGAAAGAGGATGGGGAAACACTGCTGAACGCGTGCAAGAAACCATCAGTCATCTGTTGCACCTCCTTGAGGCACCTAATGCATCTTCTTTGGAAAACTTCCTTGGAAGAATCCCATTGGTTTTCAATGTTGTCATTCTCACCCCACATGGTTATTTCGCTCAAGAAAACGTTCTCGGTTATCCTGACACTGGTGGCCAGGTATGTGTCCAATGACAAATATCTACCATTTTCAGTGTTTCATACTGCAAAATCAATAAATTTTCATTCTTGATCAACTTCTTCATACCATCTGAACCAACTTTCTTGAATAGGTTGTTTACATTCTTGATCAAGTTCCAGCCATGGAGAGTGAGATGCTTCTCCGTTTGAAGCTTCAAGGACTGGATGATATCATCCCTCGCATCCTTGTTGTATGTATCCTTTGTTCTGCGTTTCAGAATGGAGTTGATTTTCCAATTTCTTACTTTCTTGAATTGATCATTTTTGTTGTTTCATATCAGGTAACCAGGCTGCTGCCTGATGCAGTAGGAACCACTTGTGGTGAGCGTATGGAGAAAGTATACGGGGCAGAGCATTCTCATATAATTCGTGTTCCATTTAGAGCTGAGAAGGGAATGTTGCGCAAATGGATCTCAAGATTCGAAGTCTGGCCATACATGGAAACTTTCGCTGAGGTTGAACATAAAACGAACAAAATATATTTGAAACTTCTCATTTAAGATTAGAAAATGTTTGCTGACTAAGATACATTTTAAATTAATCATCAGGATGTCGCGGAAGAACTTGTCAAAGAATTGCAAGCTAAACCAGACTTGATCATCGGCAACTACAGTGAGGGTAACCTTACTGCCTCCTTGTTGGCTAAGAAATTTGGGGCTACTCAATGCACTATTGCTCATGCCTTGGAGAAAACCAAGTATCCAAACTCTGACCTCTATTGGAAGAAATTTGATGACAAGTATCATTTCTCAAGTCAGTTCACTGCTGATCTTTATGCCATGAATCACACTGATTTCATCATCACCAGCACTTTCCAAGAAATTGCTGGAAGGTAAAAAAAACAAAAAAACAAAAAACAAATGGACTTGAAATTGCTGATCTCAAGTCCTGTTTCATTATTTTATTTTTCTGTTAATATTCAAAATTCTTGGTTTGCAGCAAGAATACTGTAGGGCAATATGAGAGTCACACTGCTTTTACCATGCCTGGATTGTACCGAGTAGTCCATGGAATCGATTCTTTTGATCCAAAGTTCAACATTGTTTCCCCTGGTGCTGATATGTCAATCTACTTCCCTTACACTGAGAAGGAGAAAAGGCTAACTGAGTTCCACCCTGAAATTGAAGAACTTCTCTACAGTCCTGTTGAGAATAAGGAACACCTGTTAGTCTCCTTAATTTTCTTTTCATTTCTACTTCTTTTCCGCCTAGATTAATTAATCATTTGTCATATGGACATAAACAGATGTGTGTTGAAGGACCGTAACAAGCCAATTCTCTTCACCATGGCAAGGCTAGATCGCGTGAAGAATCTAACAGGGCTCGTTGAATGGTATGCCAAGAATGCAAGGCTGAGGGAACTTGCTAACCTTGTGGTTGTTGGTGGAGACAGAAGGAAAGAATCCAAGGATTTAGAAGAGCAAGCAGAGATGAAGAAGATGTATGACCTTATTGAAACCTACAACCTGAATGGCCAATTCAGGTGGATTTCTTCCCAGATGAATCGTGTGAGGAATGGAGAGCTCTACCGATACATTGCTGACACGAGGGGTGCTTTTGTTCAGCCAGCCTTCTATGAGGCTTTCGGTTTGACAGTTGTTGAGTCCATGACTTGTGGGTTGCCAACTTTTGCTACTTGCAATGGTGGACCATTTGAGATTATAGTACATGGAAAATCTGGATTCCACATTGACCCTAATCAGGGTGACAAGGCTACTGATCTTTTGGTCAATTTCTTTGAGAAATCCAAAGAAGATCCAAGTTATTGGGATAACATTTCCAAGGGAGGTCTACAACGTATCATCGAGAAGTAATGTTTTACATTTAATTATCACAACCAGAGTTTTTAACTTTTGAACCAATTAAAACTAATTAACACTTTTTAACTTTCTACTTTTTTTAGGTATACGTGGCAAATTTATTCACAGAAAGTGATAACACTATCTGGGATTTATGGATTCTGGAAGTATGCAACCAAAAATGACAAAGTTGCTAATGCAAAGAAGCGCTATCTCGATATGTTTTATGAACTCATGTTTAAGAAATCTGTAAGTGTCACTTCTGTATTTAATTTACTTGAGCTTGTTTATAAAGTTTGTCACTCTGCTGCTAATTTGTATCTTTCTTGATTGTGTATTTCAGGCTGAGAAAGTTCCATTAGCCATTGATGAATAGTTGAAAAGGCAGTGGGATCACTAAGAAGATGGAACACAATGAAGGAGAGATTGTTGTTTTTTGATTTTCTTTTTATGGATCTTTTTCTTTCTGAATGCAATTCCTTCCTCTAATGCCCTTTGTATGGAAGGTTTTATCTTTCAATGTTCTGTTTGAATCTTTGGAAAAACAATACTGCAAATTGTGTTTGTTTTGATTAATGAAAAATACCATTTTCTGTTTATGACATGCACTATTAATGTCTCTTTTTCATTCTTCTACTTCGTGAAAAAAACAGAAATATTGTAGCTTATTTCCAAATGAAGAAAAAATATTTTTGTTAATGTTCAAAATAGACTTGATTAGAGTAATTAAAATTTTTGGGGTGTATATTGATATTTCAAAAATTTTGAAAAATCTTCCATCCCTTTTTGAATTTCAAATTTTGAAATTTCCCACTTTATTATCTTTTTAATCTTCATTTCTCTCCCCTTTCTATTTTCATATTTCTCTCCCTCATCATCTTCTTCTTCTCCTTCTTCTTCTCCTCCTCCTCCTCCTCCTCCTTCTTCTTCTTTATGGTCTTTGTTGTTGCCGTCATCGCCGTCGACGTTCATCATTTTTTATCGTGCTCTTTTTTCCTCTCTTTTTGGTCCTTATTTTTACAACCTGTTAGTAATATGTTGCCATAGGTTGCTTGTTGCAACAAGTTAGAAATATGTTGCAAAAGCTTAACAATCTGTTACAACAGATAGCATACCTATCGCAACAGATAATGCATCTGTTGCAACAAATAAGAACAGATCCCTATCTGTTGCAATAGATGACGACATCTGTTGCAACAAATTGTTAATTTGCTACAACAGATGACTTACCTGTTGCAAGATACTGCTGTAGTTGTGAGATGAAGGAGAGGGTGGTTATGACAGCTAAGAAGGTATTGATGTTGGTGGTAACAACGAAGGTGGATGTGGTGGTTGTTGTGGCGATGATAGTAGAGGAAAATAAGTGGCAACAGTGGTGGAGGAGGAGGAAGAAGAGGACGAAATAGTGATGGTGGAAGAGGAGAAGGCATTGGTGATGGAGGAAGAAAATGAAGAATTGGTGGTGGTGGTGGTGGAGGTGGTGACGACAATGGCGACACCGGCAAAAGGGGAGGGGATGGCGACAGAAGGATAGGGTGGGAAGGGTGGAGGGAGGGATGAGATGGGAAAAATAAGGCTTTGTGTAAATAATAAAACTAGAGAGTTTTAAAATTAATGTCATTAGCACTAATCTTAAAATTGTCACATCTGCTCAATAATTAAGACTTGAATCACTTTTTCATAATTTTGAAATTATTTTGTTACCCTTAATTAAAATTCATGAGAAGGAAAATAATTTTTGGTTAGTGAAAATTATTTACGCTCCCTATTCTTTCTTTAAACATCAAACTTCCTCAATTTTCAAAAATAGACATTCCCCCTTCCCCCTCCTCCCTTCTTTTTTCTAATTAACTTTTTTAAATGTCTATTCTATCCTTACATTATCAATATTGTTTTATACTTCTTTAAAATCAT